>NC_091700.1:24982500-26182500 GCF_041296265.1 Equus caballus | reverse complement strand
GAACATTACAAAGGCAGTAAAGGCAGTAAAGAGTAAGCATTCAAATTCAAGTCGGTCTGACTACAAAGTCCAAGTTCTTTCGTCAATTTAACATAGCTTTCCCGAAAACTGAAGGCTGCTGCTGAACCCCAGCTGTCCGGGCCTGGGCCCACTAGTGCTGGATTCACCTTCTATAGCTCACTCTCCCGCAGCTGGAGTTCCCATCACCTTTTAGCCCTCCCCTCAGGCTCTGGCTGACAGCAAATAGACAGCTCTGCCTCACAGACAGGCGTTACGAGTCCATAAACCATAGACCTGTGCTCTCTTGTCTTGTTCAAATCCCAAAAGGTAAATCCCAGGACTTTAAAGGTTTGGTTTTTAGAGAGGTCTTTAATCTGATACTCTTCTTATACTGTTACTTAGTCTTTGATTTTATATTCTACACAAATGTAAATCTACCACAGAACAATATCACTAAATGAGCCCAAAGAAATTTAGAACCACTATTGAATATGGGTGAGTTCCTTTGCCTTTGTGTATAAATAGTCAGAATTTCAATTCTAGGATGACAGTTTGACAGATGGACCAGAGGGGGCTGCGAGCAATCCTCGTAGAAACTCGTCTGACAGAGGAGGAACTCCTCACTTAATCATGTCTGAAATGGAAAAGCCCCAGGATTAATCTTGAAAACAAAGGCCAAGGCTGACCCCCCTTCCTTGATCCACCCCCACCTGGACCCTCCCATCTCTACTTGGCTCAGAACACTGGAGATGCAACTCCCTTAGACAGTTCTGCTTACATCTGCCTCCAGGTATGTAGGGTGCAATTACAGCGGCTGCATTCAGAAAATATTCACCTGGGAACTACCTAATGCTGATGCAAGTGTGCACAGGGGGCAAAAATCATTTTGCTTGTAAGCTAGGGGAACTAGCATGAACTTGGCATCTTTCAGAAAAAAAATCACGGGGCACATTTAATTCAAGTGAGCAGTTTTGTGAAACATATTTTTAAGTGATGGCCTGGATATTATAACTTTAAAACTATGGAACAGGTGAAGGAGAGAGAACGCAAGGAAGCAAGTGGTCCGTGATTATACAGCTCAGCTGGCGGTTATGTAACTCTGGATCAACAGCACAAAAAATTGAAAACACGCAGAATGAGGTGAGGTGGAGGTAATCTGAGCTGACAGTGTTTTCATATTTCTGTGCAGTGCTACTCTATTTTCTTGTCACAAGGAAGGAATCACTGGTGCAAACACAGAATGCTAAATGGATTGGAGGTTTGGGAGACAGAAGAGGGACTTACTTTTAAACTGAGGTTTAAAGGATTTTCCAATCCTTCCTTGAGTGACCTGATGGCATGTTTCTCAGAATGGAAAGCCCTCTGCCTAGGCAAACGAAGCACGAGGAGGCTAAACTTTCAACACGTCCAGCTTCCCCAAACCAGGAGCCAATGTTGATGTTGGTTCCAATCCTCCAAATAAGAAACCCCCATGCCGTCAGGCTCACTGCTGCTCTGTACCATGGTACATCAAGTAAACTTCACTGCCAAATACTGCTGCCTGTTCCTGCATAAAATATTTTTCTTTTCTTTTCTTTTTGAGGAAGATTAGCCCTGAGCTAACATCTGCTACCCATCCTCCTCTTTTCGCTGAGGAAGACTGGCCCTGAGCTAACATCATACCCATCTTCCTCTACTTGATATGTGGGACACCTACCACGGCATGGCTTGCCAAACGGTGCCATGTCCACACCCGGGATCCGAACTGGTGAACCCCAGGCTGCCAAAGCAGAACGTGTGCTCTTAACCACTGAGCCACTGGGCCGGCCTCTAAATATTTCTTAAATCCGTTCTTCCATTCCATCCCACAGCTTGGTCCAGGACCAAGCTATTCTATCTCTGTCTTCATGTTTGCTTGTTTGTTCATTCATTCATTCACTTACTCACTCATTCATTCCTTTCATTCAATAGACCCTTCTCTGTACTTGGGGAAGACCACGGCATATGAGCCCCAGGGGAGCTAAACATTTAGCAAGGAAAAAATTAAACATATAATAACACTTAAAATTATTCACAGTCAGACATAATCACATCCCAATCCTCCACCCTCATCACTGCCCAACTTCCTTCCCTCTCTATTTCTTTTCCAGAGCCCAGTGCATCTTCTAACATACTATAGCATTTCTGGGTTTCTTATGTTTATTTATTTCTTTATTTGGTCTCATCCTGTTAGAATGTAAGTCTATAGGGATTTTGTCTATTTTGTTCACTGATGCATCCCAAGCACCTAGAACTGTGCCTGGCTCATAGAAGATATCTGTTAAATATCTCTTGAATGGATGAATGATTGTGATAAAGCCTATGGAGGAAAAGTACAAGAAACGTTGAGAAAGAATAACTATATGTTCTAACCTAATCTGGGGAGTGGGGAGGTCTGGAAAGACTCTTCGAAAAAGTCACATTTAAACTGAAACCTGAAGGATGATGTTAGCTAGGTGAAAGGGGTGGAAAGTGTTTGTGGAAATGAAGCAGCTCACACAAAGGCCCTGAGGTGGGCAGGAATGATGAACTAGGTGGAGATCTGAAGGATGGCGAAGTCAGGAAACGGCGGCACAGGGGAGGGGGTAATGCTGAGGGAATGTGAATCTGGTAAGGGGGCAGGGCCTGGATCACACAGGTCTGTAGGTTATGGTAACGTTATCTAGCTTTTAACCTAAGAGCTATGGGAAGCCACTAAAGGGTTCTAGCAGGGGAGTGACATGACCTGATGTGCATTTTTCAAAGATGACTCTGGCTGCAATGTGGAAAGGGCAAGAGTAGTTATAGACAGAGGGATACATTTTTGTGGTAGGCCAGGCATGGGATGACAGTGATGGTGGGAGGGATAGACAGGAGGACAGATTCAGGAAATACACAGTAGGTAAAATTGACAGGAATTGGTGGTTGATTAGATGTGGTGGAGGAGGAAGTTCTCGTAGATGACTCCCAGGTGTTTGCCTTAAACAACATGGAGGATGGTGGCACCACTTACTTTGATAGTACATCCTAGAGCAGGCACAGATTGCAAGGAAACGGGGAAGGTCAGGAATTCAGCTTCCAGCAAACTGAGTTTCAGAGGCATGGTGTCACCCAGACAGAGATTCTGAGAGAAACATTGGATGTCTGCTTGGATATTCTGCTCTCCAGGAAACCTCCCCTGATTGTCCCACTGAAGCACCCCCTCCCACTGTCTGTAACCTCCACTACCATCCCAGCCCCCGAGGGCAAGGACCACATCTGCTTTGCTCACTGCCATATCCCCAGCATCTAGAATAGTGCCTGGCACATAGAAAGGACTCAATAAAACTTGTCGAATAAATAAAGGAGCTCAGGAGAAACACAGGCTGGAGGTAGAAAACTGAGTGGGCAGTGAATAGAGATAGTATGTGAAGCCATTGGGTAGATGGGCTTGTTGGAGAGAGAAGAGAAGAGGACCCAGGATGAAACCCTCAGAAGAAATGGAAAAAAACCCTCCCAAATGTAAAATGAGGTATTAATGACAGGAAAGTCCCAAAGAGGCACATTTAGTATAAATATCCAGTTCTCTCCACATTACCCTTCTGGCAGAATGTTCTCCCTGCTTTAGGTCACCAACAAATTTTCTTGTAACACCTAAAATCTTACTCCCATTTCAAACCAATGTGTCTTCTTCAACCATTCACCTTTTCTGCACATTCAGGCTCTGCAGCACCCCTCACTCACTGTGGCTGGGACACACACAGTCCCACTCCTAGAAAAGGCTAATTATCAGGATTAGTCCCAAAGGTTAGTGCTTATCTATTATTATTATTATCATCTGGTTTCCTTATGTGTTAACTAGACCCAGCTTAAGAACTCAGTCAGAAAATACATGTCCATGGGAACAAGTATTTCATGCTCGAAATAGAGCCATGACTTGGAAGTACCACTTCATCAATTCAGAATCCACCAAAGGGGACTGCTACACCTGTGAAATTAGTGTGGACAAGAGGCAAGACCCTAGAGCCTAGAGGGCAAGTCAGTTTTATTTCCATGCTAAGCTTTGAGTGCCAAGTTCAGAAGGATTCCAAATGCTTTGTTCTAATTTCTCATTAAAAGCTCAAAACAGTATGGCAGTTCCTAAAAAAATTAAACATAAAATTACTGTATGAGCCAGTAATTCCACTTTGGTGTCTATACCCAAAAGAATTAAAAGCAATGACTTGAACAGATATTTGTATACCCATGTTGCAGCATTATTCACAAGGCCAAAATGTAGAAACACACCAAATGTCCATGGACAAATAAATGGATTAAAAAAATGGATGAACAATGGACTATTATTTAGGCTTAAAAAGGAATGAAATCTTTTATTGAGTTAATGATAGGTTACAAGCTTGTGAAATTTCAGTTGTACCTTATTGTCTGTTAGTCGTGTTGTAGGTGCACCCCTTCACCCTTTCTGCCCACCCTCCACCCCACCTTTCCCCTGGTAGCCACTAATCTGTTCTCTTTGTCCACATGTTTAAATTCCTCATATGAGTGGAGTCATACAGAGATTGTCCTCCTCTATCTGGCTTATTTCACTTAACATAATTCCCTAGAATAAAAATAAAAATAAAAATAAATAAATAAAAAACTGTAAAAAAAAAAAAAAAGGAATGAAATCTGATACATGCTACAAATGGATGAACCTTGAAGATATCATGCTAAGTGAAATAAGCCAGATACAAAAGAATAACTGTTGTGTGATTCCTCTTATATGAGGTACCTAGAGTAGGCAAGTTCAGAGACAGCAGGGTGGTGGGTGCCAGAGGCTGGGGGAGAGGCAATGGGGACTGTTTCATGGGTACAGAGCTTCAGTTTCAGAAGATGAAAAACTTCTGGGGATGGATGGTGGTGATGGTTGTACAACATGTGACTGTAGTTAATGCTACTGACCTATACACCTGAAAATGGCTAAAGAGGTAGGTTTATGTAGATTTCACCACAATAAAAAACAAACAAGCAAGCAAATAAACCAAAAACCTCATAACACCCCCGAAGGCAGGCATTATTATTATTACTCCAATTTCACAGGTGAGAAAGCTGAGGCTGAGTGATTTCAAAAGACCTGCCTAGTAAGTGCAGAGCTTGAATCTTAATTTTATGCTAAATGATGTTGTTCATACTACTTTGGGGAGAAGATTTTTGTGTTTCCTCTACAATTTTCCCCACAGCCTCACTCACAACTTTAAATTATAAATCACCATCTAGTCACTTTATTCCTTTGCTGAACTTTAAACTGTCGATGAAAAGAGGGAGAATTTCATGAAGTTCAAGAGAATCGGTGTCTGAATGTCTGCTGAAAATACACCCTGGTGACATAGTGGCATTATCCATGCTCCTCTGGTGTGTAAAGCTTGGTCACTATGGACAGTTTGCTCAGATCTGTGGAAATCTCACATCTGCTGAGCCCTGAAGATGTTTTTTTCATAGGTAGGTGTTAAACTGGAATTTATGGGCAACAAAAAAATTAGAAATTCTTAGTACTTAACTAAGAAATTTTCCATCATATATTAAACTTGTAAGTAGTTTACCCAAAGAAAAGGCCAGAGATGACAAAACTGACCAATATATTTTCAAATTGAGAAGGCATATTTAAACTAAAATTGTTGAAAGCCTAAGATCAAAATTATTCCCTCCCCTCTGTGAAAACAAGGGAGAGGGGAGAAAAGTGAGAACCTTTATGTTACTGTGATACCAAGGTCTTCGTTCTCTCCTTCTGTGTTCAGTGCTTCACTGGGAAGTGGAACTCACGTGAGACGCTCAGAGATTATCTAGGATGGAAAATTCGGCCATGCAAGAAAGATGAAACGGTTGTGTTATTCCCAGAGATGGATTAAGACAATGGGGTGACTCTTCATTTTTCAAGTAAACGAGAAGCATATTGTTCTGAACGGCTGTAATCAATAGCACAGTTCTGAGGCCATTAAGAAGGCATGCTGATACTGAAGCTCATTAATTTTCCTGTTCAAAATCATACAATCAAACTCTTTGGGATTTTGGTGACAGAATAAAATGTTCTCTGGTCAGAGCAGAACCTTAAGAGGCAAAGTCACCACAACACAATTCAAACATTTCAACCTAAACACCTTTTTTCCTCCTTTTTCACTGTTTGGAGTACTATTTTGCCATCTGTTTTCCCCTATCCACTTCTATAAAAATCTCTTAATATTGCCTTTGCTTGAATTTCACTGCTTAAAATCCCAAGGGCCCCTTAGCTACACTTAATCAAAAACATGTTCCTAATGAAATGAGTGTAGGGAGGGAAGAAAGCCGCAGCAGGTGCTGTTTGGGGAAGGCTGGTTATGTCTGTGGCTCTCTCTACATCTCCATCAAGAACCTTCACTAGTGAATATAAGAGATTCTCACTCACTGATTGGGAGCATGGCCTGGAAAAGGACATCCTGGATTAGCCGGCTCAGTGCCTTGTCTCTGAGCTCCATGTCTTGTACAGCATGATGTCCAGGCTAGAGGACTCTCAGGCCTCTCTCTGGTTCTGGAGACTCTTTTGGGCAGCTCTGGGTGATCTGAGCAATCTAGGGCTAAGGAAGCTTCACCTCAGGGTACTTTTACGTCAGTGTTCATTCTCAGGCTCTTGCCCCGCCACTACTTCCCTCCCTCCAAATCCTCCCCTGCATGTTGTCCTTTGTAAACTAGAGGCTGGGTGAATCCTTCTAAAACCTCAGTCGTTCCCGTACCACTTCTGCTATTTATGCCACATCTGCTTGCCACTCTGCTATTATTTACTGAATATTTTAAAAGAAAGGCACTGTTAAAAAACTTAAATACATCTTTTATAATGGATTTTACATCACAACATATACACACCAGTATCATTTTCCAAAAATACAAGGTAACTATTAATTGAAATGCTAACAAGACCATATTAAAACCTAGCTTTATGGCTGAGACCCATTCTCTCTCTGCTGAAAAGAAAGATTAGCAAGAGGGGTCTTTAAAGAATGGCAGCAGAAATGAAGACTTTCCCCCTGATTAGTGGTAAGGTTGGAGGGGCAACTGAGGTGGGAATCAACTTCTCACCTGCGACCTAACACAGTTGCTGTTTACTCAGCGCCAAGCTGTGAGAAACACTTCCCTTCCACATCAGCCTCTGCTTGGAACACGCTTTGGACTTCCTTGCAGAGCCAAAACTGACCTTTTCAAGGAGTCCTTATTCCCTGCAGCCTTCTCCGGCCTAAATGCTTATTTTCCATGGCCCAAACACTAGAGAGTTAAGTTCGAAGAAAGTTTTGCCATCTCTGCTCTCCTCATTCCAACCCAAACCACTAACTAGCTACCACCTTACTGTGAAATTCTCCCGTCACTTGAGGCTCGTGACTGAGGATCTACCTCTCCTCGTCCCAGTAATCCTGTCCCACTCCCAGGATTGTTCCCGCTTACTCATCACAAACACTGGCATCTGACTCATCTTTTAACATCTCAAATTAAGCCCTTAATAGGATGCTTGCAATATCCAAATGAATGATATACCCAATACTCTAGCCTAATAGTTCCTTTACATGGTCAATTCAACTGACTTTTACTTTTAATCTACCTCATTCAAGCTTAGCCACAGTCAAGCACCGCACCTTGGAGCTGGTCCATAGTAGACACCACAAATTCCAATTTCATACTGCAAGCGTAGGTTTCCATCCTTCGAGTTTTCACATGCCCCTAACCTCACCAGCATTTCACTTGGATCTCAGGGGCCCAGTCAGTCTCCATATCCTTCATTTTCTCCTAATCAGCCTCTTTCTGCTTTCGCTTCCCCACTTACCCTAGAATCCATGGTTGTGTTGGGGATGGGAACTGGCCACCCCAAAACGTGTCTCTTTGGCATGAGGATTATTTGGGGCTGGTTACTTTTAAAAACTGCAGACATTGGAGAAGCTCTGAAAGGTAGAATTTAACCTTTTGTTAGAGACATTTACACTGTAAGAGAAATCTCCATCTGTAAAGGCATCTCCCTCTCTGTACCAGGAAGAAGGGGGTATGACCTTATCTCTAGAAACTCTTCTCAATGTGGAAGGCAAGCACTTAAATCTGTATAATAACCTTACTCTTGTTTACTGTGCTTTTCTGGTAATGTCCCATAACTGACTCCCCTCACCCCAACATCGTCCTTTGTCTTTAGCTAAAGATGGTATTTAAGATGAGGACCTCCACAATTTTGGTGAGTTGCTCAGTTTTCCTGAGTCTCTCCCATGTATACATGTTATAAAGCTTTGTTTGATTTTCTCCTGTTATTCTGTCTCATGTCAATTTAATTCATAGCTTGGCCCAAAGGACTTAGAGTGGGTAGAGGAAATGTCTCCTCTTCTATAGTTGAAAATCAGAACTATTCCATCAGCAGAGTCTTCCACATCCACTACTCCATCCTTACTGAGCCCCTCTTTGGCAAAACCCCAGCCCTGGATCATGAATACAATTCTCTCTCTGCTCTTAGACTATTGGAGGCAATGGCTCTTCCGTGTTTGTATTTGCATTAGCATTGTGTATTTCCAACTATAGATAGGCCATCAGCACCAGCTGACCACTGGTCATCGGCCCATCCCACTCCCTTCGGCATACATTCCAAAGTCCTACCTCTTTTCTCAAGCTGTCTAGCCTCACCAACCATCAACTTACTATCAAGCCTCACCCTTCAATGGAGAAAGCCTAGGTAAATAGGCACATACTAGTTCACTTCCTACTTCTACATCTGTAAACTTATCTTTAAATATATCCATCCTTGCCTCTGGTCTCAGAGATTCAGACACACTTTCTCTTGGTCAAAGCCAACCCCTCCACATTGTTATTAATCTCATCTGCTACCATCTCCACTGGAATATTATTCCATCAATCATTCCAGGGCTTTTCAACCATGGCTGTGAATTAGCGTCACCTAGGGAGCTATAAAAATTTTATGGATGTCTGAGCCCCACTACCTGATGAAGTGAATAAGAATTTCTGTTTTTCTTAAGCAGCATCCCCTGACCCTTCCCTCAGCCCAGATGGACCTAATACGCAGCCAGGGTTGAGAACCACTGAATTATTCCCTCATGCTTATATCTTCAACACTCTTCCTTTCCTGGCTCCTTGCCTCATGCTTATAAATCTTCTTAAGCCTGTGATATTGAAAAGAAAATCTTCCCTTGATGGCTCTGAGCCTTCAAGGCTTTAGTTCTTGAATTTCTTGAAAGAGCAGCCCCCACCTGTGATCCCTACTAATCATAGTCCATTAATTTCTAAAGCCACTACAAACTGGCTTCTAACCTCTCCAAGGCTCTGAAAGCTCTTGGTGTGGGGTCACCATCCTCCCGCTCTCCCTTACACACTGGTGTCCCCAAGATCAGCCTCAGCTTTCCTCACTCTACACACTCTCCCTGATCACCTCATCCCCTCTCATGATTTCTCCTTCTCTTACATGCTGATGATACTCACTATCTCTAGCCTTGATGTCATGCCCCAGCTTTAAATGAGCACATACAAACACCTGCTGAGCATCTCTCCTTGAGTGTCCTATGGCATCTTAAATTCAAACTGTCTCAAACTCTCTTGATAACTTTTCTGTTGCTGCCTCCTAAGAATTGTTCTTTCTGCATTTCCTATCTCAGTTACAGGCACTATCAGCTACCCAGTCTCTTAAGCAAGAGCAAGTTACTTGGGCAAGTTACTTAACCTCTCGGGTCAGATTCATCTATAAAAGGGGGATAATAATGATACTATCCTCCTCATATGTTGTGGTAAGGCTTTAATGAGACAATACATGTAATGTACTCAGAACCATCCCCAGCAATAGTAGGTCCTCAAAAAGTGTTAGCTGTTATTATTAGACTGTAAGTTCTTCAAAGGCAAGGATGACATCTTATTCATTTTTGCATCTTCGGGGCTAGCACAAAGGTGCTCAATAAATGTTGATGTGAACAGAAAATGAAACCAGCATGCCTTCCTAAAGGTTCTCTACACTGGAAACCACCCAAAGATGAGTTGGCCTACAGCCAAGGTAATGATATCATCCAAACAGATAATTCAGAGACAGAAAGGGGGCACTAAAATAATTAAATTATTTTAATTATTTTAAATACATTTTATTTATTATTTTAATACAGTTCTTTTGAAATATTTACTGCCAAATAATTGGTTTTAAATGATAACATAGTTCTATCAACTGGATAGATAAAATGTGATATATCTATAAATTTGAATACTACTCAGCCAAAAAAGGAATGAACTACCCAAAAACATTATCCTTAGTGAAAGAAGCCAGACATAAGAGATGATACAGTATATGGTTTCATTTATATGAAGGTTCCAGAAAAGGAAAATTTATAGAGACAGAAAGTAGATTCCTGGCTGGAGGTATAAATGAGCATGAGGGATCTTATTGGGGTGAAGAAAATGTCCTAAGACTGAATATGGTGATGGTTGAACCACTCAGTAAATTTACTAAAAATCACTGAATTGTACATTTGAAGTAGGTAAATTTTATGATATGTAAAATATACTCTAATAAAGCTGTTAAAAATTACACAAATATAAAAAATTTTTCACATTTATAAAAAATAAATTATACTCCAGTTTTCTTAAAAATTACTTTCAAAAATAAAATTATTTCTTAATTATCAACATGACATATATCTGGGATGACTACTAAAGTGAAGCGGACACTGGGGTGAGCAGTCATGAAATGGGGCTGTTCCAGGAGAGGCAGCATGGCCAGTAACCCTAACTACAGCACAACTCAGACCAAAAACCCGCCTGCCAACTCAGAAATGGGCTAGTCTCTGGGGTTAAGGGGACAGAGCACCAGAGGATAAGTTAATTCACCTACTGTGCTAGCCCAACACCCACAAGCCTAATGATTTTATTCACTTAAAAATTAAGCATCTATGATATACTAAGTACCATCCCAGATGCTAGGGATAGGAAGACGAATAAGAAAGGGCCCTTGCCTGAGAGAGGCTTAATGACTTACAGGAAGAAAGAAGCTTAAAACAAAGGCAATGAAATGGAGGAAGTACTTTTTTAGAAATCTGTACTGGGTAGGTGGGGTTTTGAAGAGAGACTGAAATATTGATCCTACCTATTAGGAGGGAGGCAGATCAGAAAAGGCTTCCAAGAGGATGTGACCTCAGAAGGACGAGAAGGTCAGCCGGCATATGCCAGGCACTGGGCATGTAAATCCCTGTCCTCGTGAGTTAAAAGGCAGTATACAAGTACACAAGAAATTAACACATCTTTACAAATGAGGTAACTGCTAAGAAAGGAAAACATTAGGGTGTTGGGGGAGTCCTATACTGCGCTAGGCATTTGGTTGTCATTTAAAGTCACTATAGAAATATGTCAATATTATAGACCAAAAAAGAGAAACTGACAGAGGGAAGCTCAAAGTCATGCAGAAGGGGGCAAGCCTCCGAGCTGGGAACAAACACCAGGTGTTCAAACCCAGGTTTGGGGTGCTTTCAACTATGTTAAAGGATCTTCTTCTTTTCCTAATTTCAGATTTGGGCAACCTGAATTTGATTTATGTTCAATTTAAAATCTACTTTAACTTTTTCCTCTCTCCTTTGTATAAATAATATAAAAACAAATATGTAAGGTCTTTAAAGAAGCTGGTTAAGACAGAGAAAGGAGGGAGAAGGCATCTTCTGTCATTTAAAAGAATTATAGTTTTTCTTTTCTGTAAAGTTAGTTTTATATATAAAGTTTTCATAAAACTGTCATACCTACTGACTCAATAAAAAAGAAAGCAAATCAAAGGTAAAAGGATAGACTTGAGATAAAATCAAATGCAGTTCATGGAAAATACTCTTCATAAAATAAAATCCTAAGAAAGGTAAAAATTGCATTTGTTTGCGGAGAATGTTCATCCCACAGTCAGAACCTCACCCCTTGGGAATTTTAATCACACGAGATCACTCAGAAGCAAATCATCTACTGATTATAATACTGAAATTTTTATAGAGCATTGAGAATCCAATTAAAGAAAAATTAATATTTTATTTATTTTTACCTTACACTGACAAAAGCTTATTTTTTTTGCATCACAATTGTGATTCATGCAGTGCATAGGCAAGTGAAAAACAGCAAAAGTAGGAGCAAGTGCACTAGACTTTGTAAACAAAGATCAGATATTCAACATCACACTAAGAGTCTTTCCATCACCATTACCAGAGCATTAAATTTGCAGATGGCTTCTTCAGAGTCACATCGGGTAGTTGGGATCATATATGCTGGAATTCTTACAGCTGAGAGAGATCTCTAATTAGGCCCGAGCTGTCAGCATGCTCTACTCTGGGGGGACTGAGTTTATAAACACCTCCATAGTTAGTAATAAAGCTGGTGACCATATTTAGACAGTGCTAGGAATAATACAGCATATCCTGATGAAACACTGGCCATATTAACTCCAATTCTCATGGCATCTTTGGTGTCTGTTTACTGATTGTGTGAGGGAAACAAAATTGCTTCCCTTTCCAGAAGGACTTGTAATCCAAACCTGAACAGGTTTATCCTGCATTAACTTTAGACCTAGGTGGTCTACATGGGGGCTTCAGGAATCCAGAAACCATGTGCAAAATGAATGAGGATTTTTCTGAGGACAGAGTCCACGGGCATTGTCTTCAGATTTTCAAAGGAGTCTGTGAGCTCCCTCAAATTTGAGAATCTCTTGGACTGTACCCACATCTATCTACTCTGGTGAGTTCTACCCCCAGGAATCCAAGAAGTGGCTTGACTCCTAAGTTACCCCAAGTACCACAGAAGGAAATGCATACTCCGTCCATTCTATGCTCTGTCTGTCTGTCCCTCCCACTAGACCATGAATCACTGGCAATCAAGACCATTTCTCATCAAACACCCAACACAGTAACTGCTCTGCAATAGATTCTAACAATTGCTAAATTTAATTGAAGTGAATTAATAGAAGAATGAGATATGTTATGTATAGGCCATATAACTATATCAAAACTAAGGCCCCAAATGGAACCATTAACCAGGAGATGAGTGGTAGTCATCAATCCAGAATTGCAGGCAACGGTGTGGACAGGACTGGCACACATGGATCCTTTCCTGCCTCCACCCCTTTGTTTCTCACATACAAAAGCTCTGGCTAAAATAATTTTAATTATATAGTTGAGCTGAAACCCAGAAAGGGAAATCTTCAGCCATAAAAAGTCAGGAAGGAATCAAAGTCATAGAAGCAAGTAGGAGTTGAAGCCAAACGACTCACTGAACATACTCTCAATGTCTGGGGTCCTGATAGCATTGAGGGTACCAAGTCCAGACTATAGCGCACAGGGAGCTGGAGAATGAGCTACTTCCCAAAACAGCACATGCAAGGACCAGAGAATTCCACCTTTGGCCTGGAGAAGCAGCAAAGAAGTTTGTCATCTGCCTGGGTTCTGGGTGGCAGGGTCACCCAAAGAAATGGAAGCTTACTTGGCCTCAGATAGGGTGGACATTGGGGTACAGGAAACCCGGAGGGAGAAATGATCATAAAAACTGACCCAGAACTAGTGAAAGCTCCTGGGGCCGTTTTAGAGACACAGAATCATCTGTCAGCATACTAGTATGACCCAGAGCACACAGGACTATCCTAGAAAGCTACTGCACAGAACATGAGCTCACAGTCAATAAATTCCAAAATGTTAAAAACGTTTAAAATCACCTCCAGTGATTGCAGTTCCATATAACTAAATATAAATACAGTCATGTGCCGCATAACAAAGTTTTAATCAATGACAGACCGGATATACGACGGTGGTCCCAAGGTTAGTACCATATAGTCTAGGTGTGTAGTAGGCTATACCATCTAGGTTTGTGTGAGTGCACTCTATGATGTTCGCACAATGATGAGATCACTAATAACGCACTTCTCAGAATGCACTGCTGTTGTTAAGCGATGCATGACTGTATCTAAAATAGAAGCAAACTGATCCATTGGAAATCGTAAAAATGGTTTTCTGAACAACTCTGGGATCAAACAAGGTACCAAAACCACAACTGCAGAAAACGACAAACATTAAAACATACAAATGAAAACAGTTGGCCTCAGGAATAAGTTTGTTTCTTTGTGTGTTCATCTTTCTACCTTTCTCCTGCTCTTCCCAACAGAGAATAAGAATTGGCAATTGGTTACACTCTAGGACTCTGACTGGGACACATCTGCTAGTGGCCAATATTAAACATAGACCCATGGGTCTGACTGTTCTGCACCTCCCTTTTAGAAAGCTGGAGTGATAATTCAGCACCTGTTCCTACATGGGAAAAGACAGGAACGTCGAGTTTTCTCTCTCTCTTCTCTCTTCCTCCATTGCAGACTCTGCTGAGGCTTAGACCAGCCTGACACTGTGACATTTTGAGCTAATGTGCTTCTTCCTGCTCAACAATACCTTTCTCTGTTTCCACCCCTCATAGTGCTGGTGGTCATGTACTATACTTTCCTAATATTGTATTGGATTTGGGTTTGCATTTTGAAAGGAGTAAAACAGAACAGGCCACACTATTACCGTTTATCAGAAGCTCCTTAAAGTCTATTCTGGCTAGGAAAATTAGTGTTCTACACTGTTCATCTGGCTTTCTAGTTCTTTATACTGGGCTTGAGTCCTCAGGGACCTTGTAGGAAAAGGTGATTAACTGAGGTCGGGATTCCATGTCTTTGTAATTCCAGACAATAATATGATCAAATAGCACCAATCTCACCCTAATTATTTAATAAAACCTACAGAATATACTCAAAGATATATTCAGAACAAAACATGAAAACAGCCCAACACAAGGTTGACATAAGGGAAGCCATACTGTAGAAAAGAGACCACGTTGTGACTTTGAATCACCTCTGACTAACTAACCCAGCTGGATTTGCACCCTCCAGGAGATCCACCTGCTCTGTAGATTTTATGACCCTTACTAGTGCATATACCTCCCAGCTGCAATAAGATGATAGCTTTGTTCTTCTGAGTTCCTTAGGAATGTGAGGACCTCCCAAACAGAGTCTATGCTGATAGCCATTATCAATGAAAACTGAAAGATCTGGCGTGGCAACTCCCAGTCTGTAACACCAGAGGGTCAACATTCCTAACCCCCTACCCTATAACCCACTGGCCTATATAACTGCTTCAAGAGTCTGTGCCTGCCTTAGGATGGTTCTTTTGGACATTAGTCGGCCATCTTCCCTCTTGCTAGCAAGCTGTAATAAAATGCCCTTTCTCTGCACCATCTTGCCTCTTGACGATTGGCTTTTGTCTGGCAGCGAGCAGATCATGCCCTTTGTGTGGTAACAAATATACCTCCTGTGCTGAGAGAATAAAATAAATGAAGTAAACGACTAGCAGAAGAGGTGATAAAAAGTGCAAAGAAATGCCCATGGAAACCTGAGTTAAAGAAAAAAAGAATAAATTAGGAAAAAGAAAAAATAGTAGATTAATAAGTTAGATTTTTTTGAGGAAACAACCTCAATATACCACACAAACCTTTAGCTATTCAAGAAAAAAATGCAAATATATAATATTGAATGTAAGACAAGAAGACAAAGATACAGATAAAACTTAAAGATCTATGCCAATGGTTTATGAAATGTAAGTGAAGTGCATAATTTTTTAGGAAAACATATAGAAATTAACTGGAATGCCTAAATAGGTAAAAAAGAAAGGAATCATTAAGAGAGCTACCAATTACTGATTTCTAATAAGCTCCCGGTCAAAATGGTTTCATGAGTGAATCAGAAAGAATTAATATGCCAATTAATTAGTTCCAGAGTACAGAAAAAAAAAATAACTCAAGCTCTTCAACAAAACAAGGAGAAAAAGCACAAAAGTCTGTTGATTCTTGGTTTAAACTAACACTTGACAAAATTCAACATTTATTCCTGATTGCAAAAAAAAAAAAACAACACTGAATAAAAACAGAATAGGAATAATTTCTTAAAATGATAAAAACATGCATTTCCCACCATCAACTGAACCATTAAGATTAACAAACACTGCAAGTGTCCCCAACAAAGCCCAAAATGAGATAAAAGTATTCATTAACACCATTATTATTTAATAGTATTTAAAAACTTCAGCTGAAACAAGAGAGTAAAAGCAAAATGTTAAATATTAGAAATGACAAATAATTATCATTATTTGTATTTCATTACTAACATACCTTGTAAGTAAAAAAAAATCAACTGAAAGTATTATAATCAATAAGCATTCAATTAAGTGACCAGTTAAAAATATAAACAATAGCATTTTTAGTTTAATAAAGAACATAAAAGATCCCATTCAAACTATTTACAAATAAAACACTTAAACACAAATTTAACTGAAAACGTGTGCGTATCATAACAAAAAGAAGTACTAACTCCTATTTTGTGGGAAGTGACCTTGAAAAAATGATTTCGAAAGGCCATCTTGAAGAATAAACTTGTGAGAATAGTTGGGGCTGTGAGAAACAGAAGAGAAAGAGCTAAAGCGGGGAGTCTCACCCCTAGAGATAAATGTTACGTAAACACCAGTGCTAAATGCTATGGAATTACACAGTGTGAAACAGACAGATCCATAAAGTGGAGGGTCCAGAAGGAAATCCCAGCAGGTGATAAAGGCGGCATTACAAATCAATGAAGAAAAAAAAAGGAGCTATTTCTTAAGTGTTTGTACAATTGGCTAGTTGTTTGGCTACAAATCAAGCTTGACCCCATTCTCAGGCTTTCCACCAAAATAATTCCAGGTGAACCAAAGACTTATATTTTAAAGACTAGAGGAAAATATGGCTAAGCAAAAACCAAGACCAAAATCAAAATAAACAACTGAATACACCAGGAATAGGGAAAATATCTGTTGGAAATATTAAAAAAAAAAAAAACAGAATTAGGGGCCAGCCCGATGACGCAGCAGCTAAGTTCACATGTTCCACTTCGGCAGCCTGGGGCTCGCCAGTTCGGATCCTGGGTGTGGACATGGTACCTCTTGGCAAGCCATGCTGTGGTAGGCATCCCACATATAAAGTAGAGGAAGATGGGCATGGATGCTAGATCAGGGCCAGTCTTCCTCAACAAAAAGAGGAGGATTGGCAGCAGATGTTAGCTCAGGGCTAATCTTCCTCAGGAAAAAAAAACCCCAGAATTAATGATGAAGGTATATACATTTTACTATAAAAGGTAAAGAACTTAGCAAAAATCCTATGGGAAATAAAGTTAAAAATATAAACAACATACATGTGGGAAAAACATTTACAAAATAAAAGATATGCAAAGGTTTACTAACCCTAAGATAAACTTCTTACAAATTAATAGGAAAAAGATAAACATCCAAATAGAGAAATAGGTGAAATATACATAGGTAATTAATAAAAGAAGAAATACAAGCGACCAATAAACATGAAAAGATAGACGGTTAGTCAAAGAAAAATGCAGGTAAAACTATGAGATATCACTTTCTGCTTATGCAACTGGCAAAGATATAAAAGTCTGACAGTAGCACTGGTGACGGTGTGTGGAAACAGGCAACTCATCCATGCTGGTGGGAGGATAGTGACCTTATCACATGGAAAATTGGCCAAATATATCAATTGGCATTTTGTATAACCTTTGATCCACGTTGAGGAATCAAGCTGCAGAAGGCAACTGGTCACATACGCAAAGTTGCAGTATTGCTAATAACGGTGCAAAAAAAATAAAGACCACCCTCCTACACACATACAAAATCAAAAAATCAAAAATTAAGCAAAGACTTCAATTTCCAGTCCAGAATGTAAAGAACTTGGAAGTCATCAGTCCTACCCACACAACAAGAAAAAGGCTGAACAAACTTAAAATCAGCAACTGTTCTTAACTCCATCAGAAAACTGAGGTCACAGGGCGAATCACTGTCTCCAAAACTGGAGAGACAGGCAGGCAGATACAGAGAATCACAACCGCCTGGAGCACAAGCAGAAGCCTCCATAGGAACCAGTACTGAGCAGGAAAACCTACACCGTAATTGACGAATTGCTGGAGGCGCAGCGGGAATGAGTTTGAGAGCTAAAATCTCCATGGGGGCTCCCACACTTACGTGACGTTTACCTCCAGGAACCCTACCAGGTTTTTACAATGAAGGTCAGAGAAAAATCCCACTGTGCTTCTGGCCGAGGGAAGGGAAAATTAGGCACCTGAAACAAGTCCAGAGCATTCTGCTCCTCTTAATAAGGCCTGCCCTCTGGAGAAACTATTTTACCGGAGACTAATCAACTGCTGCTAGAAATATGAACGTTAAAGGTGCTTCTGGTAGGTGTCAGATGGCAATGAGGAACATGTTATCGGAAACTGGAGGAAAAGTGATCCTTGTTATAAAGTGGCAGAGAACTTGGCTCAATTGTGTTCTGCAGTCTTGCGGAAAGTAGAACGTCTAACTGGTGAATCTGGATATTTAGCTGAGGCGATTTCTAAGCAAAGAGTTGAAGGTGAGGCCTGTTTTCTCTTTGCTGCTTATAATACCATCCAAGAGGAGAGAGGTAAATTGAAGAAAGAAGTGTTAAGCAAAAAGGAATCAGAACTTAAAGATTTGAAAAATTCTCAGCAAAAAATGAGAAAGCGTGGGCAGGAGAGAACACCATGGGGATGGCTGGACAACCAGTGGCTAAAGACACTAGGCATGCAGCTTGTAGATCCAACCAGCCATCTCAGCGGAAATGCTGCCTGCTTGGACTGAAGGGGACAGGAGAGCGATGAAATAAAGGAAGGCTGCTGGATTTCTGGGATTCTGTAGGCAGGAAATGTGCAGATAGAGCTATTCAGCCATGAACAAGGGTTATCCTTCAAGAAAAGGAAAGAATGACCCCATAGTCAGTTCAAGGGCTGGTTCCTCCCTGGTTCCAGAGGGTAGGGCCAACTCTTTGGTTTCAGAGAGCGGGGCTGCCACTCAGGGCTGACAGGGCAGGGCTACCACCCCCAGGTAGGCATGGAGGGTGAGGCTGTTACCCCAGTGGGCCCAGAGGATAGAGTGTGGAGCCAAAGAGGATTATTCTGAAGCCTTAAAATCCAATGGAATTTACCCTTCTAGGTTTCAGACTTGCTTGGGACCTGTGACCCTTTTTTTCTTGCTGATTTTTCCCTTTTATAATGGGAATGTCTAGCCTGTGTCTATCCCACCACTGTATTTTGGAAGCATATAACTTATTATCTGGTTTCATAGGTTCACAGATGGAGGTGAATTTTGCCCCAGCATCAATCAGACCTTCAGACTCACTCATACTTGATTTAGAAGGTATTTAAATAAGAGTTTGGACTTAAAGTTGATGCTGGAATGGGTTAAAACTTTTTGCAACATTGGGATAGGGTGAATGTATGTTGCATGTGAGAAGGACAGGAGTTTGCGGGGCCGGAAGATGGACTGTTACAAGTTGAATCGTGTCCTTGCCCCCCAAATTCATACGCTGAAGTCTTAACCCCTAGAACCTCAGAATGTGACCTTATTTGGAAACAGGGCCATTGCAGATGTAATTAATTAAGATGAAGTCATACTGGAGTGCGGAGGGCCCCTAAAACAATATGGCTAGTATTCTTATAAAAAGGGGAAATCTGAATACAGACACACACACACAAAAAGAACACCACGTGAAGATGAAGGTAGGCATGGGGTGCTGCATTTGCAAAACAAAAAACACCAAAGTTTGTCAACAAACCACTAGAAGCTAGGAGAGAGGCACGAAACAGATTCTCTCTCAGGGCCCTCAGAAGGATCCACCCCTGCTGACAGCTGCATCTCCGACTTCCACCCTCCAGAACTAAGAGACAATACATTTCTATTGTTTAAACCACTCAGTTTGTGGTACCTTATTATGGTGGCCCTAGAAAACTAATATAACAATCAAGTGGGATTTATTCAAGGTATACAAGGCTGGTCTAACACGATAACATCAATTAATGTAACCTCTCACATCAACATGCTAAAGAAGAAAAATCATATGATCATATTAATACAAGCAGAAAAGTATTTAACAAAATCCAATACCCATTCATGATAAAAAAAAAAAATTCTCAGCCAACTAAAAAATAAGGGAAGCTTCCTCAATTTGAGAAAGAAAATCTACAAAAAACCCTACAACTAACATCATACTTAATGGTGAGAAAATAGATGCTTTCTTGGCACCATCAGGAAATGGCGAGGGTATCCATTCTAATCACGCCTATTCAACATCACCCTGGAAGCCCTAGCTAATGCAATAAGACAGAAAAAGGAATAAAAGATACACAGATTGGAAAGGAAAAAATAAAACTGTCTTTGTTGACAAATGACATGTAGAAAATCCCAAAGAATCAACAAAAAAAGCTCCTGGAATTAATAAGTGATTATAGCAAAGTTGCAGGACATGTTAATATACAAAAGTTAATTGCTCTCTTATATGCCACCAATGAACAACTGGAATTTGAAATAAAAACACACTACCATTCACATTAGCACCCCTAAAAATGAAATACTTAGGTACAAATATAACAAAATATGTATAAGATCTATATGAGGAAAAACAATGAAACTGATAAAAAATCAAAGAAGATCAAATAAATGGAGAGATATTCTGTAAACATGGATAGGAAGACTCAATACTGTCAAAATATCAATTCTTCTCAACTTGATCTATATAGATTCAACGCAATACCAACCAAAATCCCAGCAAGTTATTGTGTGGATATTGACAAACCAATTGTAAAGCTTATATAAAAAGGTAAAAGATCCAGAATAGTCAACACAATATTAAAGAAGAAGAACAAAGTCAGAGGACTGACATTACCTCATTTCAAGACTTACTATAAAGCTATAGTAATTAAGACAGTATGGTATTAGTGAAAGAATAGATGAACAGATCAATGGAATAGGATAGAGTCCAGAAACAGACCCACATAAATATAGTCAACTGATCTTTGACAAAAGAGCAAAGGCAATTCATCGGAAAAAGGATAGCCTTTTCAACAAATGATGCTGGAACAATTGGGCATTCACAAGCAAAATAAGGAATCTAGACACAGACCTCCCACCTTTCACAAAAATTAACCCAAAATGGATCATAAACATAAATGTAAAGTACAAAACTATAAAACTTCTAGTAGATAACATAGACTAAAGATAACATCTAGGTGACCTTCAGTTTGTCAATGACATTTTCAGATACAGCACCAAAATCATGTTTAATAAAGCGTAACAAGGGTAAAGGAGTATATGGAAACTCACTGTACTTTCTGCTCATTTTTCTGTAAACCTAAATCTGTTAAAAAAAGTCTCTTAATTTAAAAAATAGCAAAAAAGTAAATAAATCAAAAATTAAATAACTTGAAACAATCTAAATGTTTTCAATAGGAGATTGCTTTCACCAAATAACGGTAGCATCACACAACTGAACACTACGTAGTCATTAAAGTCATACATAGTTTATTCATCAGTAAAGAGTCGCCAATTGGGCAGATCATATTATGTTGCAAAATTGCTTATATAAGACAATCATTACAAAGATATCCATCGGTGTTTGTGCATATATCAACATACAGCAATGTCTGGAAGAACCTGCACTGAAATACTCAGGCAGTGGTGAGAAAGGGCAAGAACCATGCCTGTCTGTCTACTACTGAACTTCAACACCCAACCTGCACATGGCAGGTACTCACAGATAATTCTGAAGTGAGAAATGGAAATCAACTCTTTTGTGTAGTTTTCTGTATTGCTTGACTTTTTTTTTTGACATGAAACTATATTATCATTATAATGGAACAGGGACTGGGAGCTGTTTTCACTCTAGACAAGTCAATCTACATACTTCAGGGCAAAAATCATGATTGGCTCTTGACACTGTTTGAAATTCATGGAAGCTGCTCAATTTCCCATTTCATCGTATAAACATAGGCCCAGTCCTACACAGCTTTCTTTTGAGAAGTACCTACAAAAATAATTGCCTATTACTTCCCTTCACCACACGAGGGGTAGTAGTCGCAATATTCCATTTCAACCTTTCAAATGTCTTTTTCAGATGAGAATAACCTTCTGGGAACAACTAAAATGGCTCATTTTTTTTTTCCTCCCAAAAGCATTCAAATGAGTTGTTTTCCTTCTTTTCCTGTCAACCTCCAGGAGATATGGTAGGTTTCCGTTTCCCTTTTCAAATGATGGTAGCAATGCTTTCCTGGAAATAGCAACTTAGAATTAAAAAGCTGAGATTGGATCTTCACAAATATAAGATGTCTGTGGGTGAGTGAAAATACAGTCACATTTCTCCCAGCACACACTGAATCACAGCTTGTCATGGCATCTCCAGCAGATTGCTGTAATCATTAGTGGTAATAAAATTGTTTAGCTTTGTGCTTCAGATTATCAAACTTACCTAAGAAGAAATCTAAAATGACATCAATGCTGACTACAATATTACCTATTTTACTTCTGGGTAAATTTACATTGGGCAAACTCACTGACTCAGTCCCAAGAAGCCAGTGGGGTCACCATCACGGTCCCCACTGGTGGCATCATGTCTGTCCACATCTTAGTCACCTACCCCACCACCATGCCTGGCTCAGGGTGCTTCCACATCACCAAAAACTTTTAAAAAAAATGCAAAAACTAAACGCCTCAGTCAATGACACTAGGCGATAGTTGAACCATATCATACAGTTGAAAGGAGTAGAGAGGAAAGAAAAGTTAAACACTGTTAACCTAATTTCTAAAAACACAACAGCAAGGCCAATGCCGTTGAGCACACATTTCACAGGGTATTTGTCAGCTCTGCTGTGAAACAACTTCAGAGCACCGTGATGTTCCTTTTCTTCATGTCCAGGCCCAGGTGCCTCCACGGCCCCTCCAGACAGGAGACTCTGAGCTTTCAGGGACATTCATGGTCAAATCCCTGCTAACTCAGTTGGAAAAAAAATGTAATTCTAAATTCAAACACTTTAACTCTTGTGAGGAATGTTTTCACTCCCAGAACATTCAATATGTATATTCTGGGGAACAGTTAAAGCCCCATATTGTGAAAACAGAATTTTCTACATACTTGAAAGAAAGCAAACAGTAATTAGTTCTGAATCATAGGTAACATGGGGAAACCCAGGCAGTACTAACTCCTGCTCGCCCCCCACAGTCATATCTGTTGAGGTAAAAATAAGCAAATGCGGATAGAAGTGCTCAGTTAATTCAGGTAAAAAACAGGCCACTTACAACCAACCACCACCCCTGGAACTCTCTCTGCTTTGACTATCTATTGACAGCAGGATTTTGCATTAACAGTGCAGACCAAAAACATTTTCCACTAAACAAATTAGACACCTGTAGTGTCCTGAAAAGGGAGTCAGGAGTCTGGGTGGTCTAAATTCTTCCCCTCATCAGCTGTTCACTTTTGTTAAGCTCTTGGAGTCTATGATCATATAAAACTGAGGTTCCAAACTGACACCCGCAAGCAAAACAGACATATCAGCCCAACAGGCACATTCTGTTTGGTCCACACATTGTTTTCAGACATCATGGAATTAACTAACAATACTCAAAACTGAGGGAACTGGCCAAAAATCTGAATTTCTGGCTTAATTTTTTAAATCAAACGATCTGGAAACACGAAATGACACCTGGCTGGAGTTGGGTAGTGGCTTCCATCTTTAGATAGGCACTGCCTCTTCAGCTTACCATAGTCTCCACTGTTCTGTAATGTCTACTCAACTCTAGGGCCAAATGTAACTAGTCATCAGTCATCAAGCTGTGCCATTGTTTCTCTTACAGTTGAATGAAAGGAAAGTGAAATATTTCTTGTATCCACATTAAAAGCAGGGTAATGAAAGATCCAAAAAGCTGAATGCGTTACAGAAAAACGTGAGAAAGTAATATTCTCCACTTCCACATAAAAATATGCTAGGTGTTTAATATGCAAATAAGTAGGTCCACACTGAAAGATTACAACATGAAATGCCACTTTGAAATAAACTACAATAAATTCTGGCATAAGGAAAGATTTGTAATGAAAATTTAATAAAATGAGAAAAAGATTTTATTTCTATTAGAAACTATCAGATTTGTTTCTGAATTTAAATGAAATAGCTGCTGCAATTCTGAAATAATGAATTAAGTGAAAAAACTGCTGAGCATTCAATCTTTTAGGGATAGTGAGTTTATAAAAATGTTTGTTCAATGTAGCTATAACTATCTATCCTGAACAGACAGAAACAGGCTTTTGTAAATATAAGTGTAATCTGAAACATTGTTGTTCAGGGTATTGAAGAATTAACAGAAAACTTACAGGACATGTTGCATGAGAACGATAAATCATTTGTGACATGTTCTAGTGAAATGATGAGGACATTGTAAGCTACATTTATTTGTGTGGTGAAGAGAACTTTGATGTGATCGAGGAACTGTTGGACATGGTGCCCATGAAACATCAGCAGGAAATTGTTTATTTTGGTGGGTTGGGAAAAGTTTTTAAGGTTTTTTTTCCCCCCAGAAGTTTAGTGTAGTAACATGTCTAAAGATAGTCATCCCGTGGGTGGTAATTTCACGCATGTTACAAAATATAACATGTTCATGTTATGGTACATAACATTCAACAACAACATTTATAAGGATAATTTGTCAGTTCATTGAATCATTCACCAAGAAAGGCTTTGCGGTAAAAATTTAAAAACAGAACACAATAAAATTATGAATAAGAAACACTCCTTTGGCTTGAACTACAGCAATTCAATGCATGGTTGGTTGGACTGGATGTACAGTATGATGTTTGGCTATACTATATAAAGTCAAGTGGTGGTGCTGGAGATATTTTTTAAGTGTTGAAAGGAATAAATTTGTTCTCATCATGCAAGCAAAATCCTGATGGTGAAAAAGCGGATCAAAGACTTGGCATTCTTAGATGATGCTACAACTCATCTAAGTACTTTGAATACTCTTCTGCTTAGATGTTCAGGAGCAGTACACAAATATAGGAAGTGATTGGTAATGTCATCTGGCATGAATAATTCAGCTCACTTTCCCAGACTGAAATCAGTCTCCAGAAATGAAAATGAGGGCCTGAATTCTGGTCTCAAAATTGTGAAGTTGAAAACTTAATTCCCCCAAATTGTTACCTGATTTCAAAGTTTATGAGAATAAATTACCAATGTTTAGTTGACTTCTATTATCATGTGTGTTCAGTACGCTTCTGACTATGAAGTAGTAGCTTCTATCAGGCCAACCTTCCTAGTGAAAAAAGCAACAATCATAAAAAATATACTAAATACAAAAGTTAGCCACTTGAAAGCATCAGAGAGCAACCAAAATAGTCAGGATTTGAGCAGCCAACACACCAGCATGAAGCAAAACACATTAAGATGTGAGCCAGACCTTCCCTGCTGCTTTCTCCCCTTGGAGCCTTTGCTGATTTGCAGCACAGGGCACTGAAGCCGACTAGAAAGCAGCACCCTAAGCTTCCAGCAATCTCACAAGGTGATGTACGTGGGTATTTTCCTATTGGTTTTCAGGTATTTGGTCTTCTCTTCTGGAATGCCTGGTAATTTTTTTTATATAATGCTACTCATTGTATAGCAAACACTGTAAAAGCTCTTGATGATGTTATCTTCATCAAGAAAGGATCTGATTTTTACCTGGCTGCCAGTAACAGTATGGGCAGATCACTGGTCAGATTTAAACTTAAATGAAGAATAAAGGTACACAGACAAAATGAGTCACTTCTGGAGATAGTGAGTTTCCTACAGTGACAGGAAAATGTTCAGAAATTTGGTGAAGCATTTCAAAAAGTATTTCACAAAGAATTATTGTGTGTGAAGTATGACTGGATTAGGTGACCTTTGAGATTCCCTTTCAATACAGATTCTGTGAGTTTATTTTTAAGGCAAAGAAACTAATATAAAATGAGATAGAACCAAACCAAACATTCAAATTCAACTATAGGATTCATGCCTCTAAAGCAACATGAGACAGATTACAGAACCATCTGAATCTCTATTCATATCAATAACGTAGCTGTTTTGCAATGTTCCATGAAAAATCAGTAGGAAAGGAAACATCATTTAATACCATACATATTAAAAGAATCCTTGATCCTGGACTATGATAAAGTGGATCAAGAAGACAGGCCATTCTAAGCAAAGGCCAAGAAGAGAATGAAGGAAAAAGTTGGGAATAAAGTACTTAAAACAAAAAAGATGGCTCAGATGCAGAAATTACATGAAAGCTATAGATGAAGACAAGATCAAAACCCACACATCTACGGACAGCTAATTTTCAATAAGGGAGCCAAGAACGTACAAAAGAGAAAGGAAAGTCTCTTCAATAAACGGTGTTGGGAAAATTGGACAGCCACATGCAAAAGAATGAAAGCAGACTGTTATCTTACACACTACAAAAAAATTAACTCAAAATGGATTAAAGACTTGAATGTAAGACCTGGAGCCATTAAACTTCTAGAAGAAAACAGAGGCAGGACGCTCTTTGACAATTAGTTTTAGCAGCATATTATCAAGTACCATGTCTGATCAGGCAAGGGAAACAACAGGAAAAATAAACAAATGGGGCTACATCAAAGTAAAAAGCTTCTGCACATCAACAAAATGAAAAGACAACCTAACAATTGGGAGAAGATATTTGCAAACCATATATCTGATCAAGGGTTAATATCCAAAATATACAAAGAACTCATACATCTCAACAACAAAAAAACCAACAACCCAATTTAAAAATGGGCAAAAGATCTGAAGAGACATTGCTCCAAAAAAGATATACAGATGGCCAACAGGCACATGAAAAGACGTCCAAAATCACTACCTATCAGGGAAATGCAAATCAAAACTACAATGAGATATAACCTCACTCCTTTCAAAAATGGCTGTAATTAACAAGACAGGAAACAAGTGTCGGAGAGGATGTTGAGAGAAGGGAACCCTCATACACTGCTAGTGGGAGTGCAAACTGATGCAGCCACTGTGGACAACAGTATGGAGATTCCTCAAAAAATTAAGTATGGAACTACTATATGATCCAGCTATTCACTGCTGGGTATCTATCCAAAGAACATGAAAACTCAAAGGCATAAAGCTACATGCACCCCTATGTTCATTGCAGCATTATTCACAATAGCTAAGACTTGGAAGCAACCTAGGTCTCTATCAAGGGACGAATGGATAAAGAAGATGTGGTATACATACACAATGGAATACTACTCAGCCATAAGAAATGATGAAATCTGGCCATTTGTGACAACATGGATGGACCCTGAGGATATTATATGCTAAGTGAAATAAGTCAGAGAGAGAAAGTCAAATACCATATGATCTCACTCATAAGTAGAAAATAAAAACAACAAACAAAACACATAGAAACAGAGATTGGATTAGTGGTTACCAGAGGGGCAGGGGGGAGGGAGACGGGGGAACGGGGTTAATAGGCACATGTGTGCGGTGGTGGATTGTAATTAGTCTTTGGATGGTGAACACAATGTAATCTAAGCAGAAACTGAAATATAATGATGTACATCTGAAATTTATATAATGTCATAAACCAATATTACCACAATTAAAAAAAAAAGACAAAATTAAAGTCAATAACCAAAGGTAGGACCACGTAAAGAACTAGGAATCACTGCCGATAGCTAGAGGTCAAACCAGGCGATGCATCAAAGGTAGGAGAGCCAGCAGAAATCAAGCCTTAGAACCAAGGTGCCAAAGTCTAGGGAACCTTAAAAATGACCACAGCCTTCCTTAGTCAAGAAGCCCCTTGACGTTCATATCATGGCAGAGCCAACAGAACTTCCCCAGAGCGCAGGCACACTAGCAGCTGGAGGTAGCGCTGTGGCTTATACCCATCAGATCTTGGCACTACAGATGTTGTTATATCAGTTTCTCAAGCCATGTGCAACAGCTCCCAGGGCTAAGTTGTTATGGGACAGTGAGAATGCAAAGCTACTTAGCATGAGCCTGTGCATTTTCCAGATTTACAAGAAGGCAAGCAATTTGTTTATTTAAAATTTGTATTACATACATCACACTTACATATCTAATTTCACATGATTATATCACTGCAATCTTTTCTCTCTGTCCCTCTCTTTTTTGCTTCCCTCTGCTCTCCCTGCATTTCTTCTATTGCAGGTAATCTGGTGAGCTACCTAGTAGCTCATGCTAATATCACTATTTACAAAACATACAGAAACAGAGTTACTCCGTCATTGCTTGTTTTAAAAAAATGTGCTCTTAGATGCACTTTCTTGCATTTCGCTTTACTCATAGATATCCCTTCAAACCATGTGGCAGAGATCCAATTCATTCTCTTTAATGGGTGCACAATGCCATGATGTGGTGGCTCTATGATTTATAATGTATTCAAAACTTCCCTGTTGAGTGCTATTCATTTTATTCCAATTTTAGCCATGAGATGTGGTCATAAATATCATTATACATAGATCTTTAGATACTGATGCTTTTATTTCTATGAGACAAATCCCCAGCAGTAAGATTGCAGGGTAAAAAGGTACATATATTTTTAATGTTAACAGATATTTCCAAGTTACTTTCCAAAAGGACTGCAATAATTCACAAATGTAACATTATAATTCTATTAATAAAAAACTGGATATATTTTGGAATAAAATGCAAAATTTACATGATTTTTTAAAAGATGAAAACATGGAACTTTCACCCATCCGCACGCTAATAATCCCTAGGGAGTAGGTTTTCTCCTCTCTGTCAAGTTTGAGAAGTTCTAGATTACAGGACAGAAACAGCATGTTCCCCGTAGGAATAGCACATACCTCTTGTTTGGTGGAGTGTACAACAGCAAAGCCTGACAAACTCCATTCCAAGGACAAAGTAACTTTCCTTCCAGGGGTTACAGTAATATTAGCCCCTTCTATAATATTATACTCCTGTCACAACGCTTAATCTGTGTGGTTGCTGATTATCTCTATTGATTCAAATTATTTTCTTTGGCTATTCAAAGGCATAGAGAGATCCCTTTTCCTCAGCAAAGATTTTAATATTAATGAGTCTTCAAGTGTAAATAAAAGCAATTCAAGATTTTAAACTCAAATGGAGTTTCCTTGAAGCATCAAGTGATGGTGGCCTGTGACAGAAGAGTCTAGCTCACTAAATTCTTCATACAAAGAGCTTTGATATTTTAATATTTAAAATCTAATGCTGTCATCATCTTCTATTGTAGTGTAAATGAGAACATGAAAAGCCACTTAGAAGTTTATTACTTAAATTTGGCTATAATGTAAATTATTATTTGGAGGAAACCATATTGAACTATCCTCATGTACTTCATACCATTTTCACCTTTTAAATATACATTTTTTTATTAAAACTAAAAAATGAACATAAATTGGAAAGGCCCATGAAGAAGCTGCAATGTTATCTTTTTAATGTGAGAGAGGGTGTTTCATTAGCATGTTCTAAGTTCAGATGGCACAATGATGACGAGACATGGGCCAATGTTAACTTGGTGGAACACTGGAAAAGTACAGCCAGCCCTAACCTAGATTTAATATGGCATTTTGGGGGACAGAGCCCTAATTCTAAAGGACATATCAATTCCAGGTTGATTCCATTGTTACACCAGAAGCATGAAGGAATGAATACAGAGAGCTTATTAAAGAGAAGGTGCAATTTCCTATTTTCTTAGACTGCTGACAAATTGTTGAAAGAAATTACAGAGAATATGGTACATTCCAGTTATAAATTATTCTTAACTAATGCCATATTATCATTCTTGATTCAAAAGGTAAACTAGGTATTTCAGTAACGGAAAGTATTCTTTCAGTCAGCACACGAACGCAGTGATAATTTATGATCAGCAAAGGAGTTAGACTTTCTGACATTGCCTTACCTAAACTGGTAAAAACATTTTGATGCTAATTTGGTAAGACAAGAAAACTAAAGAGAATTCATTTCAGTTATTTAAATTCTGTCACTGATGTCCATGCCTTATGGCTCAGATAAACTATTCAGATGTCTCTTTCTAATCGTGCTTCCTGAATTAATCTTTCAGCTGGTGGATCGTGATATGATTCACTGAAAGAACATCACCCTCAATTCTATGATCATAAAGACAGATGGGAGCAGGGGTTGAAAGGAAACAGAATTGCACTTCTGTGACAGGCAAATGTTAGGAGAACACCACACAACTTTGCAAATTATTATTTTTTAAATCAGGTTTGGGGACTGGTCGAGATGGCAAAATATGATCACAGTGATGTATATCCTTTGCTCCAAACATATGCCAAAGACAGATCTGAAATATAAATAGAGGTAACCATGGTCATCTTCCAAATGAAGACAGCGTTGTGAATCAGAATCGGAAGAGAACTGAAAGCCTGTGGGAAGGGCCTAAAAGGCTCCCAGTCTGGAGGCAGGTTCCTATGGGGCCAGGGACACAGTGCGCTCCACTGTCCGAAGTAGCCATCAGAGAAGGAGCCAGCCTTGTGAAGAATGCTGAACAAACCTGCTAGTCACTGCAGACCTAGAGAGGCTGGAGGAAGCAGACAGAGCCTGGTGACCAGGAACCACGGCAGTGCCCTCATCTCCCACTACACCATGTGGCATGGTGATTGAATCCAAGATAATATCATCATGGCACAGAAGCTCAAGCCACCTGTGAAGACCTTGTTCTGGAGTGGAGGACCCAGAGCTTGGCAGACACAAGCACTAAACAGGGAATCAAACATGGTAGGAAAAAGAGAAACAACAGTGACAACAACATGAGCCTGTAAACAAAAGCCGTAAAACATATTAACACATCTAATGCTAAGAAAGACAGCCAATAAATGTATATGAACTTCCTGTGAATAAAGTCATTTTATGGACTAGTCTGACAAAGATTTTAAAATAAGTATGTTTAGGATACTCAGAGAAATAAATTAAAGCATACTATCAAAAAACCCCCACCAAGACTTATAGAAAGAAAACAGTCAGAAATGAAACAACATATGGATACAGAGGAGAACTAACTAGAACTTTTTAGAGATGGAAAATTTGGTCATTTAAATAAATAAAAACAGCCCAGATGAGATTAACTCTAGACTGGACAGTGGAAGTGAGATTTAGTGAATTAGAAGAGTTCTGAGGAATTTACCATAATGCAGCACAAAAAGACAAAGAGGTAAAAAGAACAGTTCAGCAACCTGGAAGACAGACGAAGAGTAGAAGAAATATCTGAAGAGATAACACCTGGAAAATTGTAAGGCACCCAGGACTGAATCATAGTCCAAAGATGTGAAGGACCTTTTTGAATTACAAAATGTTACCAAGAGATATAAAAGAACAATTGAATAATGCAAAGATATAGCATATTCACAGAAAACTTAATACCATAAATATTAGTTCTGCCCAAATTATTCTATTAACTCAAAGAACAGCTGTAGTAAAAATCTTAATAGTTTTATTTTTCAGCTGAACAAGGTGATCCCAAAATTCATACATAAGAGCAAAGGTTCAAGGATAGGCAAGATGATAATAAAGAAAAAAGAGAATTTCTCTGCCGGATCTCAAAACTTAGGATAAAGCTATAGTAATTAAGACAGTGCAGTATTGGCACAGATACACAGACAGGATGCAGCAGAGTAGAGCACTCAGAAGCAACCCTCACATACACAGAGAAAGCAATGAGGTTGTGCTGAATCACGGGCATGGGCAAAGACAGACTGTTTAATCAAAGTTCCTGGACCACAGGTTATCTCTAAGAAAAAAATAAGATGAGACCTCTACCTCTTGCAAAACATAAAAATCAGCTGATCAGTCACAGGAAAAATAAAAACTGTAATATGAAAAGTGAAACTTCAAACCTTATAGAAAAATATATTGGCGAAAAAGCATGGGTAGGGAAGAACTTCTAAAGAAACACAAAGAGCATAAGCCATAAAGGAAAAGATTAATAAATTTGATTAAAATTAAAAACCTCTATCCAAAAAAGACACCATAAGTAAATTTAAAATATATTTGATATTCCTTTAACCAACAAAGGATTAGTAACTAGAATATATAAAGAAGACTAGCAAGACTTGCTAAAATAAGCAAGAAAAAGACAAAAACTAAATAGAAAAATGGGAAGTATGTAAATTGGTAATTTATAGAAGATATCCTAATCACAAAAACATGTTTATGAAAAAGGTGTTCACACAGACTAATAAGCAGGAAAATGAAAAATTAAAATAAGATACTATTTACACCCCTCAGTTAGCAAAAACAAAAAAATCTGACAATAACAACTATCTGCAAGGATGGGGAACTACCTGCTCGTACAGCGCTAGGGGAGGGGAAGTGGAACATCAGTTTGAATGGCACTTGGGCATCCCTGGTTGAAGGGAGAGCTACGCGTGAACGCTGTGACCCAGCGGTTCTACTCAGAGACTTTCTCACAAGTTGTTCTCATCCAAACCGGAAAACAGAAAACAGTCTGCAGGATTATCTTCTCACCTCTCCCAAGGATAGTATATAACTAGCACTGTTCTAGATGCACAGACGAGAAGTTAATTCAGGTATACAGTGGATAATGTGAGGCCTTCAGGCGTAATTCTCCAGGGTACCCTGGGTGAGAAGGCTGTCAGAGATGTTCACAGCTCCGCTGCTGGAAATAGTCCAAAGTGAAATAAACTACGTGTCCATCAACAGGAGAATGGATATACATATTGTAGTGTATACTAGAACACGGTATAATAGTTATCAGGAAAAACTCAAGCCACATATCACTATACTTCAAAAATAATGGAGAATGAAAAAAGTAAATTGCAGAATATTACATATAGTCTGACGCCATTGGTGTAAAAGTTTACGATATGTAAAACAATACTTTAAGTATAGATATAAATATGTTTAGCAAAAATATAAAACACATGCAAGGGAATGATTAGCAGCAAATTCACAGTGGGAGAGGACCCTGGGGTTGAAGAGGAGTTCACAGGAAAATTCAACTAAACAGTAACATCTGATATCCTTAAAAATCAAAAAATGGAAAATATTAGTATCTGTTAAACTTTGATTAGAACATCGGTGTTTGTATTATTTCCTACACTTTCCTGAATGTTTAAAATAGCTCTTACTTAAAAAAAAAAAAAGCAGACTAAAGACACAGATCTCTACATTTTCCGGACCTACAACATCTGCAGTAGTTTAGGCCTGCGTCATCTCACCTTGATTGTTTTGACAGCCTCTGCGATTCTGGGCTTGTTTCTCTGAAATTCATCCTCTTCCCTTTTCTGTTGCCACAGTGATCTCCTTAAAACAAATCTGATCACATTGGTCACCCTTCAAAACCAGACCTTCAGGCTCCATGGCAAGCGCACAGGCCTTCTTTGATGCAGCCTAGAAATCTATTCCAGCCTTATCTTCCAGTTTCCCCCCACCATATGATGCTCCCAAAATACCAATTTCTCTTAGTTCCCTTGAACACATCGCACTATTTTTTGCCTCTGTCTTTTGCTTAGGTTGTTTCCCCTCAGGAAACGCTTCTCCAACAACTGCTCAGGCCTCTCCTTCACCAGGCTCACCTCCTGATTGGCCCAGGCTGGGTTGGGTAACTCTCCTCCTGCCCCCATAGGACCTTCCACTTTCCTTTCTTTTGGAACTTGACACTGTGTATCTTTCAATACTAATCCCAAGGGCCATGATTTTTCTTAAAATTCAATTTATTTAAACAAAAAAACCAAAACAAAAACAGTTCACCTACTTTGCTCACTCCCGTACCCTCACCTCTGGTAACCACCAATCTGTTCTATCTATGGGCTTTTTATTTTCAGACTGTGACTTGACTATTGTAGCTCTTAAGAGTTAATATAATGCCAGTCCAGAAGTGCTTAACTGAGTTGAATGGTGTGTTCTATATCTACTACTACTTTTCCCCTTTCCAGTTCTCCCTGACTGATTCGGTACTCCATCTCACTGTATAACAAAACGAAATATACTCAGGGAACGGGGTGGTCACTCTCCTATATGCTCCTGCACTGTTTAGCAACCACAGAGAGATCTTCAAAGTCTATATAAACAGGATTTCTGCAGTTAGAAGCCTGGAAACCCCTTTTCAATGCTCTGCTCATTGGTCTAAAATATAAACTTATGCTATTGACTCAGTCTCCCCAAAGAGTTAATACTGGATGAAAATATGGAATGCATTGTTTAGTTATATCCTCTCTTCCAGTTCCGCCCCATGGTATCTTCCTCTCCACCCTTTCCCCTCACATCCAGGGCATCCTACTGTCATTCTCTTACATTTTAATTTACCATGTCTGCTTTTCATCCATTCTGGGCCTAAATAAATGTAAGCCATAGAGTGCTTTTCCCAGGTTTACTGTAGGCAGGCTTGACTATGTCCTCAGAGATAATGTGCCAGTTTGGGTTTAAAAATAAATAACTGAAATTTCAAGTGGACTATGGGAAATGTATGAGAAATGTGACATGGTTAGCATTTTTAACAAGCAGGTTTCATGCCCTGAAGAGAATCACACACCTATTGCTGTGTATAATTACTAACCTAAACCTTTTCTAAAATGTCTTAACTAAATCCCAAATGTCTTAGAAAATTTGAACAAAATATTTAAGACCTACATGAAGTTTATGAGCATACACACAAACTGTAATTACTTAATTTGATTTACTGCTCAATAAGTTTTGCCCAAGTACCATCGATGCTGTAATAAAATATTTCGGCACAAACCAAATTTTGAGATTTATGATATCCTTATGGACTTCTATGCTGTTAACATCTCCTCCCAGCTTTATTTACCACTTGGGAAATATCTCACTGCATTGTACTCACCACATCACTGACAAATTTTTTTTTTGCAGATGCCGTACAAAGCCCTATTCCACATGGGACTGGAGACTTCGTAAAGGGGAAGGTATAGAAACTGATGATTATGTAATTTCACAGTCAATTCCAGCTACGATACAACCACAGCCATTCAAAACGTCAGAGAGACACTCAGGGAACATGTATCCTGAGCTGTTTCTCTTTCTTTCTAGGTCTAAATATGCAGGTTCTCATGAGCAGGGAATGGTAGGCTGACAAGTAGCTCCACTCCCAGGACTTCCCAGGATCATCATCCGGTGAGAGGTCTGGGGGTTCAGCACTGGCTTCGTCCAGTTGCAGTCTCTTGGGCACAGCGGCCCAGGCACCCCATATTCCCCAGCCCGTCATTTGCACTTTAGGCAGCCCTCCTTCACAAACACTGCAAAAGAGCTTCCAGAAGTGTAGAGAACACAGACACATACTTTAGCTCCCAGAATGTCAAAATCTCAGTTATGCTGGTACCCACAGAGACAAGCTTTAATTATCACCTTTCTATCTTAACAACTGCTTCTCATCACTGTTTTTATACCTATAATTCTCCTAAATCAGATTCCCTGTGAGCCAATTAGCAAAAAATGCAAAACCAAAAAACTACATCATTTACGCTTTGGAAATTCTAGTGCCAGCTATGGAATGTCGAAGCCACCAAGAAACTGAGATTCTTCCTGATATTTTCCCATTTTCTACTCCTTATAGTTGTCTAAAGAGATAACCTCAAACCAAAGTCGATTTCTGAAGCCCCAACAGCAGCAATGACTAACAATGAAACAACTCGGGGAAGCTGAAGCACCATGCGATTCTGGAGGAAAGGGTCTGAAAGGTATATCTGAGAACGCCTACGACCAAAACCTCCTGGGCTGCCCCACACTCAGCCACGTGGCAGCTGTAAGACGGTGTTGCCTGCTTCTCTGCACAGGACTCCAAAAAGAGCTCTTCTTTAATGAACATGCCTATGTTGGCAAGCTGAGAGTATGGGATGTTCACAGGGTAAATCACCTGAATCTGGTTGTTTGGATTAAAAGGAAAAAACATGTAGTTACCAAAGTCCACTATGGTGATGATGTCGGTCACAGTAAATGCCTCCAGACCAACTGGCAGTCAAGGTTTCACAGATCAGAAAGGCCTGGAAAGCAGCCCTTGGCTACCAGAGTGCTACCAGACAACCTTCAGAGTGCCAGGATGACAATGAACTGAGTTATACACCTGAAATGCTCCAGCTTGAGAATGACAGTGCGGTAATCGGGAAAAAAAGCCAAGCAAGTACATCATCTCTACCCAGGCGGCACTGACCTGCTACAGCCAATCAACGCACCACAAGCTAATGCAGTGTGGCTCTCCATGCTCACCTGTGCCTACCACCCACAGGCCCCTGGGCTCTCCTGGGAGTCCCTGCCAAGGCCACAGTGAGGTCAAACCAATATCAAGGTAGGCAAGCTTCCCAACCACCTGCACAGCATGGGGCGCGGCAGAGGTGGCACTGCATGTGGACCATGGATTCTGGAGCTGGATGACCTGCGTTTGAATCCCAGCTCCACCACTTGCTAGCTTTATAAATCTGGGCCAGCTACTTGAACTTCCTTTGCCTCAGTTTTCCCATCTGAATAGTGGGGTTAAAATAGTATTTAACTCATGGGTGGGGTAAGGATTGAGTTAATATGTGAAAAGCAGTTGGTATTAAAGGCTATATAAGTCTCAGGCAATACTATGTTATTTTTCTTATTACTAGAGCACATGAGAGAAGAAAAAAAATAGGCAGACCCTCTAAAGGTTTATCTTCATTGAAAAAACTTTCTCCTCGCCTCCATAAGAATGACTGCTTAGGGTCCACCTCAGCTGTGAGATGGAGCTTCCCAGATTAATTCAGTGGACAATAAATTACATTTTAAGTGAAATAAAGTAAAACAAACAAAAACACATGGTTGAGCTACATAAAAGAGCAAAAGATCAGTCAAGTAAATTGGCAAGTTAAATCATTAGAGGTGAAAAATCTCTTCTTTTCTTATCTAGTGAATTTTAACTGTCCCCTTGCCTGGGCTAGAGAAAATTATTTTCACGCTAGGGGGATATTACCAGTTTTAATGGCTTACCTAAAACAAAGAGCTTTATAGCCTTAATATTATCAGGATAAAATGAAGAACTGTTCTGAGAGTTTAACACATGGGAACACGTCTCTCCGTGGTATGAGATACATATTAAAAATTGTAATTGTCTCTTCCTCAGGAACAAGAGGGATCTCCAAAACAAAGCAAATTACTTTTAGATTTCTATCCTGTGAAGAAATTTCTAAGAAGTTCCCAACAATGAATTCTTGAACCTAATGTTTGTGAAAGTCCCCACGCCACACCTTCTAGAGACGAGACCAACATAACTTAGAAACGCAGCTGAGCAGCCCGGCCTGCATGACAACCCCGGGGGATTCCAGGACCTTTGCACTACCCCAATCCCAGGTAGACGCAGAGGTGCTTCCCCTTGGTCACAGCTCACCTGCATCTTATCTGGCCCCTGGTGCTTCTCATTCTACTGTTTTCTCACTTCCAGAAGCTACATGTTGTCTATTCACCCCAATGGTGCCCGTGTAGGGGGTTTGAGGGGTTTCATGGCTGAGCAAGGAGACAGATATGACCACAGGTGGCAGGAGTGCACACAAGTGCTACTGGATGATGCTTTGACAGACTTGCATGCAGGGGGCTCCCTCACAGCGTAAGGCTGTCCAGAGGCTACCGCACAGGGTTGCTACTCAGAAGCAAAGGAAGGCAGGGCAGCTGCTGGGGGAGAGAGGGACGGGAGAGGATGCTTCGTGCCGTTGCTCGGCAGCATGGCAGGAGCCTTGGCTCAGGCCCTCTGAAGGGCAGCAGCCACTTGGGTCCTTACAGCTCATGGCTTATCTTACCTGTGGCTGGCAGATGTTGGGCGGTGTTTTGCAGGGTATGCAAAGCAGGCAGACTCTGGCTAAAAGTCTACTTATTTGGGCTACGTTTAAAACAACAGGATGTGTAACAATTTGAGTTTGCTGCTGGTGGGCTTTTGAGCTAAAGAGTCTCAGCCTGTTGTGAAGAAATAAACAACCTAGGAGCAAACATACAAAGCCCATTTTTGGTTCATTCATATAACATCCCTATTAGGCCAAATGAACTCCAAGACGTACATGTTTCTGACGAGTAAAATTTATGCTTAATGGCTAAATCATTTAACCTAGGGACCTACAGGTAATTTCTGATTCTTCTGCTACTTAATCACTTCATTTCTCTGAACCTGCTTTCCCTAACTGAAAAGTCAGCCACCTACTAGTGTTTATTCTACTTCTCCCTGAAACCCTGACGTTGAATTGAGTCCTAGAGAAGACACAGGAGAAGTACCTGAGATGCTTGATAAAAACATAGATTCCTGGACCCCAAATGCCCTACCAAACCTGTATTCCTGGGGGAGGAAAATCAGTAATCTATAATTTTTTAAAGTTCTCCAGGTGATGGGGAGCCAGACTGTCAGCTGAGATTCTGGAAGCTTCCCCGGGGACATGGAAGATGTAATCTCTGCCCTCAAGAAATTTCCTTGTGGGGCCGGCCCGGTGGCCGAGTGGTTAAATTCACGCACTCTGCTTTGGCAGCCTGAGGTTTTGCTGGTTCGGATCCTGGGCGTGGACATGGCACCACTCATCAGGCCACGCTGAGGCAGCATCCCACAGGCCACAACTAGAAGGACCCACAACTAAAAAATATACAACTATGTACTGGGGGGATTTGGGGAGAAAAAGCAGAAAAAAAAAAGATTGGCAACAGTTGTTAGCTCAGGTGCCAATCTTTCAAAAAAAAGAAATTTCCTTGTTGTTTAACTGAAACAAGACAAATGCACTTTGGGAATAGAAGAGAGAGGTTCAGGCAAAGGAAAATTATGAATGAAGCCAGAGGAGAAGTCAGCACAGAATGTCTGTGGGGCAATGAAGAAAGTGCCCTGACGTCTATCAAAGGTGTATGTTGCGAGGCAATGAGGAATTCAGGTTGGATAAGGAGGCTGGGCTGGAGTCATATTACAGAAGACTACATACAGTCAGAAAAGAGAATACTGACCAAGTGTGGCAGGAATAAGGAGACATCAAAAGATAGGAAAGTAACATCCACAAAGTATCGTTCTGGATGCAAAGCCTCTTGCCAGGACCCATAGCTGTATAGAAATGAATAAAAGACATGCTGCAACTTTGCTATTATATTATATATATTATATATGATTATAGTATAATATTATATTATGCAACTATGCTATTATTTTACTTTTTTATTGTGAAATATAGTTTTAAGATATTATACATTTTACAGAAAACACCTTTATAACCAATGTATTATGTGCATGATTGGAATACAGACTACATCTGAGATATGAGAAGCACTCTGTGTAATAAGGGAGCCAGTGGGCACATTGTTCAGTACTTGAACGTGGCTACTCTGAATTGAGATGCGCTACAAGAGGAAAATACACAGTACAAAAAAAAGAATGTAAATGATTACATTTTGAAAATAATATTTTACATCTGAGTAAAATAAATTATTAAATAAATTTCACCTGTCCCTTTTTAATTTTATAATGTGATTACCAAAAGACTTAAAATTATATATGAGGCACACTTATTTCTACCAGAAAGTACTGTCCTAGAATTTCTCCCTCTTGATTCGGTGCCCTTCCTGACTATATAGAAAATTTTCAACTGTAACTAACATCTTATATACATGGTAAGACTGTAAAGCCATAATAAGATGTGACAGTAGCAACTTTGGCTCTTGTAGTCATCTCTCTGGATATTCAAGAAACTGCAGGCTTCAATTGTGCTTCACTTGCCCATTCACATCTTTTTTGATTGAGCCACGTATTGGGAATAATTCAGGAAACAGTATAAGGAACTCATAATGCACAAGCCTTCTATGTTCCCAGTAGGTATTATAACTATACTCTTCCTATATGGATAATATTGAAAACATATTTTACATAATTTAAAAATGTCCATTACTGCTAATTGGTAAACGCAAGTAAGAATGTTGATCTTTTTTTTTCGAGGAAGACTGACCCTGAGCTATCACTTGTGCCCATATTCCTGTACTTTATATGTGGGATGCCTGCCACAGCATGGCTTGATAAATGGTGCATAGGTCCACGCCCGGGATCTGAACCAGCAAGCCCCAGGCCACTGAAGTGGAGCACATGAACTTAACCACTATGCCACTGGGCTGGCCCCAAGAATGCTGATCTTTTAACAATTGTCTAGCAGCCAGTTGGAAGGTGTTTTCCCTTTAAAATAACTCTTCCTCACCAAAGCTCTGCAAAACTTATTATCAATTTATATCTTAATCATTGTTTGACTCCATCATTATTTTGCTTTTTCTTCCTTGCTGCAAAAACCTTTTTAAAAATCACATTGTGTTGGGGGTTGGCCCCGTGGCGTGGTGGTTAAGTTTGGCATGCTCTGCTTCAGTGGCCTGGGTTCGTGGGTTCAGATCCTGGGCGCAGACCTACACCGCTTGTCAAGCCATGCTGTGGTGACGACCCACACACAAAATAGAGGAAGATGGGCACAGAGGTTAGCTCAGAGTGAATCTTCCTCACAAAAGAAAATCACACTGAGAGAATGAAAAGTTCTCTCACTTTCTCAGGGTGGCATCACCAGCTGTCCCACTTTCATTGCTTTGTTTAGTAGAGGATATTACCACTAAAGCACCTAATTTCAACTCGGCGCACTGAACTCAAGACTTCTAGTCAAATGTTAAAATGGAGGTTTAAACAGAAGCATTATAATATCTGTAGGAGAGATGTCCTGAAATTCTTTTCTTTATACAGTTTTATACCACTTGCCCTTCATTCATTGAAATAAGGAATTGTATTATTACAGATACCTACATACAATGCATATCTAAATCTTTCTTAATAAACTATAATACACAGGGTATCAACAAATAAGATATTTTAACAAGAAATAATGGAATAATAATACTATCTTACATTGGCAGAGTAGATCAATTATTTTATCAATTAATTATTTTATCAATTATTTATCAATCTTTTCAAACCCTGTGAGATTTATAACCTAATTGTATTGATGAAGCATTAATTGACTTGCCCAAGGAAAGGAAATGAACACTGTTGAAATTCTATATGAGAATACAGATTAAGCACTTTCATAAAATTATTTTATTTAATCATATCTAATTCCACCAGCTCTGAGACGGGTGAGATGGTTAATTTCTAGTTGATGGTACAGAGCCTCAGATGGCTAAGTAACTTGGCAACAACCACATGAGAGTGAGGAAGTAAAAAATTATAGATATCAACTCAGTTCTTTTTGCTCCAAATCCAGTGCCATTTCCACTGCAATGAAACTGAGCACATACAAGAATTATCTTAGCTCTTTTAAGTACAAGAGAACTACTATGAAAAGGAAAGGAGCAAAACTAGGAGATAGGAATGAACCAATTTGGAAATGAATCTAGGTATGCACGTCAGGGTTTTTAAAGCCTTTATTTTATGGATAGCAGTGAGATTATTCATTCCATGATTCAATGGTTACTAAAGGGATGAAATGATAGGGACGAAAGAGAAACAGATGTGGCAGAAAAACATAAAAAAGAAAGAATGTACAATAAAACTTTGGAGAGTTTTTAATGTATTCAGAAGTGGGCAAATAGAAATGGGGATCATTTCTGTTCCAATTTTTCATAACCCAAAAGAGAATTACAGCAACAAGGTTCAGAAGTCAAATGTACCCTTGGAATGGAGTAGACGGAGGAAGAAGTTCTAGTTTCTTCTGGTTACTGGTAAGCCTATCATTGAAGATTTTACGGCAAAAGAGTTTCAACATAGCTTTTTAACCTTAATATAACCAGGTCCAGAAATTAAACTAAATTAAATTAACTTTGGTGACAGGTAAAGTAATCTGCAATGGAAATTGAGATATCTTAATGGGACATGTTTCTGAATTTGCGACATAAGGATAGCTGGGAATGAATAAGCCTGAGTATAACAGTAGCTAACATTTATTTATGGGCCAGTACTTACATAATAGCTTTAGAAACATCTCATTTAATGCTCAAAGCAGTTTTCTTTCTAAAAATTGATCCGTTTCATCCACATTATCTAATTTCTTACAATTGGTCATAGTATTCCCTTATAATCTTTTTTATTTCTCTAAGGTTGCAATGTCCCTCCCCTCTTTCATTTCTGATTGTAGTAATTAGAGTCTTCTCGCATTTTTTCTTGTCAATTCTGTTGATCTTTTCTAAGAACCAGCTTTTGCGTTCATTGATTTTCTCTATTGTTTTTCTGTTCTCTGTTTCCTTCTTCTCTAATCTTAATTGTTTCCCTCCTTATGCTTGCTTTGGGTTTTGTCTGCTCTTTCACTAACTTCTAAGTATGGAAGTTTTATTTCAGATCTTTCTTATATTTTAATCTAAGCATCCACAGCTATAAATTTCCCTCTAAGCACTGCTTTAGTTGTATCCTATAAGTTTTGGTAGGCTGTGTTTTCATTTTTATTCATCTCAAAGTATTTCCTCATTTTTCCTTTGTGATTCTTCTTTGACTCATTGGTTATTAAGGAGCATGTTCTTTTAATTTCCAAAATTTCTTTCACTTATTTATTCCTAATTTTATTACATCGTAATTGAAAAACATACTTTGTATAATTTCAATCCTTTTAAATTCATTGAGGTTTGTTTTATGACTTAATATACAGTCTGTCCTGAAGAATGCTCCCAGTGCACTTGAGAAATATGTGTTCTGCTAATGTTTGATTGAGTGTCCTATAGAAGTCTATTAGGTCTAGTCGATCTATTGTGTTGTTAAAGTTTTCCATTTCCTTGTTGATCTTCTCCCTGTGTGCTCTATTATTGAAAGTGAAGTACTGAAGTTTTCAACTATTATTGTTGAATTCACTATTTTCCTCTTCAATTCTGTCAGTTTTCGCTTCATGTATTTTGGGGCTCAGTTGTTTGGTGCATATACGTTCATAATTGTTATGTATTCTCATTAGATTGATCTTTTTACCATTGTATTCTTTGTCTCTAGTAACAATTTTTATCTTAAAAGTCTATTTTGTCTGATAGTAATATAGATACTCCAGTTCTCTTATGGATACTGTTTGTATAGTGTATCTTTTTCTATCCTTTCATTTTCACCTATCTGTGCCTGAATTAAATCTAAAGTGTGTTTCTCATAGATAGCATATGGATGGATAATGTTTGTTTGTTTATTTTACTCCAGTGTTAAATTCTCAGTCTTCTAATTGGAGTGATTAATTCATTTACATTTAATATGATTATTGATAAGGTAGGATTTATGTTTGCCATTTTGCTATTTGTATTCCATATTTCTTATGTCCTTTTTATTTCACTCTTCCTCCATTACTGACTGCTTTCTTTTGTGCTAAATAGATGTTATCTAGTTTTCCATATTAATTTTCTTATCGTTTCTTTTACTAAAAGATCCTTTTCAGTGTTCCTTATAAAGAAGGTATGATAGTGGTGAATTCTCTCAGTTTTTGTTAATGTGGGAATGTTTAATTTCTCCTTCATTATTGAAGGACAGTTCTGTTGTATATAGAATTTTTTATAGGTTTTTCTTTGAGCACTTTGACTATGTCATCCACTGCCTTGTAGCCTCCACAGTTTTTGAAGGAGAAACTGTCAAATATTTCTGAGGATCCCCTGAACTTGTGATAAATTGCTTCTCTCTTCAAGATTCTCTCTTTGTCTTCGGATTTTGACAGTTTAATTACGATGTGTCTAGGATAATTCTCTTTGAGTTTATCCTAATGGAGTTTGTTGAGTTTCTTTGATGTGTAGATTAATGCTTTTAATCACATTTGGGAATTTTTTAGCCATTATTTTATGAGGTATTCCTTCTGCCGCTTTTTCTCTTCTCTTTCCGGGACTCGCATTATGCATATGTTGTTATGATCAATGATGTCCCACAGATCTCTGAGACTTATTTTTCTTCATTCCTTTTTCTTTGTGTTCCTCCAACTGGAGAATCTCTATTGATCTTTTTAAGTTATATGATTCTTCTGCTTGCTCAAATCTGCTGTTAAGCCCCTCTGGTGAATTTTTCATTTCAGTTATACTTTACAACTCTAAAATGTCTATTTAATTCTTTTTTTATAATTGCTATCTCTTTTTTGACATATTTGATCAAGGCGTTTTTCTCACTATTTATTTAGACATGGTTTCTTTTCATTCGTTGAATATATTTAAAACATCTGCTTTAAAATCTTTGTCTAGTACATCCAATGTATGGGCTTCCTCAGGGATAGTTTCTTTTGACTGCCCCCTCCCCAGTGCACCCCCCATCCCATGTTTGGCCATACTTTTTTTATTCTTTGTGTATCTCATTATGTTTGTTTTTGAGGAAGATTAGCCCTGATCTAACATCTGCTGCCAATCCTCCTCTTTTTGCTGATAAGACTGGTCCTGAGCTAATATCCATGCCCATCTCCCTCTACTTTATATGTGGGACGCCTACCACAGCATGGCTTGCCAAGCAATGCCATGTCTGCACCTGGGATCCAAACCAGCAAACCCTGGGCTGCCAAAGTGGAATGTGTAAACTTAATCACTGAGCCACTGGGCTGGCCCTTGTGTATCTCATTATTTTTTGTTGAAAAACGAACATTTTAAAAGATAAAATTTGACAATAGTTGAAATCAGATTTTCCTCTTACCCCAAGGTTTATTTTTGTCATTGTTCATTTAGTGACTTTTCTGAACAAATTCTATAAAGTCTACATTCATTGTCATGTATAGCCACTGAAGTCTCTGGTCTATTAGCTTAGTGGACAGCTAATGATTGGACATTAGAGATTGTCTTAAATGCCTGGAACTCATAAGTTTCCCAGTCTTTGCTGAGTGGCTGTATGTGATGTTGGTGCATACCTTCAATGGTTTACAACTTCACTTTAGCCTTTGCTTCCTGTTTGCCCAATGCCTCAAGTTTAGCCAGAGATGACAGTTTAGGTCTTCTCTTAGCACGCACACAGCCCTGGGAACATGCATAGACCTACATATGATCATGGCCTTCTAGGTTCCCAGGAACATATCAGAGCTTTTCAAACTTCCCTCATGAGGAATACCTCATTCCTCAACTTGTCCTTTTTAAGATTTTGATTATTCCATTGCTTGTCCAACTGTTATCCTCTACCTCAGTCACAAATTCAACAATTGTCTCTGATTGTTTTCAATGAATGTCTGCAGGGAAAAAAAAGGCTGTGTGCACAGGTCTGAGTCAGGTCCAAATAAGACAGCTTTGTGAGTGGGGTCTTCCAGAGAACCACCAGATGGGTTAAATAATGACAGTTCTCTGAGAATGTGACTTCTAAGGAGTTCCAACCTTGTTTTGTTGCCTCCAATGGCTGCCAGGTTGCTACATTTTACCAAGACTGCATATTATTAGTTTCAAGTCTATCACGCAGTTGGGGAGGAGATGGAAACTGGGCAAGTAAAAATGCCGCAAAACTCACTGTTTTATGGAGATTCAGCTGTTTTCTTGAATAAACACTCCCCAGATTGTAGTAAGCCTTTGGTCAATTTACAAAATACTGAAAATGTTGATTATGAACATTTTTATCAGTGTTCTCATTGCTTTTATGGAGGGGAATATCTTCAATGATCTCTCCTCCACCATTTTTGCTGATATTAACCAGGCAATTTTTCACAAAACTACCAAAGCAATCCAATGGGAAAGGAAAGTATTTCCAAAAATAATGCTAAATCAACTGGATAGTCCTATGGAGAAAAAATTAAACTTAACCACTAATGTTTACCATAGACAAAAATTAATTTCTGGAGAGTTTAAAATATAAAATTTGTGTAAGAAAACATCAGAGACTATCTTTGCAAATAGAGATGACAAAGGTTTCTTAGACTGGATACAGAAAACAACCTAAAAGAAAAAAATACATTTCATCAAACTTTTTTGTTTTTTAATTTTTTTTTAAATCTTGCCTCATCTTGTGACCCCTCTTCTTTTTTTTTTCTGCTTTATCTCCCCAACGACCCCACCCCCACTCCTGACATAGTTGTATATCTTAGTTGCAGGTCCTTCTAGTTGTGGCATGTGGGATGCCGCCTCAACGTGGCCTGATGAGCAGTGCCATGTCTGCGCCCAGCATCCGAACCAGGGAAATCCTGGGCCGCTGAAGCAGAGCACGTGAACTTAACCACCTGGCCACTGGGCTGGCCCCTCACCAAACTTTTAAAACCCTATTATCAAAAGACCTAGTGAGAAAATGAAAAGGCAAACCATAGATTAGGAGAAAATATTTGCAAAACATTTATCTAACAGAATTTGCATCCATAATGTCTAAAGAACACTTACAACTCAACAATAAAGACAACCCAATAAAAATGGGAAAATGTTTTGAACAGACATTTCACAAAGGAAGATATATGAAGGACCAATACATACAGGAAAAAGTGCTCGACAACATTAGCCACCATGGAGATGCAAATTAAGACCACAAGATAATGCTATAAACTTACCAGAATGGCTAACACTAAAATGACTGACAACAACAAATACTGGCAAGGGTCTGCAGGTGCTAGCACTCTCATATATTGTTGTTGTGAGTGGAAAATGATACAACCACTTTGCAACGAGTCTGGAAGTTTCTTCTAAAACTAAACATACACCTATCCTGTGACCCAGCGATTCTACTCCTGTGGATTTACTCAAAAGAAATGACAGCAATGTCTACCAAAAGGCATCTCCAAGAATGTTCATACCAGCTTTATTCTTAGTAGCCAAAAACTGGAAACAATACAGGTGTCCATCAATAGGAGAATGGATAAATAAATTGTGGTTTATTGAGGCTAAATAGTGCTCAACAGTTAAAAGAACAAACTACTGTTTTGTATAACAACATAGATGAATCTCAAAAACATTATGCTGAGTAAAAGAAGTCAGACACAAAAGGGCATCTGTGTGATTCCATTTATATGAAGTTCAAGAATGAGCTACACTAATCTCTGGTGAAAAATATCAGAATAGCAACTGCCTCTGGAGGACAGGGCCACTGCACATTTACTGGGAGGGGCATGAGGGAGCTATTTAGGGTGATAGTAATGTTTTACATCTTAATGAGATTTGGGCTACATGATGCATGCATTTGTCAAAACCAACTAAATGGCAAGCTTGAGATTTGTACATTCACCACAGGCAAATTTTACCTGAAAAAGCCATGGTGCCTAGGTCCTAGATTGCCCCCAACCCCAATCTCCCAGCTCACCTCCTGCTACTCTCCTCCTTCCTCACTCTCCTGTAGCCACACTGGCTTTGTTGCTACTCCCGGAACTCATCAAGTTGCTCCTGCCTTAGGATCTTCACAGTGGTTGTCCCCAGATATCTGCTTGATTAACTTCTTCACCTTTTCCAAATCTTTCCTTAATTGAATCTTCTCACCTAATTTAAAATTCTAACTTATTCTAGTATTCCTGATCCCTTACCCTCAGTTTTTTCCTTCATACTTATCACCTACTAACACGTACTTACTATATTTATTACTACCCGTCTCCTCCTGAGAGCAGTAACTTCTGCTCTCTCAAAGACCAGAGCCAGTCATCAGGGGAGATTATAGAGATGAAGATATGGAAGCACAAGGAGAACTAGTGCCAAACAGGCAAGATCTGGCTCTGTTTCGAAGTCAGTGCCTACATGTCCTCATGGACTAGATGTGGGTATGCGAGTAAGAGAGTCAAGGATTACTCCAAGGTTTTTATGTTCGCAGGATTTAGCCTCAGGCTCAGCTCACTCCAAATTGTAGATATCTGAGCCTTCTTCTTCAGAGGTAGCAGAACAAGGGGAAATATCCCTATTGTTAGCCACCATGGAGGGGAGCCCAAAGGATAAAGAGGTAGACACATCAACTAGCCAGCTTAAGGAGGGGCAAAGAGAGGCTGAGAAAAATGGAGTAAATCCTATCATTCATCTTCCTGACATACTGCATTACAATAAAAATGTATACAATGTGAGAGCACTTTCTTAGGAATATTTAACCATAAAGCAAGGATACTTGTTACAATCATTTTCTATTATCAGAAAGAGAAAATGTGTTTATTGAAAATTTCCTGATCAAAAACGTCAATACATACATACACATACATACATGTATGTATATACGTATGCACACATATATATACAGTTATGCTCAAGTTATAACGATTTCTAAACAAGTTCCATATGTTACAGAAATTTCAAAACGCCTTTTAAAATCCTTTATTAGGGGCCAGCCCCATGGCCGAGTGGTTGAGTTCACGTGCTCCGCTTCGGCGGCACAGGGTTTCACTAGTTCGGATCCTGGGCTCTGACACGGCACCACTTGTCAGGCCATGCTGAGGTGGCATCCCACATGCCACAACTAGAAGGACTCACAACTAAAAATATACAACTATGAACTGGAGGGATTTGGGGAGAAAAAGCAGGAAAAAAAAAAGAAAATTGGCAACAGCTGTGAGCTCAGGTGTCAATCTTTAAAAAATAAATAAATAAATAAAATCCTTTACTAGAAAACCTATTAAAATTATCCATATGGATTTTATTGTTACAGTGAACATCCCTGGTAACTGAATAATACTCTGTTTTGTTCCATTAGTCATCCATATTAAACAAAGTTCCTCAAAACCATTAAATTCTAACGCCCGAGGCAAGTGAACTGAAACCCTCCTGCCCCAGAGTCATCCATCGGGAATTAAGAACGGCAACACTGTACCTGGAAGAGCTCCCAAGCACTGGCACAAAGAACCAGCTTTCTGAAATTACATCCACTCACACCCAAGCTGGGGTCCTGCGTGGTAACGGGCAGGTTCAGAGGTCCCAGGAACCCAAGCATGATGTGGCACATGCAGTAGCTGGTCTCCCTGCCCTCACACCATTCTGGCCAGGTTGCCAGTTTGGTGGGTTCCCGAGGAAGATCATTTACTCTTGTCACCTGTGGAGGTGAAGGACCCATCAGTAGGGCACCCTCTGCTACCCGTGGCTGACAGGTATGCAGTTAGTACTGAGGAAACCAAAGTGTCACTTTGAGCACTGGGCTGGTCAGGAGAATAGGGCTGTGGTTGTCCCGGCATCATCCACAGCTCGCTGTCCGACTCTAGGTCGCCCAGGATTACTGACATGGTAAAAAGGGGCAGTGGTGCCCTATGGTTTTTTCTGGAAGATCTCAACATCTTCCAGATCCGGCCTATAAAAGAGAGGAGAGAGCTCAATCAAAGGAGAGGTGAGGATTTTTTGAGGAGATACTAAAATGGGTAGATTTAAAATCAAGTGGATATAAATAATGTTGCTTTTCAAGTAGGCTCTTAAGTCCTGTTATGAATATCTATATATTGGAGAGAACATGGTTTTACTGAAGATAACTTTGATCAGAAGACAGGGCGCAAGTGTACTGATGAGGTCAGAAGGCCTACCCCGAGACATCTCCTCTCACAGGGCGCTCTCCCACCAACAACAGCCAACCCTGACACCACGTGACCAACCCTGCCTCCTTGTTTGCAAAGGATGGGACCAGAGGTGGCCACTGGACTCAAAGGAAGCCAATCTATAGGCTGGCCAGTGACCTGTGACCTGGAGCAAAACAGTGAGTTGGGATAATCGAAAGCTTGAAGCGAAGAGACAATAGATGATGACGCACTGCGTCAACTGCTGAAGATTCACCTGAGGATATAGACCTAAGGCCACAGATGCCCACGCAAGTCCAACTCAGGACAAAGCTCAAGCTCTCTGTTTCCAAAATGAGTCATCTGAATACCTTAAGATTTGCCAGTGTAGGGCTACAACTTCATTTGCTTTTAGTGAAACACAACTTCTATCTTTGCCCTATATCCCACTTTTCTTTCTTTATCTTAGGGTCGTTTGTTTCTTTCTAATACTCATGCTTGGCAATTAAAATATACATATGGTGTATATGTCTGTGTCCATGTGACCCACTCCCTATGTGTTTAGAGGTATTGGGGTTAAGTGACCCACTGGGTTGTATGCTTTGTGGAGGCATAGCATTGTGAGCGCAGAGATCAATCAGCCATGGCAAAGTGGTTATGAAAAGCCAGCCTTCGAGGAATAACTTCCCTCTCCAATATTAAAGATGCATAAATTATTCAACCCCCTTAGAAGATGGTTTTACAGAGAAGTATTCAAAGTCATTACAAATCACTTTTCTTTTTTAAAGAACATCTTCATTTGGAAACCAACCAAAGGCAAAATAATCCACCAAATTTAGGGCCAGAAAAGCTTTCTCTTCACCTAACACGTTCCACATGCCGATTTTTGCATAAAGTTCATTCACCTCACATGCCTACATAGTACCGATGCCTAAGAACCCAGCAACTGTTACCAGTCTTTAAAGAGTTGATTTATAACTCGCCCATAAAAATTTCTCCTCAATCTCAGGAGAAAATGCCTACAGACACTTTTAAATGAAAGGGCCTAGTTGTTTTTATATACCAAGTAACATAAAGTAGAAAATACGGAAACCTATATATGACTTGGTCAAAAAGCACAGGTATGATTTTAAACAACAGCTTAACTACTGGAATGTAGTACAAATCAAGCGTGTTTTCAGGTTTTCCAAACAAGAATAAAAAAATCACCAAATTTTCAAAGTTTGTTTCTAATTGTTTTAATTGAAAGATATTTACTTCCTATGCTTTTTGTTCTAGAAAATTCCATGAATTGAGGACATATTGCATCACTGTATAATATTTAGTTTGCTGATGGTAAGTATAAGAGATTTAGAAAGCATGGGCCAGCCAGATGGCACAGTGGTTAAGTTCGCATGTTCTGCTTCAGTGGCCCAGGGTTCGCTGGCTCAGATCCTGGGTGCGGACATGGCACCGCTTGGCAAGCCATGCTGTGGTAGGCATCCCACATATAAAGTAGAGGAAGATGGGCACGGATGTTAGCTCAGGGCCAGTCTTCCTCAGCAAAAAAGAGGAGGATTGGTAGTGGATGTTAGCTCAGGGCCAATCTTCCTCAAAAAAAAAAGAAAGAAAGAAAAAAAGAAAACTGATAAATCCTTTCTCAGTCATCCAGATGGATGCTTCTCTCTCTCTCCTTTCAGGAGGAACCTCTCCATGGTTATTACTCAGCAGCTGCTGCTAATTATTTCCAGTGGCACTGTCCCGAACAACATCTTTTGACAAAATGTAGGCCAGTAATTGATCTACTAAAATTTTAACTCCCTTTACATTTAAGTTCGCCCATTTCTTTCCAGTTTCACACAAATACTTTGTATCTTACTACACTAACCCATGTTAGACAATCCCTTGCATGTGGCTAATGTGGGACAGTTTTTGGACAGTAATCAGAGGCATATTCTTTCTTCTAAATTCTTGGGTCTTCTCTTTTCCTCTTAGTGGGGTAGAATAGACTTGACTGCCTCTTCACGTATCAGTCATCCATACCTATCTGTTATTTTATATTTTGAGCTTTGGCCTACATTATAGTAGAACAATGAACACAAATAGAGTGCCCTCCAGAAATTTCAGAATGTCTGGGTAAAGACTCAATCAACAGCACAGTTTTCTATGATTAAACAGTGACATAGGAAGACTTCCACTTAGAGAGGTCACAAATCTGCTGGATGTGTTACACCTATCTCGGAATCCACTGGTGTGGCTGAGACTTAATTTGTTTAAATTCTGGTGCTCCTCTCTAACTTACACAACCTGACTAAATTTTATTCCCAGAGGACAGCCCTTTGCCACGAAGTTCTAAGAGGCCACCTGATTTTCCTGTATCATAGTGTCAAATGTGATTTGGTCAATGAAAGCCCCCATACCATGGTGCTTCTCACAAAGCAGGGAAGACATAGGTATTTGGGAGACTTAAAATCCACACATATAAATTAGAAGGTCTCATATATCGATCTCCTATAGAGATAAGAAGCCGCTTTATTCCATTAGACCAGTGGTTCTCAACCAGGAATGATTCTCGCCTTGCAGGGCAATGCCTGGAGAAATGTTTTATTGTCCCATCTGGGATAAGAGTGGTACTGGCATCTAGAGGGTGCAGGTCAGGGATGCTGCAAAGCATCCTACAATGCACAGGGCAGGGCCCCACCACAAAATGTCAACAGCGCCAAGTTTAGAAACTTTGCTTTACAGGATCATTGCCAACTCAAGTTTTACAATTCTTGCATTATCTCTTGGGAGTTCAAGAATTTTTAAACTCTTTTAAAAAATTAATTACAATTTATTTTGATTCTGAAAAACTATAAGCAATACGGTCATTTGTGGGGAGGGTAACCGAACAAAAATTGGCAAGGCAACGAAAGTTAACAAGTCTCTATGTAACAGATAAAAATATTTTAGAAAAACTAAACAATTTAAAATTTTATAGGATTTCTGTTGCTCAGCATTCAATGTGGTTTGACCTATAAGATAAATGTCCAATAGTTCACTGTAAGTGCCATAAATATAAAACAAACCAAATGATTAGAATGAGCTCTTCTAAAGAACAGCAGCTCAGCATCCAGACTCTCCAGATAAGAATACAGCTGTAGGACTAGGATCTTTCATGTGTGACCAAGACTCTTGGATCCTAGAGGATTGACTGTCATCATACTCAAGGTTTTGGGTCCTTTTTCTTCCCAGAAGGAGAAGAAAGAAAGCAGTGTATAAGGAGAGTCAAAAGATTTTGGGAGATAATGGTTGAAGGTTTCCTTGCCTCCAGACTAGTCTGCAGAAGATGTACCTAAGGGTCCTCTTCGGAGCATACTCTGGGGTTCTCTACAATGCTGTACGCAACCTTGTGACAGGAGTTACACTGATCCAGTCTCGGACTAACGGGGACCCATTCCAGCCTGTGGGTCATGACTGGGTATTATAAAGTGTTTTAGGACCAGAAATTTCCTGGAAGGAAATAGAATTACTTTTTTATTTAAACCAGTTGCTGCTCTTTCCACTCTAAAATTTCAGAGTTGGCACATAAGTTTCATTACAAGTCCCAATTTCAGTCTATTGAGAAATTAAGAGTTCAATTAGCGAAGGCTGAGGAGAAGGAGAAATGGCTGCTCTTTTAGATCTCTTCCCTACAACTTCCATGAATAAGAATTTGACATCCCACCCAGCCTTACAGCCTATAATGATTTTCTTAATGATTATTATTTAGAGTAGCTTCTTTTCAGTTTTTTTCTCCTCTAAATGAATCTCCATTTTTCTCTCTTTCCTTTTCTGTCTACCTTTACTTTCTTTGTCATCTTCTCCAGTCTCACAGCTGTAAGTATGACCTAAAGGTTAATGACTTCCAAATTCTTATCTCTAGCCTCGACCTCTCCTCTAAACTCTAGACTTGTGTATTCAACTGCCTGCTCCACTTGTGTGTCCATTAGGAATCCCACATGTAAGATGTTTATAAGCGAACTTCTGATTTTCTTCTCAAACCTGTTCCCTGCACTAACCTGGTGGCCATAGGAGAGTGAGGATGATAGTGGGGAAATCTAGATAGAGAGATGGGGTGAGATGACCCATTGCTCCCTGCCCAGGTACTTGGGCATGGAAGAGATCTGAAAATCTTCCCACAATCTAAGGTAAACAGAATACAGCTGAGAGTAAAGAGCCATCACGCCTGCTGGCAGCCAGGATGCAGGGCGTGGAAACCCTTCAGCAGAAGCTCAGAGAGAAGACAAGGAGGATCTTCGGCAAGCAGCAGTGCCAAAGAAAGACAGAACATGGAGATGACCTAGCCAACAGAGAGCAGGTCAAGCCCTGGGAGGAGTACTACGCACCACCTGAAGCAAGCGAACAGACAATGGGTGCCACAGTGGGGGATGCCGTGATGATGAATGCTGATACCCAGCACCAAGCAGGATGAGATCTCTCAGTGCAGTGAGGCCTGGAGGACAGAACGTGAACCTGACCCTCTTGCCCTCCACCATGCTGCTGTATAACTCGCTCTGTAGCCAAGCGCCAATGGCGTGGGGCAGCTGAGCAAAACCACTTAGAGAAAGAACAGTACAGTTAGAAAGTTTTAAATCTGCATTGCTACAAAACGGGGAAAAATTTTGAACTAATAGAGTATTATCCCAAAGACAACATTTTCAACCCTGCAGAAACTGAGCTACCTTAAGGTGGCAAAATCATATTCTCTGTTATCAGCAGAAATGGTGGCTCATGACCAAGTTGAGTTCAGCTGCAGAAAAATGAAAATAAATACGACTCTCCTTATGACCAAGTTGGGACTGTAAATTGCAAATCCCACTAAATATATAAAGAGAACATATAAATAACATGTGGTTGTTGGGTGAAAAGGCCAATCTGTCTCTGTTACAGCTGTACGTTAATGTTTACATAAATTATAGATTTAAAATATGCACGATATTTAAATAAATGTTCATCAGCCACAACAGGAAGCAAGCAAGTCTCTGTTGTAAGTTTCAAGAAAAAAAACAAAGCATATTTTTGAGACTTGCATAGCTGAGCTTTGTACTTGCAGACAGAACTTGTTTGCCACGTGCACATAAAGCCAAAGGTCTATTTCTGTTAGCAGCACCCTACTGTTTGCTCAAAAGCGATCATTAGTTTGTTCAATATATCTGGCAATCTAACAAAACACTAGAAATATTGTAGTCCTCTAATGCCATAATGCTTCCCAAAGTCATTGACGGTCTGCACAGAGACGTAATGACAGATATCTACAGAGGCTGCTTTCTTTGTTACCATGCTAAAGCAGTTTTTTTCCAGCACACACATCAAGTGGAGAACACACATTTTCTAATGGCTACTGCAATAGAGGATTGTCATTTTCTCCAATGTTACTACCTATGAAACTTTCAATGGAAATGACTATACTTATGAAGGGAGGGCAGCAAATCCCTCTCCCTGAGGGCAAGCAGAACCAAAGCCCTTTCCTTAAGAATCATCCATAAATATTCATGTTTTACTGTCCATTAGTCTTCGCATTCCACAAATAAGAGGCATATTTTATTACACTACATCTTTCATTTCAAAGAAAGATTTAGACTTTATGTTTACAATGTACAAATAATACTGGACTTTGGCATCAATTTTTCTGTTTTAAATTATTTTCAGTTCGTAATAAAACAACAAAAATTTTCTAAAAACAGAATTAAACAATGATATGTTAAGAACCTCAGAAGTATGATTCTCTGGTCCTGGATATATAAAAGACTTAAATATTCCACTCAGATTCAAATTATACATTTGATTGATGAACATGTTATTGGCCGAAAACATAACTGAGGCATGAAGAGGCTAAATGACTGTCAGCAAAATAAACAGTGGGCTGCTTCAATTTAAAGGCTGCAAAGATGCTTGCCAGGCACAGTTCAGCATTTTACATAAACTTTACAAACAGTTAATCCTTATAAAACATAAATCTCAAGGAATTTAATTTTCATGAACTACTGACCATAAATAATCAACATTTGTCCCACTGGGACAACAGAACAGGCCCTTCAATTTATTCTACCCAAGTTCTGCACTATTATGCAGAAGGGAAATTCTTGTCCACGTGACCACGTGGGTGTTAGGAGAAAACTGTAATTTGCTGTAAACCAAATTAAACAACAAAGTCTCTAATCAATGGAGGGCAATATATTTATCAGGCAAATTGAGGGTAATTTTAGAATGCAAAACAGAATTAAGTTTGGCTAACCTTTTATTCATACATCACTCATTTTTACAGTCCAAATTCAACCCTGTTTCCCTGGAACAAAACACTTTTGAATTCCATAATTCAATATGGACAACCATGACAAACACTAATGAATAGAGCATGCAAGCTACTGTTCTGGTTCTGATGGTTCACTGGGTATTTTAAATGTGAGGCTTAAACAGTGTGAAGGACTTCTCAAGGGTAAAACAGTAAATAGAAATGTGCAAACTACCATGGGATTCTCCTTCTTTGTTGTCAGGAAATTGGTTTCTTAATAATCTCAGAGGTAAACAGAATACATTAGGAGTGCACCCAAACATGCAATATGTCACATTATGCAAAATAAGTAATGTAGGCATATCATTGTATGTCCAGTTTGCATGGAAACATCTGGGATCAATGAAGCACGTTTTCCAATAACGTAAAGAAAAACTGATTTAAGGGGAAAACGAGAGTGAAACAACTGTTAACTTGTAGATGTGTTGTTTCAAATTAATATAAAATCAAATGAAATCAGACTGCCTTTGCAAGTCCGATAGCACAGTTTACAACATGACTTAGAGGGAAAGGAGTGAAGAAGTCTGTATTCCCGGAATAGAACGGGACAATATCATCTAAATATTCAAAAAGGGAGGAGAGATAAAAACATCTTAATTAAAATCCGAGTTTAGGTCTAAGAAGCTATCAGAAGGTAATACATACAAAAGATATGTTCTTGCAATTTTAATTTCAGGAAACAGAGAAAGGGAGTTTTAAAAAACGTATATATAAGTTTATTTGATCCATAAAATAAAAGTGAGAAGAACAATATAATTTCTTTGAATATAGTACCGACCCACTCATAATCTTCTCAGAATGGTTCAAATAATTCATCATCGTGACCTTCTCTGGGAGAGAATCAATACACTATTTCCATTCTAATCATTCACTCTGAACTATAATTTTTTCCTAAGGAAATGGAAGACATTTAACATAGTACTAAAAGCTCTGATATCTCAGATTGCTAAGCCCTTCCACTCACATATGAAAATTATAGATAGCCAGGCAATAGACCAAAAACTGCAGTTTTATAAGCAAACACAAATTAAAATGGGAGAGTAAAACCAATACTTAAATTTAGCGTCACTAGACTTACGAATTTTATTCTATTTCCTTAAGACCATTAACATTTAGGACAAATAAAGACAAAACAAACTTTAAAATTCAAGCAAGGGACTGGAGAATTCAAGCCAATAAACACTTTCAGCTTAGTTACTTACATATCCTAGGGCTTGAACTTGCCAAGTGACAGTATCCTTTCTCAATTTCTATTTGCAAACAGACAAATCTTTACAGTAGAATGGCTGACTCCAAAAAGTAAAGATTGAGGATACACAGATATTGATTTTTAACATATTATACCAGATATCAATATAGAAAAGAAAAATAAGTTATCAAAAAACTTTTACAATAAAAAGTGAGCAAATGTAAGCAGTTTGCGACCAACACAAACAAGTACCAGACAAAAGAATTAACCACCTAGAACAGTGCCTGGCACATAATAGGTACACATTAGCTACATATTGGATAGACTGAATGAAAGAATGAGGATGAAAACCTACAAAAAATGTGATTCAATGATTTATATGATTGTACGCAGGACTGTCATAAAATTTGCAGGCCCAATGCAAAATGAAAATGCAAAGCCCCTTATTTAAAAATTATTAAATATTTTAGACAGTCACAACAGAACATTGAACCAAGCAGGGGGCCCTTCTGAATGCAGGGCTCTGTGTAGCTGTGTCGGTTGTACACCCACTAAGCTGACCCTGTTCCTACCCACAGCATTCTAAGCTGCCTAGTGGGGCTCTGTAATGCTTTCAGACGTGATTCTGAGTTCAAACACAGCTCTTTCCTCTTCCTCTCTCTCAGGTCCTAAACATACACAAGGGCTTCATTTTCTAATGTGCCCTTTATATTTCACCCTTAAATCTCTCCCCGTCCATTCTTGTTCCAGAACAGTGTAATCATGATATCTCCACTCCTACACTTCATTCATTTCGCACCCACATCAATATGGCGTCTACCTCCATCTCCACAACTTCAGCACCCTTCAATTTATAAATCCAATGGACACTGTCTATTCATTACTTATATTTACACACATTCATTTGTTCCTCATACATTCATTCTTTTATCCAACAAATACTTATTTAGGGCTTCTATGACCCAGACATTATGCTAGACACTTGACAGTGTTTACAGTGGTCAAGAACAACAACAACACACACACACACACATGAGCTGCTCCCTGTAGAGTGACTACATCTTGGCTTCTATGAAGCATTGATCTCCTGAGCTTCTTCCTACCTGTCAGCTCCTCCTCAACTCTCTCCACTGATTTTTCTCTGCCCCAGATGTTGCTGTCATCCTGAGTCCTCTGTCTAGGCTCTCTTCCTAGGTGAGTCTGACAGTCCCATGATTTTGTCTACCACTTATACAGTGATAATTTCTAAACCTATATATTTACCCTGGACTTGACCCTGCCTACCTACATATCCACTGTCTGCTGCGTATTTTCACTTAGATAGTCCACATGCATCCCAAACATAGCCTGTCCCAATCTGACTCATCACTTTGCTGTATCCTCCATCTTCCTTCTCTACTTTGTACACTCTTCAATCACTACATGGATCACACCTTAACGTGATTTTGTGTCCTTGTCTGTGACCCTACACTAGCCAGGAAATATTTCTTTGTCCCTAATACAGTGCCTGGCAATTGATAGATAGGCAAATTTTTGTGGAGATAGCTCCCTGCCTAGGGTCCTTTTTGCAATTTTATCTCCTTGAACAATTTCAAGCTTGATTGTGCAATTGAATCTTATTATAATAAATTATAATGGTAATTTCAGTCAGAGCCAAGAATGCTAAATTGAAGAAGACACTGGACTGGACATTGCCAACATTTAATTCCCTGTGAAATATCAGGTCTGACTAATCCTTTAATTCATTACACCATTTATTCAGTTTATTAAATGCTTCAATTTTTTGGGTGACTTTTCTTTTCACAGGCCAAAGAGCATTCATATGGACAACAGCAAATCCTTGATGTATTAAGCCCTAAATAACTAAACTCATGAATCACTTTGTTCTTGTTTTCATCAACCACCGTCAGGAGGATAGAAGACATGGCATGTTTGCGGAGGAAGTGATCTCAGAGATCCTCAGGTTCTGCACCTGTACTTTCAAAATGACAAGACTGAGGCTCAGTAAAGTGAAGTGACCTGCCAATGTCACATAGGGAGTCAACAGCAAAGTGGTCATGAGACTACAGACATAGGTTCCTACTAATAGATACTGTTTCCAGGACATCGCAATCATCCTTTGTTTCCAAACCTCATGGCAAAGACTACTGGATCTTTCCCTATGTGCATTCTCTCCTTCCATCTCAATAATATAACCCCATAATTTTAGTGGGGCACGTGGCCACTTGGAAGAAAGAAGGCATTTCCCAGCCTCCCTTGCAGCTAGGTAGGACCAACTGGCTAAGTTCTGATCCCTGAAATGTAAGCAGAATTGTAATGTGCATCTTTTGGATCCTGCTTTGAAAAGAAAGGAATTAGCTCATGTTTGGCTCCTCTTCCTTCCTGCTGACATATTGACTGGATTTCAAGCAGGCATCTTGGACCATAACACAGAAGCATTGAACTGAAGTTGGCAGAGAACTATAATAGAAGGCACCTGGGTCCCTAACACCAGGTCATACAAGCCCTCCAGATTTCTCCAGATTCCCTCTGCATGAGAGAAAAATTAATTCTAGCTTGTTTAAGCCATAATTATTTTAGATTTCCTATCATATGCAGACAAACCTGATCCTGCCTGATATAATTCATATACCCTATCTTTTCCTCCACTTGACTTTCTCTACTTGTAGATCTCGCCTCCACTACTACTTCTATTAGGTCGGCCTTATCTTCCTGGTGACTCAGAACAACCCCATATCTGCCCCATCGCACCCCACAAGTCTTATCACAACTCACTCAGAAGAGGAAGTTCTCACACAGGTCATATTTCAGCCCAATCATTTGTGCTTTCTTTGTCAACAGCATACAAAGTCCACCCTCAGGTCCAGCAAGATTCTTTCACTAAATCAGGATTTAATTGTACTCAATATTTTATGTTTATAAGACAAAGGAGTACAACGAAATGTTGGAGAAAGGTTTTTCATTAGAACCTGAACTGAAAAAGGTTCCTGTTAGCTCCACATTAACCAGAGAATTTAATTCACTAGGACTCTCCCTCCCTACTCACCAAGTCTTCCGGCTAAATGAAGATCCTGTGCATCCAAATTTCCTTATAAGAATATACACAACAATCCACAGTTTACAGATGGAGAAGAGGAAATTGGAAAAGGTACAGCAAATTTCTAAAAGTCAAAGCACTAGTCAGGGAACATCTTATTTCCTGATGCAAAGACTGGGGAAAGAGTAGGCCTTGCTCCCTCTCAGTTCAAGCCTGGGACTGCTGCCACATTTTAGAAAGATGTTTTTATCAAGGGTCTCTAAATATAGAAAGTCGTTTCAAAGAACTACATTATTGAACAACAAAAACAAGAGACACACACTTCAATGGGGAGGAGAACATCCATCACTGTGGCTGGAGGGAAAACTGGAGTCCAGAGCATTTCTGCGAGCTGCCCGTCAGCCCTAACATGAGGGGTGAGCCTCCCTCTGGCACACCAGGACCTGAGAGCAAACGCTCTGGCCCATTTTTGGAGACCTCAGGGTGGAGGGGCAGTAAGGAAACCAGACAGGGAGGCTCAGTTGGACATGAACTTAAAATTACTAACATTTGTATTCAGTTTTACAGTGCACAAGGCATTTTTATATACATTGCATCATTTGATTTAAAAAATTCAGCCCCAGAGCTTCTTCACTCTATAGGTCTCTTAGCAGCAGATGCTGATAAAAAGTGGCATGATTCCAGGAGCAAGGGGTTGATAAACCTCAAGTGGGAATGAAGTTCTAATTCGTTGGTGTTCCATTTTGTTTCAGGTTGTCAGTTCTCATGGGGTAGAGTTAACAGCAACAGAGTAATAATAATAATAGTAATAGGGTCATCAGGCAAGCTTCCTTGCATTTTGGAAGCTCTCATTAAGGAAAGCTCTTTCTGCACTTATCCTAAGTTCTTCTCTTCCCAGATTCATCACATTCTTGTACATTTTCCTCTACCTTCTCTAAATCAGTTGGTCCCCTCATACTTGAGCATCTTCCTTCCCAAGGCTGGCGTCCTCCTACATAGTTCTCATTTCCAAAGGCAATTCACGTCAAGCCTGTTCTTGTTCTCCATGCTCTTACTAGTCACTGCTGTGGCTCTTCTTCGAATCTTCTCTAATATATTAACATGCTACTTGCAGTGAAGTGTCCAGGGGTCTCCTGACAGGGAAACACTCAGAGTTAACAGGGTTGGAGCGTCCAGCCATAGGTAAGGCATTATGAAAGGCAGATGCAAAACGTCAAATCTTTGTTTTAGGCATGTCTGCAACTGTCTTGGCATCACCTTTACTTTCTGCAGATTTGGTTAGTCCTTGTGACATAACAGAACAACCCTTAGTTTTAGTACATGAGCACTGGCTAGAAAAGTCCTTAACTGCTTGCCCAAATTCAGTGGGACAACATAAAATTAAATACTTATAGAGGAAAGAGGTGGATAAAATGAGGATATCTCGAAACTGAGAATGGAACGTCTAACTATATTAATATGTATAAAATATATACACATATACAATTATCTATCTACCTGAAAATTTGCCTGCCCCAGCACAGTCCTCTGTACGCAAGGCAGATACTTGATTCATGCTTCTGACACACATAAATTAAAAGCCTGCCTTATTCTGAGAAGCTGACCGCTTTAAGTACCACCTCCTATATTTCAATACAAAAGGAAGACCACACACTCAAAAACATTTTATTTTCCAAACAACTGTTTCTGTTCTACTTTTAAATGCTAAGAAACTGTGTTAGCTAGACACATCTATGTGCTTCACTTTTTTTCCCCTGTAAAATAGAAGGACATTTCAGCAAAGGACTTAGAAAGTACCCCATCCTTGGCCTGATATTCCACTTTACTATTAAAACCCACTTTTATGAAATGCCAAGCATTATTTCATTCTCTTCACCATCTATGCAGCTTCATGAGAATCAGTGAGGTACAACTTGGATTTCATTTGCTTTTTTACCCCAACAAGCCTGGGGCACAGAAATCGGAACTGAGGCAGCTGTCCTATTAAAAGCTTTGGGCAGGTCACAGACTTAAAAGGAGACTCACTTCTTTGGAGAGTACTCCATAGACCTGATTCAGCTACTAGCATCAGGGCAGGGTTGACACGCGCAAGACCTAGAAATGATACTGACGATACAAAATATTCTTTTCACATATACACAAGGATTAATAAAGTGAAAAGAGCCAAATGTGTGTGATGGTGTATGCAAAACATTAGCTTCTCCCCCTGAGGCAAACTTACACTGCCGAGTCAGGATTTCCCAGCGTGAATTCTTCCTCCTGCTTTGAACTTTAATATAGTGATCCTGGAATAATGATAATAAAGATGTAGGGAGGGATAAAGAAGGGGCAATTTGTTCACAAGGCTGGAAATAAAATATTTTGGCTGTCAGTTGTGTCACATTTGAATGCCTGGCCCATCTTCCTGTCTGAAAATGAGGGCCTCCTTGTGTGTTCTGGAAAATAGCAGATAAATGTGAGTAAAATTAAGTAAATTTAATCAAGCAAAAAGGACAAAGATTTCTGAATTGTGAATTCTGACCCTTGCTCTGGCATTGCCTATGTATTGGTAGGTTATTTAATCTTAATCTGTTCAACTAGAAGATGAGGCAAAGAGCAATTACCTTCTTTCCAAGAGTGCTGAGAGAGAGAATTCACAAAAGAACACTGACTGCTAGATTGTCAAATCCAAAGCTTTTTATAAGAACAGAGCCATCATCTACTATTATTTATTGAGGGGCTGTGCAACAAGGTGCTTTTCTAAGCGCCTGTCCACGTGGAGCTCAGCTGAAATCTGAAACCCCATCAACGCCCATAAGAAGCACAGGTCACAGTCAGGGCTAACGTGGTCTGGGAAGTCAGCAGTTTCTTGTTTAATGACATAAAGCCAAGGGCAGTCCTTTGGGTAACATTAAAATTTTCAGATAGTGTTCAGAATAAACCCTCGTCTACATTTTCTGGGATTTAGGAAGTTGTTTTGGCTTGTTTCAAAGTTTTCTCACTAATAGAAACATTAAATAAATTTGTCATAATAGATACCCTAAATGTCAGCAGGTACAATTTAAAATGACATTAGTTCAACAAAATTATACATATCACCGTGTCCCTTTTGCACTTTGGTAAAAAGGACACAAAAGCCTTGGTTTTGCTCCCCTCATCTCTCTGTTCATGTACCCCTTCTATTTCTTTCAGTATTATACACATGTGAATTTGAGAGGGCAAATAGAACGTTACTTACTTAAGTCCTCTATTGTGGTTTACTGCTAAAATATATTCCGATTTTAACTTTTCTGGTTAAGTAAGGCAATTTAAAAGATCTAATCAATTTCCAATGGTCAAATTTAGAAGGCATGCAGACGTTCTTAGTTATCAACATTAGGAGAGACTGCATTACAATTCAACTCACATAAAGCACTTAACCAGTTTGACTTATAAAGGAGTTTCCTTAAAAAAAAAAGTGATTGCATTATGAGAAGTACTTTATTTTTACAAAGTCTAATAAGAGGTTCTAGAGAATACTGGGAAATTAAGTCTTAAGAACACAATAACCCATTTGTGAGATTAAACGTAAAATATATGGCTTGAGAGATGCTCCCATTCTTCCATAAAGCCGCAGATGTTACATTGTTGGAAAAACCGAATTAACTACATAGAAGCCTAATGAAAGGCCACTGACATTCACTTACCTTTTTATCATCAGTTGAGCTGGATTATTTTTAAACTAAATTAAGTCTTATGCTTAACAGTGGTCGGCTACTGACCTAGTAAGTATTTAAATGCCAAATCCTCAAACAACTTTTTACAGAAGCTAATGTCTAAAAAGATCTCTGTATAAAACCTATTTGTTTTGGAAATCTGTATGTAAATACCTATAAAAACCACCACTGCAAACAGCTACTCGTCTTACTTCCCAAATAACCTATCTATTTAAGTATGTTATAAACACAGAAAAAATAAATTGTCTAGAATTAAACCCTGGACATTGATTGCTGAGAATTACTGGTGGAGGAAGAAAACTTCAGACAGGCAGAGGTGGACAATGGGCGTGGAGTGGACACCCATCAACAGAGCAAGAAGACCCACGGGTCCTTCCGTGTCCAGAACTGTAGGAGGAAGAGAGCCCACCTTATGTTTAGTGAGAAATGACATCTCAGGAAGGTTCATTGAAGAGTCCACTTGCTGGAAGATTCCTACATGGAATTCTACTCCAACCTTCCGCCAGTCTTCCACGTCAGCCTATTTTTCCTCTTCAATTCTATGGGTCTATAAAACTGTGTTTCAAAGCTCCTATTACATAAGTTTCCAATCCAGAAGTATTGATATTTACACAAAAAAATCCTAGTCCTAGAGAAACAGATGCTGTTTGAAACTTAAAATCATGTGTCCTCATTCTAATCAGGATGAGTGGCCAGGCCATTCTTTTGACAGTAAGAGCAGAGTTCTGGTTTCCCCAGTAGCTGAACCCTAACATGAATGTTTTGGTAAAAGACATGCTTCTCACTGTATCAATTTTGTGGAAATTTAATTTCTCATGGCATGCAACTATGCTTCACTGTCCTCAGTAGAAAACAAAATGCTCCGGAGCAGCGCGAACTGCATCTGCAACATTTTGCTTCTACTCAGAACACAGGGGACACGTTGTCAACGTTGCATTGACAGCAGAAATGTAACGACAACCAAATAAATATAGAAGGAAAGAATTAGTAACTAGAAGATGAATAATCTTCTATAATCTTGATGATAGCCAACAATACTGTACCATATACTTCAAATTGCTGACAGATTAGATCTTAAATGTTCTCACCACAGAAATGATAATTATGTAACATGATAAAGGTGTTACCTGTATCACATCAACACACTGTGCACCTTAAACACACATAATGTTATATGTCAGTTATATGTCAATTATATCTCAAAAAAAAACTTCTCTGTGGGGGCCAGCCCAGTGGCATAATGGTTAAGTTTGCACACTCCACTTTGGTGGCCTGAGGTTTGCAGGTTCGGATCCAGGGCGCGGACCTAGCACTGCTCATCAAGCCACGCAGTGGCAGCATCCTACATAAAATAGAGGAAGACTGTCACAGACGTCAGCTCAGTGACAATCTTCTTCCTGAAAAAAGAGGAAGACTAGCAACAGATGTTAGCTCAGGGCCAAGCTTTCTCAGAAAAAAATGAAATAAATTCTCTGCAACATCATGTACTCATCAGAACACAAAATCTCTATTGAGATGCAGCAAGGGTTTTAAAAGAAATTTCTTTGTATCAAATAAGTTTGCCATCAAAAAAGGACTGGTCTCGCATTGTCTTCATTTCCTTCCAAAATTTTTATTGAGGCATCAAGATAGACAAAAGGATATCATGATAAGAAAAACCAGGCTTCAGTCCCAGCTCTTACACAACTCATGGACTACAAAGAGGTTGAGAGAGATTATTAAATAATCTTAAATGTAACTATAAAAATGAAGCTCTGATAAGAGCTATAAAGGACAGGAGTGTGAGAGGGGTATTGTGTGTGTGGTTGGGGTGGGGAGAGTGAGGGTTAATCTAGTCAAGAAGGTCAGGACAGGCTTCGCTGAAGATGAGATGCCTTCGCTGAGATCTGTTAACTAGTGTGAAGAATGAAGGGAGGGAGAGGCCTAGGGTGAGAGCAGAATGTGCAAAGGCCCTGAGGCAGGAGGGAGCATGCAAGCATCTGAAGGATGGTCAGGGCTGTTAGTGGAGCAAGTGAGGGCAGCCTAGTGTGTAATGACACTAGAGAGGAGAGAGGAAGCAGAGCTCACGATACCTCACAGCTCCTGCCAAGCAGTGTAGTTTTTATTCTAAGAGCCATGGCAAGCCATAAAGGTTCAAGCTTTTCAATACTGTCCTGATTACAGAGAAATATTCATCCCTGTTCTTAAAGTTAAACCTTTAAGAAATCTTTTCAATATTTCATAATAATACATTTCTACCTTAAATGAAATTCCTTTTCCATAATTCCAATGCTTAAGTAGAAAAAAATACAAAATTACTTTAACTTTTTTCATTTATTACTAATAGTAGAGCATGTGACTTTAAATTATTTTTACTTTAGGTGGACAAAAATTATTTCCTACTTGAAGTTATTTCCCATAAGACCAATACATAATTATTTGTCATGTCAGGATTTCTCCAGAGAAAAAAATGTCCTGAAAGTACTCTTCATTTTAAATATTCTGTAAAAGGATCTTATCTTTAGTCATTTTCTCTTTGTGGGCACCCACTCCAGTGCAAAAATGCTGTGAATTAAATTCACATATATGTTATCCCTAGACAAAGAATGGGAATACCTCAAACCATATTACATGATAGACTGACACTAGAAAGGCTTTTCTCCAAGAACCCTGTCAATAACCCATTTTAAAGGGATCATCTTTGAGTGCCATGGTAGTTTATAATCACTGGAATCATTAAGATTTATGTAAGGTAACTGTCTTCCCACCACAGTGCACATTAACCAAAACTGCTGTCAAAAATGTAAGCTCAGTACACAGTGCTGCTAAATTTAGGACAGAAATAATGATGCAAACAAAATGAGCAGACAGAAAAAATGCCATCAGGTAGAGCAGTGCTGCATGGAGCCTGGCAGGCTAAGGAAGAAGGGACCCCGCATTTCATTACAGGCCCAGGGTCACTTCTGGTCTGGATTCATAGAGCAGGGTGTTTGCGTGTCTTAAATCCTGCTCTCCATTTGATCTTCCAGTCATCTCGCCGAACCACCTATAAGTAGATGTGGGTAGATTTTATGGCGTTGGGAAGAGGAAATGCTGCATAATCATTTTTTGGTGGGGGGGGGGGGATCCCTTATTCTCTCTGGGACAGTGGGAACTGGGCCTGTGGACTTGTTGTGACTTCTCTGAGCTGCTTTTGGGGCAGTTAAGAAAGGGTGGGAACTAGAGTTTTCAGCAACATTCAATCAAAGCGTGCATAAGCTCTGGGCACACAAGGTCAAGACAAACATGCCCTCATCTATTTAGGGATTCAGGACTCATGATTCTGGTGTGAGGATATCATGAGATTATTTTGAAACACTTTCCCTAAAATGCATGACTAGATTCACTGTGAAGTCCAAAAGTGTCCCAGGTATGGATTGCAATGTCAGTTACGATAGCTAGAGAAACTGGGGAGCATGTCCCTACGTAGGCCTTGGACCACCTTGGAGTCAACCAGGGCCAGCCTGCTCTTCTAGTGTGTTGACATGAAGTCAAACCCTGGGAGATCCGACCAACAACCACATAACTATCCACAGGTGTTCCAGAGCCAAACCCTAGAATGGACAAGTGAACACACAAACACATACACGCACATACACATGCATGAATACATATGCACACTGGCGTGCTGACCCACAATGAAGCATGAGGCAAAAGGAACAATGTGCGCCCCTGTAGACACTTATCAAAATATCCTCTCATATTCTGAACCAAATGGAAAAAGTTAATAAAAGCTCTACAATAAAAAACATGACTACATATGAGACCTATTTTGCTCAGTCTGTTCCCAAACAATTGTCAGCCCCCATGAGCACATCCAACAGGACAGAATGACTGGTGACATGGACTGGGAACTTCTAACTATTCCCCATGCATAATAATACAGGGTTATAAAACAAACTAACAGCCTGTTTTAATTTAAACATTTGATATTTTGTTGTGGATTTTTTAACATTATTTTTTATTTTTAAAAATACTGTATTAAAATATTATTTACTTGATCACTGAGCTTTTTGGTGCCCAAAGTGAAGGCTTCACTCATGCCACCATAATTCCTGCCCTGTTATATACACACCGTACATACACCACAGACATCACCATGCTCACATACACACACAGGCACATACAAGCACACACACACACGTGCACACAGACGCACACAAAGGTTGGGACTAGACAAGCTCTAACTTTAAGGGAGTGGGAGAGATAGGACACAAAGTATTCCTCATGGCCTTCAGAATCCGTTTGGCTTTCTTTCCTCATTCGTAGCCCCCAGCAGACAAGGATCAAACCCCTCAGCTGCATCACTGAACAGCAGTAAGCCTCAGGCACACCACATTTTAGATCCCCGGGGGTCTGATCTGGCTCTGGTAACCCAACATTCCATCAGACAGCAGGAAATGAAGCAGCTATCATGTAAGACTCGTTGTTAACAAGTGGGCATATACTCTGCATTAGACTGACACAGGCCTTTATCTCCAATAATTTTATCAAGTAACACTGAAGTTTTCACTTTAAAATAGCCAGAACAATATGATTTAGAAAACATAATATTTATTTCAAATGGCCAAATAAGGTCTTTGTTTTAACTTGATTACTTGGTAGTTTGTATTTGTTTATTTGTTCAATAAACATCGTCAAAGGAGTTAACTGACTTTGTCCACAGGTAGTAAAGCACTGAAGGGTAAGAATAAACACTTTAAATTCATTATTTGATATGTAACCATACTGTTTAATTTACTGAGTTTCTACTCTTTCCTAGGCAATGTACTAGGAACTTGGGACACATTCAGGACCAAAACAGACAAAAATTCCTGCCTCTCAGGAAGTTATATTCTAGAACAGGGGACCACACAATAATAAAATAAATTAGGGGCCAGCCCTCTTGTGTAGTGGTTGGGTTCGGTGTGCTCCACTTTGGCGGCCTGGGTTCGTGGGTTCGGATCTTAGGCAAAGACCTATACCACTTGTCAGCCATGCTGTGGCAGTGACCCACATATAAAATAGAGGAATACTGGCATAGATGTTAACTCAGGGCAAATCTTCCTCAGTAATAAATAAATGACATAATATAATAATATGGTATGAGTACTGGTTGAATATTGTCCTTCCAAAATTCATGTCCACCCAGAACCTGTGAATATGACCTTATTTGGATATAGGGTCTTGCCAGATGTAATCAAGTTAAGCTGAGGTCACACTAGGTTAGTGTGGGCTCTAAATCTAATATGACTGGTGTCCTTATAAGAGGAGGGAAATCTGTACACAGAAAGATACACAGAGGGAAGATGGCCATGTGAAGACACAGGCCGAGGCTGGAAGTATGTTGCCACAAGCCAAAGAATGCCAAGGATTTCCAGCAACCACCAGAAGCTAGAAGAATCAAGGAAAGATCCTTCACTACAGCCTTCAGAGGGAGCGTGACCTTGCCAACACCTTGATTTTGGACATCTGGTCTCCAAAACTGTGAGAGAATACACTTCTGCTGTTTAAGCCTTCTCAATTGTGGTACCTAGTTACGGCGGCCCTAAGAAACTAATGCAGTATGTTCAAAAGAGATAAGAACTATGGGAGGTACTAGGGTAAGGGGATCAGAGTGAAATGGAAAAGGTTTTCAGTACCAAACAGGGTAGTCAAGGTAGCCTTCATCAGGAAGATGAGAGTTGAGCAATAACCTGAAGGAGTTGAGAGAATTAGCAATGTGATATCTGTTTGAGGAGCCTTCCAGGCAGAAGTGGGAGTGAGCCAGGCACACCTGAGGGACAGTAAGGAGGTCGGTGTGGCTGGAGTGAACGAGCGTGGGGGAGAGCGGTAGATGTTTGGAGTTGACTGGGGACACCAGGCCACCGCAGTAGATTGGCTGATTGCATCTCACAGTGGGTAATCATATGGTTTTGAGTGCAGAAGCGGCATCATCTGATTGGGGTTCTAAAAGGATCACTCTAGAAGCTGTGTTGCCTTTAGGGGCAGGGGTGGAGGCTACAGTAGTAACCCATTCTGAGACAATGGTGGCTTGGACCAGAGAGGTAGTGATCTGAGTGGAAAGAACTGGTTTAATCCTGAGTATATTTCAAAGGTAGAAGCCCCAGGATTTGCCAACAGGTTGGACATTGGGGTGTGAGGGAAAGAGAGGAGTCAGAGCAACCTCAAGACATCAAGGATTTTGGCTTGAGCTGAAAGAATGAAAATGCCATCAACTTACAGGGAGAGGCTGTGGGTGGAGAAAGCTGCTATGTGGGGGGAGTGTTGGAAGTCAGAGGTTGGGTCTGGGGCCTGCTAAATTTTAAGATATCTATTAGATATCCAAGTGGAGAAGTCAGGTGTGGAGCTGGATCTATGTACCTGCAGTTCAAGACAAAGGAGTGAGCTAGATATAGAAAATTGAGTCATAGGCACAGAAGTGGAATTTAGAACCATAAAGTGGGTGAGATCACCAAGAGAATGCAGACAGAGAAGAGGACCAGCCACTGATCCCTGGGCATTCCACTTGGAGAGGTGAAGTCGAAGACGGAAGCAGGAAGCCACACGCAGAAAGCACGCCGAGGAGGAGGACATCATCCAGGCTGACAAATGATGCTGCTGGGTGGAAAGACGTGGGAATTGAGAGCCGGCCTGCACTTAACACTGTGTGGCTCACTGGTGGTTTCAGTAACTTCTGGTGAAACTGTGGAGATGAACTCCTCATTGAAGTGGGTTTGAGAGAGAATGGGAGAGGACCTGGGGACAGACAACTTTTCACAGAATGTTGCCGAAGAGAGTAGCAAATTACTAATTTTATCTTGTAACAAAATACTTGAATATTTCAAATTGGTCAAGTTCTTCAGCAACTGTATTAGTAATTAATCTATTTCTTATAAATACCAAGCTATAAAATATATAATATACTACATACAAATGTTATATAATTATACAAATATACGCTAGTTTATAAAAATATAACATTTATTGTGTATTTATATGTACTTTAAATTTAACTTTTTCTTTTGATCTAATTGTAGACTCCACACCAGTAAATAAGAAATAATACAGAGTGATCCTATATATCCTACACTCAGTTTTCCCCAATGGTTATGTATTGGAAAATTATAGTACAATATCACAGCCAAGATACAGACATTGATACACTCCACTAATCTTGTTCAGATTTCCCTAGTTTTATCTATATTCACTCATGTCTGTGTGTGTGTGTGTGTGTGGTTGTAGGCAATTTTATCACGTGTAGTTTTGTGTATCCACCACCACAATCAAGATATAGGACAATTCCATCACCACAAGGATCCCTCGTGTTGTTCTTTTATAACCACACCCACCTTCCTCCCACCACCCTATCCTACCACCTGTAACCCTTTTAGACACTAATCTATTTTCCATTTCTATAATTTTGTCATTTCAAGGTTATAAAAATGGAATAACATAATATGTAACCTTTTGGGATTGGCTTTTCTCACTCAACATAATCTCTGAAGACTCATCCAGACCGAGGTGTATATCAACAGTACGTTCTTTTTAACTGCTGAGTAGTATTCCATGGTATGGATGTACCACAGCTGTCTAATCATTCACCTATTAAAGGACTTCTGGATTGTTTCCAGTTTTTGGCTATTACAAATAAAGCTGCCACGAACCTTCAGGTTTTTTGTTTGAACATAAATCTTCACTGCTCTAAATGCCCAGGAGTACAATTGCTGGAGTGTATGGTAATCAAATGGTTAGTTTTATAGGAAACTGCCAAACTGTTTTCCAGAGTGGCTGTGCCATTTTACATCCTCTCCAGCAATGTACGAGTTACTCAGTTTTTCTGCATTCACCAGCATTTGGTGCTGTCACTATTTTTTATTTTAGTCATTCTGATTGGTGTGTAAAGTGACATCACATTGTTGTTTTAATCTGCATTTCCCTATTGGCTAACAACGTTGAATGTTTTTTCATGTGCTCATATGCCATCTGCACAGAGATGGGTGTTCGTGTCTTTTGCCTGTGTGCTAACTGAGACTTTTACTGTTGAGTTTTAAGAGCTCTGTATATATACTAGTCCTGTGTTGGACATATGATTTTCAAATACCTTCTACAGTCTGTAGCTTCTCTTTTCCTCCTCTCAACAGGAACTTTTGTAAAGCAAAAGTTTTTCATGTTGATGAGGCCCAATTTATCAATTTTCCCTTTTAGGAACCGTGTTTTTGCTGTTCAATCTAAGAATCCTGTCTTAGTTCTAGGTCCTAAAGATTTTTTCCCATTTTATTCCTAAAAGTTTTATATTTTATGTTTTACACTTAATTTGGAATATGTATGTATGTATATATGTATGTGTGTATACATGTATATATGTATACATATGTATATATAGAATATGAAAATGACTCCAAAACTTATAAAACTACCCACTAATATTTGGTATATGTTCTTCCAGTCTTGTATTGGCGTTATAAAGCTTACATTTGTAGATGTGGATTTTAAAAGTTTACACACACACATACACATATACATATATAACACATGTATATGTAAACTTCTAAAACACAAAATTAGGATTATGTCACCTGAATTTTTCAATAACAACCATGAACATTCTCCATGGTAACTCTCTGTAACATCATTTTTAAAGCTACACAGTATTCCATGATACAACTATTCCGACCTGTTTAATAGGTCTCTCATTATCAGTCATTTAGGTTGTTTTGAAATTGCTGCTCTATCATATTGAGCCCTCTACATTTTCCGGACTCTGCTGACTTCTGCCAGTGTCCTCTGGCTGGTGTGCCTTCTCTGGAGGTGGCAGCTTGGAGGACAGACTGGATGCACTGAAGAGCAGATCCTGGTCCCCATCCTTCCTTCTTGTTATTGACATCCTTGGACAGGGGGTTCCCCGAGCATCTTGAAGTTCAAAGAATTCAAAACTCCTCTGGTAAACAACCAGGGGGAAAAAATGAGGAAGGTTGGGGTGAGGACACTGGGGCAGATATGGGAGCCAGCCAGCTGGAATGACTTGTTTTTCTCTTCTCCCACGCATCAGCCCTTCTTGAGAGGTGGGCACCATGTGTGGGGGAACCAGTGGACAGAGATAGAAGAGCCAGAAGCATGTGCACCCCTTCTTTCTTTCAGACTCCCTGAGTGTGACAGAAGCCAAGGAGTGCTTTTTCTTCTGTGCCTTCCTTCCTTGACAGAGAACAGCTCTCCTGAATTGCTGCAGACTTTTCTGTTCTTTCCTAGTCCAGCCCTCTCTGTGGTCCTGATGCTGCTGGCGTCTGGAGAGGCAGCAGTGAGCTCAAGCTTCCTAGACTGGCCTGGGCTGAGCCCTGGCTCTTCATTTCCTGCTTTCTAATTGGCAAAAAAGGGGTAATAACCTAGCTCGTGGAATCACCCTGAGGATTAAGTAAGAAAATATGTGGAAAGCACCCAGTGCCTGGCATTTAGCAGGCCCTCCAGAATTGGTCATATTTTGATCCGTTCTGCAGGGGACTCCTCCCAGGGATCAAACTGTTCAACTTCCCGGGAGCAGAAGCATTTGAGAGAGTCCAGGAGGGCCAGTCTCTTTGGAGTGAAGCATTTTGATTGTGCCTGTGTGATGGTTATTTGCTGTGGTCTGTAAGGCTGGGATGTTAAAAGTCCACCATGAGGAGGCACTCAAGCCACGTGTGAGTGTTTGGTTTTTAAAAGTTGGAAACATTTAACATGGCTTTTCACGTTTCCTTAGAACTCCTTTCTTTGTTTTTATTCGGCCTCTTAGATTTCTTTAACAAACTTTTTGAATTAACGTTGATTGATGTCATGTCCAATGCTGATCTTTACTGCCTCGTTTGAAGAGTTGTGATTTATATATGCTGACCTAGTGTGAAGACTCACCTTGGGAGTGCATTGAAAATGAAGATTTCTGGCTCTAGCTTTGGTGATTCTGACCAGAGGCCACACAAGGTATCTCACGTATGCGCCCTGATGGGGGAGGTCAGCCTCTCTAGGACAGAAAGAGATGTCTGAAGCCGACAGTGGTCACGGCAGTGCTGGGGCTTCAATCGGCCTGAGGACTCAAGGTCGTCGGTACTTTCTATTTCTTCATGATAGGTATTTAGTGTGGATAACACAGTTCAATGCAGAACCAAAAATACTACCATCATTTTCTAAATCAAATCAAATTCTAATATTTATCTGTGGGGCCATTTTTCACTTAAAGATATTATTAAAATTAAAAAGTCAAAAACATCAAGGCTGGTGAGTATGTGGAGAAACGGAAACTGTTATAAACTGATGGACGGACTAGTGCAAATTTTTAAAACTACTTTGACGGCATTTTATATATCCAGTAAGGGTGGAATGTGGAGAGATGTACACGACCCAACAATTCCACTTCTAGACCCAGAGAAATGTTCACACACATGCCCAAGGAGCCATGTGCAGGTATGCTCATCACAGCAGAGTTTATAAAAGCTCCACACTGGGAACAAACCTAAATGCCATGAGCACTGGGATGGAATACACACTGTGGAGTTAATGGAGCCAGGAGAATGAATGAATTAGAGCTGGGCATAGGAACATGAATGAATCCCACAAATGGTAAACAAGTTACAGAATATGGAGAGTTCTGCTATCTTTATGCAGTATTTAAGGACATTTAATACAATATGTTCCTCATGGATACCCATTACTTCCACGGTATAAGGTTTACAACATGCACAGGAAGCATATGCATCAGCATCAGACTCAAGCGTGTCTCCAGGAGTGGGCCTGGGAGGACATAAGGAGCTTCCACCGTGTCTCTACTGCTTTATCTATTTCAAGAGAGATCGAAAACAAATTTGGCAAACATTTACATTTACTCATTTTGAGTGCTGATTACATGGATTTTTGTTTTGTTAATTCTCCAGTTTTCCATGTTTGGAAAACTTCAGAATAAATTTTAAAAGATAGCAATACAGATATTTTGCAACAACTATGTAATAATTCTTCCCATTCCAAAAGTGCTCCAGAGTTTATGAGACTCTCTGCCCATGCCCTCACAGTGACCCTAAAGCAGGCAGGGAAAACACTGCCTCCATTTGAAGAAAAGGAAACTCAGAGTGACCATGACTTGCTCAAGATCACACAGCCAGTGAGAAGTAACCAGGATTCAGACCATGGTTCCAAACCTAGTGCTCTTTCCTCCTGTCACCTAACATCTTTCTAGACATTTTTATTTATAATGAGCACTTCAGTACCTTTTATTGCATGACTCTGGGAGCCTTTCCTCAATGATAGGTATGATTTTCATTTGGCAGATGGAAAAACCAACATAGCTAGTTTATGATGTATTGATATATTCAAGATCACATAGTAAAGCAGTGTTGGAACCTAAACTGCCCTCCATGAACTCTTAATTCATGTGTGTTTATCTTTCTAGCCACTGTCAACCTTCCAGGTTTTAGAACTAAAAATCAAGTTTACAACCATTTACAATCAAATATTTTAACATAATTTGTTCATTGCATGATTATCTATAACACTAAAAAACAAAGGCATCTTAAATTATTAACAGTAGGGCAAGAGCTAGCTCTTAATCATGGTTAATCCAGTCCTTAATATTTTGGTCTGAAGACTCTGCAGTAATGGATAGGAACAGTAAGCATTCAGCCAGTGTACACAGGTCTGGTGAATTGCTACTTATGGTTAGTAGTGATCAGCCACTGCCCACGCCTCCTGTGTCAATATCTGTGCTGTGCCACTTGTTAAATATCTTTAATATCACCCTCCTTAGGATGCAACATTAAGTGGGAAAATACAGAAGTCAAATTATATTACACTCTGATCACAATCATAGAAATACGTATATATATATATATATACAACTATATGTACACACACATAATTTGAGTTAGGGTACTAGAATTACTGGTGGTTTTCCCTCTATATCACAAATTTTCTACAATCTTACAGTGATTTTATAATTTGAACATTAAATACTGGAATCTTTTCTTACAGTCCCTCTGTCCCGAGTCTGCCACCTTACGATCCAATCCCGCCTTGTGCGCTCCCCATCCTGCTCCGCGCTAGAGGGCGCGGTTTACCAGCTGAGGCAGTGAGGTGTAGTGCATCGCTGAAGAGGAGAGATGAGGGCTCCACTTTGTTTTCAGTAATAAGATCAAATGCACTGCACTGATTTTATGTGTTTCTATTTTGCTAAGGGTACTGCAAATTATAGAAAGACACAGAAAGACCAAATGCTATCAGCCCCTTTTAATGAAATTCTGATCCTCTTGAACCTCCCGGTTCACACAAGTCTTATTTTCCCTATTGGGATGTTCAGAAACCCACACAATCTCTTCAAGGCTGAAAAAGCATGCTTAGCTCTATCAGAGAAAGTACAGTTTCATCAAATGGAGGTAAACTTTTCAAATCTTATAAACCCTCCTGACAGTATTATATTTTATCTTTATCAATCTTCTTAACCATGAGAATTCATCCTTGCAATTCAGAGGAATGAAACTAGAACTTTAAAAACCAGGTCCATGGGCCGGCCTGGTGGTGCAGCGGTTAAGCGTGCATGTTCCAGTTCAGCGGCCTAGGGTTCACTGGTTTGGATCCCGGGTGCGGACATGGCACTGCTTATCAAGCCATGCTGTGGTAGGCATCCCCAATATAAAGTAGAGGAGGATGGACATGGATGTTAGCTCAGGGCCAGTCCTCCCCAGCAAAAAGAGGAGGATTGGCAGCACTGAGCTCAGGGTTAATCTTCCTCAAAATATAAATAAGTAAAAACAAAAAAACAGGTCCATGTTTCTTGTTACAGATCTATGAGTGTTCAGGATGCCCGCTCACAGCATTTTATTCCACCAACAGGAGCTGGCATCAGTTAAGCTCACCTTCTTTTCCACTTACCCTGTTGAAAGGGGCTATTTTAATGTGATTTACGTCTTTGTACCAATAGCTACTTTTTCTTTTGTTTTTGAAATGAACAGTTTCCTAAAAAATTGTAGACTCACAATATAAGGGAAAGCAATGAGGTTATGAACTGAGAAGCAGAAACACCAAAACCACAGAATATTTCACTATATGTAATAGTTAACACATAAAATCCAATCCAGCTTAGCCATACTAAATAATTTCAAGTGGGATAAATGTCAAACAATTAAATATATTATGTAAGCAAAAGTTGTAGCATGTAGCACGACGATACATAATTTGAATTCTTTTCATGCATTGCTTTTCCTGCAGAAGTATCTAGTAATGTCCCAACACTGGGCCTTTTATCTGGTATTCTAGTATCAGCTGTGCAGAAATCCCATTTTGCACCATCATTTTGCAAAAGTAAATTGTTTATGAAATTGATTCCTGACACATTGTGTTGTGAGAAGGTTAACAGTTAACTGATTTAGTCAGTGGTCGGATTTGCTATGTTTAATAATGCATGAGACGATGGCCTTTTAATTTGTTCATATTTCCAGTAAGACTATAAACCTCTGCAATATCATAGGAAAGATACATAAAATGATTATATGGATTAATTCATGTTGCTTTTAAACATTTAAAAAGTATTTGCAACTTGAAGAGTGACCAAACAAATGAGTTCAGATATTTAACAATGATGTAGTTCATGACAGAAATCCATAGTTTAAAACTTAGTTTTCCCATAAATCTTAAATGTTCTCCACTAAGAATTTATTTTCTATTAAGTTGGTCTATGAAGCATAGTAACACTTTTTCCCCTCTAATTTTGGTAATTAGAACCAGTAATCAACAAGGTAGCAAAGCCAGGGTTGGAACAATACAGTAATCATAAATGACCTCCAAGTTGCCTTCAACTCCTTTTGAACAGAAAAGATTAGACTCTTTTAGGTGCCCATGGCTGGTTTTCTTCCAGCCACCTCGATACCCCCTTAACTCTCAAACCTTCTTGACTGAGATACAGAGAGTACTGGTCAGTATTACAGCTGTATCCTACTATTTTCCTTCCCACTAAATAAAATTCAGAGACTTAATTTTTTTTGAGGAAGATTAGCCCTGACCTAACATCTGCTGCCAATCCTCTTTTTTGCTGAGGAAGACTGGCCCTGAGTTAACAGACATGCCCATCTTCCTCTACTTTATACGTGGGATGCTGCCACAGCATGGCTTGACAAGTGATGTGTAGGTCTGCACCCTGGATGCAAACCAGGGAACCCTGGGCTGCTGAAGTGGAACGTGCAAACTTAATTGCTATGCCACTGGGCTGGCCTCAGAGACTTTAAAATGTTAAAAGACACGGTATCATTTGATCCTTTTTCAACTCAAGTGAAACACTGTTAAATAAAACCAAAATTGAAGAGGAGGAGGAGGAAGCAGGAGGGGGAGGAGGAGGAGAACTGAGGAGGATGGGCAGAGGGGGATATCATGCTCACTCAGCAAGAGCCTGAGAACACTAGAGAATGTGGACAGGTGGGACGGGATCAAGCCCAGGGCTCGTGGGGGCCAGCAGCCAAGTGGGGCTGTCCTAGAGCTGGAGGCAGTGCTGTGAATGAGGGAGCCAAGTGTGGCATTGTATGAGAAGAAGCTCAGGGAGGAGGACTGAGAGAAGGGGGCAGAGGAGGGGTTGTGCTCAGGAGCTCAGATGGAATGAGAGTGGAATTGGCTAATTCATTTCGAAGGAAAATAAATTACTGTGCATTTCGGAGTGGTAAGTTAAAATTCATCAGATAAATTCTATCGTGCAGAACTGGAAATGTGAGTTTTTAACTACTGAGATATCTTGAGTCCGTTAACAGGTCCCTGGTAATGACATGGCAATTGCCCTGTCCTGTCTAACCAGACAACTTAGCTTCATTTTGGACTGCACTTGTGCCTACACTCAAGTGTCAAGATCCACCAGAACTGCTGATTTGTCCAAATCAGCTGACTTACAAAGAATTTGCGACTGTTTAAATGGAAGGCATTATGTGGTTCATCTGGTACAACTCACACTTTACGTCTGTAAACTTGAAATTCAGAGGGTTAGGGGTTCTTCCAAGGTCACACAAACAATCAGTCTCCTAAGTTCATCAAGTGCTTTCCCTTCCACATTAAGCCTTCCAGAGAAGACAAATGAAAGCATCTTGCTCAGACTTTTAGGAAACTCCTCTCTATCCTAATGCCTCAGGAAGTATTTACTGTGGTGAATGTTTAGTACTATTCTTTAAGGGAAATTCATTGGAAAGAATTAACTTGGGCATAGCAAATATTAGCACTGTGCATATAAAATTCTCCTTTCATGCGCTATATGATCAGGGATACAGGGAAGTGTCTGATTTCAGATGGACACTCATGACTGCAGAAATCATACACAATCAGCTGGCTGGGGGCCTCCATTTTATCAGCTACAGGAGTTTTCCAAAGAGAGGAGGTGATGTGTGGATATTATAAGGCAGCAACCATGAATCTAACCCAAATATCACAGACTTTGATGAACGTTACTGCCTCCTGAATGTACCTCACTGATGCTTAATGAGTGCGGCTTAGAATGAACTGAGCAATAGATTCAGCTTTGACCTCAGGACATACAGGCTTTATTCGAATTTCTTTTACATACAATGAGTATTATAGCCACCTTGCTAAAGTTAAGAAGAGTATTTGCAACAATTGTTGTTACCTTCTTGTCCTTGGTTTGATATTTCATTGGTTCTTCCATCCTAATTGAAAACTGACTGCCACACAACAATTATTTATCAGTTTGTTCATTCATTCATTCAACAAACATATATCACATACTTAGTATATCCTACATTCTGCTAGGCACTCTGCATAAGTTATATTTCATCCTTAAAACAACCCTGCAACATAGATATTATTGTGCTTCCCATGTTACAGACAGGAGACCCATGAACTCAGGTCTTTGTTGTATCAGTACACTCTAGTCTGCTTCAACAAGCAATGAGAATGTTACAAGCCAAGGATCACTAGTCTTCATACTAGCGTTTAGTCACATCTGCATATGTAGTAAGTAAGTTGCCTTTCTCTTGGATAATTTGTTTATCTCAGTTCCCAAGTAAATCGTTTTCTCCTGGCATGTTTACCAAACATTAATAAGGAGGTCTGATTTGGGGTTCAGAAATGGCAAACACTGAGCCAGCCCTGATGGCCTAGTGGTTAAAGTTCAGTGCTCACTGCTTTGGCAGCCTGGTTCACTACCTGGTAGTGGAACCACACCACCCATCTGTCAGTTGCCATGCTGTGGTGGCGGCTCACGTAGACGAACTAGAGCAACTTACAACCAGTATATACAACGATGTACTGGGGCTCTGGGAAGGGGGAAAAAAAAGGAAGATTGGCAACAGATGTTAGCTCAGAGCCTTTCTTTCCCTGCAAAAAAAAAGAAGAAATGGCAAATACTGTGTGATTCTAAAATGATGAGGACAGCTCCTAATGTTGGGTGCAGGATGGTCTGTAATACGAATTGTTTGTCTTTTTTTTTCTCTGAGGAAGATTAGCCCTGAGTTAACATCTGTTGCCAATCTTCCTCTTTTTTGGCTTGAGGAAGACCAGCCCTCAGCCAATATCTGTGCCAGTCTTCCTCTACTTTATATGTGGGTCACTGCCACAGCATGGCTGATGAGCAGTGTAGGTCCATGCCCAGGATCCGAACCCACAAACCTGCGCTGCCAAAGCAGAGCAAGCTAACCTTAACCAATATGCCATGGGGCCAGTCCCCTGTCATTTTTGTTTTAAAACATTTGTGTGAAAAGATCTTGATCTTTGGATCAAGAAATGGGAGTGTGAATCTTTTAAATTATACCAACTGCTTCTCAAAGATTTAATTCTCAAATTTTTTTGTAAAATTATCCCTTGAATTGAACAAGCAGGCCATGTATAGATATCAGTATTAAAAACCAAACACCTGACAGCCCAATTTCTAAAGTACTGATGTGTGCAGAATATTTGCATCTCGTATTGTGGCTGCACACGTCAGCCAGGGCACAGAAGTTATGATGCTCTGCTTATCATGAAGGCAGTGGTATTCTCTGGGGAGGGTAAAGGTTTATTTGACACTTTATTTTAACATAAATTTTTATAAAGAACATCATGTAATAAACTGAGAGTTATAAAGAGCCAACCACCACAACAAAGGTTTACAACAAATGCAGAAGCAGCATTTCATGCGACAGTAGGTAAGAACGTTACACACTTGAGTCAGGAGGACCCAGGTTGCCACTTAGGGACATAACTTTTTGCCCAGGTGTCTGAACCATTTGAAGGCATGTTTTTTTGTGCTACCATGAACTAGCTATGCTTGCTTCTAAAACTATTTATGCTAATCAAACTTGCTATTGTAATTATGTAATTTAACTAAAATATACCATAAGTTGCAATACAAGTCCACAAAGAAATATTTCTATGAAGAGGAGATTGAATGGTTTGGCAAAAACGATAGAAGCAAGTTGCAGGAAAAATTTTCTGAGACTCTTGGATGACTATGAGGTGGCAGGGGTGGGGGACAGTGGAAGACGTAATTCTCTAGAGGCATTCTTCACTTGGTTTACTTCAAACACGTCTTCAAGAGCTTGCTCAGCTGAAAAGAAAGCTAAACTGGAAATTTTAAATGGTCTTGGTCTTATAAGGTTGACATACTCACATTTATGAATTATAGCTGAAAAAATATTTAAGATACATGTACCTTTTGTCTTAATTTTTGACCAATAATTACAATAGCAATTATTCTTATTGCTATTATATGTGAACGTTGATAAAAGTTAACAGCATAACAATAAAGTGCAACTGAATGAAGACAGTCCTACCAGGTCCTATAATAAAGCCACTGAGTAACCTTAAATGCTCCAAAGAGGTAACCAAGAATGCCGAGAGAAGTGGATGATGAACAAATCTGATAACCTTCTGAATTTCTCTCAGATGTGGTCTTTGCTAGGAAGCCTCTAGCATATTACTATGGCAGACAGACCCGAAGGTGTGACCCCAGCCCCATAATTCCACCTGCTATTGTTTATGTCCTGTGTAATCTCTTCACCTTGAGTCCAGGTGGGACCTGTGACTTGCTTATAGTCAACAGAATATAGCAAAGATGATGGAATATCACTCTGGAGATTAGGTTATGTTATATAAGTATCCATCTTAGACTGGACCAAGAGATTCTCTTCGCTAATCTGACAAAGTAGGTGGTCATGTTGAGCAAGCCCATGTGGCAAGGAATTGCAGGTGACCTCTAAAACTTCAGGTGGCCTCTAGGAGCTGAAGGTGATCTCTAGACAACAGCAAGCAAAAAGCAAGGACCCTCAGTCATATTACCCCAAGGAAATAAAGTCTGCCAACAACCTAAGTGAGCACGGAAATGGATTCTTCCCTGGTTAAGCCTCAGATGAGGAAGAAGCTGGCCAACACCTTGACTGCAGCCTTCTGAGACTCTGAGCAGAGGACCCAGCTAAGCTGTGCTTAGACTTCTGATTCCATGGAAACTGAGAGATAAGCTGTGTTGTTTTAAGCCACTAAGATTGTGTAATTTGTAACAGCAATAGAAAACTAATACAATTACCTATTTGGTGGGTTTGTAGCCACATCTTTTACCTTTCTATCCTTTCAGTGGACTGTGAGCTAGTTTAAAGATACGGACTGTGTTTTGATTAACTTTTGTTCCCAACTCCCCCTGGTGTTTAGCACACTTGTCTGACACACAGACGGTCAGTAAGAGTACGCTGAATAAATAATCCAGCTATTGGATGAACAAATGAATGTGGCACTTTAGCATTCCAGTGCATGAATTAACTACCATGACATATTGCTTTTCTCTCTAATATCTCTCCGTTACTCAACATTTTGAGAAAACTGAAACTATTTCATTTTCTAAGCAAGCCATTTATCTTCATTAAAATGGAGCTGCTGTCCTATTTTCTGGTTATACTGTCTGATTAGATCCTTCTGGAATATTTTGTAGAATTCTCTGTGGTTTTTACTAGCCTACATAATTTTGTGTCATCAGCTACTTCAATGAGCTAGCTACTTTTCTCCAACTAATTATTTCAAATGTTAGGCACCAATTCCTGAGGCACCCCATTAACTCCTTTCTATGAAGGGAATTCGCATAAATTTCCTTTCTCTGAACCAATTTAAATCCACATGAGAACTTGATTTCTCATTCTGTCATTAGCAATAATAACCATACTCAGACTTTTGGATGATGAAAGTACTTTATGCCAATTATTTTGTTTATCTGTGTTATACCCAGAGGTGGACTTGCTATGTAATCCCCATTTTTTGGATAAGAAGAGAGAGGCAGAAAATGCTTTCGCAGTTAACCTGTAAGTTATTATTTGTTCAGTGAACAACTTATAAAGCCCTGAGAATATATGGGGCACTATATTTAGAAAAAATGAAAGGCAAGCCGGCAGAGAGATCTGCCTTATCAAATTATAAGACCACCATAGTTTGATCTGGGTTTTTCAATTTTATTTTTTCTATTAGTATTTCCACACACAAAAGCTGGGCATCAGCCTTCATCACCTTACACTTAGAAAAACACGACAGCTGTCTGTCTTAGTATTTCTGGTTTATCTGGACCCTTGTATATGCAACTCAGGACTTAGAGAATGTCTTGCTAGACTCTCTCTTACTGCTTCTGAGGATCCTACAGTGATTTTCTTGTGCCTGTTATTTAAGGTACAACCATTTTGGCTTGTTAAAGACCCTTTTAGACACTTCATTCACTCTTCCTTCCCAATCTAATATTCTCTGTTAATTTTTTTAAAATTTTTTAACCAGGAACTCTCTACATCAGCCAAGATAAATCCTTTAAGCAAAACTTCTTCTTTACTTGCTTTTTTATATGCCATCTCTTCAAGTCAACAAGCCCTCCTGGCTGATGTTTGACATGAGCCTGACTTTCTGACTTTCCCCTCCTCCTTTCAAAGCGGGTCCAATATTCACCTGTGAGTCATCTTATCCTACTCTGATTAGGCCTTAACTCTTTGCCTCTCATACATCTGAACTGTTAAAATTTGTTTGCATTTATATCAGTGGTTCCTAGCATTAGCGTCACCTAGGAACTTGTTAGAAACACAAATTCTTGGGGTCTACCTCAAACAGAGTGAATCAGAAACACTAAGAGTAGGTCCCAGCAAATTGTTTTAACAAGCCTACACATGATTCTGATGCATGCTACTGTTCAAGAACCACTGATTGATACGTGTATGTGTAAATATATAAGTAAAAATACATACAGTTTCCTAAATGGTATGTCACTAAAAAAAATTAGATATCCATTTAGGTTGTAAGCTGTTTCAGATGGCAGGAAGCATATGATAAAACTTAACTAGTATTATTATTGCTTTTGTAACACCCACAGCACCTAGAACAGTATTTTCCACAAATTTAATGCTCACTGCATATTTGCTAAATACCACTTGTCTCTTTATCCTATCTTGATTCATTAATATTTAAGCCTCTTTGATGAAAAGGTGCAAAGGAAAAAAAATAAATGAAGCACATTATTCTTATTCAGTATGTGTTTCCAGCTCTGATTTAGGCTGGGAAGGCCAAAATTAGTTCTGCACAAAGAGCTCTTTGTCATGGGGCTCCTATGTATTTCTATAACTGCATCTTCCTCCCAAGGCTCCAGTCACGCTGAGCTATTCTACCTCCCCAACAGCATCTCTAGGCTGTAGCTTCTCCCTGGAATGTCCTTCTCTGTTCTTTGCCTGCCTGGGTAACCCCTCTGCATCCTTCAAGGCCCATCTTCAGGAAACTTTTCTGTCTCCCATTCCAACATAGTGAGACACCCCTCCCTTGTGCTCCTGGGGGACCCTCTATTTATCCCTATCCTGGCACTTACCACACTGTATCATGGAAGCATTCTCACGGGTCTGTCGACTCCACTATACTGCATTGTAAGCATCTTCAAGAGAGGGTTCTCATAGTTGTATTCCAGTGCTTGTCATGTAATTGGTGCTCAGCATTTATTGCCGGGAAAAAAATAATTGGGTAACATTTGATATTAGGTGTAATTGTGCTTTTATGCTTTAATTTCCTCAACAACCAAACATGAATATATTTTATGCTAACAACAAATTTAGTTCAGAATTAGAATGGAATTCATCGCTGCTGACTCCTGAAGGATCAGGGGACCCTAAGACTGTTTCTGCTCCCCCCTTGATACCTAGTGCACACTGACACTGACTTTCTTCAGCAGAGATACCAGAAGCACAATGTCAGATTTGGGATAAACATAAACACAGACTTTGTTGTATTTTCAAGTACAACCTGCAGCTACCATCGGAAAGTTTGCAGACGGCTGGTTCCCAAGAGAGAAGCCTCTCGACTGTCCACCACATACAATTGTGTAGATGACGGGTGATCACGCCCAGCAGAGGAAAAGGCCATTTTCTAATAACTAGTGTTTCCTAATCACTGAACAGGGCACTGGGGCAGGAAGAGGTGAAAGAAACAAACAAACAAACAAATACCTTTGGGTGATTATCTTCCAGGCCAGTAAGCCCTCGTTCCATTGCTCAGGACAGAGAACAATTTGTTCAGAACACCACCAAGCACTAGCAACTTGGTTTCCTACAAAAGGAAGCCATTCCAAAATTAGCTGCAGCATTTTGGGACCAATTCCTGTTCTCCTTCACTAATTCTGGCATGCAGTCTGACAGGACATGGCACTGCAGAGAGGCCAAGCTCCCAGCAAAGCCATGTTTGCCCTGGCCACAACAGTTTGTGAGCAGTGCCAGGAAATACTTCAAACAGCCCGGAGATTCTTCAGGAACTGTCATCCCTATGAGAAGGCTACCTTCCCATCCTGTGGGCATCCATCTCTTCGTAGCTTACTCCTAAAAGTCGGAGGATTCTAAATTTAACATTTGTCCTCATTTATTCTTAAATCAGGATATCCTCCTCATTTAAGAAAACCGCTTATTTTGATGAAATCAGGAAAGATTTTACGCATATATTCATAAGTAAAGACAATCTATTTTGCTGGAGAAAAGTTAAAATGAGTATTTAAAGTGGCATATGCTTAGCAGCCCTCATCCGTACAGTTTCTCATCCGTGGAAACTCAGAGGAAGAAGAAAACCCTCTACACTGACAATCATGACTGCAGACAACCTAACATTTCAACCAAATATTTGGAAAAACAGTTGCTAATTACAAGGCTGGTGACGCTTGATAGAGAAAATCCAACCTTGGAAACGCTGGCTGATGGAGAGAGGGCGCGAGGAGGGCACGGCAGTCATTCTTCCACCCCCATCCACCCACTGTCTCAGAGACCCAGGACCTGAACTAGCCAGGAATCTGAGAGCACAGGAATGAGAAGTCATGACAAAAGGACTGGAGCTAAGTGTTGAAACCAATGAGAACATACGAATCTAAGTAAGTGTTGTATATATTTGCAAAATGGGGCAGTTTGTCTTATACGGTATAGGAAAATATAATGATTACCTAGATCTGAAACCACAAAGACCAAGAAGTAGAGTGAAGAGAACAAGAAAATAAAAGGGTACAAAACTCCGTGTCTCAAATAGGACCAAGGCAGTAAAAAGAACAGAGTTAATAAATATATACTAATTGATGTAAGAATTCAGTATGATAATAAACATCTCAAATCAGTAGAGGAGGGAATGGATCATTTTACATACTTCTTTAGAACCACTGACCGATCATTTATTACAAATTAAAATTAGAGTCTTGCCTAATTCTGCCCCCAAATTAATTCTAGATAGCTTAAAGATTTAAATATAAAAAATGTAAAGTGCTAGAATGAAACAGAAGAGCGTGATGCAGAGAAGAGCTTTCTCAGCATTACCCCAACACAAAATCCACGGAGGAGCATGCGATCATGGGCTTGAGTGAACCTCTTTGTGCCTGAGTTTTCTCATCTGTAAGATGGGGTATAATAGAACCTCTCTCATTAGAGTTGTCTGTGTGTGAGCACATACATGCACGCAGCTTCTGTGAGATACTACATGCAAGGCACCCAGCATAAGACCAGGCGCACGGGAAGCAGTCAATAAATGTCAACAAAAAGAGAGAGACCGTAAGAAGGCAGACAAGGCCTAAATGTCTACAACTGGAATCTGGCTCCATCTATTTGGTAAATACTACATATCTGTTAAAAATTGTGAGGTAGATATGTATATTTATTAACATGGACTGGTATTTACTCCATATCACAGTTTCCAAAGGAGTTGAGTGATCCTTATTTATTTTAAAAAATTAAAATGACTGAGACTTATTATAATACCACCTTCGCTTTTTCTTGTTAAATAACTAGATAATTTTTCATTCCACTTATTTCAAAATATTACTCATATGCTTTTGGCTCATTTCAAGCAAAATTGCTTATCATTTTATGTACACACACACATGTACATATAAAAATACATGTTCTGGAGTCATTTCACTATTTGGGTTGAAACCTGGGTGCACTACTTACCAGCAGTATAGTCTCAGGAGGTCTCCTAACTGCTCTGTGCCTCATTTTCTCATCAGTAAAATGGGGAAACGATAGCTACCTCACAAGCTTGTGGTGAGGATTTTTAAAATGAGAAAATCCACATTAAGTGCTTAGTGCAGCCCCTAGAAAACAGTAAGCACTCAATAAATATTAGCAATAATCATTTTGTCATCATCTACATCTCTGGGGGGTAGAATTATGGATGAATTTTACTTTATACTGGCTATACACTGGTATTTTCTAAATTCTCTACAGTGAACATGTATTGTTTTTGTGATGAAATAAGAAACATAAACGGTGTTTAAAGCCGTCTAGAGGGATGGTCAAGCAAGTGGGAAGTGAGCAGGGGCCCAGGCCTCTCTAGCTAAAGAGTGCAGTACAACAACTTTCAGAGCCATTACCCCCAGGAGCTCCCAGCAAGCCTGGCCCTGCCCTTGATGCTACAGAGGTCTCAACTGGCCTGTGTCCCTGTGAAAGCGGAAGATACCCCTCTGCCCTGCTGCTGCCATGACCATGGAGGCAGTTGGCCCAACCACAGCAGGTCGTCCTGACCTGAGCATCTGTGCCCTAGCCTGCTGTTTGAACCCTGCCAACAGCACTGCCCGCCACCTCAGGTGTGACATCACTCCAGGCCAGAAGGCGTAAGTGATAGTGGTCAAGATTGTGGGCTTTTGAGTCCATTCAACTTGGGTTCAAAACCATACTCTTACTTTCCAAACCCTACAGGCTTCAGCTTCCTTTAGTATACCAACCACTTCCTCCACAACTGTAAAGTGATTAGCTCAATGCCTGGCATGTAATATGAAGGCAATATTACTATTAATTTTCCCATTATTGTTACTATTAATTAATCTACAAAATTATAACCTGGGGCCTCAAGAACTTTGAAACAACATCACACTTTTCTGTTCATGGTATCCCCATGACTCACGCAGGAATATCATTTTAGGCAGACGGGATGAGTGACCCACTGAGTCTATTCAATCCCATTCAGCACCTATTTGAGGGCCTGCTGTGCTGTTTTAGGCACTTGGGATACATCAGTGAATAAAAGAGACAAGGATCCTTCATTTTTGGAACAGAGGGAGGTGGATAATAATCAAGACATATAAAAATAAGTAATTTATCCATATAAATTAAATCCATGTAATGAATAAGTGTGCTAGATGGTGAAAAACGCTAGAGTGGAACAAAGAAAAGAGGCTTGGGTGTACTGGGGGGTGAGGGTTGTCATCAATGTGGGGTGATCAGAGCAGGCCTCATTGGGAAGGGGAAATCTGAGTGAAAGTGGAAAGAAGAATTGAAGGTCTGGGGGAAGAGCCCTCAAGGCTTCAAGCAGGAGGGAGCCTGGTGTGTGGGCAGAACGAACAGCAAGGAGGCCAATGGCTAGAGCAGCATGAGCAAGGTGGAGACAGCAAGACAAAGAGTCACAGAAGAATGAGGATTAGATAACACGGGGCCATGGTGGCCGTTTTAATAAGAACTTTGGCTTTCTAGATAATTCTAGATAGCTTAAAGATTTAAATATAAAAAATGTAAAGTGCTAGAATGAAACAGAAGAGCGTGATGCAGAGAAGAGCTTTCTCAGCATTACCCCAACACAAAATCCACGGAGGAGCATGCGAAAGGAAATTTGGAGATGTGGGAGTGGAGGAGAACTTGCTCTGACTTAAATGCATTAAAAATGATCACTCTGGCTGCTATCTTCCTTATCCAAGATCTTTACATCTACCTTTTCATTGAAAAGCAAAACTGCAACTCCTTCCCCAGCAGTGGGGAATATAATCTGTCTGCCAACCACAGCTATTCTAGAATGAAAGACTAAGGAGAAATTAACTACATACTCAAAATCTATGTATGTTCCTGCTCCCTTCAATAGGGAATGGTCCCTCTCTTCTTGGACTCCACTTTACCCTCCTTATGACAGGGGCAAGACCCTAACCTGATCCTCCAATCTGTGGCTAAGCAAAGCTCACGGTCACACAGCAGTCTGAAAGCAGGAAGGACAAGAGTTCCATGTTAGCAACGAATGACCAGCCAGCAGATAGGCCCTCCCAGGATTGAGAAGGGTCCTGTGGTTTCATCTAAGTGTAAAAATAAAACCAACCCTCCTGGTTCTTACTGTAATGGACCATGACTTCCTCTACTCCCACTCTCATTTTTTTATGACATTCCCATAACTTATGCATCTTAAACTGGAAATTTGTACCTTCTTACCACCTTCATCCATTTCCCCCACCCTTCCTCCCGTCTCTGACAACCACCTCAGGTCTCTGTTTCTGACTTCAATTTTTTTTAAATTCCACACATAAATGAGATTATACAGTACTTATCTTTCTCTATCTGACTTATTTCACTTAGCATAATGCCCACCAGGTCCATCCATGTTGTGACAAATGGCAGGCTTTCCTTCTCTTTATGAATGAATAATATCCCATATAATTATATTTTATATAATATATATCTTATATAATATATATATATATTATACATTTTATATATACATATACTCCCCACATTTTCTTTATCCATTCATTTGTCCATGAACACTCAGGTTGTTTCCATGTCTTGGCTTTTGTGAATAATGCTACAATGAATATGGGAGTGCAGATATCTTTGAAATAGTGATTTCCTTTCATTTGGATAAATACCCAGAAGTGGAATAGCTGGATCATATGGTAGTTCTACTTTTAATTTTCTGGGGAACCTCCATACTGTTTTCTACAGTGGCTGCACCATTTCCACCAACAGTGCACAAAGGTTCCCTTTTCAACATCCTCACCAACACTTACTATCTCTTGTCGTCTTGAGGACAGCCATCCTAAGAGGTGTGAGGTGATATCTCACTGTGGTTTTGTTTGCATTTCCCCTGATGATTAGTGACATTGAGCACCTTTTCATGTACCTGATGGCCATCTGTATGTCTTCTTTGGAAAACTGTCTATTCAGATCCTCTGACCATTTTTTAATCAGACCACCTTTTCTATTGAGTTGTATGAGTTCTTCATATATTTTGGATATTAACCCATTATCAGATATACGATTTTCAAATATTTTCTCTCAGTTGGTAGGTTGTCTTTTCATTTTATTGTTGGTTTCCTTTGCTGTGCAGAAGCTTTTTAGTTTGATGTAGTCCCACTTGTTTATTTTGTTGTTGTTGCCTTTGCTTTCAGTGTCAAATCCAAAAAATCATTCCCACGACTGATGTCAAAAGAGCTTACCCACTATGTTTTCTTATACGAGTTTTATGGTTTCATGTCTTATGTTCAAGTCTTTAATCCGCTTTGAGTTAACTTTTGTGTATGGTGTAAGATAGTTTCATTCTTTTGCATGTGGCTGTTCAGTTTTCCCAGCTCCATTTATTGGAGAGACTATCCTTTCCCCATTGTATATTCTTGGTTCCTTTGTTGTAAATTAATTGGCCACATATGACCCCATTATATTCTGAAGAGAGTGTTTTCTGCTTCGCAAAATCAGTACCCCACACCATACAGAAGCAAAGGGGCTGCCAGAACCAGCATTCTAGGCACAGTCCACCTTCGTTTACAGCCACAGCTCATTTCATCCTCCTTTCACTCACGGTCACATTCCAGGGGCTAGTGAAAGAGCAACCTCTCCTGAACAGGCTGAAGCTCTCTGTTTGAACAATGATGATATGGGGAAGATAAGGGAAACGTACTCTACACGGAAAGATCACCTGTAGTCTGTTGCACAGGGAAGTTGGCCTTCAGAAAAGGTTGCCATCATGAACCAACATTTTCTGTTTTATAAGTCCAATTGTGAAAAGAACACTAGAATATTATTCCACAGAATCTGGACCCTGGCCCAATGACAGAAATACAGAACTACAGTTCTCCCAAATAACAGAGTTAAGTGACAGCCAGTCTTTTCTGAATCTTAATGTCATTCCAGATGAAAAAACAGTCTGTCAGGGAAAATTAGTTCCACAGCAATCCCTGGACTTATGAGTAATCACAGTACTAAATATTTATAAACCAGGGCAAGTGTACAGAGTGTCCATCATTCTGTAAAACTGTGCTCACCACAACATTTAGAGTAGTCTACAGAAATGCTCTACAAGGCCCCATGTTCAGGGCAGTGGTTTGAACAAAGTCTTTGTGCTATCATTTACAATTTCCTTTCGAGTGGGGGTCATCTTTCAATTTAGAAAATAAGCCATCAAAGATGAAGCATTTCCTGTTTCTCTTATTTCTCATTTAATCACTGAATATATTTAGGAAATGTTTATTTTTATATACGCAAAACATAGAGGCACAGAAAGAATCAAAGCTGCAAGAGGGTCTTTTTGATAAACACAGAGGAAGATAATCTGGCCTTCTTTCATATATGTACCAACTGCACATGGTTGTCATCAAAATTTTTAAATAATGGTAAGAAAAAGAAGAAAACTAAAATTGCCTCAAACGCCACCAGTCAGAGATTTTCACTGCTGATTTGGGGAAGTGATATTTTTCTTCATCTTTGCTCATGCAGACATTGATAGTCTTTCTTTTGGCTTTTGTTTTTTGTTTTTTAAGGTATGCTTTTCGGTGAGGGAGATTGGCCCTGAGCTAACATCTGTTGCCAATCTTCCTCTTTTTTCCCCTCCCCAAAGCCCCAGTACATAGTTGTATATCCTAGTTGCAAGTCCTTCGAGTTCTTCTATGTGGGATGCCACCACAGCATGGCTTGATGAGCAGTGTGTAGGTCTGCGCCCAGGATCCGAACAAGCAAAACCCCAGGTCGCCAAAGTGAAGCGCACGAACTTAACCACTACGCCACTGGGCCAGTCCCTTTCTTTCCCTTTTTATTGTTATATAATTCACATAGTATAAGACAGTTCCTTTTAAAAAACTCAACAGTATTGAGATTTAATTTACAGGAACTGATATTTGTTTTTCTCCCTACATTTTATGGTACTCTATAATTTCTAAAATGAGATAACCCAAAAGACCTCTTATATCCAGCCCTTCCTCTCCATCCTGCCACTGGCCGATTACAGGCCCCCATCATCCATCCCTGGACTACTCATCGCTGGTCTCCTCTCCTCTAGTTTCACCCTCCCCAGTCCACTTTCCACACTGCCCCTCATGTGCCTACTTTGATTCACAAATCTGAGTCATTCCTTGCTGAACCTTATTTTGTGGTCTCCAGGGCATCCATGGATTGCCTCTAGGCCTGAATGCCTTGCATGGCAATGGTACCATCTGACTTCCTACATATGAGGCCTCTGTGAATTCATACTGTTGTTCTCTCTGTGCTGCCTGATAAACTCTGCTGTTCCTTCCAGTTCGTCTCTTCTTCCACCACCTTCTCTGATGTCCTAGGCAAACTCACTTACTTTTCCGATATGCTCACTTTCTTTATACACACCTCCATTATAGCATGTTAGAAATGTTTGCTTCAATGCTGATCCCCCCACCAGACTATAGCTCTTGGAAAGTAGGAATGAGGTCTTCTCAGGTTGGTATCCACAGCACTTTATAAGGTATGTGGCATATAGCAAATAGTCAGTAAGAGCATTTGTTGAATATATTAATCTATTTTCCCCCAACTTTATTGAAGAATCGACAAATATAATTGCATATATTTAAAGTGTACCATGTGGGGTCAGCCCCGTGGCCGAGTGGTTAAGTTTGCGAGCTCCACTTCGGTGGTCCAGGGTTCGGATCCTGGGCACGGACATGGCACCGCTCATCAGGCCATGTTGAGGCGGCGTCCCACGTGCCACAACTATAAGGACCACAACTAAAATATACAACTTTATACTAGGGGGATTTGGGGAGAAATAGCAGAAAAAATAAAGTGTACCACGTGATGATTTGAGATACACGTACATTGTGGAATGACTACCAAGATCAAGATAACTCTTCCATCACCTCACACATAGTTAACTCTCTTTTTTTGTGTGGAGTGAGAATGCTTCAAGTAACTTTCAAGTATACAACTCCAAATTATTAACTATAGTCACCATACTGCACCTTACATCCTCACAACTTATTCTTCTTAGAATTGGAAGGTTGTACCCTTTGCCCTACATCTCCCCATTTCCCCCTCTGGCAACCACCATTTTATTCTCTGTTTCTATGAAATTGGCTTTTAATTTAGAGTCTGCATATAAGTGATACCATAGAGTATTTATCTTTCTCTGTCTGACTTGTTTCACTCAGCATAAGCCCTCTAGGTTCATCCATGCCGTCACAAATGGCAGGATTTCCTTCTTTTTTTATAGCTGAACAATATTCCATTATATATATTTATGTATCTATATATTTTTCTTTATCCATTCATCTGTCCACGGACACTTAGGTTGTTACTGTATCTTGGCTATTGTGAATAACGCTGCAATGAACATGGGAGTGCATATATCTTTGAGATAGTGATTTCATTTTCTTTGGCTATATACCCAGAAGTGGGATTGCTGGATCATATGATAGTTCTATTTTCAATTTCTTGAGGAACCTCCATACTGTTTTCCTTAGTGGCTGCACCAGTTTACATTCCCACCAACAGTGCATAAGGGCTCCCTTTTCTCCACAAAATTGCCAGCATTTATTATTTCTTGTCTTTTTGACAACAGACCTCCTAACAGATGTGAGGTGATATCTCATTGTGGTTTTGATTTCCCTGGGGATTAGTGATGTTGAGTTCATGTACTTGTTGGTCATCTGTATGTCATCTTTAGAATAATGTCTGTTCAGGTCCTTTGCCCATTTTGAAATTAGGTTATTTGTTTTTTTTGCTATTGAGTCACATGAGTTCCTTATATATTTTGGATATTAACCCCTTATCAGCTATGTGGTTTGAAATATTTTCTCCCATTCCATAGGCTGCCTTTTCATTTTGTTAGTGGTTTCTTTTGCTGTGCAGAGCTTTTTAGTTTAATGTAATCTCACTTTCTTATTTCTGCTTTTGTTGCCTTTGTTTTTGGTGTCAAATTCAAAAAGTCATTTGCCAAGACTGATGTCAAGGAGCTTACCCTCCATGTTTTCTTATAGGAGTTTTATGGTTTCAGATCTTAAATTTAAGTCTTTAATCTATTCTGAGTTGATTGTTTGTCTATGGTGTAAGATGGAGTCCAGATTCATTCTTTTGCATGTGGCTGTCCAGTTTTCCCAACATCATTTATTGAAGAGACTATCCATTCCCCCATTGTATATTCTTAACTCCTTTGTCAAAAATTAATTGACCATATATACATGGGTATCTGTTTTTATGCCAGTACCACACTGTTTTGATTACTATAGTTTTGTAATATAGCTTGAAATCAGGAAGTGTGCTCCTCCAGCATTGTTCTTTCTCAAGATTGCTTTTGCTATTCACGGTCTTTTGTGATTCCATACAAATTTTAGGATAGTTTTTTCTAGTTCTGAGAAAAATGCCATTGGAATTTTGATACAGATTACACTGAATCTGTAGATTACTTTAAGTCATATGGAAATTTTCACAATATTAATTCTTCCAATCCATGAGCATGGAATATCTTTTCATCTATTTGTGTCTTCTTCAATTTCTTTCATCAATGTCTTATAGTTTTCAATGTACAAGTCTTTCACTTCCTTAGCTAAATTTATTCCTATGTATTTTTTTTGATGCTATTGTAAATAGGATTGCTTTATTTTCTCTTTCAGATAGTACATATAGAATGCAACTGATTTTTGTATATTTTTGTATCCTGCAACTTTACTAAATTCACTGATTAGTTCTAACAGTTTTTTGGTGGAGTCTTCAGGGTTTTCTATATATAAGATCATGTCATCTGCAAACAAAAATAATTTTATTTCTTCCTTTCCTATTTGGATGCCTTTTATTTCCTTTTCTTGCCTAATTACTATGGCCAAGACTTCCAATACAATAGGACTAGTAAGAGTAGGCATCCTGTCTTGTTCCCAATCTTAGAGAAAGGCTTTTAACTTTCCACTGATGAGTAAGATGTTAGCTGTGGGCTTATCATATATGGCCTTCATTATGTTGAGGTACATTCCTTCTATACTAGATTTATTGAGAGTTTTTATCATGCAAGGATGTTGAATTTGTCAAATGCTTTTGCTGCATCTATTGAGATGATCATATGATTTCCACCCTTCATTGTTATTGTGGTATATTACTTTCATTGATTTGCATATGTTGAAACATCCATGCACCCCAGAGATAAATCCCACTTGATCATGATGTATGATCTGTTTAATGTGCTCCTGAATTCAGTTTACTAGTAGTTTTTTGAGGATTTTTGCATCTATGTTCATCAGGGATATTGGCTTGTAATTTTTCTTTCTTGTAGTGTTCATCTTTCAAACCACACTGCATAGCAGCAAGGATGGAATTATTATTCCCATTTTACACAAACTAAGCTGAGGAAACTAAAGCACAAGATGATTCCACAACTCTTGAGTGACACAGTTGAGATTGACACCCACACTATCTAGCTCTAAGTCCACATTCTTCTACAAGACCAATGCCTGCCTAAGCTGCTGCCAAGATGGGGAAACTCAGCTTAATGTCCTGGCTCTCTTCTCGACCTAATACAGCTTTTGAGTAAGTTATTCTGCTAACAATTGAAAACTGAAAAGATGGGAATCCCAGTATCTACCCCTTGTTAACTTGCATGGGGCGATTACTGAACAAAGCTCACATTCTAGTGGGATAACGTTGCTTAATGTCCCATTCAATGACTTTAGTTCAAAAGCCAGGCCACCACGCCATCCTGAGTCTCTTTTTGCCCTCATCCCTGTAGCTATGAACCTGCCTCCTCCTCACTCAGTCCTGGATTGAGGATATCCCTCTCAAGCTCTAATGATTCCCCTATGGTTAGCTCCCTATGTCCCTTTTTGGCACTAACCCCTTCTCTCTTATGGCCAGGGAGGCACAGAGACTGGGCAGGATCCTCTGAGGACACAGGACACTGACCTTCACAGTCTGATCACATTGTGGCTTCCGTGGCACTAGAACCAGAGACTCTGTTTCAGGAGACAGAATGAATAGAGCTCCTTCCAAAAGGGGAAATGCCAATTCTCTCCCTGTAAAACTATTTTTAGTTCCTTCAAGGGTCTCTGAATCCAAACAATACAAGGAAATGCCCAAGTTCATGGTCTCAACATGTTCCATCTTTGACAAAATACATTATGTCATGCAGAAAGAGATCCAACCAGTCCTAATTACGGACCAACAACATCAGCTTGGAAATAGGATCTTATCAGTGCTGGCAGTGTCTAGAGATGATTTCTGAGTACTGGCCCCCCACCTTGCCCAGCAATAAGTATCAGGAAGAAAAGCAGGGTTTGGGTTTGTGCTAGACAGATCAATCAACTAAGAAATAGTAGAAACAATTATCAATGCAATGTAACTTCCAAACTGAAAATAAAAATGGCGTACAATAACATTAAAGAGAAGTCTGGACTTCAGAGTAAATATACAACACAAATCTACACCAGCATCTTCATGAGCATATCCAGCCTCAGCCTGAGTTTCAAAACAAACCTCTTGCCAGAACTTTCAAAGAATCCTACTATGGAAAGAGAAAAATCCTGATGAAGGATGAAGTAGAAAAAAGAAATCACCCAGCTCTGAACAGCTGTTTATAAACTCTTCTCGTCCAAATGATGCATATGTAAGAAAATTAGAGCTAAGTCCCCAAATGCATCACACATAAGTGAAAAGGATAAATCATGACCTTAAATAAATGACAGATTCTACCTCTGAGGCCAGTGGTGAAGTGGAAGGTGAGGTTAATAACCACAGCCCTTAATGGGCCAACACAAGGAGTGAGAGAGATAGCATTCTATGTGGACTCCATCTATCGGAGTGATGAGGAATAAAGTGACTCTTCCTCATGGAATCATTTTTATTATGCTCAAGGATGCGGTATTATACATTCTGATTGACTTTCCCCCATACTCATTCATTCAATATCAATTGAGTTGTAGGACAGGCACATGCAGAAATGTGGCTCCTGCTTGCATGCAGCTGTCAGACCAGAGGAAGTTCAGAAAGAAAGGGTACACTGCAGTGTGTGTGCTATGGGAGGCTGTATCAGTCAGATTTCTCCAGGGAACCAGAACCAGTAGAATATGAACCCATATATACATATATGTGTATTCATATACAGTAGTCCCCCTTTATCTGTGGTTTTGCTTTCCACAGTTTCAGTGACCCATAGCCCACCAAGGTCTGAAAATAATGCTATGTTACAATGCCTACATCATTCACCTCATGTCATCTCATCACATAGGCACTCTATCATCTCACATCATCACAAGAAGAAGGGTGAGTGCAATACAATGAGATATTTGGAGAGAGACCACATTCACATAACTTTTATTGCAGTATATTATTATAATTATTCTATTTTATTATTAGTTATTTTAGCTAATCTCTTACTGTGCCTAATCCATAGATTAAACTTTATCATAGGTACGTATGTATAGGAAAAAAACATGGTATATATAGGGTTCAATGGTATTCATAGTTTCAAGCATCCACTGGGGGTCTTGGAATGTAGCCTCCATGGATAAGGGAGGACTACTTATCTATATTCATATGAACACATATATATGTATGTGCATCCATATATACGTGTGTATTCATATATACACACACATGCATACGCAGAGAGAGATGTATTTCAAGGAATCGACTCATGCAATTGTTGGGGCTAGCAAGTCCAAAATCCATAGTGCAAGTCTGTAGAGTGGAAACTCTCAGGCAAGAGGCAATGTTGCAGTCCTGGGGCAGAACTTCCTCAAGGAAGCCTCAGTTTTGTTCTTAAGGTCTTTGAAATGCTCAGATGAGGCCCATCCAGATTATAGGGGACAATCTCCTTTACTTAAAGTCAACTGATTACAGATGTTAACCTCATCAACAAGATACTGCCACAGGAACCCATGAATTAGTGTTCATGTGAATAACTGGGTGCTCTAGCCTAGCCACACTGACACATAAAACTGACCATCACAGAGGGGAATTCGGGGAGCAGTGGGAGAATGGGGGAGACCTCTCAGTCACACTTGGGCAAGGGAGCAGATATAGAACCAGGTGAGGCTCCTGGAGGAAGTATTACCAAAGACTTAAAGGCTGGAGAGCAAGTAAAGAAGTGGTACGGGAGAAGCCCAACGGCTGGGATCGCGGGTGGAGTGGGCAGGACGAAAGTGGGCTCATGAATGGGATCCCAGGAGCCCAGGCAGGAGCACCCCTGAGCCAGCACCAGAGGCAGAGAAGTGAAGATGCTGATGCTGAGGATCACAGCATTGAAGACTGATTGAGCACTGACTACCTGCCAGGTACTGGCACATGTTCAGTGTGCTTTCTATGCATTATCTATTTTAATCCTTACAATTACCCTGTCACATAGGTGCCACTAATCACGTGCTGATGAGAAGCTGGTATACAGAGAGGCCAACTAACTTCCCAAGGTCACACAGCTCCTAAACGTATAGGCAGGATCCTAAGCCAAGCCTTCTAACTAGTGAAAGGGTCTGCGGGTGGGAGGAGCTAGAGTCAAGGGCACAGATGGAGAAATTACTTTAGTTCTGGATAGAAACAGGAAAGAAAGAGCTACAGATGAGTATGGAAAGAGGGGTGGATGCAGTTAAAGAGGAATTCCAGAGAGTAATGGAGTAGCCTCCCTGGAAAACGAGATGAGAGGGAAAAGGATGGGAAGTATGGCCACAGACTAACATGGAGAGCAAAGTCTTCAGAGGCTGCATCTTCTTGGTGTGACCATAAGTGCGGAATTGAAGTTTACTGGAATCACAGAGGCAAGGAAGTGAGAAGACCAAGTACTGGATGGGTCAGCCACAGGGGCTCCCAGGAAAGAGCAAAGTTAAGGCAAAAAGGAAGTCCAGGTGCCAGGACTTCCCATCAACCTGACTGCTGGCATTTGGAGAAAGAAACTGAATGTCAAAATAATTTACATGCTTAACTCTATTCCTCATCGGTCTGCTCCAGATGTCAGTTAAATACAGCGAAGGCAGTAGTCAGAGTAGAACATACAGATCTTGCCTTAGAAGGAAAAAGAATACCCTTTCTTCTGTTGGCCAACCCAGTTGAATCACTTCAATTTTGTACATTTCCTACTGGCTCTATTTTTGTAGATCACAGGCATTAGAAAGGGAATGCTTCAAACGAAAGCTCTCTCATTAGGTCTGTTCTGTTGTTCTTTTTTTAGGAATTACAATGAGTGTTCTAACTATTGTCTTTTTTTTCTAAGCTTAACCAAAAGAAGTCCTCTGGATTTAAAACATCACCATTAAAGAAAAAGTTTGCCATTAGTGGCTTTATTTTGCTGTGACTTTAGAACGTCATAGGAAGCTAGGAGTTCTCACAGGGCAAATTTGGCAGCAAATACCCACATGTTGCCTCTGATCTCCTGAAAGACAGAGTGTGCTTTGGCAAAGAAAACAAAACATGGGAGCTGCCACACGAAACATTGTTCTTGTAGAAAAAGCACAGCACTTGACAATCAAAGTGTTTATATTCTTCAATAGAGGAGGTCAAAATGAAAACATTTAGATTCAACATTTCTTCTATCATTTTAGGAGATACAAAATTAATGTTAGATTTCCTCCTGTAGATGATAGTCATATGCTGCTTGGCAACCCCAAGTGTTTCTTGAGTCAAATCACAAACTATAGTAGCTACTCATTTTTAAACCACTGAAGCTGCTCAAGAAGCTGAATGTGATGCCTATCACATACCCAGATCTAACATTTATACAGGATATTTACAACACATAAGAAGCTCCCACTATTGGATGTAACGCTGGATGCCTCATTGGTCATACAAGTTGTCCTGAAGCCATCGAAATAACACCCTGGCCCACTTGATCTAGTTTTCTATTTCTTTAGTAGCTACTACATTACTGGCTCTCACCAGATTCTTTTTATTTTATAATTGTGGCAAAATACACGTAACATAAAATTTTCCATCTTAACCATTCCTAAGTGTACAATTCAATGGTACTAAATACATTCACATTGTTGTGCAGCCATCACCACCACCCATCCCCATAACTCTTCTCATCTTGCAAAACTGAAACTCTGTATCCATTAAACAATTCCCATTCCCTCTCCACCCAGCCCCTGGAAACCACCGTTCTACTCTGTGTCTCTATGATTTTGACTACTCTAGGTACTTCATGTATGTGGAATCACACAGTATTTGCCCTTTTTTGTCTGGCTTATTTCACTTAGCGTAATGTCGTCGAGGTTCATGCATGTTGTAGCATATTGCAAAATTTCCTTCCTTCTTAAGGCTGAATAATATTTCATTGTATGTATCATACCACATTTTTTCTTATTCATTCATCTGTCAATGGACATTTGGGTTGCTTCCACCTTTTGGCTACTGTGAATAATGGTGCTGTGATCACGGGTATACAAATATCTCAAGACCATGTGTTCAATTCTTTGGGGTATATGCCAGAAGTGGAATTGCTGGATCATTGGTGATTCTATTTTTAATTTTTTGAGGAACCACCAAACTGTTTTCCATAGTGGTTGCACCATTTTACATCCCTGCCAGCAATATAAAGGGTTCCAATTTTTCCACATCCTCATCAATACTTTCTATTTTCTGTTTTTGTAATAATAGCCATCCTATTGAGTGCAATGTGGCCAAAGAATTTTATATATGCTTTATTTTTTCATACTTCTACTTCTTCGGGTATTATACTATATTGTAACAATTTACATTAAATAAAATATCTGTTTTCTCCTCCACTAATCTATGACCTCCTCAATGGCAGGAACCAAGTCTTGTCAATCTTAATACCCTTCACTCAAAACAGAGAACCAAGGTGCCAGCCCCATGGCCAAGTGGTTGGATTTGTACACTCTGCTTCAGTGGCCTTGGGTTTCGCTGATTCGGATCCTGGGCACGGACGTAGCACTGCTCATCAAGCCATGAGGAGGCAGCATCCCACACAGCAGAGCCAGAAGGATCTACAACCAGAATATACAACTATGTACTGGGGGGCTTTGGGGAGAAGAAGAAGAAGAAAAAGAAGAAGATTGGCAACAGATGTCAGCTCAGGTGCCAATCTTTGAAAAACAAAACAAAACAGAGAGCCGACAACATGGCTGGTCCTGAGATAAGTTTCCTGAATATCTGTCCCATTCCTCATTACCAATGGAATAACATGACTGAGTAATAAATTCACAGGAGATTGAGGAAGATCTTGAATTCCAGGCTAAGATGCTTACCCTATCAACAAGGGAGAGCAATTATTTGTTGTTTCTGCAACAGGTTGCTATAATCAACCATTTGATGATGGTAAGGTGACCAGAGCACCTGGAGTCAAGGAGTCCAATTACCTGGCTATCCAGTCACACCTGTGGTGGAGGCAATGCATATCTGATAAGGATGGCCGCCAAGGGAATGCAGCAGGGGAGCCCAGGGGAAGACTGCAGCTGTATTCTGAGACCACTATGGTTTTATCCTCGGGGTGAAACTCCCAGTTTAACACAGAAAGGATCTTAATTCATGGTTCAGGAAAATGTATTTTCAAATTTTTATGTTTGAATATTAAAAGTGGAAATATCAATGTGGTAAGTTAATAAACAATGCTAAAACCTCAAAGTGAGAAGAAAAAATAGAAATGGAAATTAAGAACACAATGTATCACAGAGTATTTAAACTATCTATGAAAAATGAAAATATGAAGTCAGTAAATCATATAAACAAGAAACAATAATCATTAAATATAAGTACAGTGAAAGGAAGCTAAAGAGATATTTATTAGAGAAACGAAATCAATGAATACTGATTTTAAACTTGAATAAGATACTTCAAGTATTGCTAGAAGAATATTAATATAAAACAGGGGCCTTTAAAAAACTGAAACAAAGATCAAAGATAAAGAAAAGGAAATGTTTGAAATTATAATAATTTCAATCTTTACCATAGTTTTAAAATTATTTCCAGTTTTTAAACATTTACTTAGCACCTAGAATAGAGTAGGCATGGAACTAGGCCCTGGGGACATCGTAGACCCAACAACTGAGAAGCTGACCATGTAGCTAGAGAACAGTCAGATACTGGCCACAAAAGCCACATTTTTCATTCTTTCTTCATCCGATAAATCCCTCTGACAGAGTTTAAAGGGATTGAAGGAAAGAAACAGTGAGATGAGTGGGGATGAGAATTTGTTTAGATAAAGTCACGTTGTTTAGTTTCTTTTCTCGGTTTCTGATGGTTAGGCAGGAGGAAATTTCTACTCCTATAAGAACCTCTAAAACATGATCGGAAAGCTGTTTTTTGGCTTGATTCTTTACTAACTTACCCATCTCCTTTCTTTAGCTAGACTGAGATTAACATGAGTGGAAATAGATGAAGCTGATTCTAGACAACATTGCAAACACACGCTGTCTCATCTCTATTAACAGATGCCTCTGAGGAGGGAAGTAAGAGCAACCTAGATCTTCCAAAGGAGCTCCAAGTGTGGGTGGGGAAAGAGGGTGTCTTGCATTAAATAGTAGGAAAATATATTCTCACTTTAGTCATCAGCAAAAATTCCATGTGGCTTGTGAGAGGGAAACACAGCCATAGGTAGTGACAGAACCCACAAGGGTGAAGACTGACAGCCCTGCTCACTAATTACTCATTGCCGGTGGAAATGTTCCTGCCATCACTTCCATCAACGCAAAGTGACTGTCCTTTGAGACCCAGTGCAGCTCAGCCCTTTCTTCTCCCTCCAGAAAGCCTTACCTGCTTCCCTGGGTAACTGCCTCATACTCGGGGTGGGGCTCAATGCAGGGGCTGTTTTAGGCCGCAACAGAACAACCTTCTGCTCAGGATTTAGTTATATAATGAGTGTTCTATTTATACTACATTTTATATCCTTTAGCCTACAAGGAGCCTCAGTTACATGCTCGCATTCCCACAAGACAGTGGAGAATGAGGTTTGGAGACATGAAAGAGTGAGAGAGAGAGCTGCAGAAAGGGGACTCGAACCAAGTCTTCTCGATGGAAGTTCTGGGCTCTTTCCACACCCATGCATTTGCCTGAACTATACCTTGTATAGAACCTAACTTTATTACTATATTCTTTATAAAATTCCCCATGTTTATCTATATGACACTGCCTGGACAAAGTCAATATATGTAATTCCTTATATAAAATTAATTTTATATAGAGGTCTTTTTAAAAAAACACAACATAAATATAAGCCTCGTAACGCCCAGACCCTCATCTTCCACATACATTTCTGCCTTGTTACTCAAGCACCCAGCACTGGATAAAAGCAATGGGCTCTTAATATTTCCAGAGGTTTTTGAATATGAGAGCGATCAAAGACATTTTCAGGGATCCACGCCTGACATCTGTCAAACTTGTACTGAGATAGTTTCCTTAGGGATAACTGAGAGTTATGTCTTATAGATGTCTCATAAAACATCTATATTGTTACCTCTTGAAAAGTAATAAGGAATTATGGGGAATTTTATGATCACTGAAATAACACTCCCCTGAGAAATCAAGAAAGAAGGGAATATCTCAAACGCTCTCACACTGTTAGGGAAGTGATCTGGCGTTTTGTGCCATGTATTGTCTATTCCATTACATGACATAACTTACAAAAGAGGCTTTTATCAAAGTCTTTTCTGAATGCAAGCAGGTTCTGCTTTTTCCTGCTATATTAATTATTTTATACAACCTTCTTTCACCTTTTAATTTTTGTCAGAATGTTGTAGAGATTATTTCTGCCCCACTTTGATCTCCACTGCCAGAAGGAGCTGAATTCAACAGTAGTGGGAATCACAATGTACACCAGACCCTGGGCGTCAGCCTGTCCTTGGGTGGTAAGCTCCCCCCACCTCCTACTGAAATTTAAACTCTTTCCCAGGTCTCTGGTAACGATGGGTCAATTAACCATTTTTCTTTCTTTTTATTCTTCTCTTAAGATGTGATATATTTCCACCTTCTTCGTCATTTTTTTTCTTCTCTTTTTCCTTCTCTCTTCATTCCCCATGTTTAGAAAATACAAGTGAACAAATTTAAAACACTCCAATAACTCTTACTATTAACATTAAAGTAGAAAGTAGTCTAGGCATTTACCTTTGGTTTTTTTTATTGAGATATAATTGACGTATTATATTGTATTAGTTTTAAGCGTACAACATGCCTTAATATATGAATATACTGCAAAATGATCACCACAGTAAGTCTGGTTAACATCCATCACCACAGAGAGTCACAATTTTTTTCTTGTGATGAGAACTTTTAAGATCCAGTCTCTTAGCAACTCCCAAATATACACTACAGTATTATTAACAATACTATATACAGACAGCATAATTTGTACGTCCTCCAACTGTGATAAAGGAAAAATATGTGGAAAATATGAGGGGTGTTTCCTTACAGTTTTTGCATGAAAACATGAGAAGGAGTAACCTTGTGTTCTAGGGGCCCTGGTACCCCTGAGAACCTTCTGCTCTGGAGTTTTTGGACCAGAAACACAGGATCCACAGAAGGCATTTCAGAAACCCTGGTCCCACCCCTCAATCTAGAGGGCAGACACTGGATGCCCATAGGGATTATGTGATTTGTCCAAGGTGATAGCCCAGGTCGGTATCCAGATTCATGTTCTCCTAAACTCCTAGTCACCCTTCATTCCACCTCACTGACTCTCTTGAAGTCTGTGAGGAGGAGCACAAGGTCCCACCAACTTCTGTGCTCAGCACACAAGCCTCACTAGTCTGCATAGATTGCTCACACGAAACCTCAACCAGTATCTACACTTTGCTAATGGGCTTCTGGGAATTCAGGGCAGCCGAACTCACTGCCAATTAATGTTGTAGGACTTCACTGATGGAATCTCCTTGTCCTAAGACTCAAGCTACACATGGAACAAGTAGACCTTTCTCCAATAAACCCCTGAGTGACATTTAGTGCCTTTTACCTTGTTGTGCGTAACGGGATGAGGCCATTAGACTGATGTTCCAGCCCCGGCCTCATCAGTAACTCACCCTGAGACAGTGATAAAAGTCATCTCACCTTTCTTTACATCATCATCTCCTCTGTAGAAGGATCATGTTCACTTGGATAATATCTAAGGTGCCAGCATGGACCTTCTAGGCCTCTTTGATGGTGAACAAAGGAAGGAACAGACCGCTAAGGACATGTGAAGAAGGAAACTAGTGCAGTATATGAAGATGCCCAAGGATGTAAAGGGCTATCCAAAGGGAACTTACATTTCCTGGACAAGTAACCAGTCCCTAGCCAGTGAGCACATCTTTTCCTCAACTGTAATAAAAACTAGGAAGACACGACTGTTTCTCATGCACTTTCAGAGCCACTGTAAGACACAAACTAACAGCACCTGCTTGAAACAACACCTGCTCCTTGACCTCTGCCTTAATTAGCATATTTATTCAGTGAAACCATTTTGACAGGGTCCATCCAGGCTCATTTTCCTTCACTAACAAACCTTACTGGTGGCGACAGAAGTCTCAGATATCGGCACCAACTTTAGAGGCACACCTCGGGGCTGACGGCGCCCGAGATGTGTTGGCATTTTTCATTTTCTAATCAAAAGGGCCAGAGTAAATAGGTGTTGGCAGCTGACAGCTGAGGCTGTCTGCTGTGTCAACTCCCTGCCACACACAGTTTCAAAGAAAGAGTGCTGGGAAAAAGATTCCAGCCTCAGATTTCTGTCACAGAGGCCATGGTAGGAGATTCTGGGGTGGCCACTTTCCTGTCACACTTATTTGTGGCAAGGGCAAGAGGTGAGGGTGGGGAGACTTCACTGTGACTGTTGGCAAACCTGTAGTAAGGGTGTATGCTTACACATGTATGTCCGTACACACACAGACACACACACACACACACACAAAGGAATGTCAGTGAGGCTCCCTATATTACATTTTTAGCAGCCAACCCTAAAAACTGCAGAGACTGGGTGGTGGAAGGGCACCAGCATCTGCTAATACTTAGCCCCAAGTCTCCTTAGCACACAACCAGGACAGTCACCAACAGAGGTGGAGGAGGGCAGGGAAACCCCCTCCCACAGCTCTCAGAGCTGCTGGTGGCCCTCCCTTGCCACATACTAGTGGTAAGAATGGCAGGGTCCTATGCCTGCTCAGGCAAGGGCAGAATAAGCTTAACCGAGGTCCTCCTGAGTGGCAGCAGGCAGGGAGATGCAAAAAGCCGTGGCCACGGCATCCATGTTTCTGCCAGAGAAATCCATCCATTTTCACTCAGACCCATATGAAGAAGTTACATAAAAAAGGATTGTAAAATATCTCATTCTTTGCCCACAGAAACCCCAAATACACAGAAAGAGAACAAAGCAGTCAAATTAGAGAAAGGACCGTGGACACGGTAAAGAAATGCTCTCGTGTAGAAAAGGAAAGGAAGTGAGGAAACTTTTCAGAACTTCTTGGAAGAAGTAACCCTCCTTAGCAATACTGCGACAAAACACTTTACTTCGAGTCCACTTTGAATTAGTACAGAAACAGAACCACAGACTAAAGGCTGATATAAGAAAGCGAAATCACAATGTCTTAGCAATTCTAGGAGAAGGTTCTCACCAGTTCCTTAGAGAGGAAGAACTAGTCATTACATCAAAGTCTACTACATATATCCTAAATTTATTGTATACACTTAAGGTAAAAATAATACCTAGTAAATGCATCTAATTCTATCTTATGGGCTTAATTATTCTCAACATATCCCTGTTGTCTTCACAAAGTCCTGGCTTGCGTGACAAGCAGCTATCTGAACTGAACCCCACACAGCCCTAACACAGCAGAGATGCTGGGGGTCAGCCAGCCAGCGTGGACGCAGACTGACGGAAGGCCAGCTCACATTTTATTTCTGTCCTGGTGTGCTCCAAGTTAGAACAGCACATTACACACAGATATCTACACATTAAAATAGTAGGGACTCAGTCACAACCCCATAATGCCTGGTTGACCCAGCTGATACCATAATCTGTTATGGCCCCACAATCATTAAGAAGAATAAACACATTCTGTCATTCAGCTTAACATTATGACTTTTTTTTAAGAAGCATTTGAAGGCATTGTTGAATATCACCAAGTCCGAATGCCTCATTTTACAGATGAAAAATTTGAGGCCCAAACAAGTCAAGCACTTTGCCTAAGGCCACTCAGCCACTTAGTAAAGGAGCTGAGGTCAGGGTCCTGTATTCCTGGCTACCAGTTCAGCTCTCTTTATATTTCACTACTTTGCTAATTTAAAGGGGAAAAAAGGGGTAATTGACAAACTATATTTTCATACATAATTATAAAAGATATATTAGATATAAAGAGACAAAAGACACATTATCTTCAGCATATATAAACAATTTTTCCAACATTTCAATCAGTTCTCCTTTTTTGTGTGTGACTTTTAACAAGACCAACTAAATTTAAAGGAAAACAAAGAACAACACCTAGTCTTTAGTGACTCTGGTTATTGGTTATCCTGAAGCATGTGACTGGTTGACATGTAGCCTGGTCACAATCATCCTTACATAACATAGCCAGAAAGGAACTTTCAGTTGGCAGTGCCAAATTCACAACTGCATACACTGCTCAATGATATTCAGCCCCAGCAGGTGAATCTATTTTACTGAAATCACCATAGGAACCAAAACTGTCTCATACTCAACCTGCACACGCTCAACTGTGTAAGAACACTCAACAAAATATGTGAGCGTAGCCTCCAAAAGTTATCACACTCACCAGATAGAATTTTTGGTGTTTATTGGTGGAACAGAAACATCTCAATAGCGGTTATAGCATTAATGGGATCTGTCATTCTTAATCACAAGTTCTACAACATTTCATTTCAGCTGGTGGTACTTGCTAGCAGGTAAAAATCTACATTTCACTTATTTTTACCCATATCCTGTTTTATTTTCAATTCAGGCTGCTCCTGTTCAAGAATGTACAATGCAAAGAACCTAAAGCGATTTAATAGTTCTATTGTCTGCACAGCAAACTCACAGGATAAGATTTGCATTTCACAGAAATGAAATTTTCTTTTTCTTTTTATCTATAATCATACATTTAAGAATTTTTTATGACTGGCTGCACAGGGTTTCATCAGCAGTCTGGCATCTCTCTTACTTGAAAATACAAATTTCTGCATCTCAAGAGATCCAAAGAACTTCCTTGACCTTGCATGTTCCCTTTAGTTCTCACTGTGCCTCCACCCTGGGGAGGGCAGGGCAGGAGAGTGGCTGAACAGGAGGTCTTCAAGGAAACCAGAAAGAGGCTGACGGAGCACTGACAGCTTCTGATCCCCTTCTTGGTTATTTCCCACCACAGATATGTTACCACCTACACCTCATTCCCCTCACTTTCCTTCCTTACCCTCCCCCTCCATCTTTCCTTTGACTTAATACATTTCTCTCCCCCGTCTTCTTTTTCCTTTTACTTTAGATATTGTTCAACCCTGACTAGATAGAGTGGGATTAAGTTATGATATTTATACTCCATGAAGATATCTTAAACAAAATTTTAAATTACATGTTCTTATTATGAGGTTAATGGCTCTGAGCTCTATAACAATGGATGGTTTATGCCATCTTCCAAGTCCTAGTCTTAGGATCAATGGTATAAACTTATAAAACAAGCAGTCATAGATAGAGGTAGAATTTATGGTTTTAGAAAAGTCTCCCCAGTCCTAATCCCTATACAAAACTTTAAAGGGATCAAATAGGAGATCTTCACTAGTTACATGTCACCAACCCAGGGGCTCAAAGCTCTGGTCTTCAGGGATTCGTGTGGGATGCCTCCACAGGGATGAAGAAATGCCGGCCAATATGAACCTTAAACATCTTATGATCAGAAGCACTATTATATCCGTTAGAAAATCCAAACTGATAATACAATCCAGAATCGTCTTGTCCAATAGGATAACCACCAGGTGCTAAAATTAACAAAATTTAGAATTCACTTCCTCAGTTACGCTAGCCATGGTTCAATGGCTCAACAGACCCATATGCCCAGTGGCTACTGTACCAAGAGCACTGATATGGAGCATTTCATCATCGCGGAAAGGTCTATTGGACAACGATGCTCTAGAGACACACAAGGACTCTATTATAAACAAGCAGGTAACAAAATGCCTTTCTTGGTGATGCTAATTAGGAATTTAAATTTTAGAAGAGAATTTTACTCTTTTGACCACAGTAGTGAATTCTATCTCCAATTCCTGAGCCAACTAGACACATTTGCCATAAAACCAGTGATTTCCAAATGTGCTCCATGGAATCCCTTAGGAAATGGTCGAGCAGGACGCAAGGCAGAGAAAGAGAAAGGCAGAGAGGGCCCAGGGCTCTCTCCATCCCCCTCCAACCAGCAGCTCTGCTTCCATAGAGTTGTATTTAAATATCAATCAACTCAAAACTCCTGAAAAACATATATTCGCTCTGGAATTTGAATTGCTCTAACTTACAGTGCAATAGGGACAATAGATGGAGAGAAGTGTGATCTATCTACCACATCACTGGAGACAGTCCTAAAATCTGGTAGACTGCTTCCAGTATAAAACCAAGTTCTCCAAGCTCAAGTTGGCCTTTACACAACTCTGCACGTCCCCCTTCACCTCTTACTGACTCATACAGTACTGCTCCAGGTAACCATCACATGCCTTTTTAGTTCATGAAATCCTAATTCCATCATGTTTGCTCTTTGGAAAACCCTGCTTTTTAATTACCTAGGACAAATGAAGCTGCCTAATGTGAACTCCTTGAAGCTCTTTTTCTTCCATCCAACATTTCTCTGCACTTGTCCATTATCCCTTTCTTTCTGTCTTCATGGCTACCCAACACAAAACAACTTTCCCTGCTCCTCTGCTGAGTGACAGTCCTTCCTCTTTCCCCCACCAAACATCTTAATATTCATGTATATTCTCCATCTCTACCTTCCTCACCCCCTTGTAATCTGATTTCTGCCTTTATACATTTTGTTCAAACTAACTTCAGAGTTACCAGTGACCTCCCAATCACCAAGTCTGCAGACCCATTTTTCTCAATATTGAAACGTCAGCCTTCACAGCACAGACGGCACTGACTGACCATCTCTTTTCCACGAGTCTCTCTCCTCCCTGGGCTTTCCTGACGCTTCTCCCTCCTCACTGACCAGACCTCCTCTGGCTGTGTCCTCCCTGCTCCCAGCCTAGCGAGATATGCCCTGCAGAACCTGTCGCCATCCCTCTTCTTGTCTTACCTACTTGCACCCCCCCAGTGATGTCAGTCATGGTTCCAAACATGACTTATTTTCCACAACTGCTCTCCTGAATTGCATTCCAGTATTTCTCTAAATCTGCTAGATGTATTTATATGCACACTTTTCTGGGACCTCAACATGACCAGAGGCCCTCAAACCTGCTCCTCCTCCTGAACCCACAGTTCTGCCAGTGGCATCCTCATCCTTCCAGTCAGCCCATCCTCTCAGGTGCTCTTGACCTGTCAGTTCTGACTCTTTCCCCTTTGGTCCTTTCTTTCCATCCCCCACTGCTAACCCCTATTTCAGGCTCCCACTAACCCTCACCTCCCAGTTGCTGCTTGTTATGGGAGCCAAAGAACCCACTGACATTTATTTTCTTTCTCACTGAAAGCAAAAGGAATTATCAGTCTGTGACCCCTGTCTATTGCCTTAAGGAAGATACTGCAAGGATCTTTATGAACTTTCCCAGAAGACAGCCTGTGTGTATTACAGCGATACAAGAAAGCATGCCCTATTGGCAAAGTTCCTGTAAGAAATCAATATCAGTCTAGAAGTTATGCTTTTTACTATTTCTTCTCTGTCATTATCCCAAGTGAAGTTAGAGTTCTAACAGAATGTTACCCCTGACCTATAATTTCTGCTAAGACAAAAGCAGTAAAAGATATGAAAACATTTCCCCCTCCTCTTTCTCCCTCTTCTCACCTCCCCATCTCTGTTCTGGTCCTGAACCAATAATCTAAGATGCCCAGCATGAGGCAGAGGGCAGGAGAAGAAGGTGACTTCCAAAATCCTCACAGCCCTGTATTTTATAGAAAAAAAGCAGGACAGTAGAACCTTTGAGCTGCTCTCTGTCTGTTAGTGTTCTGAAATTTCCAACTGACAGGGAAAAAATAACAAAAGTAATATCTGGCCAGAGGGAAGTATCCCTAATTTTGGAAGAACTAAGATCTCTCACTTCGGTCTCTGGTCTCCAAACTACTTTGCTCACCATTATTATATTAATTTTTCTTGAATACATTTCTGATTATTCATCATTTAAGAACCATAAATGGTTCCACATATTTTTATAGAATAAAGTCACAGGATCTTTATTCTTGAGAATAAAGCTCTTTCTTTATTCTTGAGAATAAACCGGCTCTTGAGAGCCAAAAGTGGTCAATTCATTTAATTCAATTCCTCTCAACTTTATATAATAAAAATCTGAGTCCAGGGCCAGCCCTGGTAGCCTAGTGGTTAAGTTTGGTGTGCTCCATTTCAGCTCAGGTTCAGTTCCCGGGCACAGACCTGCACCACTCATCTATCAGTGGCCATGCTGTGGTGGCAGCTCACATACAAAAAGAGGATGATTGGCAAGAGATGTTAGCTAAGGGTGAGTATTCCTCAGCAAAAAAACAAAAAACTGAGTCCAGTAAGGTTAGCTGACTTTCCCAAAGATTATTCAACTACCTAAATACTGATTTTCATGCATATGACACGTGCAAGTGTGCCATGTTTCTTATCTTGATCACTTTTCCATAATTCAAAGTATCCTTTCTTCATTAAATATTGTGAATGAGCTGGAACATGCTACAACATGGCACTTACAAACCTTTTGAAGGACAGTGTGATTTCTAACAGTTTTGCTTACATATCTGAGTCAAAGTGGATAAAATAGGTTTGCTTAAGCAATAAAAAAATATATTTTCACTTATAGGCAAAGCTGAACAATACTCAGAAGAACCATGTTCTCCTTTGTAAATGTGTGTGAAGGAAGCAAAGAGAAAAATAAAGAACTGAATGTGTGGGGATAATTGGGAAAATTAACAGCAAGATTCACTGAAAATGATTCTATTTTTTCCTTATAAAGAATACTTTAAATTACATAATTACAGATTCCAGGGACATAGATATTTAAATCCATCAGAGACATGTGTTTGACTTCCTCATTTCCAGAGAAAATCAGGAGCTTATTTTGGTTTTTGTTCTCACTCTTCTCTTTTCCCACCCACCCAAATCGGGTTGAGATATTTGACAAAGTAAAACCCTAGTACAATGGAAATTAGACTCTAGCAAAATGAGAACTGTGTGAAACCTCCACATGCTGCAAAAGCAAATGTTCCCATTTTTTCCTACAGACATTAGAAAGGCACAGAAATAAAATCAGATCCAACTCTTAGTTTCTATTTTGAGCAGAGGTTTTAAAAGCCATCAGCTTAGATTAATGTGCTATGTATTAGTCACCTTGCATAAATGTTTCATTTAAAGGGAACCCAACTGAACGTATTTTCTTAAAAGATAACATGCTAAGGGCCTGACAAAGCCCTTTTAGATAAAGAAATCAAAATACAACTTTTCTTGCCTGTATTTTATAAATATCCAAACAACCACAAGCTTATAGCCCAAAGTAAGAGATTCCCATGAAAATCAACTGATTACCTTCTGGAACCGCCACCCTAATGTCTCATAAATGCTATGTTTCAGTTTAATTCTCAGAAAGCTATTCACCATATATGAGAGAGGTGATTATAAAGATTTTGAAATAGACTGCATGTCATCTTCCTGACTTACATGTTATGACTACCACTTTCCTTACCCATGCCAGACACAGTTAATCCATCACGGCCATTTTTCCAACTGAGATTTTAAATCATTCTCAAGAGTAAAATTCTCTTGGCCAATGCACATGGCCAATGGATGGACATAGCCATAGAAACATTATTATTATTATTGTGCAAGGCCCTGTTCTAAGCACTTTGCTTATATTAATCCTCTTTAATGTTCCCATCAATCCTATGGTGTTAACATTATTTTTACTTAGTAGTAATATTGTTATTTTACAATGAGGAAGCAGAGGCATAGAGAGAGTAAGTAACTTGCCCAAAGTCACAGAGCGGGTAAATGGTGGAAGCAGAATACAAACCCAAGCAGTCTACTTCCAGAGACCACATCCTTCACCACTATGCCATAATGTCTCTTAAGAAATGCAAGCCAATACAGAGACAAGGCAGGATTGTAACTTTCCTTTATAGAAAATTTCAAACATACAAAAAGAGTGAAGTAAATAGTGTAATGAACTCTCCTAGTCCCATCATCCAACTTCAAGGATGATCAAAAATTTGCCTATCTTTTTTCATCTAAACTTCCCACCCCCTCCAGTTTTTTTTTCTTTGCTGGATTATTTTACAGCAAATCCAGAAAGTTGTCATTATCTAAAACCAGCGTGGAATAATTAGATCTGAAGATATAACACAGCAGCACTGAGACAGCAGGTGAGGACCTGAGGGCTGTCAGCTCTGTCCTCATCCCCAGGCGAAAGGGATGAGACGCTCCCTCCTTCACATACCTCCTCCCTGACTCGCCCACCAAATGCCGCGTGGTCTTCAAGCAGAGCCACACTAACAGTTCCCTGCACACTCCTGTCTCCCCACTGGATTATAACTTCTCAAGGGCAAGGAGCACGTTGTCCTGATCACAGTAGCCCCAGCCCTGAGCCTCATGCTTACTCTATAATAGATGCTGAAAGAGTGCCGGATTGAAAAAGGGAAAACGAACAATCTGATCTTCACAAAACAAGACAACCAAGAAAAATGAGGCAGTTCAACTAGACATTATTTTTACTATAAATAAAAATATTATCTCCCAACTTTCAGTTTATCTTACTTACAACCATAAACAGTCAGCTTTCTTAAAAAGAAAACAAAAAACATTCATACTCCAATCTCATTCTGGGTAGACCTGATCATTGTCAGCGTGTTTTGAAAGGAAATATGCAAGGACGTTAATAAGGCTTAATCTCAAATAGGCAATAGCTTCTCTGAAATCTGACCTCACAGGTCCCTTTCAGCTCCTTTTTCCATGAATAAAAAATGACTCCTTCTTTGCCAACGGAATATGAGATAGGTTAATGGCTGTTTCGGTGGAAATTATTAATAATACTTCTTGTCAACTCTGATCTTATTTAGAATGCATGCCAGATACGGAAAATCAAACATATTATGCATGTAAATGTATTTTATAGTATTCATAAGCATAAATGCTGAAGTTAACTTGCAAAAAGCTTTCATATTAACCCTTATTTTCATTGATTAACCTTCCAAAAAGGCTAGTGATTTTCACTTCAGATTATCATCCCCAGAACCCAAATCCTATTCAATAATTAACAGAATATCTACTTATTTAAGTATTAAAACAAGAAACAAAACTCTAAAATTTAATGAGAACATCTAACCTCTCCAAATTGAGATACCTAATTTTGGAAACTTTGAAAAATCTCTCATGAAAAGCCTCAACAGAAAAAGGTGTTAGCCCAATTCTTTTTAAATGCCTTATTATATGCAAGGAGATATATATATTATTAGACATTTGTGAGACTATTAGGTCAGTCTACATGATGATTTATCTCTGAATAGAATTATACTATAAATGATCTATTATCTTTTTCTACTCTTTGAGTTGTACAAATTATCTATAGGTACACCAGAGTCAATGGAAGTAACATTTTAGAGATAATTTAGAAAATTGTGGGGGCCGACCCCGTGGCCGAGTGGTTAAGTTTGCGTGCTTTGCTTCGGCGGCGCAGGTTTTCGCCAGTTCAGATTCTGGGCGCAGACATGGCACCACTCATCAGGCCATGCTGAGGCGGCATCCCACATAGCACAACTGGAAGGACCCACAACTAAAAATACACAACTATGTACCAGGGGGCTTTGGGGAGAAAAAGGAAAAATAAAAAATCTTAAAAAAAAAAAAAAGAAAAGAAAATTGTGAAAACCACAATGATGAACTTTACCAACTATCAAGACCTGTGACAGTCTTGATAAAGTGAAAATGTTTCCCCACACAAAACACTTCTGAAAGTTACTCTCTCAAAGGTCTCTCTTGTTTCATACTCTTACATAAGAGAAAATGTTTTCATTGGGAGAGAATTTCTCTTGAAATTCTACTAGCGTAAAGGCCATTCGAGGTAGTGTGAGGGATACTGAAATTATTAAGAGACATAACCCTCACCCTCAAAGAGCTTACAGTCCATAGGGGAGACAAGACATAGAAACAAATAATTACAACAAGATGGCATGTGATAATCCACAAAAGTGATATAAGCAAGGGACTGTAAGAGTTCCTGGGAGAAAAGATCACTTTGAGTTCACAGATGACGGAAGGCTTTTTAGAGGAAGTATCTGAAGGGCACTTGAAAATGAGAATCTACAGAGAGATGAGGGGGCGGGGAGGAGAGAGCACTCCAGAGACGAATGGTTCAAACAAAGACCCAAAGACAGGAAAGCACAAAGTCCTCAGAGAAAAAGGTGAGTAATTCTGGTTGGCTAACTGAGGATACATGTCAGGGGATGGCATGTGGGAAAGGAGAAGAGGGCTGGGCAGGTCATGGAAGATCTGGAACCTCTGGCAACCAGCTGAAGCAAGCCCAGGGGTGTCATGGAGCAATCAAAACAAAGTGAAAAGGAAAATTATCTAGGACCACGTCGCTGGTGGATTAGAGAGTGAAGATGAACTAGGAATAGTTTAGGTGAGAGGTATCATCGATTTAAACTAAAATGATGAGGAGAGAAGAGGGGGCAGGAGCAAATAAGAGAGAGAAAGAATTGATCAGATTTGATATTGAATGCAAAAGAAGGTGAAAAGAAGGTGAGAGGTAATGTTGACTCTAAAGTTTCCAGCCTCAGTAGCCAGGAGATCACAGATATTATTAAAAGATAGAGTAACTTTGAGAGAAGGTACTGATTTTCAAAAGATAATGAAAGATTCACTTTTGGGAGATGTTCAGTTTGAGGTGACTTGAGTCACCCAATTGGAGATATCTGGAAGGCCATTTGAAATGTAGATGAGTAATTCTAGAGAGAGGTTGAGACTAGAGATATGGATGCAGTATTGTGTCCGAAGTGCTAAGAGCTGAAACTGTGGATAAGATGACTGAAAAACTGGAATAGATGCCTTCTGAGAACAAACCTGGGGAGCCCAAACACATGAGCCTCAGAATACAGGAGACAGACAACGCCATGATGAACTGGCAAGCTGCACAGAAATGGCAACCCCTCAGATTCAGAAGGTTTTCTGGATGCACCAACAACTCCCCTCAAAAGATCTCCAAGAGCCCATCTCCACCTTCCAAAATATTGCCCAGCTTACAACCACCTCTGAGAAACTCCCTGATCACTCTACTCAGAAATTAAGCCTCCACCCCAACTCATGAACTTCTATCCAACTTTGTATCATTTTTAAAACTGTGGGCACATATATATCCTTGTGTCATGATTATTTATACAAATGTCAGCCTCTCTCTTCACCTCCTCAACTAGATCCTGTGAGGGACTGGAATTGGCCACCCCAAGATATGTCTCTTTGGCATGAGCATTATTTTGGGCTGGTTACTTTTTAAAAAACTGCAGACAGGAAAGAAACTCTGAAAAGTAGAATTTACTTACCCTTTGTAAGAGACATTTACATTTGTAAAGGAAATCTCCATCTGTAAAGGTGTCTCCCTCTCTGTACCAGGAAGAAGGGGAAGACCTTATCTCTAGAAACTTTTAATCAATGTGGAAGGCAAGGACTTAAATCTGCATAATAATCTTACTCTTGTTTACTGTATTTGTCTGGTAACCTCCCCCAACATCCTCCTTTGCCTTTAGCTGAAGATGATATTTAAGGTGGTGGCTTCAGCCATTCTGGCAAGTTGCTCAGTTTGCCTGAGCCTCTCCCATGTATACATGTTATAAAACTTTGTTTAGTTTTCTCCTGTTATTCTGTCTCATGTGAATTTAATTCGTTCTCCAGCCAGAAGGACCCAGAGCGGGTAGAGGAAATGTCTTCCTCCCCTACAATCCCTACTTTCCCAAACATTCTACTACTTTTCTGCACCAAGAAAAGAAACCCTTCATTTCTCTTTTGTATTTCTTTCAAATTCTTTGTCTCAAGATTTCTGGTCTTAGCTCATCCCATAGAGAAAGTGTGATAGTATCTGTGAAGAGAGGAAGAGGAGGAGAAATTGAAAAGGACAGATGCAAACGCCATCTTCTGCATATTCTTTTCTGATAGATATTTCCTGTTTCTTGAGCACCCAACATGTTAGATGCTACTCAGAATACACAATGAGATACGATCCTCTACATAAATCATTCTATCCTTGGGTGATATGATTCATTTTCATTAAGGATTAATTCATGAAACCCTAAGCCTTCCTATTTTTCCCACACACACCCCCCCAAAGGTTTTAACTTTAAATTACACCTACTCGCCCACTGGGAAAATCAAGTCTCCATCTAACTAGTAAGAAATCTGACAACTAGCTACACCTTAGGCTACAGTAGGTTACCAACATTCAATACTACAGTAATGGTTCTTCTCTAAATTTCTCTTGCCTAAAGCATATTGGAGGGCTTTTTCCTTCTCTGAAAACTATAAAAAAAATTATGAGCTACACACTGGGTCAAACCTGCTCAAATACTATGATTTTAAGTTTAAATTTGTCTTAAGTTAGAGAATTACTCCCCACCCCCACCCCCGCCCCACTCAATTTAAATCTTACAAAAGCTGTGGGTCACTAGCTAGTGTAATTTGAAGTTTTATTTGAGGTTCTAATGGGCCAACTTCATAATCTTCACATGATGAACCTGCAAAGGAGTGAAGGGAGCTGCCAAAGGCTGTCTCCTGCAGCACAATGAAGAGAAAGTTTGTGTGTTAATCCAGAGGAACTGAGCCACTAATCGGAAATTACACGGAGGCAGCCTGAACCCACGTGGAGCACTGGCTGACAATGAGAGCGGCCTGCCTCAGAGCCAGCTTTTTCACAAGATGGAATGCTCCCCATCACTTCAAGTGTTCACACAGGTCAGGTGACAACCCGGAAAGGAGCAGGGAGAGGTGGGTTTGGCCTGAGGGGCCTTCTCAAAGCTACTCTGACTCCAAGATTTGCTTTACTATTAGAAAGAAAAGACTAAATCATGGGCGTGTCTTCACCACTTTGGCAGCTTTAAGAAGTAAATAGAAGGAAAAAGAACCTTAATCCTGAGCCGGGAGCAAGTCATTCTGATCCCAGTTTGCTCAGCTGTAAAATGAGGAGGTAGACTCGATGCTAAGATACCCTCAAGTCCTCAGGATGGATAGAGAGAATTCATTTCCCTGTGTCTGCTCCGTTTGCCCAAACGTTGTGGAAAACGTAAAAAGACACACCGAGGCCCCTGCCCAGTGGGGCTGAACTAATGGCACGGAGCCTGAGCCCAGGTGGAGGACAGATTCTGCACAGATCAGGGGGCCCACAGGCCTCTCCTCTCCACACTCATCACCACTTGCCCCTCAGGACCCAGGAAAACAGCACAGCAAGAGTTGCAACTGAGCCAGGGCAGCCCAAGAAACACTAATAAGTTCATAATGCATCACTTAAAAGTGTCCTGAATACAGGACGCCACGGTCACTGAGGACACTGTTCAGACTGTTTACAGGCACATGAGTATCGAAAAATATGAACTACAGATTTGCCAATAGTTCCTTTCTATGTTATGTTTCAGATTTTGAGTCATCTCCTGTGCCACGATGTAATCTCTAATTTCAGTGGTATTCCCACAATGAATCCTAAGTGAAAATGGTGTCTGAGGAAAGACCAATGTTCCAAGAAGGAAAAGAGAGCCAGCTCTGATACTGTGTTAGCTGTTCCTATGAGCTAAGCCAGCAGAGCTCTGCTCCCAGGATCTGATCTAAGGACCTGGCTCTTACAAGAGCTTCATATTTTACTCGATCGTTGTCATCAAAGCATCGTCTCTCCACTAAAGAACAGAAACAAAATTTTTCTTGACATTAAATTTAATAACAAGTATAAGGATTAATGATACTAAGACATCAATTCAAAGACGTGCAAAGTTTTCTGTGGTTTACTGAAGTACAAATCTTACATAAAGTTAGGTGACTAATTACAAACTGATTCTAACACCCTTTCTTTCAAAATAGAAAACAATTCTGAATAGAGTAAATATTGCTTTTAATATGAAGTCTTTAAAGAAGGAGTTATATTCTGGCACATAACAGCTCTTGTCTCCCTGGGTCCTCGGGGGGTCCCTATCCAGTACTCTTTGAAGCAGAGGTGAGAACAAAAGCCCTAAGCACACCTGGAATTATTCTGTCCACACCTGTCGGCTCTCTTTTAGCAAAAGCTGCTGCCATGGGGACATAGGTCAATTCACCCTGAGGTTAATTTTTTTTCTGTAAGAAATCAAAATCCTAACTTCTTGCTTAGAAAGAAATATACTGGACCATATGAGATTTTTTTAGCACATATGCTTCCTCTAAAAGAGAAATATGCCACTGGGAATTTTACTACTAAAAATGATGACAAATAGTTGCTCCTATATTTAAATATCTTCAGACTGTTAATATACACATTCATATCCAAAAATACGAGTTACACATGTGCAAATAGTTCTTTATTATATTCGCATTTCAGACTTTGAGACATCTCCTGTGCCATGATATGTCCCTAATTACAGTGATACTCCTACAATGAAGCCTGCATGAAAGCAGGGCTCAGACACATCACCTTCAGGAAACCAAGCGAGCACAGAATCTCTCAGAAACTGCTTACAAACACATCAAGAGAACAGAAAATGAAAGGCATTACTTATAGGAATAACTAGGTAGACCAAAATTTAGAACTGTAAAGGTACAAGTGTTCCACACATCATCTCTGTAAACCCAAGAAAAGACAGAGAAAGAAGAAGCTTGGAGAAAGGCAGTTGAAAAAACAATATAAAATCAATCTCATTCTCAATCTCTCTTCCCTTCCCACTCCTCTCGCTCTCTCTCTCTCTCCCCCTCTCCCTCTCTCATTACTCCAGCTTGATTCAACTACTATAATCCCTTCAAAACAGCTCTCCACAGAAAACCCCTAAGACTTTCCTGGCCCCTGGCAAATTCTTGCAAACCAACATCTGAGATGTCATGGCTTCAGATCCAATAACAATGACTTTGAAGTTGACCAGGCTGAGATGGGGTTTGGTCATCAAAGGCTTAACCTAATGGGGCAGCCTCCAGATCTTCCCTGGGGACAGTGGCTGCTGTGACTTGCTCGAGGCTTTAATTCACTCTTTACAGTTTACAACATCGGTCTCAGGAACCAGCCTCAAGTGGCATCATCTCACCTAATGGGACTTTTCTGGGCACAGACTTGAAGAAGCTCAGCCATGCTTTCCTATTTCTAACATCGTTTAGTGATCTTGTAGAAATTCAGCCAAATGCTCCACCAATATGGAGGAATGACAGGTAATCGGAGGTGACAGAAATGATTCTTTCCACTAATATTTAACATCTAATATGTTTCATGACAGCACAACGTGGTAACACCTATTTTGGATCTTTCTTTGCCTTCTTACTTAGAAACTGCAAAGCAAAGGGCTCCTGGAATCAGTGCCTGGATAAGCCATTTTCTAGATTTAAGAGTAACTCAAAAGTCTTTTTCTGCCACATTAACTCCCCATAACTGAGAAAACGAGAGTGCCAAATAGGCTTTTTGTCTTCAGTAGATTATTTTTTAAAGTCCCAACAATGGTAGATTAAGGTAGTCAACCTCCAGTCTTAGCTTATTACGCCAATAAAATGAAACACTGTAACACCCACTTGCTGTTCACCTTCTGCTCGCCCGAGGGCATCTTCCCTCAGCAGCGCGGGCGGGCCCCCCTACCCCCACCCCCACCCCACCCCACCCCACCCCACCTCCACCTCCACCTCCACCCACCCCGCTCGCCCCGCTTACGGTTGGCCACGCGGCTCTGCTCGGGCTGCGCGCTGTCCGCCGACTGGGTGCTGGAGACCGAGGACACGCTGGAGCTCCGCACGAAGCCAAACGCCGCCAGCTTGGCTGCCGGAAGACGCGAGTACCCGGGAGGACGCAGGCCAGATTTGGGTAGATTGGATTTTGCAGCATTTGAACTGGAGGCTTTCTTCAAATCTGCTAAAATGAACCCAAACCAAAAAATAGATTTATATATTCTCAGTTGACAGCAAGATAAAGAATACACAGATTGTGAATACTAATCCAGCTCTATCATAAACAGACCACAATTAATCTTGCAGCGTCCAATTCAGCACGTTCACAAATACATCTTTGGGAGAAAGGCCCCTCACTGGGGGCCGGGTGCTTCAGAGAACTGCAATAGGAGGAGAGGCAGCAGGCCAATGAGACAAGGACAGACAACCAACCCTATTATATGGCCACAAAGAAAGTTATAAAGTGCTCAGGAAGCTGAATGGAATGAGAAACGCTTACTGTTGCACATTACCCTAAAATTGTGAAGTTGAGACACACCTTGAAGTCTGACATACAATGAGCAAAGAACCCTTATGGAAATATTCATTAGCAGTTATAACCAGTATGTGATAAGTCATAGAATCAGGTACAAAGAATCATTTACTAACCTTTGGTTGGTTGTAGGAATGAGTGGAAAGAGCACAGACTGTGGAGCTGGCCAGGCTAAATCTCGTCTCTACCAATCACTAGCTGTGTAACCTTGGGCCCTCAGAACCACAGCTGCCTCCCAGGAAAGGAACAGGGAGGATAAAACGGGCCTCCCAGATTTAGTGTAAGTATTACTGCCTGTAACACAGAACTTGATAGGTGCTCAAATAATGCCAGGTTTCTTTTCTCCTTTTTCCATTATCTGTCTCCAGGTTAGTGCAAACTTCAAAATTAGTTCCCAGATATGTGCAAAGCCAGCTAATTTTGAAATAATAAAACATCATGCTATGAATCCATCATCTCAGTGCCACTATGTCTGAGCTGGACTCCAGCCATAGCCACGGGGATGATCATCCCAACACTACGAGAGGTCTCTCGATACCAGATAGAACCAGAATGTTATCAGCACACAAATGCTCTTTAATACGAAATGTAAAAGGAAAAAGGGCCAAGCATCCTAGTATTCTGTATAATTGTTCTAGTCAAGCCACTCAACAGCTTTCACTGCAGCCACATTTACCATGACTGCTTAAATGCAGATCCTTCAACAGTGTTCTTACGCTGTAGCCAATTCTTTATTATTTACTAGAAGATTAACCAGGTTGCAGATTAATAATTTTAAAAAATGGGCCATTTGTAAAAAATTCAGTCTAAAAATCAATGAAGAATTTGTATATTAGAAAGTGTCTATGTGTGGAAATATAAAGAGAACCGACAGATGCCAGGCTGGGCCTATGGTGCCTCTTTCTCTAGGAGCAGCTCCCCTTAAGAGTGAAGTTGTGCCCAGCTGCGTGTCCAGGTGAAGGGGGAATCTGAACATCCACAGTTTCCTGGCTCCTGGGCCAGGACTCAGAGGGGGAAGAATCAGGTGAGTGCAGAAGGAAGAGGGAACACAGAGCGGGGGCTGCAAATGTGCCCAACTCAGGTCTGTCCTAATGCTTGGAAGAAATGCTCAAATAAGACAAAGAAGAAATAGTCACTGGTTAATAAGTAGTAACGGTCCCTCTATATCAGCAATTAAATGTCATGTTCAATGCCTTTAAGTTGTTGTTGTAATATTACTGTGCCTACTTTTAGATGATATCCCCAGAAAATGAAATTGTCCCCACATATCAGATATTATTTTCACAATAAGTTTATGCCAAATCAATTTTGGGTGATGCCTATAAAACAGTAAAAGAGTTGCCAAAAATCAGATGTGATTTCAACAATAAGTGAACACATTTTGATACTATTTTCAGTTATATATAACTTCCTTCCTAACCCAGTTAATCAATAATTGACTTAAGATTATATAAGATCAAGTAATAAGAATATGAATATTTTTCCTAGAAAACAAACCCATATTTGGGAAGGAAGGAAAAGTCAGAATTCCTAACAGACCACCTTGGCACACAGGTTCATTCATTTAATATTTATTTAAGTATGAAAACTACGTTTATTAAACCATTACATAAGGCAATCAAGCCACTGAAAATGGTCAGAGATATTTATCCTGTTCTACCCTTACCTAAATTCAATCACTGTCCATCAGTAGAAAGGTGGCAGTTGAACATGTGGAGAGAGGAGAATCGACAACACAAGACTCCAAGTACACAGGAAGTTGGTCTCTAAATGATTTTTTAGCTTTCACTTTCCCTTAATCCAGCTTTTCCTTTTAATAAAGGCACACATTGTGTGTGTGCATGTATGTGTGTGCGTGTGTGTGTGTGTGTGTGTGTCTTTAGGCTACTTGAAGTATGCTTGCCCCAACTCTGTGTATATAATTTAATGTAACATACTATATATCAAGTTACTATACCACGGTCTCTCCTTCCACCAGACCAATCTCACGAATAGCATACACACCTTCAGGGTTTGGAAGAGCAGGTCTTACTCTTTATACACCACCAGTTCCTAGCACAGTGGTTTTGACAAGTTATTATTCAATCAAGTTTAGTGGAAGTCTGCATTAGCCAGGTCTGCACTACATTAACTTAGGCCACTGTATGAGTTGAATACCTCCACTAGCCTCTGCATGAGAACTAGTCTGAAGGGGAGCTCAAAACTCTGCTTTTTAAACGAGCACCCAAGTGATTCCTATTCAGGTAGTCCCTGGCCCGTACTTTGAAAACTTCAACAGACGATATCAACTCACGCTGTGAAATGATTACATTCAGTTGCTCTGATTGAATATGCCTTAATTTATTCTTAGTTTCTTATAAAAAGGACTTAATTATAGGGGCCGGCCCAGTGGCACAGCAGTTAAGTGCACAAGTTCTGCTTCGGCAGCCTAGGGTTCACCGGTTCAGATCCTGGGTGCGGACATGACACTGCTTGGCACACCATGCTGTGGTAGGCATCCCACATATAAAGTAGAGGAAGATGGGCATGGATGTTAGCTCAGGGCCAGTCTTCCTCAGCAAAAAGAGGAGAGTTGGCAGCAGATGTTAGCTCAGGGCTAACCTTCCTCAAAAAAAAAAAAAAAAGGACAATTATAAAAATATGCAGGCCTTACTACTTTTCAAACAAGTCCAACATGTCAGAGCAATATATTTTTTCAAGTATTTAGTGTCCCTGGACTATTCAAGAATACAGACTTTGACAGAAATAATGTATCGAGGTGCTTAGTAATCCCTCAATAAATAAATGATAGCAATTAATATTATAATAAAACTGAGGAGACACGTAAGAGAGGGAACTTCCACAATGGTGGCATGAGGAGCTCCATGGATACTTTGTCCAGGGAAACAACATAATTGGTGAAAATTATTTTTAAAAAACAACAATCTTTTAAAGTCTCTGGAAATTGTCCTAAGAGCATATAGCAAATAAAGAAAACTTTATATAAGAAAATCAACTAAATCTCCTAAGAACACTGAGAGTGAATGGCACTTGAGCCACGACTCACTTCCTTCCTTCCCCGCCCCCATCCATGTCAGCATGACGAAAGCTCCATTCTCGGGGGGGTACGGCTAAGATGACGGATCTCCTCTCCCCCTAGCTAAGAGCTACAGTACCTCACTCAGAGAGGCAGGCCACCATCACTTCCCATCCCCATGCCCATCTCTTCCCCCCAGGTCTATGTTGCAGAGGCTAAATTACATGCAAGTGTGGCCTAGAGGTCAGGGGACCCTTCTTTCAGGCAGCCTCAAGAAAGAAAGCAAAGCAAAGCAAAGGTACTACCCCAGGCACAGCAAGTCAAAAATACTGGGACCCTGATCACTGTTGTCCTGGCTCACTTGTAGACTATAGTTTCAATACCAGGAGAAGCAAAAGAGAAAACTAGAAGCTACTGTCCCTGCCTAACACCCACTTGTAAATCAGGAATGTCACCCCAAAAGAAACAGACCATTGTCCCACCTCCACCCCCCCCACCCCCGCCCCAGCAGAACCCTAACTAAGAGATTTTGCCCAAGGGTAGACACAGGCCATAAGAACAAAGATTGCTGAAGCACTCTACAAAGAAACTGACTTTATTTGGAATACAGTGAGGGAGAAGTTCAAGCATAAGGGCACTCTTGAAAACAATGGATTTTTTTTTTTCCTGAGGAAGATTTACCTTGGGTTAACATCTGTTGCCAATCTTCCTCTTTTCTTTTTTCGCTTGAGGAAAATTAGCCCTGAGCTAACATATGTGTCAATCTCCCACTATTTCATATGTGGGTTGCAGCCCATGGCTGACAAGTGATGTACGTCCACACCCAGGATCCAAACCTGTGAACCCAGGTGGCCAAAGTGGAGCACACCAAACTTAACCACTATGCATGGGACCAGCCCTGAAAACAATGGAGATTTTTGATGGTAAGCAATAAAGAAGAGGCTAGTAGCTCCATGAGAGCAAGAAGATAAACTGTAGGTAAGCTAGTTTACCAAAGAGAACCAGTGAAAGAGCTAAGAAGAGCCTTCCAGGGGTCAGAATAACCTCAAAGAATGGCTTTCACCCCTGAAAAGAGGCCTGAATTTAATTGGATCAGACTGTGGAGCAATTTACGGCTGAGTAGTATTCCATTGTGTATATATACCACATCTTCTTTATCTATTCGTGCCTTGATGGGCACCTAGGTTGCTTCCAAGTCTTGGCTATTGTGTATATTTGCAAACCATATATCAGATAAAGGGTTAATATCCGAAATATACAAAGAACTCATACATCTCAACAACAAAAAAACCTACAATCCAATTAAAAAATAGGCCAAAGATCTGAACAGAGATTTCTCCAAAGAAGATATACAGATTGCCAACAGGCATATGAAAAGATGCTCAACATCATTAGCTATCAGGGAAATGCAAATCAAAACTACCATGAGGTATCACCTCACTCTAGTCAGAATGGCTATAATTAACAAGACAGGAAACAACAAATGTTGGAGAAGATGTTGGGAGAAGGAAAGCCTCGTACACTGCTGGTGAGAGTGCAAACTGATGCAGCCACTATGGAAAGCAGTATGGAGTATCCTCAAAAAATTAAGACTAGATCTCCCATATGATCCAGCTATCCCACTGCTGGGTATTTATCCAAAGAACTTCAAAATGCAAAGGCATAAAGATACTTGCACCCCTATGTTCACTGCAGCATTATGCACAATAGCCAAGACATGGAAGCAACCTAGGTGCCCATCAAGGGACAAATGGATAAAGAAGATGTGGTAGTTATACACAATGGAATACTACTCAGCCATAAGAAATGATGAAATCCGGCCATTTGTGACATCATGGATGGACCTTGAGGGTATTATGCTGTGTGAAATAAGTCAGAGGGAGAAAGTCAAATACCGTATGATCTCACTCACAAGTAGAAGATAAAAACAACAACAAACAAACACATAGCAACAGAGATTGGATTGGTGGTTACCATGGGGGAAAGGAGGGAGGGCAAAAGGGGTGATTGGGCTCACATGTGAGGGGATGGACTACAATCAGTTTTTGGGTGGTGAACATGATGTAATCTACACAGAATTCTAAATATATTATGATGTACATCCGAAAGCTATATAATGTTACAATCCAATGTTATTGCAATTAAAAAAATAAAAGAAAAGCAAAAGAAAATGAATACACGCCATACCAAAACTTACGGGAAGTAACTAAAGCAGTACTTAGAAAGAAAGTTGTATCTGTAAATGCCTACAATAAAAAGGATGTCAAATCAATAAAGTAAACTTTCACCTAAAGACACTGAAGAAAGAAGAGCAAACTAAACCTAAAACAAGCAGAAGGAAGGAAATAGTCAACATCAGAGTAGAATTCAATGAAACCAAGGGAAAAACAATAGAGAAATCAACTAAATCAAAAGCTGTTTCTTAGAAAGATCAATAAAGCTGACAAACCTTTAGCTAGACTGACCAAGAAAACTAAAGAAGACTCAAATTAAGTCAGGAATGAAAGAGGGGACATCACTACTGATCTTGCAGAAATAAAAAGAATTATAAGGAAATATTATGAACAACTGTATCTCAACAAATTAGATAACCTAGAGAAGTAGACAAATTTCAGAAAGACAAAGTATGAAAACTGACTCAAGAAGAAACAGAAAATCTGAATATACTTATAACAAAGAGATTGAATTAGTAATCCAAAAACTTCCCACAAAGAAAAGCCCAGGACCAAATATCTTCACTTGTGAAGTCTACCAAGCATTTAAAGAAAAATTTATACCAATTCTTCAGAAATTATTCCAAAAAAAGAAAAAGAACACTTCCAAACTAGTTCTATGAGGCCAGTATTACCTTGATACCAAAACCAGACAAAAATATCATGAGAAAAGAAAACTACAGACCAATATCACATGTAGATGCAAAATTCTCACCAAAATACAGCAAACTGAAACCAGCCACATATAAAAAGAATTACATATCATGACCAAGCGAGCTTTATCCCAGGAATGAAAGATTGATTTAAGATGGAAATTGATCAATGTACTATACAATATTAATAGAATAAAGAAAAACCGCACGATCATCTCAATAGATGCAGAAAAATCACTTGACAAATTCCGACAGCACTTCATGATAAAACACTTAACAAACTAGGAATAAATGAAAATATCCTCAACCTGCTAAGGAAAAATGCACAGCTAACATCATACTCAAAGGAAAAAGACTGAATGCTTCCCCAAAGACCAGGAACAAGACAAGGATGTCTGCTCTCACCGCTTCTACTCAACATTTTATGGAAGCTTCTAGCCAGGGCAATTAGGCAAGAAAATAAAGTAAAAGGCATGCAGATTGGAAACAAGAAGCAAAGCTTTCTCTATTTGTAGATGACACGATCTTGTGTATAGAAAACACTATGAAATCTACTAAAAACTATGCAAACTAACAAATGAGTTCAGCAGGTTTGCAGAATGCAGTTCAATATGCAGTTACCGAGTCTCAAACCTCACGCACCCTTCTAAATTCCCCACCCCCTTCTTTCCCACATCTAGGACAGCTGATAAGAAAGTCCCACGCTCCCTCCTTTGACACTGGCAGGAGATTCAAACTACACAAGCCCCTGCCCACTTCCTTGGGAACCCTCTCCCTGCCCCACCCCCTAAGAACAATAAAAAAGCGGACCCAGTGTCCTTTCCTTGCTCTCTCAAGCCATTTCAGACATGTCTGAAAGGCCTGCCCTGCTCTCCCCAGAGACCTATATTTTGTAAGTGACAAACTTCCTCCTACCCTCCTGCTTTGTGTATGGCATCAGTCTTGACGTCCAAACCAAACTTTGGGTGGGGGTCCATCCTACCTCTGCAGAGTGGCCACAACAATAGGTGCTATGGCCAGGGTACTGAGACAGTGACCTTCTTTCTTCACACAGGGGTTCTTTCTTCTTGCTTTGCACGCTAACTGGCTCAGCTGCCTGCGGGTGAGCATGCCCTTGAGCTGCTGCTTGCTAGCCAGCTCATGATTTGAGTCATGCTGGTCTGTACTGCATTAGCGAGTCCTGCAGAGCCTCTGTTACAGATTTACCTGACCTAAGTTGGAAGTTTCAATAACCAATTGGTTTTTAAGGACAAGAATACGGGATTGGGGTGGGGTCCTTCTTAAAGTAGCCTTGGCTCATGGTATCTTAGCCTGCACCTATCTGTATGTCTTAGAATGAAGGTGTGACTGATGCTAGGCTCAGGGGAAAGACTGCCCTGTGCTAATACAGGCCCACTGGCTGGCCACTCACAAAAATGAAGTATTTGGGGGGAAAAAGACAAAAAGAAAACAAAAAGTCATTATGTGAAGTGCTGAGGTCTGCACTCCTAAAAGCAGATGTCTCAGCCGGACCCTAAACACCTCTGTTGCTGCTGCCTATGCCTCTGTTGCAACAAAAATCCTGATCCTCAGGGTTCTAGAGAAAAACACCCAAGCCATCTCTGTGGCACAGCAAAGGGGTTACTTCAAACCCCACTTCAGCCCAGGGTCCTTAAATGCTATAAAGTAACACTGCCACAGGGGAGGTCTCCAGCCCAGATTTGAGGATCTCTGAAGGAAATTTATAAATATAAGCAGAGTAGAGACCACTCCCAGTAAAAACAACACAGGAAAAAAAGAAAGGGAGTGAGGGGAAAAGAGAGAGAGAAAGAAACCTGGATACAGGAGAAGCAGCAAAAAACTGAAATAGATGTCCATAGTTGGACCCGACTGTAAATCCATTTTTTTTTTCTTTCCTTGAGGAAGATTAGCCCTGAGCTAACGTCTGTTGCACTCTTCCTATATGTTGTATGCAGGATGTCTCCACAGCATGGTTGATGAGTGGAGTAGGTCCACACCCAGGATCCGAACCTGCAAACTCAGGCCGCCGGAGCAGAGTGCACGGAACTTTAACTACTCTGTCACGGGGCCAGGCCCAATCCAAAATTCACTAAAAGAACTTCTACAACAAAAGATAAATGGGCACTGACTTTTGTACCTCTACAACAGAACTTCTGAACTAAGTTTAACATCTGCTTAAATGCACCAATTGGCAAACCTTCATGACCTTAATCAATACTGGGGCTCAAACTACAGTTACAGCTGGGCATCTCAGTAAATTTGAACAATGTATCCCCTGTAACATTCTATAACCATAAGGGAGTTACTGAACAAAAAATAGAGAACACAGAGGTATGCTTCACCTCAACCACAAGAATGATCGTCTTGACGAAATTCCCCAGCCATAGCATCCATTGCCCTAAAACATCCCACAGTGGGCACGAACACTTAATGGTTAATAAATTTAAATAAATTCAGTTTTTGACACATACAAATTGGCTTGACAAAATGAGACCCCATGGATACCTCCAAGTAAAGTAGCTAATATGACTCAATGTAAATTAAAACAGAGCCTACAAGGACTGAAACCCATTATACAAGACCACTGCTTCTCCACTTAACAACCCAATTTGGCCTGTCCTTAAACCTGGAATGAATGACACCTCACAGTGGATTATGCAACCTTAATGCTATTGTGCTACTCATTAAGGCCTCCGGACTCAATATTATTGAAATTAGAGACTCCATCCAATCAGAAACTGGAAAATATTTTGCTATCATAGATTTGGCTAAAATGTTCTGTTCAGTTCCCATTTCGACAGACTCTCAGTCACAATTTTCCTTTGCTTCCAAAGGGACACAACACATCTTTACATGGCGGCTACCTCAACAGCCTTGCCATCACAGGCGATCTTTTCAGGCTAGATCATGACTGCATCCAGCCTTCTCTGGGAGCACAGGTCTGACCCTACATTGATGACATCCTCCTCTGAGGACCTTCATTTGACACACTCATTCAGGACATACATTACTCACAAAAAAGGGATGAGCCATTGCCCTATGCATAGTGCAAGGCCCTGCCACCTTCGCTAAATTCCTGAAAATTATGTGGTAAGCTGTGGGATACTCCAGCCCTGACACTGTCAAGAAACAGCTAGTGATCCTATCAGCATCCAAAATAATAAAAGAAGCCAAGGACCTTCTAGGCTTTTTTGGGTTCAAGAGGCAAAATATTCTCCATATGCAAATTTTACTTAAGCCCATTTATGCTGTTACTTGCAAATCGGCCCGACTTCATTGGGGTCCTTGCCAACAAAAGGCTCTAGAATCTGTCCCATTTGCAATCAATACATACTGCCCTGTGACCACTAGGCTCCCTCCCTGTAGAGGCTTTAGTATGCCTCCTGGAGACTCTAGACCACCCATAATGGTTATAAGTGGCCCATGGGATTCTGACGCAAGAAAATATCCTCCTTGGCCCTGCACTATATGATATTAGAGTGGCAACCGCTGACTTCAGGCTGGTCTCTCCTGAAAAGAGAAGCTCTCATCTGCCCTGAAACTGCGACCCTCCAGACCCCGGTCCTCACTATACCTTAAGTTACAGAAGGGGCATCCCACAAGCTCAGCACAGACAGCGAGGCCTCCTTGGTACAGAATGGAGCCAAACCTGGGCCTCCTGGCATATCCCACCTGCGGGAGGGCGTGACCTCCCTGTTCTCACTCCCTTGCCTGATGCCACAGTGCTGGAGGAGGTCACGCCTCTCTCAGACCCGTTGGCCACCTGGGGAGCCCTTTCAGATCAACTTTTGAACAGCAGGGGGAGTCTGTACACTTTAAGGATAGAACCATCACCATCACACTTGACAGAGCTTGTAGAGCTGCTGCTTTTCATCCCTTAAGCAAGATGTCCCTGATAAAAGATGGAACCCAAGGGTCAGTCCAATTAGACAAACTTCAGACAGTCATCTCACACTGGACGTTCTGCTCAAAAGTTGGTCCCATCTGCACATTTTTACGCTCTTGGGCCACTGTCAATAGTCTAGCTGTCTGATCCAGCCAACGGCAGCAACAATTCTCTGTTCAAGGTCGCCTCTTTTGGAGTAAGAAAGAACAAACCTGTGAGAATCTCTGTGTCACAGAGACCCAAAATATAAATCAAGTTCACAGATGTTTCTCCATCTACTACTAGCCACGATACAAGGCCTCACAAAGACAGTCCTTATCCATGTTTGGAGTTCCAAACATCACTGATAGTGAACAAGGCAATCATTTTGCTTCTCGGAATCCACAATACTGGGCTCTTGAAGCATTCAACAGAACTTTCGCCTTCCTTACTGGCCTCAGGCTGCAAGCCTAAAAGAGCGCCATAATGGCTTACTAAACAAGTTCAAATTCAGTTAAACGAAATATAGTACATTTTAGTCATCAGTCAAACATCAGGGCTCTCCCTCTCCCGACATCTGGGAAAGCTTATAAGAAAGCCTGGCACTCCATCCTTTGGTGCCCATGGGAAAGCAGAACTACGCAAGAGCCTACCAAACATGCACCCTGGCCGGCACCCTACTACAGCGAAACCCCAAGTGATTCACCTTTCCTTGCTCTCTCTCAAGCCATTTTGGACCTGCTGGGGAGGCCTGTCCTGCTCTCCTAAGAAATCTCAACTGTGAAAATAATAAAGCTTTTCATACCATCTTGCAGTATGTGTGTGGTATCATCAATCTCCACTAGGAAAGTGAAGCAAATGAGGGTTTTCCAGTTAGTTGTGTAAGGTATCTATGCAATCACCTCACTGGTGAAGTTCCAACTATGTGAGAACCAAAGTACAGGCATTTTACTTGTACTATTTTACTTATACCAAAGTGTCTGAAAATATGAAATGCACTGCTTTTAGACTACAAAGCTACTTCATGAAAAGGCTGCTCTGTAATATTGCACTTTGCTTTACTATAAATCCAAGTTACCTGAATATTCTACTACTACTAAATGGGAATCCAAGCAAGCTAGGGTATGGGTCCATCTACTTCTTCACGGTGGCTACAATAGGAATAAATTTAACAAAAGAAGTGTAAAACTTATTGTCTGAAAACTACAAAACATTATTGAAAGAAATTAGAGGAGATACAAATAAATGAAAAGATATTCTGTGTTCATGGATTAGAATACTTAATATTGTTTTCTCATTTGTTTTGTGGAAGATTAACCCTGAGCTAACTACTGCCAATCCTCCTCTTTTTGCTGAGGAAGACTGGCCCTGAGCTAACATCCCATGCCCATCTTCCTCTACTTTATATGTAGGACGCCTACTACAGCATGGCATGCCAAGTGGTGCCATATCCGCACCTGGGATCCAAACCGGCAAACCCCAGGCCGCCAAGAAGCGAAACACGCGAACCTAACCGCTGCACCACCAGGCCGGCCCCTTAATATTGTTAAGATGGTAATACTCTGAAAACTGATCTACAGATGCAATGCAATCTCTATCAAAATCCTGACAAAATGTATCAGAAACTGACAAACTGATCCTAAAATTCACATGGAAATTCAAAGGACGGAGAATAATCAAAATAATCTTGAAAAACAAGAACAAAGTTAGAGGGATCACACTTCCCAATTTCAAAATTCAGTATAAAGTAATCAAGACAGTAGAGTACTAGAATAAGGACAGACACATAGTTTAATGTAATAGAATTGAGATTCCAGAAATAAACCCAACATTTATGGTCAACTGAATCCCGCCAAGGCTGCCAAGATCATTCAATGGGGGAAAGAATAGTCTTTTCAAGAAATGGTGCTGGGACAACTGGATAGACATATGCATAAGAAGAAGCTAGACTACTACCTCAAGCCAGATTAAAAACAACTCAAAATGGATTAAGGATCTCAATGTAGGTGGTAAAGGTATAAACTTTTAGAAGAAAACATAGATATAAATCTTCATGCCCTCATGCTAGGCAATAATTTTTTATATATGACATGAAAAGCTATAGCAACAAAAGAAAAAATAGATAAATTGAATATCATCAAAATCGAAAGCTTTTATGCTTTCTGTGTCAAAGGACACTATCAAGAAAGTTAAAAAAAAAAAAAAACACCTAAGAATGAGAGAAAATATTTGTAAACTATATATCTGATAACTGTCTAGTATCCAAAATGCATAAGTAACTATACAACTCAACAATGGAAAGAAAAACAACCAAATTTTAAAATGAGCAAAGGATTTGAATAGACATTTCTCCAAAGAAAATATACAGATTGCCAATAAGCACATGACAAGATGCATAACATCTTTAGCCATCAGGAAAACACAAATCAAAAATACAATGAGATACCCCTTCATATCCTGTAGGATAACTATAATCAAAAAGACAGATACTAACAAGTGCTGGTGAGGATGTGGAGAGATTAGAATCCTCGTACACTGCTGGTGGGAACGTAAAATGGTGCAGCCACTTTGGAAAACAGTCCAGCAGTTCCTCCAAAGGTGAAATACAGAGGTACCATATCATCAAGCAGCTCTCCTTCCAGGTGTATCCCCCAGAAAAATCAAAACAAATGTCCACACAAAAATTTGCACTTGAACATTCATAGTGGCATTATTCATAATAGCCAAGAGGTAGAAACAATGTAAATGTACATGAACTGATGAATGGTTAAACGGAATGTGGAATGCCAATACACTACAACATTTTTCAGCCATAAAAAGGAATGAAGTACTGATACGTGCTACAATACGGATGAACCTTGAAACCATTAAGGCAAGTGAAGGAAGCCAGAGACCAAAGGCCACGTACCGTATGCTTCCATTATATGAAATGTCCAGAATTGGCAACTCTATAGAGACAGAAAGTAGATTAGTGGTTGCCAGGGACTGGAGTGGAGGGAAAATGAAGAGTGTCCGATAATAGGTACCAGGTCTCATTCTTTTGGGATCATGAAAATGTTCTAGAATTGATTGTGGTGATGGTGGCACAAGTCTGTAAATAAACTAAAAGGCATTGAACTGTATCCTTTAAGAGGGTGAATTGTATATAATATATGAATTATATATCAATAAAGCTGTTGCATTAAAACAAAAGTTTAAAAAAAGAATAAACAATTCTTGTATTCAGTTCAGTAACAGGCTTATACTAAGCTAGAGGAAACTGACAGATATTTTCCCGATCTCTATCAGTACCTTCACTTTCAAAGGGCCTTTGTCAAATAGAAAACTTGGTCTGCCATTGTGAGTCCTCCACAAAAACCCTTCTAACAGCCAGGTGAAAGAAATGTTTTGTACAGCAGATCAAAGACCTTTCCAAGTGAATATAAGCATAATGGAGAAATAATTAAAATACCTTCAAAAATTAATAAACATTGAAAAAACTCTAGGATCAAATATTCAAATCCCATACAAAGACACTGAAGGTGGACTCACTTATTTTATTTTTATCAAGCTTTAGCTTCTGGCAAGATTTTGCCACACACACACAAAAAGATAAAAATTCCTGTTTGAACAACAAAAGAGACTTTGCTGCTATCGAATATTTAAAAGATATGTTGCTCTTTCAAAGTAATACTATTTTTCTTTTGAAGGATAAATCCTTTGAAGGATGCAAATCTTCACATTTTTATGAAACTTCAAGACTTATATTTGGTTTTGCCTTTTTTCCTTTTTGTATTGATTCTCCTTGAAATATGACTCTAATGCTAGAATTATCTCAACCAACTAGAATCAAATCATAGTGCTTTTAAGGTTCAATTTATATTGATAAAGATCCATCCATCACTGTCCAACATTCTTGATATCCAAGCCAGTAAAAAAAGGACTTTAAGAAAGTAAATGTATATTAATCCAATTCATTATGCATTCACAGATGCCTACCATTTTTACAAGGTACTGTGGGAAATTCAGAAACAAAGAAGAGTAGTCTCCAAGTGGGGTTTACAACCTACTGGAATAGAGGCATTTGTTCATAAATAACCACAGCCAAAGAGAAAGAGGAGAGAGCAAGGCCAGGACAGAGGCGAGACCCAGTGCTGTGGGAGGAAAAGAAATAAACGAAGGCAAAAGCATTAAGTAGAATGATTCAGAGTTTTTATTCAAGGCCAATTTTTGCTTATAATTTTATATTTGAAGTGGATTTTTTTCCTGATATATTTATACGTACAGGGCAATACATTATTTGAACCAAACTACTTTTTAAAAATTTTACTATAGTTTTTCCTGTTTCTTATAAAAACAGTTTCTTCTTTCACAGATATTTTGTAGAGAGGTGGTTTGCTCTGTTTAAATGGCTGAGAAACAATTCCTCTCTCACCTTGCTCAGGAATATGAATAAACAGCAGCTGTTTTTACCAAGTTTCCTTCACGCTGGGAAACAGTAAAAAAAAAAAAAAAAATTCTTCAGTATTAAAGCTGCAACTCTCCCACGGGAGAAAAGAAGGACACAAACAATGCAATACCTTTCAAGATTGTAGTAAAGATCTGGATCTGATATAATTACAATGAAGTGTATCATATCTCAAGCCAGACTCAAACTCTCTGAGTCTGTTTCCTCACATGAAAAATGAGGATAAAGTCATCTACCCACTATAATGATAGAAGAGAAACTGCATCTAAAGTGCATATCATACTGACATGTAGTAAACACACAATAAATGATAGGCATCACTATTGTTGCCGTTACTGATGTCACTGTTGCTGCAATTGCAAAAAGTATCTCCCCACCAAAAGAAAAAACTACAGAACATCGGTCAAGGTACATGCTAGCCAGCTTCCAGGGTGGCTCTCCAATGATCCTCACCAGTGAATCAGAGCTGACCTGTGTGACCAGTAAAATACTGTGGAAGTGACAGATTGTGACTTCTGAGTCTAGGTCAAAAAAGATATTGTAGATTCTTCCTTGAGCTCTTGGATTTCTCACTCAGGGAGAAGCCAACAACGCCATCAAGATATTTAAGCAGCCCTGTGCACAGAAGAGGAACTGAGTCCTCCTGACAATAGCCAGCACCAACTTGTCAGCCATGCGAGTAATGATTTCATCTTGGAAGTGGGTCCTCTATCCTCAGTCAAGCCTCCAGATGCCTATAGACTTAACCAAATCTGACTACAACCTCAAAAGAGGCTCCAAGCTGGGATTACTCAGCCAAGCTGTTCCCAAATTCCTGACCCACAGAAACCATTAGATGATAAATGGTTACTGTAATTTTAAGCCACTAAGCTTTGGCGTGATTTGTTATTCCCCAACATATAACTAATACAGATACTGGTACTACCATAACAAGAATCTAACTATGTAGGAACAGCTTTGGAACCAGGCAGAGGGTAGACATTGTAAGGAACTCGAAGAGAACATTAGTGAAAGATTAAAGAGCTTCAAAGAGACTTTTAGCATATGCCTATGGCCCCTGAAGAAGCTGTCAGTGAGGGCTTAAAGGAAAGCAAGGAAACTGAGGGGAAGTGAATCCTTGTTAGTTGGTGGCAGAAAGTCTAGCAACAATGTTACCTGCTATAATATGGAATATAGAAATTGTATCTAATGAATTTAGGAATCTAGCTAAGAAGATTTCCAGGTAAAGTGCAGAAGATGCTATCCAGCTTCTTCCGACTCTTCTGATAAAGTGAAGAGTAGAGGGATAAGCTAAAGATGTTAACATAAAGGAGCTGTTAAACATAAAGGAGCTAGGACTTCTTGAAAATTCCCAGCCTCTCCAGATGGTAAACAATACCAAAATTAAGAAATGGTTTCTGGATAAAGATCATACCTAGGCCGCTGTCAGAAAAACATGGTCCAATGATGAAGCAAAGGGCTGACTGTAAAATCCTTTAGTAAGACTTCAGAAAGATCTAAGGCAATGCCTGAAATAAGTGATAAATATTAAGGCTTCAAAAAGTCTTAATGTTGTTGTCACTCATACCCTCAGACAAGCCCAAGAGCGAGAAAGGCTTATTTTCAATTTATTTTTGAGTTTGGCTTTTGTCTCATAAGGTGAATCCAATAATATTCATAGGAGACTCACAAACTTTTTAAGAGAATTATATTAACAGAAATACTGCCAGCTTAGACTGAAAGAATCAAGAGACAATACCAAATGAAAGGATGTCTTTAGACGTCCAAACTTCCACTCCAGGAGGCAGGCTGAGAAAACCCCTAAGATGCAAACCTTCTATTGAAAAGGAAGACTAAGAGGGCAGAATCAAGAACCCAGAGGGTATAGCCAAGAGCTATGAAAAATCATTCCCAAACAGTAGTACAATCTAGTTTTAATCAAGGAATCACCAACATGTGCCCTGCTGCATTTCAGAACTGCTATAGGCCAATGACTCCTGTCACTGTGTGACTCCCGTTATTCCTCTTTTTTTGATGGAACACTCTACTGAAGTTATCCTGTGCCTGCCCCACTGCTGTCTATTGGGTGGGTGGAGGGAAAAATTTCTCTCTTTAGATAATAGGTTTTGGGTTCAAGAGGAACTGGATTCAACTATACCTAAGTAGCTTGTTTCACGCCTGAACTTGATTCAAATGACGACAATCTGCATGTTGAGCTGATGCTGTACAGGATGAAACTTTTGGGGGCCATCAATCGGTGGGAGTGTTATTTTTGCACGTGGGAAGGGCATAAATTATTAGAAGCCAGAGAGCAGATTGTGGTAGCCGGCCTCCAAGATGCCCTCTCCCTGCAATGATCTTCACCTCCTAGCATTCAGACCCTTATGCAGCTCCCTCCCACAATTGGTCAGGGCTGACTTGTGTGACTAGTAGAATACTGAGGATGTGAAGCTTCTTAGGCTATATTGTAAAAGACATTTCAGCTTCCTCCTTGGTCTCTTGGATTGCTCCCTTTGGGGAAAGCCAACTGCCATGCTGTAACACCTAAGCAGCCTTATGTAGCAATCCACAGGGTGGCAACTGAGGGCTCCTGCCATACCAACTTGCTAGCTATGTGAGTAAGCCACCTTGGAAATGGGTCCTCTAGCCTCCAGCTTTCAGACAACTGCAGTTCAGCCAACATCTGGCTCTCTGGATTTGAGGAAAAGGCTCAATTCAATGAAGCAGTCTCTCTACTAGGACAGTGATGTTTCAGCTTTACATGGGGATTGTCCCAGTTTTAGCTTTAAACATCTCACATCTGGGGCCGGCCCAGTGGTGCAGTGGTTAAGTGCCCACGTTCTACTTCAGCAGCCCAGGGTTCGCCGGTTCAGATACAGGGTGCAGACATGGCAGTGTTCAGCAAGCCATGCTGTGGCAGGCGTCCCACATGTAAAGTAGAGGAAGATGGGCACAGAGGTTAGATCAGGGCCAGTCTTCCTCAGCAAAAAGAGGAGATGGCAGCAGATGTTAGCTCAGGGCTAATCTTGCTCAAAAAAAGAAAACCTAAAAACAAAAAGTCTCACATCTTAGGAAACTCCTAGTGCCAGGGAAACCAAGACGGCTGATCACCCAACATTTATAGCTCCCAAGCTTAGCAATTTCAACACTTAGAGAATAGCTGTGAATCTGGATACAGGTAGAAAAGTCCCTGAATGTGAAGAGCGATGAAAAGGAGAGAGACCTGAAAGAGTGATGATATGGAATGAGCTGCCAACCAGAGGGTAGGGTAAATCGTCCAACAACTGAGAATGATCTCAAAATCTCAGCAAAACCAAATCATTAACATTTAAAAGAGAAGCTCCGGTGCTGGGACAACTGAATAGCCACACACAAAGGAATGTAGTTGGATTCCCACCTCATACCATATGCAAAATGTAACTCAGAACAGATAAGAGATCAAATGAAAGAGAGAAAACTATAAAACTCTTAGAAGAAAACACAGGCTTAAATCCTTATGAACCTGAGTTAGGCAAAAACTTCTTAGATATGATAGCAAAGCACAAGCCACGACAACAAAAACAGATAAATTGGACATTATCAAAATTAAAAACTTTTTTATTTCAAAGGACTCAATCAAGAAAGTGAAAAGAATGGGAAAAAATATTGCAAATCACATACGTGATAGGGGACTTGTATTGAAAATATATAAAGAACTCTTAAAACTCAACAATAAAAAGACAACCCAATTTAAAATGGGCCAAAGATCTGAGTAGACAATTCTCCAAAGAAGATATACAAATTGACAATAAGCATGTGAATTTTACAATAAACACATGAGCACATGCTCAACATCATTAGTCATTAGGGAAATTCAAATCAAAACCACAATGAGATAACACTTCATATCAAGAGAATAGTTACAATAAAGAAGGAAATAATAACAAGTGTTGGAGAGGTTGTAGAGAAATTAGAACCCTCAAGCAGTGATAGTCTGAAGGTAAAATGGTGAAACCACTTTGGAAAACAGTCTGTCTGTTCCTCAGCAGGTTAAATCCAGAGTTACCTTGCATATGATCCAGCAATCCCACTCTTAGGTACACACCCAAGAGCAATAAACATAAATGTCTACACAAAAACTTGCATACAAAAATGTTCACACTGGTGTTATTATAGCCAAAAGATGGCTAAAACAACCCAAATGTCTATCAACTGATGAATTTATTAAAAAAATTGTGATATGTCCATACAATGGAATCTTATTCATCAATAAAAAGGAATCTATATGGACTGAATTATGTTCCCCATAAATGTACATATCGAAGCCCTAACCCCTAATGACTGTATTTGGAGATAGATCTTTAAGGTGGTAATTAAGGTTAAATGAGGGACCCTAATCTGATAGCACCGGCTCCCTTAAAAGAAGAGGAAGAGAAACAAGAGATCTCTCTATGCATGCAGAGAAAAATTCATGTGAGGACACAGTGAGAAGGTGGCCATCTGCAAACCAAGGAGAGAGGCTTCACCAGGAACCAATCCTGCTGTAACCTTGATGTTAGACTTCCAGCTTCCAGAACTGTGAGAAAATAAATTTCTGCTGTTTAAGCCCCCCATTCTGTGGTATTCTATTATGAGAGCCCGAGCAGACTAATACAAGACTGAAATAATGATACACGCTACAACATGGATGAATCTTGAAAACATTAAGGCAATGAAGAAAGCAAGACACAACAGGCCACACATTGTATGATTCCATTATACGAAATGTCCACAACAGGCAAATCTACAGAGACAGAAAGTAGATTAGTGGTTTCTAGTGGCTGGAGTTTAGGAAAAATCAGGAGTACCAGATGATGGCTACAGCGTTTGTTGCTTTTGGAGTCACGAAAATATTCTAAAATTGACATGGTGACGGTTGCACAACTCTGTGAACAGGCTTAAAACCACTGAATTTACATGTTACATGGGTAAATTGTATGGTATATGAATTCTATTACAATAAAGCTGTTGTTCATGAGAGAGAGAGAGAGAGAGCACTTGAGCTAGCTTCCAGAAAGGAAAATAAAGAGGGATGATGCTGGTGGAGGAAGGCAGGGAGCGTCAGGTCTTGTGGTGGAGTTGTAGTCTGGAAGAACCGATTAACGTTAAGCTCCTTGGACTTCCTCCCAACAGCCATGTAGAGCCAATCAAGAATGTTAAAGAAAGGAGAATACGGACTGATTTGCTGGTGGAGGATGGGTCTGAGAGGGGCAAGGCTCAAGCTGGGGAAATCAGTTGGGAGCCAGCAGGTAAGGAGAGAAGTTCTGACATTTGGAGAGCAGGGATAGAGCAGAGGGGATGTATTCAAGTTAGAAAATCAGCAGGTCTTGCTGACTGATTACTTGGGGCAGAGGGAGAGGGAGCGGGAGGGTGAATGAAGAGTAATCCTCTTTGTTACAGGAACAAGAAAAGGCCTACATACCTGAAAAATCTCCAAGGGAACCAGTGCAGTTAAGCCATCCCCCCACTGAGATCATGCACACCTGAAAATACAATTTGTAGGGACTTTAGGAAAATCCTTCTCACCTGAAAAAGAATATAAGCAAGCTTTGGTCAGAAGAGCCCCATGGAAGGCTCTCCTACAGAGCAGCTAGACAGCCTGTGGGGGTCACTCCCTGTGATCAGCAAAGCAAACCCCAGAAAGGCACGTAATGAAGAAGAGCAGGGTGGACACATGATGCCTGAGCAGACAAGGTTGCAAACAGATGGAGGGAAGGCTTAGATCCGACACTTTTGATAAAAATTCTGTCTAGCCAGAGGTGAAGGCAAAAGCACAAGAAAAGCTTTTGATAACCTCATTACAGATGTGTTCATAATCTGGGAATGACAAGCAGAAAAAAAACTTAACTGAGAGTGGAGGCTCACCAGCATTACCTAATATCCAGGCCAGAAAGGCAAACTAGTCAAAGGTGTTTTGTTAATCCTTTTGGAGTTGTGAATAGATTGGTCTAAGGTAAAAACAGAACACTGAAAATGTGCAAAAAATAATCTGCAAAACCAAATAAACCTACCTATGCAGTGTGTCTTTAATTGAGGTCCAAATCTTGAGTTTTACTTTCTTATAATAATCTAAAAAACTGAGATTAAGCATTTGGGGATTATTAGAATAACCAGTATCTGAATATCTGCATTTGCATTTCTGTTTAGATCTTGTTATATCACCTAAAACGACTGCATTTAATCCAGAGAATCACAAGTACCCAGTGACATATTTTCCACTGTATTAGAATAAAACAACCACTAGGGGAATTGACCTACCCATACATATTTGGTCAATGTACAACTGAATCAAAGCCCTTGCGTAAGGGAAGGGCATTGGAAAGGGTAGGGTTGGGAATGAGCATGAAAGAGCGCCACAAACAGAAGGAAGTCAGCAGAAGGGACAAGTAATATAAATACTGCAAATGTCATACTTGTGTTGCTGGACGGATCTGCTTATAAATAGAAACTGTTTAAATAGATATGTCAAATACAGGTAACCTTGCTCTAGTACATTTTACAGAATTGGAAGAGTTAGTCAATTATTTTTAACTGATTCTAAATCTACTGATGCTACCAAACTGCTGTGTTACAAATGTGGATGGTTAAAGCCCTTGGATCCTACTTACATTAGTGACTCTCAGGGAAATCTTCAGAGGCTGAAAGCTAACCGAAAGGAACAATATTTTTATGTGCAAATGTAGTTGAATCATCTGTTTGCTGATAAACAGCCTTACTATTTCAAAGTAGAAGAAAAATTAAAGCACTTGCTCTATTTGCTAAGGAAAGAACTCAGAAAATTATTATATGATGACACAACATGTCTTTTCCTTGGAGTGCATTTAAAAACACAGTTCTCAGAATGCTTTCACAATACTGATGAAACATGCATTTTACTATACTACTGAACAGCCCCCAATGCTGGTAATCAGCATTGACTAGATTTGAGTAGAATAGGAGACTGCCAGCTCCAGGTGGTGGACAGAACACAGGTATGTTTACCCTCTCTAATCAAAGAAGCCTTAAAATGAGAGACCTTCAATTTCACAGGTACAGTTAATAATAACAGCTAACATTTGAGTTCTATTAAGCACTTTACATTTTTAAACCTAGAACAACAGAGAGAAAAGAGATAGGTACTCACTAAGCCAGATCCTGTATTTCAACAATTTCTAGAACAAAGAACAGAGATAGAGGCCCCTGACTGATGGGCAGAGGAGAAGCGCAGCCTGCAGCAGATGTGAGAGCAACACTGCAGTAGAGGAAGCAACCCGCTGACCTCCCAGCTGGACAGCCAGGGCACAGAGGCAGAGCCAAGTGAAGGAGGAGCAGCACTGGGCTGAAATAACGGAGAAACTGGAACCCCCACCCCGCCAGTTCCCTCATCTGGGCATGCAGTGTCCAGCACCCAAGGATTTACCTCCCACCTCCCCAGCCCCTGCCAAGCCCCAGGTGAGAAGGAACAGACTTCTAAAGAGTTTTGGCAAACGAACTCCAGGTGCATCCAACTCAACAATAAGAGTGAACGATTACAAAGAATTTGAGAAAATCTTCCAGCAGAAAACAAACAACAAAAAATTACGACAAAGAGAAAATCTGCCCCTGAGAATATAGAGAGAATTCAAGCAACAAAGATATCTTTTTAAAAATCTTATTGGTATCCTCAGAGAAACTTGGAAAGATATTGAGACAATAAAATAAAGAACAATATGCTATGAAAAGAAGCGGTCTGTAATCAAGAAGGCATTCTTGGTGGGGCTGGCCCCGTGGCCAAGTGGTTAAGTTCGCGCGCTCCGCTGCAGGCGGCCCAGTGTTTCGTCGGTTCGAATCCTGGGCACGGACATGGCACTGCTCGTCAGACCACGCTGAGGCAGCGTCCCACATGCCACAACTAGAAGAACCCACAACGAAGAATACACAACTATGTACCGGGGGGCTTTGGGGAGAAAAAGGAAAAAAATAAAATCTTTAAAAAAAAAAAAAAAAAGAAGGCATTCTTGGAAATTAAAAATACCACAAAAACAATTCAACAGAAGGGTTAGAAAATAAAGTCCAGTAAGATTGTCTAAAATGAAAAAGGAAGCATGAGGTAAGAGAAAACATGTAAGAAAAAATAGAGCCAAGTAATCACTTGGGGAGGTCCAAAAAGCAAATAGTAGAAATTCCAGGAAGAAGGAGAAAACAGAGATGTAGAAAGTAACAAGAACACAAGATGATTGCCCAAAGCTGAAGGGAGACACAAGTCTTCAAACTGAGAGTTTAACAAGCGCTCAGCAAGATCAATCAAACAACCCCTTCCTTCTTCCCTCCCCTCTCCCTACCTTTCTCCCTCCAACCCCAGTCTCTCTCTCTCTCTCTGTCTCCCACCCACACTCTCTCTCTCTCCCTTCTTCTCCCTCTCTCTCTCTCTCTGATATACACATGTATGTATACACATATGCCTGAACAGTTTTTCAATACCAAGGATGAGAGAAGATTCTAAAGCTCTCAGAAAAAAATCAGGTCTCCTAACAAAAGAATGTGTCTCAGGCTAGCATCAAGTTTCCTTTGAACAACACTAGAAGTCTTACGATTTTAAAGAAAATCATCTCCAACCTAGAAAATTATATTTAATCTAGTGAATGCAGACTAAAGATAGTTTCAGAAATGCAAAAACTCCGCAAGTTTGCTTTCCTCAAACTCTCAGGAAATTACCGGGGATGTACTCCAACAAAACAAAGAATCCAAACAGGTGGAACACATGAATCCGTCCCAGGAAAAAGATGAAGGAAAGTTCTAGAAGAAGTTTCTAGTTAAGAAGGCAAACAGAAGGTGCAGGATCTTAAATCCCAAAGGGAACCACCAGGAGAAACAGAAAGAGGCATCCTGAAATTGAAAGCCCAGGATACAGTGGGTATCCAGTAAATATTTATTGCATGATTCCATCCCTCACTCCAGTTTGAGACTCTACCTACCCAAGTCACTCAACACACTCCAACTTCTGAACTTGTGCTTTGAAGTCATGTTTTTATATGGTTTTGGATTAAGGAAAGAGAAGAATGTATAAAGATAAGGATACAGGCCCTTTCCATACTATATAAAATCCAGGAAGACGAGCTTTGTGTTGGGTGTTCATATGCAAATCAGGCAGAAGTCTGGAGATTCCACATCAACCAAGGTCAAAGATAGCAGGACAAAAAAAATCTGGATTATTCATCCTCATCTTTACTATAATTTTAAACAGCAAATAGATGGATCAGCTAACCACAAGGGCCATACCCTTCAGCTGAATCCCATTGGAATTAGTAGTGGATTTTTGCCTGTAGAGTTGAGAAAGGCTGGCATTACTCTCTCTTGCTTTTTATTCTTTAATTATTTTCCCTTCCAGTCTATTCTGATGTGAACATGGCTCACAGAGACAGGGAGTTAATGAAATCCACCTCTTAAAACCCAACTACCTCTCTCCATCCCCACCCAACACCACCACCTTGGATGGACCATCATTCCTGGTATACTGCAACAGCATCCTAAAGGCTCTCTGTCTCCAATCCTTCTTACCCCACCCCACCCCATTCCTGTCCCTCAATCCATTCTCCAAACTTCATTCCAACTGATATTTTTAAAATCAGTCCCTTGATTAACACCCTTTAATGGCACTGTCTTGCTCTAGGATAAAAGAAAAACTCCTTAATACAGCTTGCCATGTCATCACAATTTTGTCTTTTTTCTCATCCTTCCCTGACAATCTACATTCCAATCTTCACATGGACCATTCCCTCTGCCTGGAATACCCTTTCTTCCACTCCCACCATTTCGTGATCCCTCACCCCACACCTCAAATCCTTTGCCCCTTCACACCAGACTACATCTGAGAAACCTTCCTGGACCCCAACTCAGGGTTAGCACCCCCTCCTGTGTTCTCCTGAGCTCAGAAGACTTTGCCATCACAGCATTCAATCACTCAGTATTGTAACTGCCTGTGGGATCTCTTCTACCTTGTTCATGGTTATATCCTCAGTGCCTAAAACAACCTGACACACTGTAAGTACTCAAGAAATGCTTAATAAATATACAAACAAAATACACCAAGTGTTTGTCCAAATAAATAGAACAGTTGTTATGCCTGTGCTCCAACCCAGAGCCACTGAAGTTGACTCTCTTGGTCTGGGCCAAGGAATCTTGCATTTTTAATAAATTTCTTCAGGGCATTATTAGGTGTGCTCAGTTGCAATGAAAGTAAGGCAAAGATAAGACAGATTTGTCTGCTGAATGCACAATGAAAATACGGTCATCATTGTCAATGTCCCTTTCAACAGTATGTAGAAATGGGTAATGTTGAGAGATATATTAAAACAAACACCAGAACACATTGAATGGTTCTTCTGCAGCCTCCAAGGTAAGTCCCATGGTCATTCAGTGCCACTAAGACACAAAAGGAACTGTAATTAAGCGATGTTCTCTTTTACCTTCTCGGTAACTCACCAGTTTGTCTTATGAGGATGGTTTCTCGTCTGATTTAAATCTTCTTTGGTAGATGTGATAGTTCTCATGAAATTAAATAAAATAGTGATAAAACTACTGAAGTGGCACTTAGGTAATGCCAATAAACTGTTCTCATTCTTAACATAGGAATCACCGCTTCGCCCACTCTGTTCTTCATCTATTCCTCTCCTCTTTTGTCTTAGAAGAATCAACGTCCTACTTCTATTCCAAGGCTCACCCTTCCGCATGTGATCTTGATCTCATTATTTACCACCCTCCTGGGGATCCTGTTCTAACAGTTACCACCACCACTCCCTTCAACTTCTGTCCACAGGCTGGCTGCTCTCTCACATTTCAAACTTGTTCCAATCTCTCCCACCACGCTCCAAAAAACAAAACAAAACTCAATACTGCTTCCCTCTCCCGCAAGCACCCATGGCTCTTTTCTCTGTCAGGACATTTTTAGAAACAGCAGTCTATTCTCATTGCTTCCACTTCCTCACTTTTCATTCACTTCTCAACCTACTAATAAGTGACTTGACTCCCACGTTTTACTAAAATTGCTCCTTCAAATCTAGGTCACCAACTGCTTCCTAATTTCCAATCCCAACAGCCTCTTTGCATTTGCACTTGTTCTTTCTTCTGTGAGACAGTCTTGACCATTTTCTACTTAGGAAATTCCCTCTTCCTTAGATTCAAACACTACATTTTCCTTATGCTTCCCACCCACCCACCCTACAGTGTTCTGTCTCTTGCAGGCTTCTTTCTTCAGTTACTCCTTAAATGTGGGTACAAAGCTCCCTTCTAAACTTTTCCTTACTCTACCCTCCCTCTCTCTCTCCCTGAATCTGCTCAACCATTCTCATGGCTTCAACTCCCATCTAGTGGGGAATGACCCTCCACATTTATATTTGGCTCAGACTTCTCTCCAGCTCCAATTTCTAGCTTTTGGAAATTTCTACCTAAATGTCTCCTAGGAACCTCAAACTCAGCATGTGTCAAGTAAATAAATTGTCCACTATCACTCTGATCCTACAGAACATCCCCCAGTGGTCCCCACTGAGTAAGTGATCCCTATAAGAGATTGAATCATTCAAACTGATGACCTCTCTCTCTGACAGGGGTATATTCTACCTGTTGACGCAAACAATCAATAATCAATCTGTAAATCAAAATTGGGGCGAGTTTATTATGAGCCTATCTGAAGACCATGTAGCCCAGGAAAATGCCTTCACCAAGGAAGGAAGGTCTCCAAGGAGGCAAGGTGTACAGCGTGGTTATATACCATCTTGGAACAAGGAACATACATCAAATATGATAGGAATATCTTTTTTCACTATAGTCACAAGATGTTTTGCTAGCACAGCAGGTCAGTGGTCACAAGACGTACACAGTAGGTCAGTGTGACCCTTAGTTTTTGGGAAGAAATGCTTATCTTTGAAGAAATCCTGATATGGGGGGAGGCATACATCCCTCTCTTTAAAGGCATCATTCTTTGCTTTAGGATATTGTAAATGTTTAAAGCAGATGTACAGTGCATGCTTGAAAGGCCACATCAGGCCTTTCTGAAAAACAAGGTCAGGCTGAATTAGTTTTAAACCAAATGGCTTCCTCGTATACCTCAATATTTTAACTTTTCTTATTGCTTTTCATTTATTCATCACTTCTTTACCCCTTGTCAGCCTGCCAAACTCCTATTTATCCTTTAAAATTTAGCTCAACTGACTTCATCTAGAAAATTTCTCCAGAGCCCCCATCTGCCTCAGCTGAGCTGTGTACCCCTTCCTCATGTGCATTCTGCACAAGTCTCTATCAAGTACTTCTCTCTTCCTATTGTAATCACTGATTTATCTCTCTGTGTCTCCACAAAGTCATGGACTGTAGATTTAATCTGTGCATCCTGAACACAGAGAGGAGCACCTGGCCCAGAATGGGTCTTCAGAAAATCTTTGTTGAACAGCTGAATGAATAATATATTGAATAAAGAAATAAGGGAATGGATCTGATCATCTCAAAGACCGGTGATTCTCTAAAACAGCATTAGGTCAGCAAACCACAGCCCACAGGGTAACCATTTGTTTTTATAAAAAGAGTTTCATTGGAATACAGCCATGCTCACTCATTTACGTATTGTCTGTAGCTGCTTTTGCATCACAGTGGCAGAGCTGAGTAGTTGTAACAGAGACTGTTTGGCCCACAAAGCTTAAAATATTTACTATCTGGCCCTTAATTTGCCCACCTCTGCTCCAAACATCTCAGGATGTTATCAACTTTCCATAATGATGAAAAGAACTGCAACTACTTCTGCTGCTGCTATTATTAACATTTATTCAATAGATATTGATGTTATAAACCCCACTGTTCTCCCAGACTATACATTGCAGTGGGGTGAGAGATAATAAATATGTAAAAGCAAAATAAGATAACTGTAGATGATAAGAAAGATGGTGAGGGGTCAGTCCCATGGCCTAGTTATCAAATTCAATGTGTCTGCTTTGGTGGCCTGGGTTTGGTTCTGGGGCACAGACCCACACCACTTGTCGGTGGTCATGCTGTGGCAGCAACCCACACACAAAATAGAGGACAACTGGCACAGATATTAGCTCAGGGCGAATCTTCTTTCAGCAGAAAAAAAAAAAAGTGAAGGAAACAAAAAGGATAATGTTAGAAAGTATCTGGTTGGGAAGGGGTCACTGTAAAGAGCAGGATCAGGGTAGCCTTTCTTTCTGTAGCAGGGACATTTATGTTAAAACCTAAAGGAGGAGACACAGCCAGTCTTGGAGATCGTGGAAGAAAGTATGTTCTAGAAACCATGATGAGAACAAAGGCCCTTAGGTGAGAAACAGGTTGGCATGCCTGAGGAACTGAATGGAGGCCACTGTGCGTGAAGTGTAGGTAGAAAAAAGAAAGGGATGCAAATAAGCTCAAGGGAGGAGGCAGAAGAGACCTGGCCTTGGAGGCCGTGGGGGCCAGGGGAGGTGTTCTGATTTGTTGATTACATTCTGAATTCCAGGCGTCACACTAAGAGCTTCCATTTAATTCTCTCAACAATCTATTGCTTTAGGTTCTGTTATTATTCTCATTTGAGAGATGAAGAAACTGCGGCTCAGAGAGGCGTGGATTGAGTAACTAATAAATTGAGAATCTGGGCTGAGAACCTGGTCTGTCTGACTCACAGCACAAGGACTGGCCAGTAGACGACACAGCGTCCTCATTGCTCTACCTGAATTCTACAGTATAGACCACCAAATGGAAAATTATCATGATCACAAAAACAATGTACACTATTATAGAAATCTGGAAAATACGAAAAAGGATAAAAAATAATGTTATCGCATGCTTACATTACGACAGCGGTTTCCTCACTAGCCTCTCTGGCCCTCCCAACCATTACGTATCATACTGCTGCTCATAACTCTCTCTTCAAAGTATAACATTATGCTAATTCTCTATTTAAAAATCTAAAGGTTTCCAATTCCCTGCCACACACACACACCAAAAAACCCCTCCAAACTTAGCCTGGCACTGGAAGTCCTTTACAAGCTGGCCCCAACCTACCCATCTAGCTTTGGTTCCAGTGACACCCACAGAACTGGTCCCTCTTTCCTAAAGAAGCCACAAACTTCCATGTCTCTGCCATGTTCTTCCCACATGGACCTCACCGTTTTACTTTGCCCATCTCACGAATTCTTCCAGGCCCAGCTCCCATGGCACCCCTCTAATTGGCAATACAAGCTGCCCCCTAACATTCTTCCCCATCTAATAACACCTTCCCTCAACACATCACAGTGCTTTGTACTGAGCCAGCGCTGAAATATGTCTACTGAATGAATGAATGCTTCACCAGGCTTCATTCTTTCTATCACTGAGCTCTGCTCGAGCGGGAAGAGATGAAAGCCCTGCTTCTATCTGAGGGTCTCCAAAGGATTTCATACTAATATCCTTCACAGACACTCAACACATTAAAAGTTGAAGCTAGTCTTCTAATACAAATCAGAAGATTCAGAATTCTTATATGCTTTGGCACTGAAAAGACAAAAATCTAAGGGAAAAATAATGCTGTCACCTTATAATTCTTACTTTAGAAATATTGAGCATTTGCTTACATTGTGCTAAATTTCTGACATTATCATGACCATTCAGGCTTTTCAACAAATACTAACTGCGCTTGTATCACCAACTGTTCCTCTTCAAGATATGTTACATTAACTTAATTGTCCACATTTTAAACTTTGGTAGGATTCATTCTGCCTTTTTAAAAAAGTTACCAAGGAGAAAAGTTTACACAGTATGTTAAACTCTCAAATAAAATTTATTTTAATAAGCAGAATTCATAACAAAACTGAATGTGAGTTGAGAAAAATTGTCCCAATTTCTCTTATGTGATTGAACTTACTGGTTACTTACAGAATAGAGTATTCTCATATAGTCTTTTAAAAACTTCTATTCTGACACTTTCACTACTCCCAACAGAAAATATTACAGTGCTTTCAGGTTGCATTGGCTGACACAAACACCTCATGCTTTCAGCAACACTGGGTATATATTTATTCCCATGAGTACAAATTACATCCTAACATGATGTACATGTTATAGGTTAACATTTTTTATATAATGTTTTAGGCCATAGAGAGATTTTTCTGAAGAAAGAACATAAAACATATATAGATCTACTAAGAAGGCAGTACATGAAATCACTATCTTTTTATTCCTTAGAAGTGAGGGATCTAACAACAAACTGTTTTTATACACGATCTTAGGTTTCACTAATAAAGATTTTTTTTTTTTTAAGATTTTATTCCTTTTTCTCCCCAAAGCCCCCCGGTACATAGTTGTGTATTCTTCGTTGTGGGTTCTTCTAGTTGTGGCATGTGGGACGCTGCCTCAGCGTGGTCTGATGAGCAGTGCCATATCCGCGCCCAGGATTCGAACCAACGAAACACTGGGCCACCTGCAGCGGAGCGCGCGAACTTAACCACTCGGCCACAGGGCCAGCCCCTCACTAATAAAGATTTTTATGTCCACGTAATGGGAGGTGATAGTCCCGCTGTACTTTGAGCACTTAAACAGCACCTTGAGTTTCATACCCAGGCCTGATGACAGTAAAACTGCATAGTTTATGCATGACTGTGGAATCAGAAAACGCTGTATACAAAAACATAGAAATAATGTAAAAAGTAAGGAAGTGCTTGGTTCATTTATTCTTCAGCAAACACAGTTACATCAAGATCTGTAAGACTTGAGGCCTTATGAAATAGCATTAATTTATGACAGAGAAACTCTGGGACAATCTGCTTTGTGGGGTAGCATGTGTTTATTTCACATCCAGTTCTTTTACCCCCTTTAAAGCCCTGATGCACCTAATGGTACCCACAGAGCCAACACAGGAGTGGAAAATCAGAAGTTCTTCCCAAAGTCTAGTCACAGGCTTACTTGCCTGTTAGAGACCTAAGAGTTTTCCTACCTGAGAACTGAAAAAATGCAGTGTATGCAATTCACATATCAAACCAGATCTTAGAATTCAGAATGAGGGAAACTACTTGAGGTTGGAAATGTGTAAATGCTAAGTGGCAGGGTGCAGCATTAAGGGCTGTTCCTATCTCTAGCTCTCATTTGCCAGTGTGATGGTGCTCAGAGGCTCGAGTGACCACGTAAAATAAAGATATGAGGATAACCAAAGGAACAGTAACAGAGGATCCTGACCCATTGAGTGTGTGATACCAGTTAAAGACAAAATACAACCGGATACAGACACATTTTTTAAACTATTCTTAAAATAATAACAAAAACCCCCTAAAACACCCTCTATATAAATAGCCTAGAACTAAAAGAATAAACACAAAAGAGAAAGAAAGTTTTTATTAGATACAACAAACACCATCTGATGTTAACAATCTTTGATGAATATGTAAAAAAAAATTCCACCCATGAAGATTTAATTGACATGAAAATTGCCATAAACAATTATGGCCAAAACAAAACAAAACACATGAAACCAATGTTTCAGAAATTGCACAACAGCCAGCACAGGAATGTGATCTCTTAGAGAAGGAAAACAAATGAGGTGATCCTTATCGTTGGCCAATCTCACTGCCTAGAGGCACCTTCCATGCCATAGTACAGGAAGGAGGAACTCAAAGAGAGGCTGTCCATCATGGTGAAGGAAGACACAGAGATCAAAGTTTGGAGAGGCCAAGGCACTGAGAATGTGTGGGCCAAAGAAGAGGGAGATATGCAGACAAATGGTTCCAGAAATCTGCATCAGAGTCCCCTTTGAGCTTCTGGATGAATATCAATCTGTGCATGCATGAAGAAAAAAATCCACAAGACTGAGTGACAACAACTTCTGAGGAAAGAAAAGTTACTAGGCAGCTGTAATAAAAACAATTCTCAGAATTTACACAGGCTGGAAATTGTTCCACTTCCCTATAGTGAGACTGGAGAGACCTTGTCAAATACATCGGTACCCAACAGAGACTCCAGAAATTATCTCCAGAATAAAGGTTATTCTACAGCCACCTGAAAGAACTTAAAACAAGCCTCAAAAGGACCAAACTAATCAATAAGTAACTAAACCTCCCACCAGAAAAAGTTCAATAGTCTTTAAAGAAATAGAACAAAATGAAGCATCAAACAACGTAGATTCCACAATGTCCAGTATCCAGTCAAAATTACTAGAAATAAGAAGAAAGAGGAAATGTTACCCAAAAACAAAAGAAAAACTTGTCAACAGAAACAGACTGAGAAATGACACAGATGATGCGATAACAGAAAAGGATGTTGAAAGTTGTTATAAATATGCTGCATATAATCAAAGGGGTAGATATAAACCTGAACGTGATGAGGAGAGAACTAAAATATTTTTAAAAGACCTAAATGGGATGTCTAGAGAGAAAATATATAATGTGTAAAATGAAAAGATGGACTGGATGAAATCAGAGGTGGACACTACAGAAGAAGAGATCCATGAACTTGAAGACATAACAATAGAAACTATCAAAAATGAAGCACAGAGAGAAAAAAGAATGAACATAAATTAACAGAGCCTCAGTGACTTATCAAGCTAACACATATATATATATACTTTATAATACTTTGTCTTCATTTCATACATATTTTTGTATTTATATAGTATATATATATATATATATATATATATATATATATATATATATATATATACATATATATGTATAAAGACAAAAAAAGTATTTGAAGAAATAATGGCAAAAATTTCCACATTTGATGATACTATAAATCCATATATCAAAGAAACTCTATAAACAACAAACAGAATAAACATAAAGAAAACCAATGCATGGCACATGATAATCAAACTGGTGAAAACCAGTGATAAAGAGAAAAGCTAGAGACAAAGAAATAGAGCAGACTTCTTATCTGAAACTATGAAAGCAAAACACAATGGAACAAAATCTTCAGTGTTGAAAGAAAAAACTGTCAATCTAGATTTCCATACCCAGTGAAAATATATATAAAAATAAAGATGAAAGACTTCTATAGATTTACAAATAATGAAAGAATTCATCACTAGAAGCCTGTACAACAAGAAATGTTAAAGGAAACACTTAAGGCGGATCAAAAACGATACCAAATAGAAATACAGATCAAACAAAGGAATGAAGAGCAATACAAATAGTAAAATATATAGATAAAAATAAAAAATATTTTTTCACATTTTGAAATCTTTGTAAAAGATAATCAACTGTTTAAAGTAAAATTAATTAATGACATACTTTGGGATTTACAACATACGTAGAAATAATATGTGTTCCACTAAAACTTTATTTACAGAAACAGGTAACAGGTCTGATTTAACCCACTGAACACAGTACATCAACCAATGCCCTAGGACATTCACTAACAGAAAATAAACCACAGAATTATATATAATAAGCCAAGATTGGAGATAAAATGGAATCTAAAGAATAGTCAATCCAAATGAAGGTGATAAGAGAAGAAAAAAATGAAGAAGAGATAGATCAAATAGAAAATAAATAACAAGATGGTATATTTGAACCCAACTATATTGATAATTTCATTAAATGTAAATGGTCTAAAGACTCCAATTAAAAAGCAGGGATAAGCAAACTGGATTTTTAAAAGCCCATTTTAAATATAAAAATATAAATATATTAAACTTTTTCATCTTGCAAAAGTGAAATTCTCTACCCATTAAACAACTCCCCATTTTCCCCTTCTTCCTAGCCCCTGGCAACTACCATTCTACTTTCTGTTTCTATGAATTTGACTACTCTAGACACCTCATATAATTGGAATCATATAGCATTTTTCTTTTTGTGATTGGTATATTTCATTTAACATAATATCTTCAAGATTCATCCATGTTGTTTGTTGCATGTGTCAAAAATTCCTTCCTTTTTAGGGATGAATAATATTTTATTATACTTATATACCACATTTTGTTTATCCATTCATATATCAATGGACACTTGGGTTGCTTCCACCTCTTGGCTATTGTAATTAATACTGCTATGAATACAAAGAAACTTTTTTTAATGTAAAAAATCTCTATATTAAACCAGATAATCCTGCTGAGAGAAATTAAGCCTCACATAAACTGAGAGGTATACTATGTTCATGGATTGAAACTCTTCATGTTGTTAAAAGCTCAATTCCCAAATTAATCTGTAGATCTAACATGATCTCAATCAAAATCACAGCAAGTATATATCTAGAAAATCACAAGCTGATTCTAAATTATGTATGGAAATTCAAATGATCTAGAATAGTCAATTTTGAAAAAGAATAACAAGTTGTGAGATTTATACTACCTGACTTCAAGACTTACTACAAATCTACAGTATTCAAGAGAGTGTGGTATTGGCATAAGGAGAGACATGTAGATCAATGTAACAGAATGTAGAGCCCAGAAATAGACTTACATTTATATGGTCAGTTGATTTTCAAAGGAAAAAGAATAGTATTTTCAGGAAATGGTGTTCGAACAATTTGATATCCATATGCAAAAAATGAACCTTCATCCATACCTCACACCACATATAAAAATTAATTCAAAATGGATCATAGGCCTAAACATAAGAAATAACACTATGGAACTTCTATAAAATATAGAAAAAAAATTTTGAGACCTTAGGTTAGGCAAAGGTTTTTAGATAGAAAACAAAAATCATAAACCATAAAAGAAAAATCTTATAAACAGGAATTTATCAAAATTTAAAGCCTACATTTTGAAAGACACTGTTAAGAAAATGAAAAATCAACACAAATACCAGAAGAAAATATTTGCCAAAGAAATATCTAAGAAGAAAACAAATCAGAATTTTTTTTAATGGCCAAAAGGATTTGAACAGACACTTCACCAAAAAAGATATATGAATGCAAATAAACACATAAAAAGATGCTCAACATCAATAATCATTAGTGAAATGCAAATTAAAACTAATTATAGTTTTACATAACTGCATGCCCACTAGAATGCTAATATTAAATGAGACGAGCCATACCAGATATTAGTGAGGAAACGAAGAAACAGGAAGTCTCTCAGCCTGCTCATGGCAACATAATATAGGAAAACCATTTCAGAAATAGTTCGGCAGTTTAATTTAAAATTAAACATACACTTATCATAAAACCCAGCAACTCCACTTCTAGGTATTTGCCCAAAAGAAATGAAACCATATGTCCACAAAAAGATCTGTATATGAATATTCATAGTATCTTGAATTGTTATAGCCAAAAACTGAAAGCAACCCAAATGTCCATCACCAGGTGAATGGATAACCAAATTGTGGGACATCTATCCATACAATGCTCAGCAATAAAAGGAATGAACTACAGATACAGGCAACAGCACGGGTGGATCACAAAAACACCATGCTGAGTGACAGACGCCAGATACAAAAACAGCGCATAGTGGCGATTCCATTTATATGAAAGTCTAGAAAACAAAATTTACAATGACAGAAAGTAGTCAGTATTTGCCTGGAGTAGGGCTATAGGAGGGCGGATTGTCTGGTAAAGGGAAAAAGGGAAACTCTAGGAATAGGAAAGGTTTTGTGTCATCGCTGTGGTTACACAGTTATGAACAAGAATATAAAGGTATATTAACCTTAACACGCAAACCTCCCAAAACTGGATCCTGCCCATTTCCCTGAGGAAAGAATGAATTGGGCCCTCCAGTTGCAGCTGAATGGCAATGGTTTGTCATTCTGCTGATTAAGAACATGAATTGTTAACCAGACAGATCTCAACTTGGGTACTATTACTCTAAATTACTAGATTTGTGACCTTGTGAATATTATTTAATCACCCTGAGCTTCATCTGTAAAACAATTTCCTTATCTATGAAACAGAAAAAGAAACGGAAAAAAAACCTATCATAAGTTTATTTGCAGATTAAATAAAATATTGTTGTATATAACAATCACTCTGAAGTTACAATTAGTTATCGGCTTTGTCACCATTGTATTTAGGTTGCCAAAATTATCTTGTATACAAGCTCAGCCTTAAAACAAGACATGACTTTCACTATGGCATGACACGGTAACCCTTCCCCCACAGCCTTACAATAGGCATCCTTCATTGTTCAGGACAACATCTTTCTTACCTTTTATGGACCTTCTGAAATTTTGTGGCAGTAAGCCATTTCAGATGCTTGTTCATTTGTCTGGACCATTTTCATTTCCTTACTTATCTCAGCCTTGCTTTTCCAGCTGTCTGATTTTCTTTTCTTTTCCTTTTTTGTTTTAAAGATTGGCACCTGAGCTAACATCTGTTGCCAATCTCCTCCTCCTCCCCACCCCCCTCTTCTTCTCCTCCCCAAAGCCCCCCAGTGCATAGTTGTATATTCTAGTTGTGAGTTCCTCTGGTTGTGCTATGTGGGACGCCGCCTCAGCATGGCCTGATGAGCGACGCCATGTTTGCACCCAGGATCCGAACCTACAAAACCCTGGGCCACCAAAGCAGAGCGTGGGAACTTAACCACTGGGCCATGGCGCCGGCCCCCTGTTTGATTTTCTAAAAGCTGAGCAAATAGACCTGGGAAAATGACACCAGATAATATTTTGCATATTGACAGTAATAAGAATAAAGTGCCAATTACCTGAAAAGTTAATAGATTTTTTGTGACTCACAACACATTTGAGTACAGCTGACAGTGCTGTATCTGTTTGGGTCACGTTCAATAGAGAGACAGTTTCAGGGAAATTCTGCAGATCAGTGTAGTCATTCCAAATTATCACAAGTATTTTTCAGAAAGCCCAAACATAACAAAATCATTCTCACTCCCCAAATTATGAAATAACTGCAAGTCTCATCTAGCATTTCTGCTACCTGCTGCTTATATTCCATAAACTTGAGTTGGCTAGATTTAGGTGTCAATTTCCTTCTGTCTATCTGGCTAAGCAGGCTTTTGTCCCCATTACTCCATTTAAATTGCACTTGTAAAGATAATCAATGACTTCCACGTTGCCAAATTCACTGATCCCTTCTCTGTCCTCCAATGACTCAGTTCCTTAGTGGCATTCAAAACCATTGACCACTCCTTGCTTCTTTGACATACTGTCTTCTCTTGGCTTTCCAGACACCACATTCTCTTGGATGTCCACCTTCTACAGCGGCCGCTGCTTCCCAGTCTTCTCTGCTAGAGCTCTAAATGTCAGAATGTAGAGGCCCATCCTGGGATGTCTTCTGCTCTCTAGCTACACTCCCTCAACTTTAGTAGCATCTGGTGAACCCCAATGTTCAATCTCCGGCCCTGATCTTTCCTCGAGCCCCTGACTCACATATCAAATTGCCTCTGTGACAGCTCCACTAGAATTTCCAAGACAGAACTCTTCGTACTTCCTGCCAGGCCGAGTCTCTCCCCTACTCCCCTGGCTTGTCAATCCATCTTAATGAATGGCATCACCATCCATCCAGGAGCTCAGGCCAAAATTCTAGAAGTCCTCATTGGCTCTTCTCTTTCCCCATAATTCACCTACAACATCTAACCCTATTGGCTTTATCTCCAAAATATATCCCAACAATTCCTTCCCTTTCTTCGTCTACCCTACTAGCTACCAGTATCTCTCATCTGTATCAATGTTCGGGCTTTTAACTGGTCTCCCACTTCTACTCTTACCTCTTCTAGTCTATTCTATACAGACTACCCAAAATGATCTTTATAAGACATAAATCAGACCATTTCTAAAACTTTCATGGGCTCCCAAGCACACTTAGGTTAAAATCCAAACTCCCTATCAGGGCCTCTAACGCACTATGTGATCTGGCCGTTGTCCACTGCTCTACTTTCTCTCCAGTATTCAGCTCTCACTCCAGCCATGATGACTTTATTCCTGTTCTATGACCATGACAAGCCAATTAGTACCTCAGGGCCTTTGTGTGTGCTGTTTCTTCTGCCTGGAACACACTTCTTGTGCAAACAGCTAGACAGGAAGACTTCACCTTATGAGAAGATGAGTGAGTCCAAAAAAAAACAAACAGCATAAACTCAAAGACTATCAAGAAAAAAGCTGGAAAGTCCAGAGCTTCCCCATCCTTTCTCTGGAGGAACCCAGGACATGGGTGGAACAGGAAAGGAAGGCCCGGCGGTGACTGGGTTGAGTGGTGACGAGGTGGGGTATGGGGCAGGAGGAGTTGAGAAGATCCTGAGGGCGATGACTGGGGTGGGCATCAGGGAAGGCTGGGAGCTTTCCTGGAAAACATTTGAGAATTGGCGAGAAAGAGAGAAGCTCCAGACAAGTTGTAGGATATGAGAGACTAAGGGAGAAAAGGGAGTGAGATTTTAGAGTGGTTGGGAATTGGACCACTAGCTTTTTAGGAAGCAGGTGTAAACTGGAATGCCTTATTCTTCCCTTGGTAGTTGAAATGAGCTTCTTTAAATGACTGTGCTGAGACTGGCCCATCTGGGGCCCCAGGGTTGCTTAAGGGAGAGACCCAGTCTCTGAACTTCATCTTGAACCAGAACAGATGGAATTGGGTACCTAGTTCTATAAAATGTTATGGTAATGAGAGGAATAAGAAAAATAATGGTAATAATGTTATAATGGTAATAAGATGAAGGGAGATAGAGAAAGAAAATACTTTTTGTATTTCCTAGCGACCCAGGCTCTTGCAGCTGGGGCCCAGTAAGTGTGTGCTGGCGAGGAGAGAAGGAGGCGTGGGGAGGTGGGGATTTTGATTCTCACTCATCTTCTCTAAGGTGAATTCTTTCTGTCTAGCTATGTGCATGAGGTTCATGCAGTAAGGGGCTGGAGCTTGATTCAAAGTCGGCAGGAATTCTCTCTGCTCCACGGCGAGGAGCCACAGGACTTGAGGCTGTGTGAGCACAGGCTCTTGTTTTAACCTAATTCTCTCCAGACAAATGAGGTTGGTGGCTACAGGGCTGCTTGTATTTCAGAGCCTCTTGACACCCAACCTTGCAGACTGATTACTGTAAAGATGTCTGTGTTCTCATTCAGCCCTGCCACCCTGCTGATCTGTGGTGAAGAACAGGGTCACGGACACTCGACTCCTGCCCGTGCACTCCACCCCACTGCTCCAAGCACGGATTCCCCAGGGGGAGCCCCTTGCTCGTGGGCTTTACTGACCTGTCTCCACTGTAGCTGAAGGCATCCTCTTTAGGTCTTTTCTGTATTTGGCAGCCCCTCTTCAATTATTACAGTTTGGATACACAGATGTTTCTAGATTTGCTAAAGACATTATCTACATTATTCTCCTGTTGTTTGGAGGGAGACTTTCGAGAAAAGAAAATGGCGAAGACTTCTTAACCCCACCATCTTAAAATCATCGGAAGAAAACTAGTGGTCTTGAAAAGAGATAGGAGAATAGTCCCAGAGACTCTTTTAATGGTTCCTCATTAGATTCTTTGCTAAGCATCTCCCCAGAGGATTCAGTTTGTCTGGCTGATGTTTGGTGTAAGACTGACGGCTACACAGCTCTGATCCTGTGGCTCTCCAGAGGTGCAGGAACTTCAGAGTCTCTAAAGCTTATAGTCCCACAACACCCATGGTGCCTCCTCAGGGCCTTCCTGGCACCAGTATTTCATCACAGTCCCTATTGCCTTGTGTGGGGTCAGCTAAATTCTCCAGGAAGAAAAAAACCAATGAATGTCCTTGTGAACAGATGCATTTTGATAAAATACATCAATAAAATTTCAATTTACCTTGTCTCCCAGACCTAGACTTTCACTGGCCAAAGAGTTTCAAAATCTGCCATATACCATATAGTTTTTGTTTGTTTGTTTGTTTTTGAGGAAGATTAGCCTTGAGCTAACTGCTGCCAATCCTCCTCTTTTTGCTGAGGAAGACTGGCCCTGAGCTAACATCCGTGCCCATCTTCCTCTACTTTATATGTGGGACGCCTACCACAGCATGGTGTGCCAAGCAGTGCCATGTCCGCACCCAGGATCCGAACCAGTGAACCACGGAACGCCAAAGCAGAACGTGCGAACTTAACCGCTGCACCACTGAGCCGGCCCCTGACATATACTTTTTCAACTTAAATGGTACCACTCTAAATGGTAACTGGCAACATACTAAGGCAGGAGTCAACACATTTTTTCTTAAAAGTTCAGATAGTAAATACTTTAGACTTTGGGGCAATATCCTGCCTCTAATGCAACGACTCAACTCTGAAAGCAGCCACAGACAACAGGTGAACAAACTGTGTTCCAACAAAATTTATTTACAAAAACAGGTAGCCAGCTCATGGACCATGGTCGGCCAACTCCTGTTCTAAGGCATGTTGGTCTGATCCTTATTTTATTAAATAAAGATACTGCATTACACTAAGATTTGACATAGGCAGTTAAAGGATATAGTCTAGGGTGGGGGTTAAGAACATGAATGCTGAGACAGAGTCTTGAGTTCAGCCCTGTGGCTTACAAGTTGTATGACTAAGGACAAGTTATTTAACCCAAGTTTCACTCCATTCACTTATAATACAAAAATAACAATAGTGCCTAACTTACAGTAGGTACAATGTGTTGTCCAACCCTCTGACAGAACCCCTTAACCACATTAACACTTCGGGGGAAAAAATGCATGAATATTTACACAAAGCAAAATAAATAAACACACAATATTCATGTTGCATCAGGTAAGGTATTGCCATCAAATGAGTTACAAAAACATTTCGGTTTCATAGCTTTTCAAATTTTAGAATTGCAGGTTTGGGATTTTAGACTTATATTTATTTATCAGTTATATTTTCCTATTTTTAAATTAACTCTTTACGCTCTTCATCATCCATCTACTGGAACCCTTCTTGATGCTTTTCTTATTGATTTAACTGAGTGCTTAAAAACACAGAGAAGTTCATTTTAATGTAGCCAAATCTGTCCACGTTTACTTTTATGATTTGGGCTAACATAGCAAATGTGCAAGAAGTTATTAGTGAATGAATGAATGAGTTTTTCTTTTTCTCCACAGCTTTCTAAATTCCAGTCTTGGGTGCATGTCACCCCCTCCTGCCAGAAGATTTCTCATAGTGAAGGAACAAAACGAGAGACCCTCACAGAGGTGGTCGCCAGGGAGGCACGGCAGGAGTGGGCATTCAGTGTTCTTTAACATGGAATCCTAGCTGACTGGCTGTTCTTCTTCCCTTCTGCTCCAGAAAGATGGTATGTAGATATTTCCCTTCTTTTCCTGGGAGAGTTTGAAAGTTAACCTCTCCCAGCTCTGAAGTTAAGAGAAACTATTAACAGTTTTTTGGTGGATAATGACTTTGGCTCTGCATTTTAATGGACTCTCTGAAATAAAAAGAAAATAGTATTTGAGGAGAAAGGGAATATGTCTGAGGAAAATACGAAAAAAACAGAAGGATATCTGCAGAAAGAAAAGAAGTGAATGAGTGAGGCGTATTGCCAGAGCAGGTCCTGGGAGCCTGGGCGACTCTAGCAAAGTTGACCCAGAAGGAAGAGGGCCTGCTGCCTGGGATGAGCCAAGCGAGGAGGCCAAGCAAAGGGCCACCGGCAAGGCTCCGGTGCCCAGGAGCCAAGGGAAGCTGTGTCATCACCCTCTAAAGCTCCCCAATCTCCCGAGTTAAGAACTTTCCATTGTCTGTTCCCAAGCCTGTGCCAGGCAATCCTCCCAACAGTTCTTAAGAAGGATTTGACATCTTCAGTGTCCTGTAGGAGTGACACTCATCATTGTCACAAGGCCTTACTGGGTCCCCAGTAATCACCCATGTGGACACACATCTTTCTCCAAATTAAAATACCCAGAAGCCCAAGAAAAAAGGATTGGGTCCTGAGGGAGTAGGGATGAAGGGGTCCCACATATACATACTTCTAAGGGCTGAATTGAACTCTGAAGAAATGTCACCCTCATCACAAATGTGTCACACAAATAAGCCGGCTGTAGAAGAGGCTCAAGTTGCCCACCTCTACTGGGTAGTGTTATTTTCATGCAAGTGCTATTCTTAAAGACCTTGCATTATTCAAACCTTGACTATTGCAAAGATGAATCCCAAAAAAGTTTATTTTTTGGAATTTTAAGTTTCTCCAAATTTTGTGCACAGAGTAAAACTATTAACACTTGTTACATCACCCTATTTCAAAAGCACATAATTCAAGTTCACATCAAATTTATAACTCACTGATGGACGTGAAGGTGAAGTTGTGCTGGATAGCAACAGCAGCCCAGAGAAGGGGCAGGTCACAGCCTTAACTACCATCCATCTGCTGATGACTAACACTTGCACATCTCCAGCCAGGTCCCGTCCTTGAAACTCGAGTCCCCCAGATCCGATGCTTTATCTTGTAGGATAACTAACGGCATTTCAACCTTACATGTCCTAAATCAGCTTCTAGCGTCTCTTCCTAACCCACTTCTCCCTGCCTCTCTAAATGGCAACTCCTTGGTGCTCAGGCCATAGCCCTGAAGTCATCTTCCATTGCTCTTTTTCTCTCACAGCCCATGTCCAGTCAGTCAGGGACCACTTTGTCCTCTACATTCTGTCTCTCATCACTGCCCTCATTGCATCACCCCCTGCCTGTTCCCCCTGCTTCAGTATCTGTCCCCCTACAGTGCACTTTCAACACAGGAGTCAGAGAAATCCTGTTTACACAAAAGTCAGATCACGCTGCCCAGCTCCAAACCTTCTAATGGTTTGCTCACTCAGAGTAAGAGTCAAAACCTTACAATGGCTCTTAGGCCTTATGCAACTCCCCTACCCCCAACGCCAATCACCTCCCTATTCTCATTTCCTCTCACTCGCCCCTCCACTCACTCTGCTCCAGCCTCCCTGGCCTTCCTGCCACCGCAGGGTCTCTGCACTGCCTCCTCCTTCTGCCTGGAAAGTTCTGCCCCAGATATCCCGATGGTTCCTCCTCTCCTCCTTGGGGGATTGGTTTAAAGGTCATCTTCTCAGAGAGGTCTTTTTCAACTACCCTATGTAAAATCATAATCCACCTCCTTCCTGTCCCACACCTTGTATTCCTCTTCTCTAACATTTCCTCTTTTTCAATACTATTTATTCTCCCAATAGACCATGCCATTGATTTACTTACTTAGAACGAAAATGTCTGCCCCTCCGCCCAATTCTAAAATTTAAACTCCACAGGGGCAAGGATTTTTGTCCGCTGTCACTGCTTTATCCTCCAAACAGAGAACAGTGCTGACATGTACCAGTCCCTCAGTCATAAGTGCTGAATGAGTGAAAGAATCACATAATTGACTTGTAGCAGCCCTGATAACAACCGGTAGGTTCATCATAATATGCCTATATCATGGGAACCATCAACATCTAATTTGATGTCTTTATAGAAGTGATTGTCAAAAAAAACCTAACCGTTAAGACCATCAATAATCACCTGAGTAAACGACAATTCACAAAGTAATATAATGGCAAACAGATGAAAAAAGTTCCCCTCCACTAATAATAAAAGAAATACAATAACAACAATAAAAACAATAATGGCAATACTCAATACTGGCAAGGGTATATCAAGAAGATAGCACTTTCAAGAAACACTAATATGAAAGTAATTGTTACAAGTTTTCTAGGAGATTCATTGCCTTTTTAAAAAAAAAAGTTTGGAAATTTTATCCAATAATTATCCAAAATCCAATTTTATCCAATAATTACACTTCAAATATTTATCCTAATAAAAGAATATGAATGAAGACAAATAAGCATATACAAAGACACAAACTGCAACATTGTTTATAATAATGTCTCTGTTTTGTTCACTGCTGCAGTCCTCAATTTACAACTTCTGGCACATAATAAGCACCCCAAATTTGCTGAATAAATGAACAAAACAGCATATTATGCTGCCATTAAAATATTTCTGAAATACTTTGATGGCATAGGAAATGCCTACAATATGATATTAGCAGAAAAGAACAAAATTCACAGTATTATTTCAACTGTTGAAAAGTGCATAGGAAAAAAACACTTTGAAAGAAAAAACTCCATAATATTAACTTTAGCTGGGTGATAAAAAATATAAATACTATTACTGTCTTCTTCATATTTTTCAATAGTCAAAATTTTTTACAATGGATATTATAGTGTAAGCACCTGACAATTAGCTGCTGCTGCCTTTTTTTTTTTTTTTTTTTTTGGTGAGGAAGATTGTCCCTGAGCTAACATCTGTGCCAATCTTGCTCTATTTTGTATGTGGGATGCCACCACAGCACAGCTTGATGAGTGGTGTGTAGGTCCACACCCAGGATCTGAACTTGCGAACCCCAGCCCACCAAGCAGAGTGTGTGAGCTTAACCACTAATGCCACCCAGCCAACCCGAAAATTAGCTTTTTGGATTGTAATGTAAGTGCCTGACATTAAGCTTTTGATTGCCAAGGCAACCACTTCAGGACATCCATCTCAAATAAACACATGACAGCTCCACAACTAGATAAAGTGCCAGGCTGCCCCATCCATGAAGAGCCCCTTTTTACAAAGCTCTGGTTGACCTAAATAACTGACCATTTGACTGACCTCTTGCTCTTCCCTTAATGCACTTTAATTTCTGTGCTCATGTTTTAAATTCACCAATAAACAGTGAACCCTTGAAACTTAGGTGCCCCACCCTCAAACCCAATAAAACCAGAACCCCAGGTACATTCTCTCTCTGTCGGTCTGTCTGTCTGTCTCTCTCTCTCTCTCTGCCATGTACCCTCCAGGACCTATAAGCAGCAAACCTTGATTTTTCAAAGTTCCCTAATGGTTGTTGCTGAGCTGCATCTTACAATCATAAGAACCACAAGGGCTGGTCCAACCACAACATTGGCTCTGAAAGGGGAAATGTCCGTGAGCCTTGCCACAAGCAGCATGGGCCCAGGTGAGTGCCCCCAGGCATATTCTAGCAGATAGTAGCACTATTAATAGGCTGGGACCAACCCAAAATATGTTATGTATTATTTCTAAAATTAAATGATACATAAAACCTGGAGGAAACCACATGAGCAGAAGCATGCAGAGAGGAAAACAAAGAAGTGCAGAGAACCTCAGTGAAGACACTGGTCAGTGACTTCAGAGCAGGGGGACAGGGCTGGGCAACGAGGCAGGGCCATTCTGTAAGCAAATATGGGGTGTTCAAGATTTATGAACAGGTGAAGAGTGACATCATCAGTGCTGTGCGATAGGAAGATCTCCCTGACAAACCACAGCCCACGGGGCAAATCCAGCCCACCATCTGCCTTTGTAAATGACGTTGGAACACAGCTGTATCCATTCATTCACGTATTGTCTGTGGCTGCTGTCATTCTACAACAGCAGAGCTGAGCAGTCACAACACAGACTGAAATGCCTGTAAACCCTAAAATATTTACTATCTGGCCCTTTACAGAAAAAGTTTTCTGAAGCCTACAGGATGTATTAGGGAAGGGAGAAACTACAAGAAGTGAGGACGTGATGACAACGGCCACCATTTTAAAAGTGACATGGAGGATGACAGCTGCAGAGATGCGTCTTGATAAATGTCTGTATCTACAATCAGATGGAAGAACAAGGCTCCTCTTCAAGGGTGAGAGGCATTCATGCTTTAGACAGTTACTACCATTTTATATGATTACTATATACAAGGGCAGCAGGAAGCAGCAGCAACTGCTGGATCAGTTACCTGTAGGGTCGGGATTGTAGAGACTGGCAGCTGTTGCTATGGGTCCTGGTGGGTGGATGGCGCTTGCTGAAGACCTTTGACTCGCAATCAGGATCCTGCTCTTTGCAGATGGTAAACGGGACATTGCTCCCAATCCCAGCTGGGGTTTAAGGAGCATGGCCGATCGGTAGAAAGTTGGAGGAACTTCGTAGTGAGTATAAGGAGGAGAACAAAATTCTTCTTTTCCAGGGTGTTCTGTAACCTAAGATAAACAATCAGAAGCTCAATCAGAGAACTTCACGTCATAGGATGAACACTGAACACGGTCAGGAGAACAAGGCTCCAGCAACGACCACATCGGCACCACTGAGTGGCCCCATCACAGATCACTTACCTTCTCTGGGCCCCAATGCCTTTCTTCGTCTCTAAGTTGACAATACAACTAGATGATCTCTCAGGTTCTTCCAGTTCTAATATTCTATGAGTCGATATTTCACTGGGAGAAAAAAGAACTCACTCTCTAAGATTTTTAAATTTGCTTGCTACAAAATCACTGGAATTTGTGCAAGTAGCCAATATATAAATAAGTAATGTTAATGAAGCAAAGAAAGAATTTAGCAAACATTCATAGAATTATGAAAGTTTCATTATTCCTAAGGAGAAAAGGCGCAATTTTTATGGTAACCCAGTCTGATAATAAGTAGATGAACTTTATCAAGTTATGTTAAGTCTTTACTAGGCCACTTAGGGGAAAAAAATGCATTGTTAATGAGGGAGAAGAGGCTATTTAGAAGAATAGAGAAGTTAATGGAAAAATGTGTTTTCAGGCTTCTACAATCTGTTTACACAATTAAAAATGAGAGACTGTGAATTACCTCCTCTGATTGTCTTCCCTAGTAAGGTGGTGCTCCCCAAGAAACGTTTGAGCAAGTTTCACTACAAGGCAAGTTCAAGCACAGAGTCTTAACTGCTGAATTCAGAGCACCAGGAATAGTATCTAGTACGTAGCTGAAGTCAATACGTATTAAACGAAGGAAGCACGTTTCCATTCTTCCCTAAATTTAATAACGTAACATTCCTGTCACTTTTTCCTGTAGTTAACAGTTTAGACTAGAATACAACTTTATGGCTACCTTTTATATATGCAATTCTGTACTCACAAAGCTTGTTCATATTATCAGTGTTTCTTCATATTAAAAATGAAAAAATAACTAATTTATTTCCTTTAAGTTAAAAAACAATAGTACCAGAGGCTACATATGAAAAGATACATCTGATAATTAACTCTGCTTTAAATCACAATACATTTAATGTGTCAAACTTATATCTATTCAGGAATCACAAGCATTTAACAATATTCTTTAATAGAAGCTATAAAGCTTTGATCCAAGCTGTTGAAGAGAGAAACCCTTAATCTGATACTTTTAATGCCAAAATAGATACAAAGTTCTCCTTAAATTGACATCATTGAAACAAAAGATAGGCCTTTAAAGTTTTATCATAATCACATTGTAAAATATGCATGATTGCTAGAGTAGATAGATTGATTTCAGGCTGCAGCAAATTACATTCCTGTGAAAGAACATTCTACATCTGCTCTCTGATAAAAATTTTCCCATTCTTTACCTAGTCTCTTACTATTAATTTTTGGCCTCTCTATTATACTCATATTTCCTCTACTTTTTACTTTTAGTTTCTAAACTTTTGATGCCATTGCTCATTGCTCTTAGAGGGTGCTCTCATGAAGAAATGATTATCACTTCTAACCTACATCTGTCAGGTTTGGGGGATTGCAATATGCTGACCTCAGTAATTCCCCAGTTCTTTGAAACTGGATAGTTTTCAGGGGTAAAACCCATCACGCTGTCACTCAAAAATGACCTTAACGATCTCAGGAACTTCAATGTATTAAAATCAAAAACAAATGGAGACCAGCCTTGAAAATTCCCCAGCAGACAAAACCAGTTTAGTCATACAAACAAAGCTTAATTTAGCTTATTTTGGAAGACTAACTTGACCTGCGTCATTTCTTGCTTATGCCTCTGAAAAGCATAAGAAAACTTGAACTGTTTCCCAAGGTTAATATGAGGTAATTCCCTCCAATTCCCTATCATTTAAGAAAATTCTAACATTAGATCCAACCACTGCGAAAAACAAACAGTCACTGTCTCCACCTACACAAGCTGCTTTATGACGACATAACCCTAAGCCTCATTCCACGTTCTGGTTTGAGTACTCCCAGTATGCAAGCTGTCTTTTTGGTGTGTGCACAATAGACATTTACTATCTCGGTGATTCATTGGTTTTACTTGTGTTATTTCTGAACTTTTGATGAATGCCTGTCATTTTATTGGGTAATTTGTCTCTGGTAAGATAACAAATCCTTTGAAAAGGTGAAAAGTATGCCTCAGATGCCTAATCTGTGCATTTTTAATAAAACAAGGGAATCTACAAAAAGCTTCACACTCTTTCCTTTCATCTTTAGTGACAGAACACAACAGGAGTCACTGCATAGTCATAAACACAGAAAGATGAACCCCAAATGGTTTATTCCCTCCTTTTCTACTGGAGTATTTAGAAAAATAATTTTGAAAGCAAACTAAAGAATCCCTGTGATTTCAAACTCCTAAAACCAATCAAGGCACACAGATAAGTTCTTACTGGACTGTCCCTCTTCATATGGGCCCTGTGCTGACTTCAGTGGGTCCCGGGCTGGGGTACGGGGTAAACGCAGAGGCTTTGCTGAGAAGCCACTGGGAGGGCTGCAGGGAGAGGGCTCGTGATGGCTAATCTTATCTGTCAGCTTGGCTAGGCCACAGTACCCAGTTATTTGGGCGAAGATTATTCCAGATTTTTCTGTGAAGGTAGTTTTTTAGATGAGATCAACATCTGAATCAGCAGACCTTGAATAAAGCAGATTACCCTTCATAACATGTGTGGACCTCATTCAATCAGTTGGAGGCCTTAATAGAAAAAGACTGACCTCCCTTAAAAAAGAAGGAAATTTGCCAGCAGACGGCCTTTGGACTCAAATTGCTGCATCAGCTCTTCCCTCGGCCTCCAGCTTGCTGGCCCATCCTTCAGATTCTGGACACGCTGGTCTCGACAACTCTATGAGCCAATTCCTTAAAGTTTCAGTAGATACATACAAACATACCTATGCAGGCTCTGTTTCTCTGGAGAGCCCTGACAAACAGCGTCCTTCAGAAATGAGGTGCAACAGGGAGTGGGAAGGGAGACCAACCCTAATCCCACATCTGTATACTGCAAGCACACCGCCTCACCCCTCCACTCTCACCCCTGCTCCCTCTGCCCACCTCCCTACACCAAAAATTCAAATGGCTCCCCCAAGGGGTCAAGAGAAGGGAGAGTCCCTGAGACCTCAGGATAGCTGAGCACAGAAAGCAGTCCAAACAAGGAAGCACACTTGATGGTCCTAGCATGACAAGATCCAAGATCATCTTCAAAGCCGCTTCTGGAAACCCTAAATGTCTGCGTTGTTCCTGCCAACTGAGAAGAGCCCCCTCACTCAGCAGCACTTACTCTAGTCTCCTCCACGTCTACTCGCGAGCTAACCAGCACGAGTCTGTCAGGAACGAGGGAAGAGTCTGATGCTGGTTTGGGTTTTTATCCTTAAGACCTTCCTATTTTATTAAAAAGATATATAACTTCTCCAACTGAAAAACATTTCTGTTGTAACTGGTCAGAAGCATGCTCTTTTCCTGGAGACTGGCTGAAGCCATCCTGCGGCGAGTTCGGGCACACTGGCAGGGGAGGCGGCTTTGGATCTCCCTGTACCGAGCCTGAACACAGGAGGGGCCGCCCTGGGTTACATCAGGTGGCAGCTACAGAAGCCAAGGTCAAGGGCCAGCCTACTCCTCACTTCTGATTACAGAAATTAGCCCAGCACCACACTAGGGCTTCTCTGCTCTATCTTGTAGACTGAGGAAAGGGCCTGGGCCTCATGTTCTGATGACAGCAGAAAACGGTCCTCAGATACAGTGGCTGGTCACAGTGGCACTGCTGTCCCCATACCAACGAGGTCTCTCTGAACCTCTCAGAACTACTAAAGTCACTCAAACACCCACACTATCCCATCTCCTTGAGACTTGGGGTGACTTCTAGAGGATTAAGAAAATATTTTTGGGAAAAGTGTGCATATAATGGAGAAATTGCTCTATATTTTATGGAGGGAGCAGAAGCAATACAGAAAGGAAATATACAGAAGAAAAATTAAGAAGGGTCACAGAGAAAGAACTGCAGACAATAATAGGATTTTTGCCTCTATATCCAAATAAAGTTTCTCTCATGAATGTGTTTTTGCAGAGAAAACTCTAGGGGATCTTTTTCTGGGGGGTGAGGGCAGTAAATTATTTGAAGAAATGGTACAAATGAAAGAACGTAAGTGAATGTTCTGGTACAACTTACAGAAGAGGTAAAGGTGACCCCAATAGGCATACACTGCCTTGGTGCCCAGAGCAGTCACCCCACTGGCTACAGAGAAGCGAGCCTAAGGCTTGACTCTCCTTATTGCTCTCTCACAGGGTGTGCTTGTCTAAGAGATGCTCTGCCATGCCAGAGCTGGGGGGCCCTGTCTTTCATAAGTTGGTTACTTCTGAGCGATACTTTGAGAAGAAAGAGGTTCATTCATTTATGTGACCAGCTTTGGTACCCACAGCCCTGCGGAGGCTCAGATGGCTGTCCCCCAGAGGCCTCACAAGGAGCACCCCTGCCTAAGTGAAGAGCCCAGGGTTAAGAGCCCAACCTGCAGTCTCAGAGGCCCGGGTGGCTTCTGGGAAATTTGAGAAAGACTCATATTAACCAAGCTCAGAGACTGACATATGAAACCAGAGTGGCAATTTGTCCATTCATTGTTACTGAGATGCCACTGGCCTAGGGCCAGAATCTAGAATCCTCTGTCCAGGACAGGCTCTCTCTGCAGGCTGCCGTGTGAGAAGCCCACTTCAAACAGGACACCATGGGCAGCTGTGCACAGAGAGATGAGCCCCTGCCAAAGAGACTGGGCCCCCAAACTCTCCCATCAGTGTCCTCTCTCCAGAGATGTGAGGAAGCCTCTCCAGGAAGCCCAGGGTCAGAAAGCAGGAAGCGTGTGTGATTCAGTGCTAACAGCCCAGCCCAGGGAAGGACAGACGGTCAGAGCTAGCTGGGGTACCTGGTCAGTGCTAGCTTTGGTCAAGATCTACTCTGAGAACAGGTTCACTTCTTCCTCTGTGCCAGAGCTGACAACTGCTGTGATCACTACAGTCCACGTCAGTATAGTCAATCAAGCCAGAGTCCAACTGTGGACTCACTCTGTCTCTAGGGAGCTTTGGTTGACTTTTTTTGGATCCAACATATACAAGTTCATAATACAGCTATTATTCAACATTTCTTGGGCATGTATTTATGCCAAGAACTGTTCTAAACGCTGGGGAGACAGCAGGGAACAAAAAAACAGAAAAAGTCCCTGCTCTCACAGACTTTACATTCTAGGTGATGCAACAAAAACAAGTATATATGTCAGTATATATGTCAGGTAGAGATAAGTGTTAAGAAGAAATAAACGAGAGAAAAGAGTCTCAAAGGGAAGAAGAGGTGGCCTCTCTAATAAAGTGACATTTGAACAGAAACCTAAAGAAAGTGAAGGTGAGAGCCAATCAGATATCTAGGAGAAGAACATTCCAAGCAGAGGGAAGTGCAAAGGCCCTGAGGCAGCTGAGGGAAACAGGAAGAGCGAAGGAAGGCGAGGAAGTCAGGGAGGTAACAGAGCTAGACTGAACACATCCCAAAGGATGAGCAATCCTATAGGCATCAGCCTCTGTCCTGAGTGGCCTGGGCAGACCTGAAGGGTGATAGGGAAAGGTGAGATCTGATCCAGCCTTCCTTGTAACTGATCGCTCTGGCTGCCATGAGGAGACTGCCTCCCGGAAACAAGTTTTTCTGAGCCCTGGGAGGATGACTTGTCACAGCACCCAGGTGCTGAAAGGGTAGCACAGAGGGACCTGGGAGCATCTCGGCGCTGGCAATGCTCTGTGGCCTTAGATGAGTTACTCAAACCCCACCAAGTCTGTTTCTTCCTCTATACAGTGATAACAGCTGCAACCCCAACCTCCAGAGAACTGCTGTAAGGGTTAATGAGGACCCACCAAGATTAAACGCGTGTTATGTGGGCCCAACACATGGCAGGCACTCAAGTAAACATTAGTTCTAATTAGCATTTTGACTTAAAGAGCCCAAACCTAACACATTATTTTCTACCCACTGTTCTTCACACGCATGAATGCGAGATCCTCCCACAAGGAAACATTCCCCCTGGGAGGATGAGGTCTGACCAATTTGAACAATGTATTTATTTTGGATTTTTTTTTCCAGTGACCTGGCTTACAGAAGAACTAGGCTCACTAATTTAAACAGGGAAGCTAATTTAAATGCTTACTTATCTCTAACTTCATATGTGAGATACTGAGTGAGATTTAGATGAATCTCCCGGGATGTTAGATCCATCTCATTATGATCACCAAACTCTTCTAGTCAAAAACACGCATTTGTCTACAATCTCCTCTAGTCAAAAACATCCATTTCTGGACAAGTGCATCCATCAAAATCTGCAATTTGCTAAGAAAGGATATTCCGTTTTCACAAATCATCAAGAAGACGAAACAAGCTTTAGGATGTTCAACCTATACATCGTACCACAACACCACGCTCTTACCTCCTGCAAAAACTTTTCACTCATTTGGCTGAAATGGTGTCCCGGGGGCTTGATCCCTGACACCATCAATCCAGAGCTGAAGACCCTGGGCTTCTGCAAGTCTGGCTTGAATTTCTCGTAGAGGCTGGCGGCCGGCTTCAGGTCCGCACTGGCCGCCTTCTCCTCTTTGGGAAGAGGCACGCTACACGTGGGCGGAGCATAAGGAAGCCCCACTGGAACCAGCGACGCGTCCACCTGGCCGAGGGCCTGGGGGTTCCTCCTGATGTAGGTGATGATCTTAGGCCTCACATGCTTGGGTTTGGGCATAATGATGGGCTTGGGTTCTGTCCTTTCTTCCGTCTTTTCCACCTGGCGGCTCTCCGTCCCCTCCTGTGTGGAGGGTGCGTCCTCGGAATGTGTGAAGACGGGCTTGGGGATCCCAGTGGGGCAGGTGTTCTTGTCAGGCACTTTCGGGGAAGTGGTCAACAACCGTGTGCTGTCGGTAGAAGGTGGGGCAGCTGAGGGTGACCCCGTGTCCACACTCAACACGCCGAAGTCCTGAAAACTGCTACTGGGTGGTGTAGGCTGGTGGGTCACATTCACAGTTGTCTCTGGGTGGAGGGGTCCTGGGACATTGAGAAGAGAATCTTTTCTTGCTGGGTTACTTTCAGTCTTAATTGCATTTTCTAGAAGGTTCCTACTTTCGGCAACAGATGTAGTGATCTCTTTGCTCTGCCCTGCTTCTGAGCTGCTGCTTTGAGGGTCACGGGGCTCAGGGACCGCAGCTTTGCTCCCTCCAACAGAAGGATCTGAAGTGGAAACTGGAGCACTGTCCCTGCTCCCAGTGCCCAGCACCAGTCTCTCCTCACTGCCATCGGAGGGCCTGCCATCAGCTGGATCTTTAGGAATAAGAGCTACATGACCATCACCTGGGGGAACGCTGCTGGACGCCGTTTCACCCAATTTCCTAGCTGCACTTGGTGAAATTTTGCCAGTGGGCTGATTATCAGCGGCTCCCAAGGAAGCAGGGCCCTGTGGGGGACTGGTGTGAAGAGGCCCCCCCTCACCTAGGCTGACTGCTCTCTTTTCCTGCTCGCTACTCCTGCCTCTTCCCACGCCAACATGGTGGAGACTGCCGTGTGACAGACGGCTAAGTGCACCGGCGGTGGCTTCTTGCTGTGCTTCCCTACACGGCCCCTCTCTCTCTAGGGGTAACACACTATCTTCCTTAGGACATCCTAGACCCTCCGCCTGGGCTGACTTTAATTCCTGCACGGCCCTGGGTTGGACAAATTTCAGCTCCGTCCTGGACTCGGCCTTTCCCTGACCTAATTGTGCTTCTGGCTTACTCGGGACCTCCTTTGATGCTGAAGTTGAACTCAGAGCATGCTCTGAATGGGCAGAACATGATGTGCTCTTGTCGTTGACTTTCGATACATGTGCCCCCTCCATCTGGGTCTCCGAGGAGGTGGTCTCCTTGGTTTCTGAGGTAGATGGTTTAGGATGATGCACACTCTTTCCCTCTGAGGTATTGTCAGCTGAAGGAAAAGCTACCCTTAGAGAGGGGGCTGCCAATGTCTTCTGTGGCCCCTCTCTACCGTCAGGCATGTGACAGGGGGCTTCAGGGGAGTCCAGCGGTGTAGGCTGAGGAAACTGCCGAGTCAGGCTCCCAATACGCTCCTTTGTGAGCGCGTCCACTGCAACAGCAATGCTGCTTGCTCGTTCCAAGGAATGCCTTCTCAACTCCTCATTGTCAAGGGTCTTTGCCAATTTATCCTTTGGAACATGCCGGGGAATTTCGGCATCCCTTTTAGCTGAAACCTCTAGACTGTACTCGCCCATGACATTCCTCCAACTTGACAGACTTGGTCCCTGAATACTCTGAGGGGTCTGTGGGATATCTGTGCCTCTCTCCATTGTGTGCTCCTCATTTAGCTCTCTATGAACGGTTGAAGAAGATTTAAAATCTTTCAGGCTCGTGGGGCCAGCCTGAGATCCCTTCCCAAAGCCCTGAAGTTGGTGAAATTCCTTATGGAAATGGGTACCATTTTCCGGCTCACTTGTATTTGCATTTCCAATTTCATCTCTCAGGTCACATGTCTCAGACTCATCACGAGAGGAACTGACCTCCAACATGATTTGATTGGCATTGGTATCTCCCAGACTTAGGATACTCTCATTATTATTTTTCGCTCCATTTCTGTTGTCCCGCAACTGAGTGTAATATGATTTCTTAGGGGCCACTGGGACACTCATTTTCAACCGGTCAGTGGGGGCTGCCTGCCATGCAGTCCTCCTTAATGGAAAGGGGCTTCCTTCAAGCTGCTCTTTGATTAATAGGAAATTCTCAAGCTGCTTGTCACCCCCTGACAATGTCACATTGTGATACTGCTATAATCATTTTCAGAGCAGTTTTAAAACCAAGCATTGTCTTGACATACAGCAGGATGACTTATCTGTTAGGTTCCTGCTGAATGAGAGCCAATTAGTCCATGAGACCTAGAGAGAAATAAAAATAAAATCATGTTAAATTGACAGAGATTCTCAGAAGAAAAAAGCACAGTAAACACAGATTTATTCATCAGTTTCAGAATATTATTTAATTCACTTGATTTGCATATTTCTCAAAAACCTTTCAGATGGGGGTTCCTGATGGCCAAATATGGGAAAACTGAAACATCAAAGTGATCAATGTTAGAAATAGATTATGAAAACATATTAAATCTTAAATTTAAATTTCAAAAATCTACAAGTCCATACTGATACTGATTCAAAAGGGTGGAGGAAAAAAGAAGGCTCTTCTTCACAGGATATCAACTAATACACGAAAAATTACAGAATTAGAAAAGTCATCATTTTGTAATCACCAGAGTAATAATTATCTTGGGTAACGGACATCAATGGTTGAAAAACATTGGTTGAAAGATTGGGGAACAGGATATTCATGGAATCACAAGGTAGCATCCTCCAGATGACTTTATTTCTTACAAAAGAAAAATTTTATCTTTACAATGGAGAAACCTGCTGGGCAGCACGTTAACCAAATGATCAAATTTAACATCATCAGTAATGGAAACTGACACCACGTGCTCCTGATTCGGGGCATTCTCAGTGCCTCACATCACCTGTGTAGCATCCTTGCTACAAACGTTCAACCTGAATTTAATCATGAGGAAACAATCAGACAAATTTAAAATAACTGGCCTAAACTTGCCCCCAAAATGCCAACAGATGTCTACATACAATGCATGATCCTTGACTGGATCTTTGATTTTTAAAAAAGTTAGTAAAGGACATTACTGAGACAATTAGAGATTTAAATATGGATTATATTTTAGGTAAAGGTATTTTATCAATGTTAACTTTCTTGGATGTATAATACTATTGTGATTATATCAGAGATAATCTTGGTTCTTGGAAGACACGTGCTTTTAGACATGACATGTCTTTTAACATGACATGTTGTCTATAACTTACTCTCCAGTGGTTCGGCAAAAAGAAGAATGTGTGTGTGTGTGTGTGTGTGTGCACACGCGCGTATGAAAGAGAGAGAGAAAATGCAACTGTGCCAAATGATTACAATTTGAAAACATGGGCGATCCACTCTACTATACCTACAACTGTTCTATAGGTTTGAAATTTTTCAAAATAAAATGTTGGAGGAAATTCTCTCCCAGCCTCAGGGCCTGCGTGATCCAGCCCCTAGACACCTTTATAGCCTCATCCCCACTACTCACCCTCCTACTCTCCAGGCTGCAGCCACACTGGCCTCATTCTGTTCCTTCCTCCCTGCATCAGGCCTTTGCTAATACTCTTCCATCTGCGTAGAATGTGGACTCTTCCCCCAACATTATTCTTTTGTATTCTTCAGTTTGCAGCATAAATACCACTTCCTCCAGGAAGCCTTCCTGAGGCACTAGAATAGATTAGGTCCTTCTATAATGACCTTTTATAATATCCTATATTTTTACTTCCAAAAAAACCCTTCAGATGTGCTAGACACTGAAGAAAATCTTGTTTAATACCTAGCATATGTGTTAGGCACTTAATATGTATTTGTAGCATGACTGAATGAATGATGAAGATCAATGTTATTTCTACTCTCATAGAGCTTTAAATCTAATACAGTATTTAAATTTCTATCAAAGTAGACTCACAGATCATCCCTAAACTCAATTCAAGGCTAACATTATTTTATCCACTACTATGAATAAATGTGAATAACGTGAATGCATTTTATTAGGCACTGGGGATGGGAGAGTTTAAAAGTCACAAGGTTCTGCTCTATCCCCAATTCCCCCAATGGGGAATCAAAGTTAACAGCCTTCCACAGCTTCCTCCTCATTCACACAAACTTATGCGAGTACTCACACATTGCACAGGAAACTCTTCTCACGTTTTCTACTGAAGTAGGTTACATAGCAACCCAGTTGTCTTCTCTTCATCGTTTAATATGTTATTTCATATATTCAAAAGAATACTTGTATATTCATACAGATATATACATTCATGTATACATAATACATACACATGTACATATGTGATAAAGCAAAATAACATACTGAGCACGGGAGAACCTAAGACTGAGAAATCATCAATAACTTGTAGTCACCTCCATGTTCCTCTCCAGCCCAGCCCCCAACTTTCCTAACTTAATTTTTCACTTGACAATCTGTCTTGGGCATCCCTAAAAATTCAGTTGATGGGGCTCTCCTTTCGTTTCTTTTGCATCTATTACATAAGCATGTATTCTTTACATAAATGAGGTCATTTCCTATAAGCTGGCTTTTTGTCAGCCTTCTTCTTTTTATTTGCCCCTTCTTCCCCTCATCCCAAAACACCCTAACATCCTGATCCAGGTCCTTCCCTTCCTTTCCCCATGTTCGTATACTCCTATCCAAATACACACACCTGTGTATTACACGGTGTGCGTTTTCATTTCCCTGCCACACTGCTCTTCTGTTCTTTCCATGCCGCGCTCACTGTCTTCATTCTCCCACTCCCTTCTGTCTCCCACATTCTCTTTCTCCTTCTCTGTCTTCCTCCAGGCCTGCCTTCAGAGAGCCAGGGGCACTGCCAGCTCCAGCCTTGGCCCAGTAACAGCCCTCAAGCCTAAGAAGGTGCTGACACTCTGCTCCCGGCCTTGGGTCCCTGACACACAGAAGATTCTCAATGAACCCACATTTCTTTATTTATTCAATTTTAAAAGTGTTTTCCTTGAAGATACACATGTCCTCTGGGCACAAATACAAAAAGCATGTAGGCAAATCAATAAGATGTCAGTTTAAAGGAACACTGTGCTCTCTGGGTCAGGTAACAGGTATGCCAGAAAGTCAGGGAGAGCAAGAAATTCCACAGACACAGGCCATCCACAGAAAGTGAGCATCTCTAATTCTCTGTGGGCAGAATTATAAGCATGAAACCAAGAGCCCTCTTTGGTTTGAACTGCTGAGACTGGGAGAAAGAAATGAATTCTCAGCAGTGACAGCAAAACCAGAGCATCATAAACCACAATCCACAACGTGATTGCTCCAGAGTGACAAACACGTGCAAAATCAGTATCTTGCTAGAAAGCGTTGTATTTTAATTTTTAAAGAATTACATAATAAATGTTCTTTGTCTTTGTCAGTAAACAATAAGTGTTACTCATTTGTAAGGGGATGGAAAGCTAGAACCTCCTAGGGGCCAAGTATTATTCTCAGCACTAAAACATATTTGCAAAATTTAATTTTTAAATTATAATTAATTCTACTTAATCTTAAATTTTAAGTTAAGCTATTTAATATTTGTAATGGTCTCCAGAGATAGATCTTAACATCCCCTTATTTTTTTTTCTTTCTCTCCAGGTAAGGAAATGAAAGCACAGAGAAGGTAACATTCCCAAGATCGCACAGCTAAGAAGTGGGAGAGCAGGGACAGAGATAGGAAGGTAAAATCCATGCAGAAAGTGGAAGCTGTAAAAAGAAAACCTACTTATTGGTGGAACTGTATAGATCACATAGGAAGAGTAAAAGGAAAAGTCACCATCATAAGAACAAGAATAGAAAAGCAAATCCAAAGACCAAAAAGGAGAAAATGTCCACATGAGACAGGAAAAGCAAATTTTAAGATCTTCTTCAACTACAGAAGGCAAACCAAGTGCAGGAAGTAGTTTCCCACTTCCTTCCCTTCAAGACGCTTCACACCTTCTCCCAGAGCTCTATCATTTTGCCAGAAGACAGTCACAAAGTCAACATGAGGAAGAGTTTTTTCTGGATCTGGATTTCAATCCAGGGTACTCTACCATGATAAACATTTTTTCCCCACTATAAACATGATCATAAAAATTTAGACTCATAATACAAGAGCGTGTGATGAAACAAAAAATGCAAACATGTCTACCAACCGTGCTAACCCCCTACTCGAGGTGCATTTTCCCAGAGTGAGGCATGTAACGTCCATGTGCTTCACATCCATGAATAAAAAAGTTATAGACAATGGCCTTAGAGGTAAACGGTAGCTTATCTTGGAAAAAATCCATTGAGTCCTAGCTCCGAAAGAAATTTAAAGAATTTCTAGGCTCCCTGCCTATCTGATGCTTGATAGGCTTCCAGTAGTTCCCCCTACTGCTAGGGTGAAAATTCTAGTGTCAGGAAATCCACCAGCTCTCTAGGCAGCCCATTGCACCTCTGCACAGGGCCACTGCCAAACTTGTTCGGAGCTGAGATCTGCCTCCCTAGAGTGGAATAATGCAAGCCTTCATCCCCTGGACAACCCTTCAGGTATCTGTAAAGAGGTGTTAGGCTCCCTTCCTCCCCCAAACCTATTCTCCTTGCTCAAGAATTCGGACTCTCCTAACTGCTGGAGAAGCTTTTGAAAACTCCCACCATCTAAGCACATACACCAGGGAGCCTGAAGTCCCTCTTAATAGGGTGCTCAGAGCTGCACATAATACTTCAGACCTAGGTGCATTATCCAGGGCCATGTGGAAGCAAGATTTCCATCCTCCCAGCTGTACATCTAACCACACAATCTAAGACAGTGACCTCTTCATGAGCATATAAATCACCTTATTAATTCCATATGGCCAATTAGAATGCCCAAGTACCACATGAGTTACTCCTAAACTACACCAACTCAACCCTAGAAATTTCTACCTGGCTTTTATCACCCTTGGGTAGGACCATAAAAATATACCTCTTGAACTTTGTCTTGCTGGTCTAAATCCACTGTTCCATCCTATTTAAAATATTTTGGGGCCCACCCTTAATTTTTCATCCAAAATATTTGCAATCCATTCCCTTTTCATATCATCTTCAAAGAGGTAAGTGCACCTTCCATCTTATCGTTCCTTTCACTGAAGCAAATGGCAGCAGAACAGGGCAGGAGACGAGGCAGCAGCCTCTGGTGCCAGGGAGAAGTAGCTCCGTGATGCTCCTCCTCTGCTCACCAGCACTGCTGCTGCACTCACAGAGGCACTCCACCCACCAGGCCCCGCAGCCACTGTGCACATCGTGTCCACAAGAGCCGCATAAGAGAAGAAACCTTGTCAAATGCATTGCTGAAATAATCAGAGAATCACCTCTCATCCAAAGGAAAAGAGAGAAAATGAAAGTGAAGAAAGAAAAGAAAATGAGGCTTATCTACCATGGCCTGTTCTCCACACTACCTAACATTCTCCTAAGGACCACTGTGTATTTTTCTCAGGACCCATAACTCACCAATCACCAGTGCTTTCTAAAACCCACTGAGGGCTCAGCATCAGGCTCACTGGCATGTAGATGGAGCACCACACCCTCTCCTTGCCAGCAAACACAATTGTCTTTGCCCATCTTTAATAATCAGGCATGTCTTCAGCTCTCCTCAGCTCACAATCTCTGATAATGGTTTGACCGTCTCATCCAGAACTTTCTTCAGTTGAATGCATACACATTTATGAATCACTAAGCAGACTGATAGCATCCAGATGCTCATACACAATCTTTTTATCCATCTTGGGCTTCAATTTCCTGTTACCATGTTTATTCTGTCCACTTCAGTGTGGAAGGCTTTCTTGGATAAAGGGGAACTCAGTGGGTCCACTAGCTCTGTGCCATCCACTAATATGACCGTGGGTTAACTTGACTAAACAACAGGCTAAAGCCAAACTCCTCAGCTTGACATTCAAGGTCTGATGAGCGCTGGGCCCACGTATCTTTCCAGAATTAATCCTCTTTACTCTTCTGCTTAAAATGCAGCTGTCCAGTAAAACTGCCCTCCCCACCCAATAGCTCCACCTTCTGAGCTCAAAGGCCACCTCCTCCATGAAGACTTTCTAAATTTCCTCCTCCTTCTCCCCCTAAAAAGGTGGAAAAGGAGCTAGATATTGTGTCTCCATGTCTTGAATCCCCAGATCTTTCCTTTCGGCAATGTCATACTACATTTTTTTAATTATAGTTTTATATCGTATTTTATTATAGTTGTGTCTTTTTATTACAGTTACACATCTTATTTTCATTATAGTTACATGTATCTTATTTCCTTTATTAAAATATCTCACTAGGTTGGAGGTTAACAGCTGAGACATGACTGTTTCCCACGTGGAGTCTGGGACAGCACTTTGCACATAGTAGGCCCTTGGGATGAAGCGATCTCCTCCTAACTTGAGCTCAAAACAGCAAATGTTCACATCACCTTCAATACAGCATGGGCCCTATTCTTTTTTTTTAGTCTTTTAAAATGGAGATTATAAAGCCACTCTCCCCAACTGGGTAACTGTTTAGGCACCCCGGGAGGGCTGTACCAGAACATCCAGAGGAGATTATATGGAAAAATACATTCTGATCATCATTGTTTGATTTATGTTTGTCATAATATTTAATTTAATTGAAAAATAAATAGAGGAAGTTTGGGGGAATTTTATGTTATTCAAAAGGGGCATGGATTTTTAAAAATTGAAAACTACTGCTGTACAGCCCTCCTTAGCTGCCAGGCCTGCTGTGGAATGCTCTATCAGTTGTGAATTTTCATATAAATATTCCAGCGCTGTGCCTTTGAACATAAATGCAATTCCATCTGACTTAATAAAACTTATTTGTCAAAGAAGTTCCAACTGAAACTCCTACCAAGCAAGAAATTATCCTTCAGAAGAACTTTAGAATACAGAAAAATGTGTAAGTTATGAACCCAAAATTTAACAGTAAATATAATAATGATGCAAAAAGATCAACATCCCAACTTTCAATTTTAGTTGACATTTTTACTGAGCATGTACTTGGGGTCTATAATGTTCTACCACATTTAACAGGATAATTTTATATGAAGTTACTTGCAAATATTTACATACAACTCTACATAGTCATCTGCTTTAGAAAGTTCTGTGGTAATCATTCCTCTGTGTTTCCTGCAATTATAACTACCTAGGAATAGCTAGGTTCTTGGTCCTATTTCAGAACATTGTTTATGTTTATTCTCAACAGGCACAATTATAGGTCATCTAAAACTTGATGCACCGCAGACTAAATGAACTTTACAAGTTCAGTTTCCCCACAAGACAGTTGAACGTTGAACTCGCGGCTGGGGGATGGTAATATATGTTCAGGGAAGCTGTAGCTCTCTGTGGTGCTGAATTCGGTGAGAGCGTGCCGAATAATGGGAAAGGCAACAGCTCTCCGAAGCCTGCCTTACTCTCCTTATCCAGGTACAGAACACCAGCAGTACGTCACACTTTATTCTAATATAGAAACAGGACTGTGTCCAGAAAGGATATCTTTTTTTTTTTTTTTTTGGTAGCAGAGGCTATTTTATTTTTATTTTACCTCGAGTAAAGAGAGTGAAGAATAAATAATAAAAAAAAAAGTGAAGGAAAAAAAAGAAGAAGAAAAGAATAAAAATAAATGAAATGCTGCTGTTTCCCCCTTTATAGAGGGCCAGGAAAAGAAAGAACTTGATTTTTCAGAGGTTAGACCAACCTGACATTTAAGCAAAATATTACATTAACTGATATTTAAAGTCTCTCCAAAAAAATGTTTCATTTTTCTGCAAAAGAAGCCTTGTTTTCATTTGCCAATAAAAAGCAGTTGTTTTACCCTTTGAAAAACAAATCCTTCCTTCCTTCCAGGACAGAATTTCACCAGAAAACATACGGTACTCATTCCTTGCCTATTATGCTTAATATTTATTTTGTTTTATTTTTGTCTTGAATGATTTTCTTTTCAAAATGGAAATACTTACATTGCCAATTTTAAAAGAAATAGATCTTCGCTGTATTTAAAAAAAAAAGAGAAAATATACCAAAGTCCCCTAGTCCCACCCCAAGAGAGTCTGATGTGTAGTATCTCAGATTTTTTTTACACTCAGGGAATGAGTTCTGTAACTCCAGTTTTTCACTTTGTGTGTCATGGACGCCTCCCCACAGAAATACATGTAATAAATACCTTATCATTTTTAATGGCCACTTTTACCATAATTTACCTACCAGTCCCTCTATTGTTAGACTTTAGGTTGTTTTCAGTTTTTGCCTTTTAAAATAAGTCTTCACAGAAAATTGCTCAAAGCACATCCTTATTGCATCCCTTCTCTCCTTAAGATGCATCCTAAAGGTGGAATCACTATGTAGCCCCGGATGCACATTAGCTTTTTAAACCACAGCTCTGAGCTCCAGGAGGGGTTTTTGTTTTGTTCACAGGTGCATCTCCTGTGTCTGGGCTATGCACCAGGGCTTGGTACATAACGGGTGCCCCACAATGATTTGTTGAATAAATACTTACTGCACTCAAGAAAAAAAAGCGTCAATCTTCATTCTATCTCTATTTTCCTGTTCCTGCTCCATCTTCTCCCTCTCAAAACTCTTCATAACTAGAATGACCAGATCATTTACCATTCAAATAGGGACATTTCTTTTCTTGCTTTGGACTTTTTTCCAATTTTTTATTAGTATAATTTACATATAGTAAAATTTACCCTTTTTATTGTATATTTCTGCAAGTTTTGGCAGACGTATATAGTCTTGTGACAACCACCACCACAATCAAGATATAGAACAGTTCTGTGAGCTCCAAAAATTCTAAGTCCTTTCGTAGTCAACCCTTCCCTGACACCCAGGCCCCTGGCAAATGGTGATCTAATTTCTGTTCCTACAACTTTGCCTTTTCCAGAACGTCCCTTAAATGTAGCTATTCAGTGTGCAGCCTTTGTGTCGAGCTTCCTTCACCTACCACAGTGCATCTGAGATTTCTCTATCAGTAGTTAGTTCCTTTCTATGGCTAAATAATATTCCCTGCTACGTCCCACAGTTTGTTTACCCATTCCCCAGTTGAGAGACATTTGGGTTATTGCCAGACTTTGGTAATCATAAATAAAACTGTTACACACATTCATATGCAAGTTTTTGTATGAAACTGGAACAATTTTGAGAGTTCAAAAATGCTAAACCAGATAGAACGCCATGACACAGGTGTAAACTGGACATATGGTCACCCTGTTTAGAACACTCTTCTCACCACTCAAGATTATCTGACTCTTGTGCTTACTTGCCCGTTTATTATCTGCCTCGCCTCATCCTACATAAGCTCCAGGAGAGCAGGCATCTCCTCCTCTGTTCACTGCCCTGCTCTCAAGCCTGTAACAGTGGCTGGCACACAGTGAAGATTCAAAAACAGATTTTAATTGATAAAGTTCACCCAACACTAGGAATTTATTTTCAACACTTGAATAGCACTAACATTGCCAGGTGCTGTTTTTAGGGCTTTACTGCATTTAATCCATATAACAATCCTGTGGCTAGATATTACTATCCCAATCTACAGATGAAGAAACTAAGGCAGAGAGAAGTTAAATAACTTCTGAAAGTAAGTGGCAGACCTGGAATTTGAACCCACAGTCCATGCTCTTAAGCCACCATGCTAAGCTTCCACAGAATCATCAATTTTTAAAGTTGATAGGTTAAAAACACTTGTTATTTTATTTTGCTATTGCTTCATCTCTAGTGAGGATAGTTCATTTCATATGATGTTTGCTGATTTGTATTTCTTCCTTCACACTGCATATCTCTGGCGTGAAATTATTTTTAACTATTATTTTTAATGGCAAACATGGGAGACAAGCTATTGCCAGAATTCAGATTTTCTCAAGAGAGAATGAGATATTAGAACTTTAAGGACCTGTTCCAGGAACAAGGGACAGATAAAAGACCTCTTGCCTCCCACCCACCTCACCATCAGTCCCCAGCCTTCCCAAGTCTCCCAGACATGAATTATTGGTGCCACCATCTACCTCATCACCAAAGCTGGAAATCTAAAAAGTTTCCTTAGCCTTTCCTTTAATTCACACCCCATCCATCAGCGAGGCTATCACATGGACTTCCAAAGTTTGTCACCAGCCTGTCCACTTTTCCCCATTTCCACCACCACCACCCTCTCCCATGTGAGGCACTTATAAATCTCCCACCAGATCTCTTGGCTTCCACTCTTGTTTCTCTAAAGAGCCATTCGCCTTTCACGGGGCAGCCAGAGTAATATCTTGACATGTTAATCAGATCAGGTCATTTCCCTGCCACAAACCCTGCACTGCTCTGACCTGTGTGGCCCTGGGAAACCTCTCTCCTCCTTCACTCTCTTCTCCCACGTGACCCTCCCCTTGCAGCCTGCCCTCAGGCTCCACATCACTACTGTCACTGCTTTGCATGTTCTCCATGCCTGGCTCTCCACATGACTGGACTCTTCTTAAATGTGCCCTCCTCAGACAGGCTTCCCTGATGGTCCTCTCTCCCCAGCCACAGCCCCTTGTTGTTTCTTTCATAGCCTTTCCCAGCTATTCCATGTGTTTATTTGTTCATTGCTCCCTCCCAATAGAACATACGTTCCAGGAGGATAAGGATCATAGAAACTCTGCTCACCACAGATCCCCAGTGGCCAGAACGGTCCCCAACACACTGAAGGCACTCAATAAATCTGTATTGAATTAACTAACATGGTGGCAGAATTGAATCTTTCCTAATTTATTTAGTTCTCTGGGTGATGCCTTGCTGAGCATACACGAATCACAGAATCACTGAGTGTTAGAGGTGAAAAGGAACTGAGACATTAATTAGTTCAACCCTCTGGTTTTATATGAGGGAACTGCAGCCTAGAGAGGCTCTGTTACTCAAAGTCCCACAGCCAGGACTTGTCACAGCAGGGGGCTCCTCACATCCCAGTCTAGTACTCATCCCCCTAGGTAGACCACAGCCACCCTGGAACAGCTTCCTGCATTAGGAAGTAAGAGAAACAAGGTGACGAGGAGACAGGACTCAAAAGGGCTCTGAGATGGATCCAATTTATTGAGCATCAACCGGAAAAAAATAAAACACAGTACAAGGAGCAATAGGATATAAAAGATAAATTTTAAAAAGGTTCTCATTCTCAGAGAAATCACAATCTCCTGAGGGAAAAGGGATCTAACGTCCATACAGCCAATAACTAGGGTAATCAAAGCAAAGCGAGGTGTAATAAAACACGCTGTTAAACAGAAATACTAAGCACCACATAATGACAACAAGGAGGCAGAAATCCCACTTGAGGAGCTGGAGACAATGACATCTTTGCCCCTTCTTCAACTTATGAATGTGTGTGTGTGTGTGTGTGTGTGTGTGCACGTGCGTGCACGCGCACGCGCATAGCTTTACAAAGACTCCAGCTGGCCACCCAACACTCACGTCTACCAGAAGTGCCACATCATTCAACACCTGGGTCTTGGATTTGTAGGCGATGCTGGGGTCCCATGCCCCCTTTCTCCCCCAGCTGCCCACTTCCTTACAAGCTCTTTACCTGCTACTCCCCAGTGGTGAAGTGCTAAGGAAAAGATGCCACTATGAAATTCCTATCTGTCAAACACTGCTTGCTACAAAAAAAGATTTCACGAGGAAAGAGGACAAAATAATAGCTAAAATGAGGCACAAGGATTATCTGTGGCTATCATTTATTTTTGCAATCCCTATCTGCTTACCACAAAAACTAGGAATTATCTGTTCTGGCAAAGGAAGAAAATGTTGTCATCTAGTTTAAAAGACTGACAGTTTCAAAAAGCAGCAAGAACAACTAGATATGACAATCAAGAGTTGGTGATAAATTCTCTGCCATTACTTCATAAGACAGGTGAGAAAAGCTAGTATGTCGAACACTAATAACCTATCTGCAAAATACTAGATAAGATCCAGACTCTTTCAGTAACATTATTATGTGTTTGTGTTTATTAATAGGAGACTAAAAAGAGAGACAGGGACTTCAAATCTAGATAAAAGCAAACGCTTTTTGACTTACGGAAAAGGAAATGTATTGACATACAGACGTTTCAACTCGCATCAACGGGCTGAATCAGACAAGCCTTTTGTTACAGTCTTTTTGGAGGAGCAGGCAGCAGTTTTTTAAAAATTGAATTCCAATGTATGTTTGCAAGGCACACGCCTTCTCCTTCTCCAGTGACTGGCCTATTACTCACCTGGTTGCTTCACAGCCTACATGACCTGCCTGGACCTTGAAGGCAATGGAGGACCCACTCTTTTAGATTTGGAGCAGCTCCTCTTATTTATTCACTTCTCCAAGTATTACTATGATACTGTAATACTTCATTAATGTATTCCCTCCCTCATTTCTACCACAAATGCCTTATTTGAATATTCCTAACAAACCCACTCTCCTCCTTTCTTTCCAACAAGAGTCCTCTGGCCCAGTCTGCTTCCGCAATGTGGATGGTGGGCCAAGCAGCGCAGGAGAATCCTTACAACTACTTGAGCAGGTGGGGAGGGAGGCTTATCCTGGGGGATGGGGGTGGGAGGGCTGGCTTGGGGCAAGCTGAGAGGGCAGCACAGACACTTTCTCGAACTCCTCTGCTAGGCCCTGCTCAACCTAGCTTCTCCAAGTGGGTTTATTTCAAAGCTCAAGCTGAACCTCCTTGACTCCCTTCTGTGCGTGTTAGAGCCTGGGACTGGACTCCAGCATCCATGAGGTGGCAGTATCTGCAGGACTGCAGGCTGTATAAACCTTAAGGATTGTCTGCTGTCTAAAAGGTACAAAGAAATCTAACACCATCACGGATAAAGTGAGAACCACCTCCATCTCAAAAGCCTACACGAGGTCATTATTAACAGGGCTCTTTCAAATTGTTTTTTTTCCTGGAAGGTGAATTTCTTTTATCTTTCATCAGAAGCATATAACCTTTTCTCTGTCAAACGAATCAGAATACCCAGAAGGATGAAGCTAAATATTTAACACCAAGATGCAGCCCAAGGAAAAAAGTTTGTAACACTCAGAAAGCAAATAAATAAACTGCACATTGATTGCAAAAACCTCCAGCTAAACGGAAAGGTATCTGCTTTCATGTCTGAGGGCCTTTGGTTAAGAGTCTCTGTATTTTCATTAGTTACACTATGTAATCAACAAAGCATTTTGGATCACCATGCTTGGAATGTCTTTATCTCTAAGGAAGTGATAAAGAAATGAAGATAAATAGAAAAGGAAAAAATACATTACTTAGGAACCAATTCAAACTAGAAACATGCAAGAAAAGTAAATGATATATGTTGGAGAGAACAACTGGTTTTTCTATATTCGAGATAAATGAGTAATATTGCTTTAATCAACTGCTTATAGGAACCCTCCAACATTTTACCAAAACTTGAGGAAAAATAGTAAAAAATACTTATATCCCCAACAAAATTCAAGAATGCTTTTTAAAAACATGTTGACTTATAGTTGAACAGCATCCAATCTATAATCCCGGGGTGGAAAACTGGCTTGCGAGCATTTCTAGAATAGGGCACAGGCTTCCTGCATCCTGATGATCAAAACAGGCAACTTCCCAAAGCAACGAAAATCAAACACTCCCAGAAAGCACAAACCTGAATAACTATGAATTTTAACGGGCATGTTTTAAACATTTAAAATCGCAGTTTAGAAATTCACTCTCAAGTAACAGACACTCAAACAGTCATTTTAATCAAAGACTCTTAAAGAAATATCATAAGTCTCGTGCTTATCTTTTAAACCAAACAGCCAAAAAGCTAATTAGTCAATTTCATTTAGTGATTCACAATCACATCCTCACATGTATGATATGTGTGCATATGTTTTAGGCATGGAAATAGGAGCAATGGTGCTAATTTGCCCTCCCTAACGGGTGGTCCTGACAGCTTCAGGAAGGCTCCTGGGCCCATGTCCCCAGGGGCTGCTGCCCTGACCCGGGCAGCTCTCCAAGGCTGTAGGAGCCCCCCAGACAGTGCTCCATCTGATTTCTGCGACAAGCACACTGACTACCCTCCTTCTGACCAGAGAAATTTGTTCCAGGTTTACTGTTAGGGCCTCTTCCTAACTAAAGCGTGAGGACAGCTCTGAAGAGGAGGAGAAAACAAGAAATCCACTTGACACAACTCTCCACGAGAGCACTCCACGGTGTCAGCAGGAGTCATGAGGCGGAGAGTAAATCAGAAGAAAACCTCTCCCCGGCAGTGGGGCGGAGCTTCCCGGCCGTGCAGAGGGAGGGGCCGGGGTCCTGAGAGCAGCGGTGGTGGCCTGCCCAGCCAAAGGGAAGGAAGTCAGAGCATGGTGGCCCGAAGAGGCCCAGCGCCACAGCCTGAGAACCCATCAGGAAGGAGGCCAGGAAAGTGGTACCCTGCATGGCAGGTCCTCTGGTTAATGTGAAAGGAATAAAGTGATACTGGGAAGTTAATGCAAATTCTCCACTCCCTGCCAAAAGCCAGGAGGCCAGAGGAGAAGAGAGAAGAGAAAAAGAGGGAAAACCCAGGAAGCACTAAATTAAAAAAAGACAATTGATTTACAAAAGGGGAAAATGATAAGCAGTGATTTATTAATTCTTTGCTTAGAATTCCGTGTGTGTGTGTGTGTAAACATTTTATAGCTTTTCATCCCCCATAATCTTAACACCTCAACTAGAGCAAAGCAATAAACACAACACATGGCTCCAGTTTCCAATCTCACTCCCCAGATGTGAACAAACAGCTAAGAATGACCAAATATGTAAGAAAGTCTTCAAATAATAAAAAGATAAGGCATTAAAAAAAAATACGGGGCCAGCCCAGTGGCATAGCGGTTAAGTTTGTGTGCTCTGCTTCAGCGGCCCAGGGTGTGTGGGTTTGGATCTGGGGCACAGCCCTATGAACTATTCATCAAGCCATTCTGTGGCAGCATCCCACATACAAAATAGAGGAAGACTGACACAGATGTTAGCTTAGCGACAATCTTCCTCCAAAAAAAAAAAACAGGAGAAAAATCTTTTCAATTTGTTTTCATTTACATAAAATAAAATTCACTCTTTTTGGTGTACAGTTCTATAAGCTTTGACAAATGCAGAGAGTAACCACCAACACAATCCAGATACAGAACAGCCGCATCACCCCAAAAGCTTCTCTCATGTCATCCCTTTGTAATCGCCCTTCCCCTCCACTAAGCACTAGCAAATACTGATCTATTCTCCATCACTATAGTTTTGCCTTTTCCAAAATGTTATATAAATACAATCATGCAGCATGTCCCCTTTTAAATCTGGCTTCTTTCACTTTTAATATGGGTGACTCAAGATAATAACATTATATTATTATATTTTATTAATATAATTAACTTCTCATATTTATTACATTAATATTATTAATATTAATATAGAATGCATATTAATTCTAGATTCATCCATATTATTCCATATATCAATAGTTCACTCTTTTTCATTGCTGACTAGTATTCCACTGTATGGCTATACCACAGTTTGTTTATCCACTCACCAGATGAAGGACAGAAGAAAACATTTTAAAATTCTAGTTAATTTCCTCAGAGATAGACAAGTGTCCATAAAGTAAGAATAGGATAATATAGAAAGGGACGGTCAGAGAATAAATAAGAGCTTACAGAAATTAAAAATGACAATTAAAATGCAAAAACTAATAGAAGTCTTTAAAGATAAAATCTAAAAATCTCTCAGAAGTCAGAACCCCAAAAGAGGAGAAACTAACAAAGACAGAATAATTAGGATAGAATTTCTAAATTCTAATAGAAATGCAGGGGGGAAAAGAAAGAACAAAGAAAATGAGAGGAGGAAATTACCGAAGAAACAAAACAAGAAAATTCTCAGCACTGAAGAACTCAAGCCTCCAGGTTAGAAGGGCTCACTGGGGGCCCAGACAACAAAACTTAGTGTATCACACAGCACAACATCATGGGGTTTCTGAATCCTAGGAGCAAAGAGAAGTTTCAGAGGGAGAAAATAGGTCACACATAAAAGGAATCACTGACAACAGATTTTTGAACAGTAATAAATATTTGAAGTCAGGAGAGCAATTGTAACACTCCAAAAAATCATGATTTCACCTAGAATTCTATATCTTACTAAAGTATCAAATCAAGTGCAAGTACAGAATAAATGCATTTTCAAACAAGCAATAATTCCAATATATATGTATATATATATACTTACCAAGCCTCTAAAGAATATGCTTCTGCAAAATGAACATATAAATGAAGAAGACAGGGTATCCAGGACAGGGAGACCAAAAGAGAACCCCCAAGAAAACAAGTGGTGCCCAGGCCCAGAGACGAGCCAGCTGAGACTGGAGCAAAAGAACAGAAAGTTGGGGGAGGCAGACCCAGTGAGAAAATGCAGCTGGTGGCGGGGTTGTGTTCGGATATCTGTGTTTAGTAAATGTTCTGTGGGTTCTTGGAAAGAACTTTTCTCCAAGTGATAGGGGAGGTTCTTTCTTCCATGTCTGTGTTTCTAAGAACAAAGACACCTTCCCCAGAAGCAACCCCCGCAGGTTGCCCCTTGAAGGGCAGGGGAATGGGGCCACGGTGACCAGTTTGAAAGGAGGAAGAGGAAACAGCTGTTGGGCAGCGACTGACAATGCTCCATGTGGCATGTATTAACCTTAGGGGGAAAACTGAATTTAAAAAGTTGCATGAGAGAAGAAATGAATCATCATAGTACAGTAAAGGGATCATCAGTAAATTACATGTCATGAATAATGTAAATAGTTACTGCTGATTTACCCAAATTCTGGAAGGCTAGAGAATGCAACAGTGGGAGTATGCTATAAGGGAACTAAACTCTCTGCTGCTGTGATGAGAAACCAACTGAGGATGTCCAAACAAGAGATGGAGGAAGAGCACATTCTGAGAATGCTGGAGCTAGACAGCTAGATAGCAGAAGAAACAGCAAAATGATCTGAAATATGTTGCCTCTGAGGAGTAGGAATCTGGGACAGGGAAGGTGGGCAGAGGACTGCAGCTTCTTGTTATAAGCCTTTTATCACTAGAATAAAATAAAAATTAACTGTTTATATTTTTATTTTTTTGCTGAGGAAGATTAGCCCTGAGCTAACATCTGTGCCAGTCTTCCTCCACTTTATATGTGGGTTGCCACCACAGCATGGCTGATGAGTGGTGTAGGTACATGCCCGGGACCCAAACCCACAAACCTGAGCTGCCAAAGTGGAGCACGCCAAACTTAACCACTACACCACAGGACCGGCCCAACCCACCCCCCCAATTAAAAATTTTAAAACCACTGTTTTCTTATGAAATATTTAAAGAAAACTGAAGAAAGTGTGAAGATTTAGGTTATTTTAATGAAGATCTAAAGCTACAAACTCAAAAGATCTACAGAGCAAATTTTCAGCTTAAATTTAAAATTTGAGAGATCTGAGGAGATCACTGTATTGGATGCCCAAAAATTCAACAGATTGGCTGTTCTTACTGAAATGACAGAACAGCTGAAGCTGAAGCTGAATCAGCAGGAAGAAAAACTCTACTATTTCTGGTTTGTTCAGAGAAGAGCAGACCCTGGATTCACCAGTAGCCTGAGCAGGTGAACCAAGACAGTGCATTTTAATGTGGCTGAAAATAGTAGCAGCATGTAGGGTTGTTGTGAGGGCTAGAAGTCATGCATGTACACACTTATCACATGGTGGGTATTAAATAAATGCTCGTATTATTGCACTGCATCAAAAAGCACATACAGACTCACTGCTCCACGGTTGACTTGGCCACAGAAGGGGTAATGCCCACCCATGTGACAATGCGTTCTCTTGTTTGCTTTCGCTTGTCCCTATCAGCACCGGGGGCAGAGGGCCCTGCGTCTGCAGCTAACTTCTGCAGCAGCCTTAAGTGTCCTCCACTTTCACCTTGCTCCTTACTCTGCCCATTCTCAACCCAGCTCTAGAGCTGCTCCCAGTTCTACCTGCCCTCTCGTTATGTCATCACCCTTCTCTCCATTCTAGAATTTGCACAGCCCATCAACACAGAATAAATATTTAGCCTCTGTTCCAGAGACTGACTCTCTGTATAGAAAGGGACTGGTAAAAGTATCCATTAGGCAGAATTTCATCTTGAAGAGAATTGGCTATAATCAGATAAGAAAAGAATTGTTACTATGGGCCATCTGCCAGGACACAGAAATAGTTTCATTTTGAAAGAACAGATGACATAATCCTATTCCTTTCCAACATTATCTCCATGGTGCATATTCCTAGAGAGTAGATTCTGTACTTAGCAGAGTCGCAATAGTGCACAGAAGTACTCTGATGAATACTATGTGCTAGGTTAACAGTACGAGGTCAATTTTGGTTAGGAAAAGGCAGGGTTGCAAGACATTGGTATCACTACTAAGAAACCATAACATGTAGACCATAACGCCCGGTTCACATCTACCAAAGTCAAGTTCCCCACTGGGTTGTGGCCAGAGGCCACTGGCGTACACTTTATCTGTCTGTGCCTTGCTTACACACTTATGCCTTTCTGTCCTTATGTTCACGGTTATTTCTGTACATGCCTCATCTCCTACCCCTCCCCGCCCTGCTTTGTTCATAGAACCCCGGCTGCTCTTTAGGGCAGGGCCCTTGCCTTTTAGCATCCGTAGATCCCCCTTCCAGGCCTTTCACATAACAGGAACTCCATAAACTTTGCTGAATCACGGACAAAACTGTTGACTTCTGGGGCTGGCCCCACGGCCGAGTGGTTAAGTTCGCACGTTCTGCTTCAGCCACCGGGGGTTTCGCTGGTTCGGATCCTGGGCACGGACATGGCACCACTCATCAGGCCACACTGAGGCGGCGTCCCACATGCCACAACTAGAAGGACCCACAACTAAAATATACAACTATGTACTGGGGGGATTTGGGGAGAAAAAGCAGGAGGAAAAAAAGAAGAAGATTGGCAACAGTTGTTAGCTCAGGCACTAATCTTTAAAAAACAACAACAAAAAACTGTTGACTTCTGATTGGGGGATGGGCAAGCACTGCCATCAAAGCCATGTTTGTGAATTCTAGCCCCGTTCTGACTGCTGGGCTGGCACTACTCCACCCATAGAGCTCCCACACTCCTCAGCCACAGAGGGCCATGCAGGGTCCCTCCATCGTTATGCTTGGGGCTGAACTCTGACCACTGTCAGAGCTCACAGGAGCTCTGTTGCCAAACCTAGGTTAATTCATTCTCTACACATGTATTGAGCATCTACTTTGTGGCAAAGGTGCACTGGTGCTAGGACAAAGAGGTCCTAAGACGCAATCCTCGCTACAGAAAGAGCTTCTGGTCTGTATGCCTGTGCTGCTCCCCAGGGCCTCCAGGGCTGCACCAGGGTGGACAGCGGTGATGGGGAATTCCCTCTCACAGCCTCTGAAGTCCTCCTTTGTCCCCCAGAAGCTGTTCGTCAGTCACTGGGCACCCACATTCCTCTGGATTCCTACGCATTTTCTTTATTCCTTTCTCATGATCCTTGTCAAAAAACTTTCTGCCTGGTACAGCTATTTTTTATATCCTTGTCTTTTTCTCTCTACTAAATTTTCCTCTCCTTGATACCAGGATACCAGACCAGCTCACTTCTGCATCCTTCCTAACACCCAGCTAAGGGCCTCCCCTGGGGCAGCTTCACAGTTCACATGTGCTGAAAGAAACAGGCCTGTTTAATAGGCACCAAAAATTTAAACCCCATCACTTTCTAACAGCTATCATTGATTTAAATTTTCCTGGAAAGCTTTATAGACAAATGTGCTGAACTATTACATTAGGTACTTTCTGATGATACGATTGGAAATTCTGTTTGGAAACTACAAAGTGTTGCTTTTCATTACACAACAGATTCCTATTTTCTTCTCTTTTTTTGTCTACCTTGTTGTCAAGGTAATAAGTGCCACTCTTCAAGGACCTACTTTGCAAATATTCATTTAAAGAGCAGAATTGCGAAAAGGTTTGTCTAGTATATAAATAAGCATTCCATGCATAAAATTATTCATTGGGAATAATCTGAATATACTGTACAGAGTACGCTGTAGGGCAAGGCATTCAAACTGGGTCAATTTAGTGAGTCATGACTCCCACTTTAAAAAATGAGAATATAAGAGAGAAGATTAATTTATCACATTTCCATGGGAAAGTACTATTCCTGAAACTTTTTTCAGTTAAGTGTGTGTATGTATGCGTGTGTGTGTGCAGGTGTGTGTGTGCATGTATATCCTTTCTGGAGTGCAGATAAAAAGGTTTGGGCAACACTGTGGTAAGGATATTTGTCATTGTTATTGGCTGCTTGGAACCAAACCAACTTCCTATTTTTGGGTAATTCTCAATGCTGTCAGTCTTGGCAGAGGCAGGGAATCTCCATTCCATTAAAGAAGCAAAAGGAGGGAGTCCTCAGCCCCCCTTCCCCCCGGGGGAGTAAACTGGGCTTGGTCAAATGGACCCTCTCGCTTGGGACTCTGAATCTCCAGTACAGGACACAAAGACCCAGATGATGGTGAGACTGGGTGGCAGACGGTCCCTGTGAGCAGCAGCTGATTGAGCCGTGGAGGTTGTGCCGGGGCAAAAGGAAGAGCCAGCAGGGCATCTGCCTCACTTGTTCCTGTGCCCATCCCCCAGGCATCATCCACAGCCTTCCTTTTCTGCTCAAAGTTACCAGAGTGGGTTTCTCTTGCTCACAACTAAGAATCTTGAATGACACAAATATCATGCTAAGGAGTTTGACCTCTATTCTGTAGGAAATGGGAAACCCTTGCATAATTTTAAACAAGAAGAATGAAATCAAGTTAGACAGTCTTCTATAAACTGGGCTGGAGACCAGAAACACGGGCAGAATAAACCCAGTGGGAGTTGGCCCAGACCAGGCAGAAATGAGGACCTGAACAAGGACACAAAGTGTTAAAGATAAATCCCATTAACATTTTCTGCACGAACTACACTGATAAGCAGCAGACGAGTAGGAGGGACGACCCAAAAGCATGGCTGAAAAGACCCAGTGAGGCCAACACAGAGCACAGTGAAGTGCATGGACTCTGGAGCCAGACTCCCTGGATCTGAAGCTAGACTGACCAGCTGGGTGAACTTGAGCCAGTTACTTAATCTCTCATTGCCTCAGTTCTGCCACCCGTAAAATGGGAACAACGATAGTCCCTAACTCACAGAATTATCATTATGAGAACTAAATTAGTTAATATACACAGAGGGCTTGGAAGAGTGCAAGGCCCCTGGAAAGCAGAGTATAACTGTTAAAGAAATTTAAGACAAAAACGTTCTCCATGGGCCGGCCCCGTGGCCGAGCGGTTAAGTCCGCACGCTTCGCTTCGGCAGCCCAGGGTTTCACCGGTTCGGATCCTGGGCGCGGACATGGCACTGCTCATCAAGCCACACTGAGGCGGCATCCCACATGCCACAACTAGAAGGACCCACAACTAAAAGTATACAACTATGTACCAGGAGGCTTTGGGGAGAAAAAGGAAAAATAAAATCTTTTTAAAAAACCAAAAAACCTCCATCCCAACTACTATAGCAAAGCTGTTGCTTCACGTCTAACTTGGGGAGTGAACTTCCAGCACATTGCTCTCCTTGGGTTACTTTGACTCTACTTCGAGTTATTTGCAATTCTTAGGGAAAACCTTTCACAACAGAGTTTATGCACAATTGGGGCCTAATCTTTAAATCTCTCTCTTGCATTACTGTTTGTGAATTTATCCACAGCTAAAGTTCAATGACTCTTATTAGCTAGCATCACCAGGGAACCAGTGTTTCACATAAGTTAATTTTCTAGCAACTGAAGCATATCTAAGAACAAATGCACACAAAAGTCTGAATTATGTTACCAGATAGCTTGCAAAACATACTGTATAATTTCCTACTTTCTTAAAAAGAGTGCATCAAAAATAATTTTAATATGTCCATGTTGACTTAACTTGATCATTTTGAATGAACATCTGTCACTGGATTAATGCTGTAATATAGTGATGGTTTTAAGGATTAACTACCATGGTTTCAAGATCTGTTTGCTAAACTATTAGTTCAAATACAACTATATTGGAGTCCTATCTCCCTTTTACTTTAATTTTTCCTTCCTCTTTCCCTACTGTTAAATATTACGTCTTGCAGCTAATCATTTCTGCTTCAGAATATAACTTTTCCTGTTTTGTTGTAACCTGAAACCACACTGAAATAGATATTAAAATCACATATAAAGCAAAAAGTACGTGGGCCTGGCCTGGTAACTGAGTGGTTCAAGTTCCATGCACTCCTGTTTAGAGGTCTGGGTTCGCGGATTTGGATCCCGGGCATGGACCTACTGCACTCACCAGCCATGCTGTGGAGGTGTCCCACATACAAAAAAACAGAGGAAGATTGCACAGATGTTAGCTCAGGGAGAATCTTCCTCAGCAAAAAAGAAAAAAAAGTAGTACGCAGTAAATGGTTACATAGTATATTGATTGTGGTATGGGCATGAGACTCCAACAAAGGGCGGGAAACCTACCCTGTACATTTTGTGGAATCTATTTAGCCTACTCTCTAAATAGATTTTTGTTGTTGTTGTTTTTTACTGTTCCCAGATTTTTACTGTTAAGAACAGCTGAGGATGCCAAAAGAACACTGTGAGTTTGACTAGTGATGACTAACAGTGGAAGGCAGGGAAGGTAAGCCTCCCCTAAACCCCAGACTTGTGTATGAGGCCTCCTACTCCACGTCTCCCTTGTATTGGTTTCATATTGTTTTATAACAAAGCACCACAGCTTAATGGTTTAAAACAACACAAATTTATTATCTTGCAGTTCTGGAGGTCAAAAGTCCAAAATGGGTCTTATGGGCTAAAATCAAGGTGTCGGCAGAGCTGCATTCCTTCTGGAGACTCCAGGGAAAAATCTATTGACTTGCCTTTTCCAGCTAGAAGCTGGAAAATGGATTTCAGGAAACGTATGGAGGCCACCTGCACTGCTTGGCTTGTGGCCCCTGCCTCCGTCTTCAAAGCACACCCCCTCGACGTCTGCTTCAGTCATCAGTCTCCTTCTCTGACTCTGACACTCCTGCCTCCCTCTCCTAAGGACCCTTGTGATGGCATTGGGCCACATGGATAATCCAGGATCATCTCCCATCTCAAGATCCTAACTTCAAAAGAGCTGCACAGTCCCTTTTCCCAGTGAGGTAACACAGTCACAGGTCTCAGGAATGAGGACGTGGACATCTTTGGGGGCCATTGTTCTGCTACCGCATCCATATAGATGTTGAACAGATCTCAAATTTAACATGCACAAAACTGAGCTGCTGATCTTCCCACTCAATCCCACCACCTCTTTCCAAACCTGCTGCACCCACAGTCCACCTGTATTTCAGTTGACAGCAAGTTCCAGTTGCTCAGGGCAAATCTTGCAGTCACCATTGTCATCAAGTCAGGTATGCTTTCAAAACTAGATCCAGCATCTGACTACCTCCCCCCACCTCCACAGCCATCACCAATCCAAGCCACCATCTGACTACCTCCCCCCACCTCCACAGCCATCACCAATCCAAGCCACCATCTTCTCTCAATGGGATCCCCGGAACGGCCTCCTGCACAGTCTCCCAGATCCCGGCCTACAGTCTATTCCCAGCCCTGAGGCCAGAGGGAGACGCACTGAATACACGTTAGATCATATCACCCCTCTCTTCAAACTCCTCCAATGGCTCTCCATCTCACTCAGAGTAAAAGCCAAAATCCTTATGACAAGTACCCCAGGGCAAAAGAAAAGCAAAGGCTCAGAGGAGAGAAAGCACAGTTTTCCAGGAACAACAAGCTGTTGAGTGTATCCTCAGCAAAGACAGAATGAGAGGTGAGTGTGTGCGTGTGGGCAAGGGTCTGTCCCCACGTTAGGTGGTCTGACCCTAGCCTAAGGGCCACGGGAAGCTATTGATGCGTGTTCAGCAGAGTGTGGCACGCCCAGGTCTGCGCTTTGGGAAGGCAGCTCTGGCTGCAGCCTGAGATGGGACAGAATAAAGCAGCGCGGGAAGAAGGAAAAGTGTCAGGAGGCCATTGGAAGAAGGCAGGAGAGAGAGGACAGTGGTGGAAGAGAAAAAGGGAAGTGAACAGATCCATGGCCATTCAGGAGGTCAAATGGCAAAACGTGGTGATGGCTCAGATTTGAGGTCAAGGATGACCCCCGGGGTCCTGACCAGAGTGAATGGGTATCTAAGATGGCGGTGCTCATCATCCAGATGGAAACTCAGCAAAAGGAATGACAGGGTGTGACATGCTGAGACCACGTGTGGGAGATAGTCAAGTCAAAATGCTGGAAGGTGACTGACCATACGCAATCTGGTGATAAGAGATACTGGCTGGAAATGTGTATTTGGAAGTCTTCAGTTCGCAGATGGTTTTTAAACCATGGAAATAGATAAAAACCACTCAGATGAGCATATAGAAGGGAAAGGGAAGAGGGTGCAGGACTGAACCCTTTAAGGGAAAGAGAAGGTTACAAAGGAAACTGACAAAGAATAGCTAGAGGGTTAGGAAAAAATAGTAGAATCTGGTGTTATGGACAGAATGCAAAAGAACCCAGAGTTTGTAAGAGGAATGGTCACCAGTGTCAGATGCTGCCAACAAACTAAGAAAAAAGGCTTGGAAATATTCCATCCGGTTTAGTGTCAAATACCTTGTTAGAGATCCTAACAAGAGCAGTTTCAGTCAAGTTCAAGCCACAATGGGCCATGGAATGAGGAGGGAAAGAAAGCAAGAGAGAAAAAGCATTTACAATGGCTGTGAGGGGAGGTGGGGCATTCAGGACAGTGTCCCAGGTGGGGGGTGGGGGGGGGTCCAAGCATAATTTCGCTTCTTCTGTCTTCTTTCTTTCCTTCTTTCCCTCTTACTTGCTTCTAAGGTGTCAAAGATCTACGTGTTTAAATTCTGATAGGAAGAAACTATCGAGGAGAAAAGCAGATTATCAATGTTTGAGATCTCTGAGAAGGGAAGAGAAGATGGGAGGCAAGACGCAGGCGGACACAGTCCCCTTGGGGTCTCTACTCAAGCGCCACCTTGTCAGAAAGCTCAGCATCTCCATGCAGAGCCCTGGGAATAAAATGGAAAATCGGATGGCACCCCTACCCTCAAGAGCTTCCCGCCATGAAAGGGAGTGGAGGCCACTAAGCAAGCAACGCTGACACGTTACACACCTGTGGTAGGTGCTCTGCTGGGGTAGCAGAGGTGCTGGAAAAGCAGCCAGGACCAGAGTCTTCCAAACGCCTGGAGGGGCACCAGAGGGACAGTCAGAGTCCTAGAAATGTCTAGGCCTAAGCCGAGCTGTGAACTACCGAAAACGCAATCATAAAAGAAATACTTTCCATTAGCACCTCTTTGGAAATGTGACAGGTGAGGAATCTGCTTACAGTTTTCAATGCTACTAACATCAGCATCGAGTTTTCATCGCCCCCTGTGTACAGGGAGGCCGCAGCAAGGCCCCGCTTTCCTCTCCTGCCCCCCTCCTCCCATGGGGTCCTCCTCCCAGAGCAAGCAGCTCACTACCTGTTCCTCTCACCTTCAGGGAAAGAACAGGGCAGCAGGCCACGAGATGACAAAGACCCTCTTCCTTTCTTAATTGAAAACTATGAACACCGTCCTTCAGAGCTGGGCGTAACCCACCCCTCCTCTCCCTCCGCCCCAAGCCTGGATCCTGGGTGGTGAGAAAACCTTCATACTGGGGCCAGGAAGCTCACAGGTCCAGCCAGCTCCAGACGGGCGACCGCACCCAAAGACCCAATCTCCCTGCTTCTGGTCCCTGCACAGCCGTGAGAAACCATCTCCCTGGCCCTCTGCTCCCCTTCTCTCCCACCTGCCAGTAAGGCTGCTCAGCCTGGGCAGGTCCCGATTCCCCGCCCCTCTCCTCCTTTCCCACAGTCCTCATATCTGCTCCCTTTTGGCCCTGAAACCAAACAGTTACAAAATGTGCCTCTGTGGAAAAACATTCCTTAAAATATTAATGTTTCGTTCCTCTGTTTTCCCTTCCTCTGCTTGCCTCCCCCCGGCAGGTAGCTGGCTCTGTGCCTTCTGGTCTCAGGAGAGGCTGGTGACTCAGGAGAGCAGCCCCAGCCCGGGACGACACTTCCCTTCCTGGCTCTTGTTTCCAAATCAGGGTCTCAGGCAGTGAGAGGAAGAGCCCCTGTGAGAACTACAGAGAAGGCGGCAGAGACTGAAAGATCTCCCCAGAGTGAGTTTCCCAGGCCCGAAAAAGAGAGAGTGCTGTGGTTCCTAGAGGCGGGCAGTTGGGCGCTGTGCTGGCCACGCTCCAAAGCCAGCAGAGCTAGGTTGGGGAAGAGCTTTGCCGGGCCTTGCTGGGCTCCCAGGCTGCACAGGTTCCCGGAGCAGGAGAGAGGGCAGAGCGGGTAACCTGAAGGGGCTCCACGGCATCTCAGGGGTAACTGTTGTGGACCTGATACCCTGGACCAGAGGGATGTCTCTCCTGCTTCCTCCAACCCGAGGACATTTGCACAAAGAGAAAGGAGGGAAGAAGGTGTAAAAAGAAGTAGCTAAGATTGAATCTTCTGCCAGCCCAGAGCAGGAAAACAGCTCAGAGTCAAAATTAAATTAAGTTATAGAGGATGAGGAGGCACACCTGAGTTTCAAAGCTGGCAAACCACCTCGACAGAAATAAAACAGAAACCATACTCATTAGTCAGGTAAGACAAGTGTCCAGCTCATGCTGGACAGCACAGGCAAGTCTAACTCACACACGTGGCCCTGCGATGTTTATTTACATCCTCTCCTACATGACCAACAGCAGCACAGACCCTCACTTCACAGGTTAACAGAGTTCCAATCTTAAATGAAGCAAAAGCTCATTTTTAAAAGTCTAGCCCTTAAATGAACATGTACCAGCCCACCTGCTCCCTGGTAGCCACGCCCTCCTGTCTCATCTTGCTCCTCTGCCCAGCAGCAGCCAGTCCTCTTTTAAATATGAGGATGTGATCAGATCACTTCTCTAAGGGCTCCTTTTTGCCCATACAGCACAACCCGATTTCTTGAGCAACCGTAGAGCCCTTCACTCTCCAAAACCCATTTAACTTGCCAATCTCACCCGCCCACCCTCATTCTCCCACATGGACCCTCTGTAATCACACAGAAATGCAGCATTCCATGAACGTATCAGCGCCTTTCAAAGTCCCAGGCCTCTAGCATCTCCCCTGCCTGTGATTCCCCATGCCCATAGCAACTCGGCGCCTGGCACAGAGCGGTTAGTCAACAAAGCTCAAATGAATGAAGTACTCAGTGAAGCCCCAAACCTGCAGACATCTCCCCATGAGTTCAGTAAGCCTCACAGGCAGGAGAAGGTTCTGGTGTCCTCCTTCCACACAGGGGCAGAGGGTGCAGATGCACAGGCCAATTCTGTCCTACAGAGGCATCTGATTTGACCCTCACAAGGTAATGATTTAAACTCTTTATCAACAAGCATAAATCAGGGAATTTTGCCTAAATCATCCAAACTCCTGACTTAAGGTGGAAAACCAGGCAACCTGGTACCCATAGCCCAGCGTTCCCACACAGCAGCGCTCTTTAAGGGTAGTGCTCCTGAGGCCAGCCTGGTGGTACAGCGGTTAAGTGTGCACATTTCGTTTCAGCAGCCCGGGGTTCGCCGGTTCGGATCCCGGGTGCAGACATGGCACTGCTTGGCATGCCATGCTGTGGTAGGCATCCCACATATAAAGTAGAGGAAGATGAGCATGGACGTTAGCTCAGGGCCAGTCTTCCTCAGCAAAAAGAGGAGGATTGGTAGCAGTTAGCTCAGGGCTAATCTTCCTCAAAAAAAAAAACATAGAGTAGCGCTCACTCTCTAGCTCACCTGATCCTCACTCCTCAAAACTGTTACCCCAACAAAAGGTGTGAGGTGGCCCCCATGTGCAAATAGAGGCCTCTGGAGCAGAAGACCCAACCCTCATCACATAATGCCCCAAATTCATTGACTCCTCAATTCGCATCACCAACACACTGAATTTAAACCTCTTCCACACCTGTGACCTCACCGCCACTTCTCAGTTTGCTGGGGTATGTTTTCCTGGTGCAGAAAGCTGGGGATGGACTATGTTAATGAGGCCAATTGTATTTTTTTTTAATTTCTTAGCAGTATATCTGAACTACATGTGCTTCCCTAAAATTTCCTCATGCATTATCCGTTTTCTAAAAAGGTGTCACTATGTTGGCCTCATTTTCATAAGCTTCTTTCACTGGTTAGGTCTTAGGCAAGAGGAGAATTCACCCCCAAAGGCCCCAATTACCAAGCAATGATTTTCCTGTGGCTGCCTAGATCCTCTGGCGCCTCCTCAAACCAACAGCTGAGCCAGCGCACAGAACCGCAGCTCCCGGTCCCTCCCAGCCTCAGGAATTTTATAACGCATGCCCAACAGAGCATCTTCAATTACAGGGAATCAATATAAATCCCCCTCAGCAGACATGTCTAAGCCGATGAAACTGTTGACAAGAAAGTATCTGCATCTCTTGATTGGAATCTGGTCCAAAAGCAATTGAATCAAAGTACTGCAAAGCTGTCTGACAAACAATCGCTTTTGATTACGAGGAAAGCTGAACGAGCAACATCGTCATGCTGTAAAGGGGCTTATTCTCCTATTAAACTAATATTTTAGGCGAGAGCTTACATCACTTCAAACTACAGTCCCCCCCTAAAATTCAGAACCCTCTCTAATTTTTAGTACTCATAAACATACTCCCCTTTAATAAAAATGCTCCCTCTGAGAAATGCCTCAGATCTTTGTCTATTCCTAATGCACCTCTTTGACTATTTGATAATTAATTGACTTTTAACACTTTTGTACTAAAAGTGGTAATTATACTTTCTGAAACAACTGTCTATATTCAGTAAATACTTTGGGCTTGTTAAGTTCACTAAAAGCTTTGTTAGTGGTTCTAATATTTAGACTTTAATCCCGTTCCTGATTGATCTCTTTGCTCACAAATCCATTTCTCTAATTTTCTGTTTTCTCCAAAGTGAATTTGCAACTTCTTTGGTGGTGAAGTGGAGACAGACATGGAAAGGAAAGCTGAGTCCTAAGAGGCTGTCACTGACAACGATGACCCTTCTGCTTCACAACACACTTGTACAAAATCAGTTCCTAAGCGGCAGATGGATTTGCAGAAACACAACGACACGTGATGACGCGGCTGGGCAGGTGCCCACATCATCCCACGTTACAACCGAAGAAGCTAAAGAAGAGCTGACCTCACGTACGGGATGTAACGAAAGTCTCCGTTCCTCTTGTGGCAGGAGCCTCATGCCCCTAATTTTAAACACAATCTGCACACACCCTTACTTTTGTCCCTCCAGTCGCAGAAGCAAAGGGGTTCCCTACACCTGGGTTCTTACGCTATTCCTTCCTGTCTCTTCAGGGCCTTGATCCTCCAGTTTTTCATCGTCTATACCAGAGGCTCTCAGTGTTAGTTGTACACTGGAATCACCTGTTCACTGTAAGCAGTACTGACGCCTGGGTCCCACCCAGATGTTCTAACTGAACTGTTCCAGGGCCTGGCCTGGCCTATAGGACACCAGTGTGCAGCCAAGATGGAGAGCCACTGCTGTCTATCGTGAACTCCGTCAACAATGCAGGATCTGTGCCCCCAGCCCAGAAGTCAGACTCACAGCCTGTGTGCCAAAATGGCCTAGTGATGTGTTTGTGTGCGCGTGTGTGTGTGTGTCTATGGTAAATACACAGAACATAAAATTTACCATTCAACCATTTTCAAGCATACAGTTCGAAGGTATTAAGTACATTCACATTTCTCTGCAATGGGATATATGCTTTTTATGGAACGAGTAATCATGTTATTTTAAAAGTGTTTATAATTAGGGACACGGCACATAAAAATCCAGCTGTCTGGAATCTGGCAACAGGAAGTTAAAATGGCCTCCCAGCAACAGTCACCTGGGACAGCATCACGCTGCCCCTCAGGCAGGGCATGTGTCTCAGGGTTACCAGCATCCCCACTGCTCCCCCACAGGTTACTCCCAGCCCGCTTCCCACAGACAGGCTTTACTTTAGTCTATCAACAAGCTCAAGCCTCCTCAACCCTAAAGGAGTCCTGTGTCTTTGGATCTCACGCCTCTTTCTAGCTATCCCCTCTGTCTCCTTCCTTTCTCTCTCATCCCCCATTCACTCCCCAAAGCCCTGAAACCCAGCTTTTTCCCCTTCCACTGCAGCAAGCCGACCCTGGCAAAGATCAACGACCTCACGGCACCCAATCCCAGGGACGCTGTACTGCACTGAATAGCCTAAGATCTGCATCCTCTGGAACACCTCTCTCCTCCTCACCCTCTGCCCCTCTTCTCTACCTTCTCACCCAGGGCCTCATCCTTGGCTGACAGCAATGGATGACTCCCCACATGCTCAGGGTTCACCATGACCTGCAGACTGACAAATACAAACAGCGGGTTACTCAGGGGCTCCAGGAGAGTCTGAGAGACGAGTTTGAGTTTCCAGCTCTGTCACTTATGAGCTGTGATTTGCGGCCAGTTATCCAGCATCAGCCCAAAATCTTCATCTAAAAGATCGGGATAATAGGTCCACCTCCAAACATTACAGGAGTATGTGAGAGACCATGTACACAGCTCTAGACCAGAGCGTCGCTGTCCAACAGAACTTTCCACGATGATGGAAATGTTCTGTACCTGCATTGTCCAATGCAGAAGGCTCTAGCTACATGTGGCTACTGAGCACTTGAAGTGTGGCTAGTGTGACCGAAGAACTAAATTTTTCATTTTATTTAATGCTAATTAAGTTTATATTTAATCATTACATGGGGCTGGTGGCTCCCTGGCAGACAGTGCAGCTCTGGAGTGACAAATACTCAACAAGCATCGGGCAACAGAGCTATTATTATTGTCACTGTTAACAAAAGGAACAGCAATAACAAACTTCTCCAGCTCAGACCTCCCTCCTGAGCCTCAGGCTCTGCAGCCACTGACCTCAGGCAAGCTGCAGCCTGGTCCTCTTAGAGCATCCTACGCTCGGAAGAGTCACCAAAATTTCACCAGGGGATGCAGTACACTGTCAGAAATTGTTCTGTCCCAGCCATTCACGCCTGGTGAGGTGGTGGACGTGTGGCCACAGTCTCCAGGACACTCGGGATGGCATCGTTACTGCAAGCAGGTGGCAGCCTAGTTGCTGGGCTCCCCTCTGGGGCCTGAGGCTGGGGAGTGGGTTCCTCTGGCCTGGAGTACTCAGCAGGGACTCTGCTCTACTCAACAGGTAAGTTCTTACATCCCGCATCTACTAACATCTCTCTGGGACTCACCATCATCCTGACAACCATAATCCAAGTGCCACTGGACACTTCCCCATGGATTCCCCTCAGGCCACCACCAGCCCTGAACTGAGCTTGGCGTCTCGGCCCCCCTCCCAAGGCCATGTCCTTTCCTACCACATCCTCACAACTGATGGTCTGAACCATCATAGACACCTTCCAAACACCAAATCCAGCTGCTTTAGACCCAAATAACTTCTCACACTGTTAAAGGAAACTTTGGAGATCATCTTCTTCCATCCTCTTATTCTATAAATTAAGAAACCAAATGAGCTGGGGCCAGCCCTGTGGCCAAGTGGTTAAAGTTCCGAGTGCTCCACGTTGGTGGCCTGGGTTCACGGGTTCGGATCCCAGGTGTGGACGTACTCCACTCCTCAGCCATGCTGTGGAGGCATCCCACACATAAAGTAGAGGAATACTGGCATAGTTGTTAGCCAGGGCTAATCTTCCTCAAGCAAAGAAAAAAAAGGGAAGGATTGGCAGCAGACGTTAGCTCAGGGAAAATCTTCCTCACAAAAAAAAAGAAACCAAATGAGGTCAAGAGACAGCGTATTCGTCAGAGTTCCCTAGAGAAACAGAACCAACAGGATGTGTGTGTGTGGATGTGTGTGTGTATAGGGACAGAGGGAGATTTATTTTAATGAATTGGCTCTTGCAGTTATGGAAACTGGTAAGTCCAAAATCTGCAGGATAGGCCTGGAGGCTGGATACCCAGGGAAGAGCAGATGCTATAGCTCACGTCCAAAGGCCATCTGCTGGCAGAATTTCTTCTTATGGGGGGGTGGGGGGGTGGCCAGGAGGGCAAAGGCAATCTTTTGTTCTATCTAGGCCTTCAACTGATTAGATGAGGCCCACTCACATTATGGAGGGCAACCTGCTTCACTCAAAGTCCACTAATTTAAATGTTAATCTCATCCAAAAACACCCTCACAGAAACATCCAGAATAATGTTTGACCAAGTATTTGGGTACCATGGCCCAGCCAAGTTGATATATAAAATTAACCACCATAGATGGCAGACAACTTTACCAAGGTCACTGAGTTAAAATCCGGGGGAAATCTAAGAAAAGCTTTAAAAAAAAAGATACAATTTCCTCCGTTGCTAAAATATTTTAAAACAATCAAATTTTAATAAAAATCATTTTATTTGGCACAAGAACAGGCCAATAATAAGTTAATACTTATTATTAACATCCATAATTATAAGAACAATATAATACGTAGCTAACATTTACCGAGTCACTAAGGACCACACTCTGTGCTATCTGCTTTACATAGTGTCACATTCAATCGTCTAAGCAAACCCATGACACTGTTATGTATTTTGGCAATGCCTTTGGGTTATATTTGCAAAGAAATAAAACTTTGTAGCATGTATATATATATATATATAGCCAGGTTGAAGGATGCATTTGAATTGAGACGATTTTTTTTCTGTCTAAAAATCAAAACTACGACATTAGGCACCCCTATCTGGGAATGCCCATACGTCATCCTGAGCGCTAAAATACAGTCCTCCTAGGTTGCTGGCATCAATCCCATCTTTAAAAGGTTGACATGCATCAGCTCTTTGGAATCTTCTCCCAAACCAGGGCATTCCTCAGCCATTCCAAAATAAACCAAAGCTGCACATTTGCTAATCTGAGTTTATTCCGTTATTTCAGACAACACAACCACTACCAAAGTCCACAACCCCTTATCCACAATCCTGAATACCAAAAGATCTGGAAACCGAAAGGTTGTTTTTATAATCCATTTGACACTAAAACATTACCTAAACTGATATGAAGCTATATATAGTCTTTTTCAAAAAACCCATTTAGCGAGAATGTCCATATGTTTTATTTCAGAAATGTTAATGTATTTGACTCTGTTGACCCTATTAGGAATGTCATGTTCTATATGGTATAAGCACAATCCAGAAACCTGAAAAAGTGCAGATTCCTGCACATATTTGGCCCTAAGGGTTTTACAGACAGTATTAAGGACCTATATTATCCCCATTTTACAAATGAGGTCACCAAGGTTCAAAAAGAACCCAAATATAGCTTCATTAGATGTCAATGCCGGTACGGGGATTGTTAACCACTATACTGCATGTATAAAGCACTTCCACATGCAATTGTAGAAAGCAAGCTGCAAACCTTGATGTCGCAGTGGACACCATTAGACTGGTTTTGTGGACCAGGAATTAGAGGCACTGAGACAGCAAATGATTTGCTTAAATATATGTGGTCTCATCAGAACCAGATACAGGATTCTCATAAAGATCCCCCTTATATTGATACTAGGAAGAAACCAAAACTTCCTCCAAAAGAAATAAAGGGAGGGAGTGAGGGAGGGTCATATGTGGAGTCTGATTTTCCCCAAGAGATTCTCAACTATGAGAGATCTCAAAAACCACTGCAAATAAGGCACCCTTCCCCTGATTTAGTCTTCTGAACGTCTTTCCCTCCTTTCTGTCTAAGGAGAATGAAGATGCCACTAGGAATCCAACAACATTCACACGATTACTCAGCACTCTCCATTCACTCAAGTACATCAAGCAGCAGAAGCAGCCAGGATGAGCGCAAGCCTTTGTCCCAGGGAGCAACGAGAAGGCAAAGCCAAACTCTGTCGTCGAGTCCACTGAATGTGGGGCTGGAAACAGGAAAAGAAACAAACTGGTCACAGGCCAGACAGGCAGAGAGTGGAGACAGGTGGAGAGAACCAGAGCAAAGCAAGAGTCTCGAAGCAATTGCCACCACCTTAGGGAACCAGGTGGCACCCATGCAGCCGTCCTGCAATGCACTGGATCCAAGGACAATGTGTCTAACAGCCCTGATAGAGCAGTCGTTCAGTTATGGTTGTTACCCAAATACCCCAGTGTTCATTCACTGATACCAGTTGGCTCTGCCCTTCTTATTCATTTCCTTTGATTGTAAATGCTTCCAATTAAATAACTGGTGGCTTAGCAACTGATTGAGAGAGAGTAGCTCTAGAGCCCTAGATCTCAAACTCGAGCATCCACCAGAGTCACCAGGAACAGATCACTGGGCCCCACCCCCAGAGTTCTGATTCCCTGGACCTGGGGTGGGGCCCAAGAATCTGCATTTCTAGCAAGCTTCCAGGTGGTGCTATGGCTCTGGAAAAGTGATGATCAATATAGTGACAAAGTGAGCCATCCATATAATTTTAGCTTTTCTAGTAACCACATTTAAAAAAGCAAAATCCAACCAGTGAAGTGAACTTGAATAATGTATTTTCTTTCATCTAATATATCCAAAATGTTATTTCAATATATTGATATAAAATCATTAATGAGGTATTTTACATGCTCTTTTTCATACTAAGTCTCCAAAATCTGGTGTGCATTTTACATTTACAGCAAATCTCAATTTGCACTAGCCACCTTTAAAGTACTCAACAGCCACACATGGACAACACAGTTACGGAAGATGCCCAGTGTATGTGAATAACAATGTACGTAGCAGGGAGATTAGCTTGAGCCCACATGACAGTCACCCAATCTATGAGAGAAGTCAGGCATCTGTGGAGGGCTGGAGAGGGGGAGCTGCCAGGGGTCTCTATGTGAGAGATCACAGGATCTCCTGGGAAAATACATCCCAAAGGCACGAGAGTGGAGGCCCTCGCACCTCATTCAGTGAGACAGGAGGGGAGACCCTGGGTCCTCATGAAGTCTACAACTCGAGTATTCTCTGGTCCAGTCCGTGGTCTCCACCCAAGCCCTAGGCAGAAGAATCGTTATGCTATGGAATCAGTCAACTCTAAAAGGGGGATCTGTTAAATACAGCATCAGAAGCTCAAGGAGGCCCCACTAGGGAACCCGTGTAGCCACTCACTGCTGCCTCCTCCCCCAGTTACCAACACGGAGAAACTGAAGAGGGATGTCCTGGACTGCATGTCTGTGGGGTGGGCACAGGCCTTCTCACCTGCAGTTCTAGCCTCAGACCAGAGTCAGTGTCTCAGTGGTAGGACCCATCACCGCAACCAGCCAGGTCCAGGACCTGAGCAGGAGCAGGAAAGCCCCCAGAACTACCTGGAATTCCCAAGACCCTCCCTGGAAGGAGGGTGGGGATTGAGGGGGTTTGAGTAGGACCAAGTGACAATTTATGAAAAAGGACGGTCTACCAGCAGAGACTGGCTGCTGAGTCCATTCTCAGGCTCCGGGTCTCTCAGCACACCATCATTACTTTGACTCCCAGGAAGGCATGCACAAAACTCAGGAACACCCAGCTTCACAGAACCACAGCGCATCTGCCTTTGGTGACCATGACCCTCCACGAAGGAAAACGAGGAGGATCTCCACAGACGTGCAACCTGCCATCGCCACTGCACCAGCACCCTCTTCCCAGCCACACGAGGGAGACTGCAGGCTGCCCTGCCCTGGCTTTGCTGGTGAGGCCCACTTGCTTCAGCTCACCCCCTCCTTGGAATTGTTTTTCTTAAGGTAAAATATACATAAAACTTACCATTTTAACCATTTTTAAGTATACAGTTCAGTGGCATTGAGTACACACGTTGTTGTACAACCATCACCACCATCCATCTCCAGAACTTTTTCATCTTCCCAAACTGAAACTCTGTACCCTTTAAACAATGACTCCTCATTTCCCCTCCCCCCAGTCCCTGGGAACCACCATTCTACTTTCTGTCTCTATGAATTTGACTACTCCAGGTATCCTATATAAGTAGAGCCATACAGTGTTTGTCTTTTTGTGACTGGCTTATTTCACTTAGCATAACGTCCTCAAGGTTCATTCCACATTGTAACATATGACAGGATCTTTTTCTTTTTCAAGGCTGAATAATATTCCATTATATGTCTATACCACATTTTGCTTATCCATTCATCTATCGATGGACACTTGGGTTGCTTCCACCTTTTAGCTATTGTGAATAATCCTTCTATGAACATGTGTGTACAAATATGTTTGAGTCCCTGCTTTCAATTATTTCGTGTATATATGCAGACGTGGAATTGCTGGATCATACGGTAGTTCTATGGTTAATTTTTTGAGACCCTGAGATACTGTTTTCCCCAGCAGCTGCACCATTTACATTCCCAACAACAGAACACAAAGGTTTCCATTTCTTCACATCCTCACCAACACTTGTTATTTTCTGAGTTTTTTAAATAATAACTATCCTCCTGGGTGTGAAGTGGCATCTCATTGTGGTTTGATTTGCATTTCTCTAATGATAAGTGATGTTGAGCATTCCTCTGATTTTTTTCTCTTGACTGCTTCTGTCTTTGGCATCTGCTCCCCAGCCTGGGTCCACAGAACCTGCCTTTCACCATTTATCTTCACTGCCTTGGTGACCCTGGACTCTACTTACCTGTGCAACCTTCTATTCTTGCCCATCTAAATTTTTGAATTATTTGGTCCAGAAGCAGTAGATATTCATCTTGGTCATCACCTGGCACCCTCTGTCACAGCCAAGATTGATTCACTGCATAAGAATTCTTTCCTTATCCCAAGAAGAAATGAGATAGAATCCTCAGGGATTCAAAGAAAGGCCTAGCACTGGGAAGGAGTCCCCTGGCTTCCCCATTCCTTCCAGGAAGAACAGAGAACTAGATCTATTTGCACCCACTTGAGACTTGAGATGACACACTAGTGTGCCAGACTGGTCCTGGACTCCCAACATTGGCATCTGAAAGATCCCTGAGGCAGGCCAGACAAATCCTCACAGAGCCAGAGTCTCTTGAGGCAGTAAAGCCGCCAATGACGCCTAGAAAAATGCAAGTGACACAAGTGGTCACTAGGCTGGAGGCCCACTGGCAAGTGCCACGCCACTCAGGTCACGCTAACTTGCCCAGAAAAGAATGCCAGATCAGGCAAGACACCTTTCCCACAGCTCAAGGAAATAATACTGAGTGGCTTTACTTTTTTTTTTTCCCATTTCTTTTTCCATTTAAGGTTTTTATTAATTTGCATACAGTAAAATGCACCCCTTTGAGTATACAGTGCAGCAAGATTTGACAAACACATCCAGCACACATGTAACCACTACCACAATCAAGCTATAGAACAGTGCCGTCACCCTGCAAGATGTCCCCCATATAACGAACCCTCCCTACACCCACAGCACCTGGAAACCACTGATCTATCTTCTGTTTCCATAGTTTCACTTTTTCCAGAATATCTTATGAATAGAATCCATTTTTCATAGTTTGTTTGAGATTGATCCATGTAGTTTCAGTAAAATATACATAACATAAAATTTACTCTTTTACTCATGTCTAAGTGTTCAGTGGCATGAAGTACACTCACACTGTAGTGCAACCATTATGTGTAACTTTACTTTCAAAGGCTGGTCTCAAATGATTATTTTTGAACTTTAATTCCATTCAAGGTCCCTTGAGAAAAATGTGAAAGTTTGAAATTTTGACAGCACATTCTGTTGGCAAGACTATGAGTAAGTCAAGACATGTCCCAGGTTGCCAGCACAGTCCTGGCTCACGCCTGTTGCCCCAGTCTGATTATTAATAGAGCTACTTTCACTCTTAAAAGCACCCTGGTTTGGACGATAAGCTACACAATTGCTCTTGCCACAGGGAAACAGTTTCTCTCAGACATTCCTGGGGAGAGATCAAAACCAAAAATATGTATTTTTTAAATAAAAACCTTGTGGTCTATCAAATTACAACTGTCAAAACCTTTGACCCAAAAATCTCATTTCAGAGATTTTTACCCTGCACATAAATACACTCGCACTTGCACATACAGTATGACAGCCGTGTAACATCAGAAACAATCCAAGTAGCCATCCAGAGAAAGCTGTTTACATAAACCTTGTGTACGTACCCCGCCCCATGCAGCTGTAACAAAAACCCACAATCTTAGCAACTTAGGAACACACACCCACACACTTATTATCGCACAGTTCTGTAGGACTGTGTACTGGCTGAAGCCCAGGTACAGCATGGCCCAACAGGGTCCTCTGCTTAGAATCTCACAAGGCCTAAAACAAGGGCTGAGCTCCTTAGTGGAAATCCTGGAGAAGAATCAGCTTCCAAGCTTACTGGCTTGATTATTGGCCAAATTCAACTCCCTTGCAGATGTAGGACTGAGGTCCTTATTCCTTGCTGGCTGTCAGCACAGGACAGGAACCAGCCCAATGAGACAGGGCCATCGGCAAGGCCCCTGGCCTAACAAGATAAGGCCCCAAACCAATCAGCAAGCTAGGAGAATCAGATAGAGACCACCAAGATCCATTCTGGGGCCGGCACAGTGGCGCAGCGGTTAACACGTTGCATTTGGCCTGGGTTTCACCAGTTCAGATCCCGGGTGCAGACCTACACACTGCTTGGCAAGCCATGCTGTAGCAGGCCTCCCACACATAAATTAGACGAACATGGGCATGGATGTTAGCTCAGGGTCAGTCTTCCTCAACAACAACGAGGAGAATGGGTGGCAGATGTTAGCTCAGGGATAATCTTCCTCAGAAAAACAAAAAAAAGATCCTCATTCTGCAGCCTCTGGTCTTTCCTGGGCTTCTACATGCACCCTAGCACCCAGGAGGCCACTGAAGGTGACCATAGCTCCATTAGCATAGTAAATATTACATCACACCTGGGGGTGGAGAGCTACCATGCTAATGATCCATGCATCGCCTATAGTAGCATGCTACATGATAGCGCAGGGGAAACCACAGCCCCACCTCTACATGCCATGACAAGGCCCTCCTCCCCAGCCTTTGCTTAATAAAAGCCCCGTAATCCCGTTCCCTAACGAGTCGGTCACCTGTCCCTTTCCTTTCCATACCAGCTCCCTTGTGCCTCTCCTGCACACAAGCTATTAAATTTTTACTTTTCTACTCCCGTTTGTTGTCTCACTTGATTTCCATCCTGGGGGACAACAAGAACCCAATGTGCCGGTAACAAGCAGGGGGCTGGTCTCTACTCCTAGAGGTTTCCCTCATTCCTTCTCATTCTTTCCATGTCACAGGTCAGTCCCTCTTATGCATGAAATCCCTGACTTCTCCTTCTTCTGCATCTCTGACTCCACCCAGAGAAAGTTCGCTGCTTTAAGGGTTTATGTGATTAAATTGGGATCACCCGGATAATGTCCCTAAATTAAGGTCCATAATCTTAATTTCACCTGCAAAGTCCCTTTTGCCTTGAAAAGCTGAAGCCAAAACTCAAGCCCCCAGTTCAAAACCTGCCTACTAACAAGGCAGGTGGATGCAATCATTGTGTGAGGGCCCAGGTCATTCGGGCTACAGGTGTCTTGGAAATCAGGCATTTTCTGAGAGACTAACTCAGAGCTTTATCCAAGCCTCCTACTCTTCCAGATTCCTTTTCCATTTTGAATCCTAATAGGAACCACTGTGGACTTAACAGGACTGACTCCAAGACAACCACAAAAAACTAAATTGATAAACCACAAAAAACACTTTTTATCATTAAACTCTTCTATTAACTTGCAAGTTTTTATTTCTAAATCTCGTCCTCAAGATGACAGAACTAAATCTCTTTTTAAAAAAAAATACGTTGTTTTCAGCTTAGAAAAGCCAGTATACCTTAAAGAAATCCAGTATATCCTTTAATTTTCATAATTTATTCTTTAAAATGGAAAAGGTCAAATAATGGTTTTCAGGATGAAAAAGTACTAGTAATTTTCGATGATAATTCTTGTTCACAATAATGATTTTTTTTTTTGCAGGGAAAGAGTCACCCTGAGCTAACATCTGTTGCCAATCTTCATCTCTTTTTCCTTTCATCCCCAAAGCCCCAGTGCATAGCTATATATTCTGGTTGTAAGTCCTTCTAGTTGTTCGATGAGAGCCATGGCCACAGAATGGCTACTGAAAGACAGGTGGTGTGATTCTGCATCCAGGAACCGGACCCAGGCTGCCAAAGCAGAGTGCGCCAAACTTTAACCACTAGGCCATCAGGGCTGGCTCTTATAATAATGATTTTTGAAAAAGGATAGGGCGGCTCTAATTAGGCAGAATTTATAAATGTAAATATAAGCCAGCAATAGCTTGGTCACGGAAGTCACACTTCTCCATCCAGAGTACTTAACAAAGGTTTTATTTAACCTCAACTATGGTTGGTCATGCCACCTACCTCCAAAAAGTCTCTCTAGATTAATTTTCTTCCAACCTTCAGTTCCATAATAAAATCACTCGGAATCTGTAGTCAACCTGAAGTGCCCACTGGTGCTCCTTGCAAGAGCCTGAGTCCACAGACTACAGTTTGGGGAGTAAGGGAGGGCGGGCTTGCCACCTTCTGAAGGACTCACGGACTGACAAGGAGGTTGCTTTCCACAGACCAAAGGAGAGGTGGTCACTTTGGAAAGGTCATATTAAGTTGAGAGAAATGAGGTGGTAGATCCCAGGAATGGTGCCACTCTGGCTGGCTGGCTATCCTCCCGCAACCTCAGCTTTCAGAGCCTAACGGCCTTTGCTTATATCCCCAGCAATGACTGGGCAGATGGTGCAGTGTCCACATGGCCAGTCATGAAGGGGGGATCATAACAAGGCCGGAGAGCCAGGAATGGAGCTCACCAGGTCACTGGGGACAGAGGATGTGCTGCTGTCTTACAACAAAAGGAAATTATCACGAGTAACTGCACTCCACAGGACATACATTCCTGTAATACATCTGAATCTCTATTTTAAAACAGATCATAATCACAACCTTCATATCACAGTAATTTCCAACAGACAAGAGTGATCACTATCTCGCTCAAGTTCCAATATGAGAAGACATAAGATTAAGTGGACAAGAATGCCCTAAGAATTCACACAAGCCCAGGAATATTATTTCTACATTTTAATGAGAAAACAGATATAAATGATGCTCCCCTTGCCATTCATCTTCCTGAAAATGATATTCTTTAAGCTCTTCTTGTGTTTCTTAATCCAATAGTCAAAGTTTTCATTCCTGAGTCGGCGTCCTTGAATATTCTATTCTGTTCACTAATCAAAACTGTGTCTATAAAGTCAGGGCTCAGGGCTTATCCTTGGTTTGAACTGTTTTGTGAAACTAGGAAAGTCTGTCTGATGTAAGATTCTTGATCCACAGGGGAAGTTTACACCAGCAGATAGCTACGACACTTGCCTATTTCACTAAAATTTCTATGTTCGAATTACTCTAATGAGTGTCAAGTGCAATAAGAATACTTAAAGAAAAAGCCCATGTGGCAAGAGAAACATAGTCGAGAAAATATGGTTCTGGAATTTGGCAGAGAAATTCGATTTCATGAAGCAATGTCACCACACCTTGTCCAATGTCATGATTTAGAAGTCATTTTTCTATCTTCATGACCCTTGCTTGAATGCACATCTCTTGTAGGGGCTGTGGTGGTCTGGGCAAGAGACAGCAAATGTATCGAAACCAGCATTAAAGTATGACGCTGAGAGGGGTCAGGTTTGTAATTCAGTATTTTTAAACTGAAAACAGTAAACAGGCAAAGATGATAACTTTCTGAATGCAAAATGTTTGAATTTCTCATTAATAAAATAAATCAATCCTGAACTCCACCACCTCAAAAACTGAATTAGCACAGTACTGTTTTGTTTAATTATCATTTTCTCTGCCTGCCTCCAGTGAAGGGAAATAAACATCTATTTATCATTTTGATTATAATAAAAGCTTTCATCTCCACCTGATAATATAGCAAAACAACATTATGATGACTGGTGTACATGTGAAGCTCCTAACAGCCAATAAATACGTTACTCAGAAAAGCCTGTTCTGTCAAGTAACACTTTTCTGAGTGAGTTTGGAGCTCCCTTTTTAAGTCTGTTTCCCAACTCTCCACTCCCACCGTTGTTCTACACCTCCCACCGGGGCCCTCCTGGCAGGTCTGTCCATTTTCCCCAAATGGGTCCATGTTCCAAACGGCCCATCTCTTGAACTTCTTAACCCCAATGCCAAGAACCTGATGCACAGAACCTTGGAGCTGGAGGGACCCAGAGGTCCTCTGATCCTCTCCACGCTCCCAGTGACTCCCGAGGAAGTAAGCCATAGCACTGTGAGAACGCCTAATTGAGTCATAGTTTATCCAAAGAATTTGCACTTATAAAAGTTGACGAGTAACCCAAAGGATTATGTAATTTATAGAATTTAGGAAAGTGTAAGCAATCAAAACGAAAACATCTAAGCCACCTGCAAGAAGACATTTTGAACCCAGGATCCCCACAACAGCAGGCTGCCCCCAGGGTCAACCCTTCCAAGCTAGCACTGCTTTTCATAGCTTCACCCAGCCTTCACTTGTGAACTCACAGACCAGATAAGAGCTTTCCGGGGTTTCACAATAGCCTTCACAGAACATCTGGAAGAAAGGGGGTGCGGGGGGGAGATGGCGGGGCAGCCATGTGCATTTAATTCTAGAGTTTATGAGGCGGCAGAGGGAAGAGGGTAGCTAAAAAAGCAACTCTAGGGGCCAGCCTAGTGGTTAAGTTCCCACACTCCACTTCCGTGGTCCAGGGTTTGCAGGTTCGGATCCCGGGTGCAGACCTAGCATCAGCAGTCAAGCCATGCTGTGGTGACATCCCACATGTAATAGAGGAAGATTGACACAGATGTTAGCTCAGCAACAATCTTTCACAAGCAAAAAGAGGAAGATTGGCAACAGATGTTAGCTCAGGGCCAATCTTCCTCACAAAAAAAAAGGAAGCCCTAGTACTTTCTGTCCTGCAGAAAAAGGAATCTCCTAAACTAAAATTCCTACTCTCTTAAAATTGGTTTAAATAAAGGCCAATTGGGTTGAAATATCTTAAAACAACACTTTGGGCAATTTTAAATGAAAAAGAGACACAGTAATGAGATTTATCAGTCATAAATTTCTTAAAGCTACAGTGAGGAAAATACACACAGCTGACTCATCATCCCCTCTCTCCTCCACCCACAAGCACCCCTGATACACCTGCTTCCTCACCTGCATTCATGAACCAGGGGTCACGTATGACCTCCTCCTCTCCCTCACTCCTCAGACCCAATTCACAACCAGAGATCTGCTAAGGATAGGTAATCTACACACACACAGCACAAAGTCCAAAAGATGGAAGGACTGGGGGCAGCCCAGTGGCATAGTGGTTGGGTTCGCACCTTCCGCTTTGGCAGCCCCAGGTGCGTGGGTTTGGATCCCAGGTGCAGACTCACACACCACTCATCAAGCCATGCTGTGGCAGCGTTCCACATACAGAAAATAGAGGAAGATTGGCACAGACATTAGCTCAGGGACAATCTTCCTCAAGCAAAAAAAAGAGGAAGATTGGCAATAGATGTTAGCTCAGGGCCAATCTTCCTTAGAGGGGAAAAAAAAGATGGAAGGATCCACCTGGCATTGACGAAATTCAAGTTCCCTTTCTCCACCCGTTCCCCCCAACCAGTTAATTGTCCTCACAGAGGCAACTGTACTTCCTTCCCAAGTTAGTCTTGCATATTCTTTTTTTACAGTCAGGATTAGCATAGTATGAAGATAGTTTCTGCACCTTTCTCCTCCCACTCACTTCCACTGTTTTGGAAGCTGGTCTGTGCCAGTCCACATAAAGCTCATCGTATGCCATCGTATATATGTAACATAATTTAATCATTCTTTCACAAATAGTCACTCAGATTACTTCCAATTTTTTGCCATTATTAAAATGCCCTGCTGATTTTAACTTCTAAATGTTTCTCATATACACTCTCTTGTATATCATCTTGTATCATACATACTTCCATTGACTCTATTCTGCGCTTTATCATGCCTCCCCTGGACTATCACAACAGCCATGTAATCGATTTCTCTTGGTTCTTACCCTCTCTCTACTCTTCATCTTCCCAAATGCACCACAATCTACTGAATTACAATTCTGTCCATATCTGTCCCAAGCTTAAAATTCTTCAACAGCCACCACTATGTACTCAGTGAAAGCCAAGCTCATTAGCACATTATACAAGGCCTCCTCCAATGTCCCACCTACTGTCGTCATATCAACTGACTACTATCAAACTGTTTGCAGCCCTCAAACAACGTCAGGCTGTGCTGCACCTCCTCTGTCTTTGGCCATGCTGTGCCGTCATCCTGCAACATCCTTCCATCTTATCTCATTGGCCTTCAATGCAGCTCTACCACCACCTCCCCAGGAAGACATCTCTGAACCCTCAGAACAGAACAGATTCCACAGCTGCCTGTGCCTTCTTCAATTTTTCTTGTACAACTCATAGTGAAATTATTTCACAACTCTCCTCCCCTCCACTGTACGCTGCAGGAGGGAAGGAATTCTGCACCTTTATAACTGAAACACAGAAGACACTTAAATGTTCACTTCAATGAACTGGTACAGAAACAAGAGAGGTTGAGTTTCAAAATGGCAAAGGTGATCAAGATGTTACTGGGCCTCAGTTTTCTCATGGCAAAAATTGGGGATAATAGCATTTTCCCCGTACAGTTGTGGTAAAGATTAAATGAGACAATATGCATGAAATACTTAGAGTGGTGCCTGGCATGTGGAAAGCACTCGACAGATGATGTTATGGTGTCAAGGAGAATAAAGATTTGGAAAAGAGCTTCAGTTGGTTGATCAAGTTGCCACCACGGTCTTCTGAGGAGTTTTCCTACACGCAAAGGCAAAGCTGGAAGGGCCGGCCATGATGCTGGCCTGGAACTGGAAACTCCCACTGAGAAAACGGCTGTAGAAGCCACTGTGACGTGCTGGAGGGGGAACCAGAAGACTGTAAGGACTGCTGGGCAATGGCAAGGGTCCCACTGACCACGCGTGTGCCTCTGTGGCCCAGGCCAGGAGGGAAGCATGTCAGCAGGAGGAGCCGTCACAGACTGCCCAGGAGGAGGGTCAGGTCTTCAGATGGGGGCCTGGGGATCGGGGAAGAAGGAGAACTAAAGACGGCTCTGAGTTTCTGCTGGAAAGGGTTGTGGCTAAAATTCCAACCCACTTGATGCTAACAATTCCGGTAACATCCTGCTGCCGCCAATCCAATTGAACCGCCTATTGAGTTAAGTGCGGAAGAGTGTTAATTGTTCTAGAATTTCCTCAGCACTGCAATTTCCTGGGCTTGATCAAATGCCCCATATGGAACTTCATTTTCTTCTTTTATGACTGAAGGATTATCACTCAGTCCTCTCATTTCCCCTAGGGAGCAAAGCCTCCAGATGGGCCAACCCCTGTTACATGATTTTCCAAGAGCTTTGTATACATAGCTTCCCCATTTATTATTCATTCTATTGATGATCTAATCTATTAATGTGCTGAGCTTTCTTTATAAATCATGAATTAGCTATGTGGCAATTTGGGGAAGGGTAAAATTGTCAGGGTGTGACGTGGAGAGTCTTGCATGCCAGAAATTTCCTTTTGCTATTAGTCCTAAGGAAATAACACAAACCTGACAAACAGTATCTCCACGTTTTAAGATTGTCAATTCTAAAGGAATATAGGAGCTATATGTTTTCATCATTCATGTATTCATTCATTTGACACACACTTATTACAAACCTACTATATAATAAGCACTGTGTTAAATGCTAAGGAATAGAGACAAATGAGTAATTCAGTATTTCACAGCTCCTTCAACCCCCATTTATACACCCAAGAATAAACAAGCAAAATGACAAATTAGGTCATCAGGAATCAACCTCACTGTTCATGATCTTTAAAACATAAGCCATTTCACAAAACTGTTCTCCTAACACAGAAATTATAAATCAGTGGCCTACAGACTAAATTCAGATGTGGTTTGTTGGGCCAAAACTATATTTTTAAAATGTGAGTCAGTATTTTAAAAACAAAACCAAAAGATTTCACAAAATTAAACTAATTTTTAAAAATATTTCCACTTTCTCTTGGGAAACACATGAAAACATCTACCAACGTTGGGTTCACATTCGCACAAAACAAAAATTCCCTAGAGTGGAGTCATAGTAGCCCCTTTAGATTGGCCACACCCTCTCCAGGACCCACCACTGCCCATCACTCCTCAGTCTGGAAACCCACTGTCAGCCACCACTTACCTACCCCATCAGATCTCTGCATCCACACAGGTAGTGAAGGTGGAAAATAAAAGACAGACTAAGAAGGCAGTCTGACTCAAGAAAACCAGGAGGGAGAATAATTCTTTGAATCTGTATAGAACTGCCCTACATGTCAAATACGCAAATACATCACGCCCAGCACGCTTTACTCAGTTATATAAAACTGCAGGCTACTGAGGGCATCCATATTCACCCTCTGCCCAAGTGTAACCACTAATCACACTTACCAATACCACTCCCATCACATACTAACAGCAGGGAGCCCATAATTCCAGTCCATTTCTAAGGCTAAAGTCCTTAACGTGAGATAGCAAAATATTAGCTCTCTCTCACCTTCCTTCCTCCTTATTACACTAGTAAGGACTCCAGCCTCTACTTTTCACTTACCTTGGCTATTTTTCTCATGACTATCCAATACTGTGCTAAAATAAAAATACAAACCTTCTCCCCATTCATTTCCAACATTTAGAAATGACTTGTTCTCAGTCTCACTGGTAATCAGGAAAAGCAGACTAAAATTATAGTTTGAAACCCTTGTCACAAAAACCCAGGGGTGGAATGGGGAGAAACAGGAAGGAACTCTGCAAATGAGATACAGTCACTTTCAAGAGTAATTTGGCAACAATCAGTAAAGTTGAAGATGCATATACCCCCTGACCCAGCAGTGTACATGTAATGACCCAGCAGTAGTACATGTCCTAGAGTGGTGGCTTTCAAGTGTTTTCAACTATGACCCTCAGTAAGAAATACATCTGACATTATAACCCAGTGCACCTGCATACATACACATCTAACAAAGTTTAACAAGAAAACTAACTTACCCTTATAACGTGCAATGAATTTTGATATTACTTACATAATATATAATTTATAATTAATCTTTATTGTTACTATTATTTAATGTTGGTTGCAATCCACTAAATTGATTTCATGACCCATTAATGTGAGACAGTTTGGAAAATACTGGCTTAGAGGCTACCTCTCACATACGGCCATGGAAATCTGTGTCCATCAGTAATCTTCTTGCATTATTTTTGCTAAGAGTGAAAAATTAAAAATAATCTCAATGTCTATCAGAGCAGACAGGAAAAATAAAATTTTATATTCATACCACAGAGCAATGAAAATGAATAAACTAAATCCAGGTATCCATTTTAATAAAGCTTGAAATTAATTTTAGCTTTTCTTCTAAAAAAGAGCAAGTTACATATATGCAGAATGTATATAGACTTTAAACAAAAAATAGAACTATAGATTTCTTTGGATGCATACATATTAGTAAAAGGATAAAACCTTCCAAGGAAAGAATTCATACCTACTCTGAACAGCAGTTTTCTCGGGGAAAGAGGCATAGGGAAGGGATTAAGATAGGGGTTTGAGGCAAGAGCTATATCTGAAGCATTTTATTTCTTATTTAAAAAACCTTCAGCAAATGCAAAAAAAATTAGCATCTCTTAAATGTGGATGTACATACAAGATGAATAACTTTCTGTATTTTTACATGTTTGAAAAAATTCAAAAAATAAAATTTTTAAAGAATTACCTTTTCGAGGTACACATTTCTCCCATAAGACAGGAGGCAAGCCTCAAAGGACGCGAAGCTGGTCCTCTAACACCCTGCAGCCATCAGAATATGGGCCATCAACAGGAGGCCTTGACTTCAGGATTTAGGTCTTACTGCATGGTGGACCAGAAGGTAAAACTAACCTAAGTGGTTGTGCTTTTAGAATTATTCATAACTGGTCCCTTTGAAAAACTAAGATCATTTGAGATTTCTGAACATTAAAATGTTCTACTCCCAAATGCATACTGCTTATACTGAAGCTTTGGTGGTTGAAACACTGCCTGGTGCTGAACAGGCATGATTTTAGCTGACTCCTCGCAAGGCCACCTGCTAAAATAATGCAGAAGGACTTTGTGGGGATCAATTACTTCATAGATTAATAATGCTGACTGTTTTCTGCGGTGGAGGGTCCTGGAAGAATAGGAAGGTCACGTCATCAGAGAAGCCATTGATTATCGTACCTGCGATTGCTGTGATCCTAAGGGCTGGCATCTTCCCCGCACATCCCCATCTGCAGACAACATTCTCACACCCACCAAAGACAGCTTTGTTTGTGCAGATCTAAGATGCTAAGCAGTATTCAAAATCAGTTTGATCTAAGCAAATATTTCTTTCTTCTCAATAGTCAGTCCGTATACATAGTTTGAACACCCCTAGATTCAATCCTGTCAGTATATTGTGAAATTTAGACATTCTCATTAATATTAAAGTGACAATTCATAGGTTGGACTTCACCTTTGGCTATTAACACCTGATACCACTGTTCCCGTGCATTGTGTAGCATAGCTGTTTGCGTGCAGCATACGAATCTCATCCATTACTTTATTTACAAAGGAAGCTTTGGTATTGCAGAAAGAACATGACAAATGGGATAAGAACACCTAAATCTGCGTCCCATTTTGGCCACACAGAAGCTTTCAGACCTTGGGCAGTCCCTTCACTGTTTAGGACCTCAGCTTCTTTGTCCACATTTTCTCATGTGTTTAAATGAGAACTAAATGAGCTCAAGCATTTGGGGAGTTCTGTGTAAAATAGAAAGCATTATGCTGTTATTAGAGGTAGCAGCAATAAATGCCATGTCTGTACCCCATTACATAATGCAAATAAACACCTGAGGTTGCTATTTCCATCTTTGTACATTGTGGCCCATTCAATGTTTCTATAGCTCCTTTTGCTAAAAACCTAATGGGTTTAATGTTTCTCTCACTAGTAATTTGAATTTGTTATTACAATTCCTTTTCCAGCTTGAGAGAACAGACACTCAGTTTGTTTCTTAAAATGAAAACCTGTGGATTCCTTTGGATGTTTCCTGGTTCACAAGAGACGACGCGAGGAGCACCACGCCAAAATCATGGGTTTGTTGACCTCCATAAACAGCTCATTTTGGCATGTTTTAGTGGCCCTGAACCTGTGTCTGACCTCAATTCACCAATATTAAGAAAAATGTACTATTGATAATAAGTCAGTATCGTGTTATTATTTTTTAAAAATACTCTAAATCCAAATATCTTTAAAATGTTTTCAAATGATTAAAATGATGAAGCTTTCCCACAGCATTTTTAAAATTCCAAATGCAACACCAGTCTCTACGTTCTGGCATTATTTGTATGTGTGTGTGTCTGTGTATCAGGAGTAGGGAGTGTACAATACTGATTTGTGAGCAAAGTCCAGATTAAAACGCTGGTGATTTTAACAAACTAAATATTCAGTACTGCTCTTACACCCATTTGCATTAGCTACCCTTGCTAGTCCCAAACACACATGATAAAATGGCACATGGCTACCTGGCACTCTGCATTCTGCCCTCAGCTTGGGCACAGCGGGAGCTGTAACCTTAAGTATCTCCTGGGGTCACTAATGCCATTCAGGCCCCAGAGAAACGTGTTTGCACAGCTCTGGCTCCACGGCCTGAAATAAGCACCAGAATGTAGTGCAGGTCTGTGGGTTGTGCTGCTGCCAACATGGGAGGTGGGTGCTGCGTCAGAGGGCTGGAGCCCTTCTGGGCAGGGCACTGAGGTAAGGGGAAAGGCTAAGCTTTCAAATCCTTCCTCTCAGAGAACACAATAACCATTTCTCGAATAAAAGGCTTCCCACTAGGGCCACGCCTCCACTTTCTTGCTTCTCTTCATGTTCTACAGCGGGGGCAGGCCAACTCTGCCTGCAGAGGGCCTTTTAGTGAACAGTTTAGGCTTGACCCGCCACAGAGTCTCCTCTGGACTACTCTGTGGCTTTACTGAAAAATAATTTTATCTAAAAACTTGATATCATGAACTATAATCTGTATTTTGCCTTTGTTTTGTTTTATTTGGCACTCTCTAGTTCTTTTTTTTCCCCTAGCTTTATTGAAATATAATTGGCATATAATATTGTGTAAGTTTAAGGTGTACAACATGATGATTTAATAAACGTTATATATTGCAAAATGATTACCACAAGAAGGTTAGTTAACACCTCCATCACCTCACTTGGTTACCTTTATGTGTGTGTGTGTGTGGTGAGAAGATTTAAGATCTACTCTCTTAGCAACTTTCAAGTATATAATACCGTATTAACTATAATCACCATGCTGTGCATTAGATCCCCAGAGCTTATTCATCTTATAAATGAAAGTCCATACCCTTTGACCAACACTTCCCCATCTTCCCCACCACCCCCAGTCCCTGGCAACCACCATTCTACTCTGTTTCTATGAGTTTAGCTTTTATAAATTCCACATATAAGTGAGATCATAAAGTATTTATCTTTGTCTGACATTTCACATAGCACAATGCCCTTAAGGTCCATCCATGTTGTTGCAAATGACAGGATTTCCTTCTTTCTCATGGCTGAATAATATTCATACATAGTGAATATATATATATGACATACATCACACTTTCTTGATCCACTCATCTACTGATGAAAACTTAGATTGCATCCATGTCTTGGCTATAGTGAATAATGCAGCAATAACACAGGGGTACAGACATCTCTTCGATATCCTGTTTTCATTTCCTTTGGATATATACTCAGAAGGGGAATTGCTGGATTCTATGGTAGTTTTATTTTCAACTTTTTGAGGAACTTCCATACTGTTTTCCATACTGGTTTCACCAATTTACATTCCCACCAACAGTGCACAAGGGTTTCCTTTTCTCAACATCTTCTTCAGCACCTGTTTTCTGTTGTCTGTTTTCATAAGAGCCATTCACACAGGTGTAAGGTGATATCTCCTTGTGGTTTTGATGTGTATTTCCCTAACAATTAGTGATGTTGAGCCTTTTTTAATGTACCTGTTGGCAATTTCCATATCTTCTTCAGAAAGATGTCCTCAGCCCAATTTCAATTGAATTTTTTTTTGCTATTGAGTTGTATGACTTCCTTATATATTTTGAATATTAAATTCCTTACGGCATATATGGTTTGCAAATGTTTTCTCTCATTCTGTAGGTTGCCTTTTCATTTTGCTGATTATTCCTTTTGCTGAGCAGAAGCTTTTTAGTTTGATGTAATCCCACTTGTCTTTTTTTGTTTTTGTTGCTTGTTCTTTTTCATTTTACTGCATAATTTGAAAATTTTAGGAGAGAAATAATTTTTTAAAATTTTAATTTAAAATTTTTATATTTACTTTAAATTTTGATGAAAATACATTTAATTTTGCATACTTTGGATATAGTTACATTTTATTTTTTAATCATTTAGATGGCTGCAAATGAGCACAAGTGGGGATTGTTTTAGAAATAGAAATTATGGAGGAGTGACATCAGCATCATGGCAGAGTGAGTTGTTCCCTTAGTCTTTCTCCCCTAAGTTACAATTAAACAGACATTCATTAACCAACAGAGGATTCCCTACCAAACACAATAGCATGTCTAAGAGATCCACACAACCATATATCTGAAGGTGAGGGGACTGGATCCCTGGGAAGCAGTGGACAGAGGCAAGCGGATGCCTCTCCTTCCCCAGTGGCAGCGATCCAGGTGGTGGGACCACACACAACAGCCAGTGTGTGACTGTAAGAGGAGGCAGGGGGCAGCTAGGCCTGCATGTGAATACTTTCACCTTTGGAGCTGCAGCCCAGGCACACAAGTGCCCACTGTGCCATGGTGGCCCTGCCCGTGGGAATGCTCTCCATCAAGTTGTGGGGCTCAGCCCCTGCAAGGGAGCCCCCATTAGGCACAGCAGCTCAGGCAAACCACCTGGGAGCACAGAGCCAGCCCACGCATGCAAAAGAAAGAGCCCCTCACCTCCCACCTGTTGCAACAGCTCAGCCGGTCCCCTGCCAAGGCAGTGATCCCACACCAGAGCACCTGTTTGGGAAAGTGTGACTCACCAAGCAGCTTCAGCCAGTGGGCAAATGTAGATGAACCCTACTGGCACAACTTTCAGCAGATGTGGTGGGTTCACAAAACATAGCTCTTGCCCCTTCCCCAGAGGTGGCAGGTAGAATCTGTGACCTGATACTACTACAAATGCATTGGGAAAGGATCTGTTCATTAAACACTATGAAAAACTACAGTAACACTTCAGAGCAAAAGGAAAATGACAAGTTTCCAGAAACCAATCCTGAAGTCACAGAAAGTTACAATCTAAATGACAGAGAATTCCAAATAGTTGTTATAGAGAAGCTCAATGAGTTACAAGAAAACTCAGAAAGACAGTTCAATGAGCTCAGCAATAAAATTAATGAGCAGAAGGAATACTTCACCAAAGAAACTGAAACTCTAAAAACAACCAAAACAGAAATTCTGGAGATGAAGGACAATTAACGAGATTAAAAAAAAATCTAGGGGCTGGCCCCGTGGCCGAGTGGTTAAGTTTGCGCGCTCCGCTGCAGGCAGCCCAGTGTTTCGTTAGTTCGAATCCTGGGCGCGGACATGGCACTGCTCATCAGACCACGCTGAGGCAGCGTCCCACATGCCACAACTAGAAGAACCCACAACGAAGAATACACAACTATGTACCGGGGGGGTTTGGGGAGAAAAAGGAAAAAATAAAATCTTTAAAAAAAATAAAAAAAATAAAAAAAAAAAATCTAGAGTCCTTAAAAAATAGAGCTGATTTTATGGAAGAAAGAATTAGTGATTTAGAATATGAAAATACAGAAATGATTCAGGTGTAGGAGGAAAAGGAACAAAGATTTTTAAAAAATGAAGAAATTCTTCAAGAAATATCCCAATTAGGAAATGCAACATAAGGATTATAGGTATTCCAGAGAGCAAAGAGACAGAGAAAGGAGCAGAGCGCTTGTTCAAAGAAATAATAGCTGAGAACTTCCCAAACCTGGGGAAGAAACTGGACTTACAAGTACACGAAGCCAATTGAACTCCTATTTATATCAATGCAAAAAGACCTTGTTCCAAGGCATATAATAGAAAACTGGCAAAAGTCAATGAAAAAGAAAAAAATATTAAGGGCAGCAAGGCAAAAGAAAATAACCTACAAAGAGATCTCTATCAGGCTTTCAGCTGATTTCTCAGCAGAAATTCTACAGGCTAGGAGAGAATGGAATTATATACTCAAGATACTGAAAGACAAAAGCTTTCAGCCAAGAATACTCTATCCAATAAACTGTCCTCCAAATACAATGGAGAAATAAAAGCTTTCCCAGATAAACAAAAGCTAAGGGAGTTCATCACCATGAGGCTTCCCCTACAAGAAATGTGGAAGGAAGCCCTCACACCTGAAACAAAAGGCAAAGGTTTACAAAGCTTTGAGCAAGGAGATAAACAGTCAAACAAAATCAGAAAATTGCAGTTCTCTATAAGAACAGGTTAGCAAACACTCAATTGTAACATAAAAGATAAAGGGAAAGAAAGCATCAAAAATAACTATAAACACTTTAGGGGTCAGCCCAGTGGCACAGCAGTTAAGTTCATGTGCTCCTCCTTCAGCAGCCTGGGGTTCATGGGTTTGGATCCAGTGCATGAACATACACACCACTTATCAAGCCATGCTGTGGCAGGCATCCCACATATAAAGTAGAAGAAGATGGGCATAGGTGTTAGCTCAGGGCTAATCTTCCTCAAAAATAAAACAAACTATAAACACTTCAATTTAGTGACAAACTTACAAAACAAAACAGAAAAGTTTATAACAAAAATAATTCAGAATGGGAAGAGGTAAGGGATGGACCCTCTTAGGCTAATGGAGATAAGAGGCTATCAGAAAATGGACTATCTCTGGGCTGGCCCTGGTGGCCTAGTGGTTAAGTTTAATGTGCTCAGCTGCAGTGGCCTGGGTTTAGTTCAGAGGCATAGACCTACACTACTCTGTTAGTGGCCACTCTGTACTGGTGGCCTACATACTAAAAAGCAGAGGAAGACTGGCACGGATGTTAGCTCAGGGTGAATCTTCCTCATGAAAAAAGAAAGAAAGAAAGAAAATGGACTATCTCATCTACGAGATATTTTATAAAAACCTCACGGTAACCACTAAACAAAACACCAGAGTAGAGCCTCAATTCATAAATAAAGAGAAAACCATCACAGAAGACCACCACAATGAAATGGGAGTCAGAAATACAAGGGAGGAGAAACAACAGAAATGTAGAACAACTGAAAAACAAGAAACAAAATGGCAGTATTAAGCCCTCATATATCAATAATCACTTTAAATGTAAATGGATTGAACTCTCCAATCAAAAGACACAGAGTAGTTGGATGGATTAAAAAACAAGACCCAACAATATGCTGCTTCCAGTCAACAAATTTCAGCTCCAAAGACAAACACAGGCTCAGAGAGAAGGGATGGAAGACGATACTCCAAGCAAATGGCAAACAAAAGAAAGCAGGTGTTGCCATACTTATATCAGACAAAGCAGTCTTCAAGATAAAAAAGACAATGAGAGACAAATAAGGGCAATACATAATGATAAAAGGGACATTCCACCAAGAGGACATAACACTTATTAATATATATGCACCTAACACAGGAGCCCAAAGTATATAAAGCACTATTAACAGACTTAAAGGGAGAAACTAACAGCAACAAATAATAGCAGGGGACCTCAACACCCTGCTTACATCAATGGATAGATCATCCAGACAGAAAGTCAGCAAGGAAACAGTGGATTTAAATGAAACACTAGATCAGATGGACTGGATAGATTTCTATAGAACACTCCATCCAAAAGAGCAGAATACATATTCTTCTCAAGTACATATGAAACATTCTCAAAGATAGACCATATGCTGGGAAACAAGGCAAGCCTCAATAAATTTAAGAAGACTGAAATCATGTCAAGCATCTTTTCTGACTACAACGCTATGAAAATAGAAATCAACTACAAGAAAAAAGCTGGGAAAGTCACAAATATGTGGAGACTAAACAAAATGCTACTGAACAGCCACCGGATCAATGAAGAAGTCAAATGAGAAATCAAAAAATATCTGGAGACAAATGAAAATGAAAATACAACATACCAGTTCTTATAGGATGGAACAAAAATGGTTCTGAGGGAGAAATTCAGAGCAATACAGGCCCATCTCAACAAACAAGAAAAATCTCAAATAAGTAATCTTAAACAATACCTAACAGAACTAGAAAAAGAGCAAACAAAGTCCAAAATCAGAAGAAGCAGAGAAATAATAAAAATCAGAGCAGAAATAAACAAAATAGAAACTAAAACAACAGTAGAAAGGATCAGTAAAACTAAGAGCTGGTTCTTTGAGAAGATAAACAAAACAGACAAATCCTTAGCCAGACTCACTAAGAAAAAAAGAGAGAAGGCTCAAATAAATAAAATTAGAAATGAAAGAGGAGAAATTATAACAGATACCACATAAATACAAAGGATTATAAGAGAATACTATGAAAAACTATATGCCAACAAATTGGACAATCTAGAAAAAACAGATAACTTCTTACACTCATACAACCTCCCAAAACTGAAGCAAGAAGAAATAGAGAATCTGAATAAACCAATCACAAGAGATTGAAAGAATAATCAAAAACCTCCCAAAAAATAAAATTCCAGGACCAGATGGTTTCTCTGGAGAATTCTACCAAACATTCAAAGAAGATTTCATACCTATCCTTCTCAAACTATTCCAAAAAATTGAAGAAGATGGAACGCTTCCTAACTTATTCTATGAAGCGTGATACCAAAACAAGACAAGGACAACACAAAGAAGAAAAATTTCAGGCCAATATCACTGATGAGCATAGATGCAAAAACCCTCAACAAAATATTGGCAACCAAATACAGCAATATATTGAAAGGTTCATATAACATGATCAAGAGGGATTTATACCAGGGATGTGGGGATGGTTCAACATCTGCAAATCAATTAATATTACATACCACATTAACAAACTGAGGAATAAAAACCACATATCATCTCAAGAGGTGCAGAGAAGCATTTGACAAGATACAGCATCCATTTATGATAAAAAAAACTCTCAATAAAATGGGGATAGAAGGAAAGTATCTCAACATAATAAAGGCCATATATGACAAACCCACAGTGAACATCATATTCAATGATGAAAAACTGAAAGCAAACAGGAATAAGCCAAGGATGCCCACTCTTGGCACTCCTATTCAACATAGAACTGCAGGTTTCGGCCAGAGCAATTAGGCAAGAAAGAGAAATAAAAGGTATCAAAATTGGAAAGGAAGAAGGGAAACTCTCACAGATGTTATTCTATATATAGAAAATCCTAAGGAATCCACCAGAAAACTATTAGAAATAATCAACAACTATAGCAAAGTTGTAGGGTACAAAGTCAACCTACAAAAATCAGTTGTATTTCTATCCACTAATAACGAACTAGCAGAAAGAGAAGAATATAATCGCATTTACAATCACAACAAAAAGAATAAAATAGCTAAGAATAAATTTAACCAAGGAGGTGAAAGACCTATACAATGAAAAATATAAGACATTATATAAAGAAATCAAAGATGACATAAAGAAATGGAAAGATATTCCAAGCTCATGGGTTGGAAGAATAAACATAGTTAAAATGTCCATATTAGGGGCTGGCCCCGTGGCCGAGTGGTTAAGATCACATGCTCCGCTTCGGTGGCCCAGGGTTTCACCAGTTTGGATCCTGGGTGTGGACATGGCACCGCTCATCAGGCCACACTGAGATGGCATCCCTCATGCCACAACTAGAAAGACCACAACTAAAAATACACAACTATGTATCAGGGGACTTTGGGGAGAAAAATGAAAAATAAAATCTTAAAAAAAAAAAAATGTCCATATTACCTAAAGCAATCTACAGATTCAGTGCAATCCCAATCAGAATCCCAATGACATTCTTCACAGAAAGTACAAAGAATCCTAAAATTCATATGGGGCAACAAAAGACCCCAAATAGCCAAAGCAATCCTGAGAAAAAAGAACAAAGCTGGAAGCATCACAATCCCTGACTTCAAAATATATTACAAAGCTATAGTAATCAAAACAGCATGGTATTGGCACAAAAACAGATACACGGATCAATGGAACAGAATTGAAAGCCCAGGAAAAAACCCACATATCCAGGAAAGCTAATCTTTGACAAAGGGGCCAAGAACATACACCAGAGAAAGGAAAGTCTCTTCAATAAATGGCTTTGGGAAAACTAGAGAGCCACTTCCAAAAGAATGAAAGTAAACCATTATCTTACACCATACACAAAAATTAAGTCAAAATGGATTAAAGACTTAAATGTAAGACCCGAAACCATAAAACTCCTAGAAGAAAATATAGGCAGCACACTCTTTGACATCAGTCTTCGTAGCTTCTTTCCGAACACCACGTCTACTCGAGGAAAGGAAACAAAAGAAAAAATAAATAAAAGGGATTACATCAGACTAAAAAGCTTCTGTAAGGCAAGAGAAACCATGAACAAAATGAAAAGATAATCCACCAACTGGGAGGAAATATTTGCAAATCATATATCTGACAAGGCGTTAATTTCCAAAATATGTAAAGAATTCATACAATTCAACAACAACAACAAAAGAAACAGGGCTGGCCCTGTGGCCAAGTGGTTAAGTTTGCGTGCTCCGCTTCAGCAGCCCGGAGCCTCACCAGTTCAGATCCTGGGCGCAGACCTAGCACTGCTCGTCACGCCATGCTGAGGCAGCATCCCACACAGCAGAGCCAGAAGTACCTACAACTAGAATATACGGCTACGTACTAGAAGGCAACAGATGTTAGCTCAGGTGCCAATCTTTAAAAAGAAAACAACAACAACCTGATCAAACATGGGCAGAAGATATGAACAGAAATTTTTCCAAAGAAGATATACAGATGGACAACAGGCACATGAAAAGATGTTCAACATCACCAATTATCAGGGAAATGCAAATCAAAACTACAATAAGATATCACCTTATACCTGTCAGAATGGCTATAATTTACAAAACAAAAAATAAAAAATGTTGGAGAGAATATAGAGAAAAGGGAACCCTCATACACTGCTGGTGGGAATGCAAAATGGTGCAGCCACTATGGAGCAATATATATCTTCCACTTCAAGAGTGTCTTAATAGGCCAGAGTTTTCCTTTCTTCTTCACAGCAAGACTATGAGGATAAAAGCAGGGTAGAATACACAATATGGTATATTAAATAAACCATAATTACACTTTGTTACTTTAAACCTTCCTGGAAAGTCCCTGATTGATGAATAAACTACTTCAGCAATGCCTCCCTCCCCCCATTATAAACACGAGCCTGTTGAACATATGATATTAATACAGTAATCAGGGTCAGGATGTGCTCTATGGTGAAAGCAAAAGAAGTTAAATTTAGTTTGAATAATATTCACCTTCATAAGCAACAATGCCTCTGACTCCTGCCCAGGATGGGATTAAGGCAGCGACAACTTATTTGAACCACATTATCCACACACTGTAAGTACAGTGCCTGGTATGTCTTATAGGGAGTTTCATGACGTAGTTAAGGACGTCTAGTACAGGGAATTGCTATTGCAATACTATTACTCCCAGACCACGGCAATAGTGTTCAGGACTTACTCACATTTATCACACCTAGTCAAGGGGAATTTTCCTACTATTCTCAATAAATTCAGCTTGTATAGATTGCCTCCGAGGAAGACCATCCCCCAAATCAAGAAATACTACATAATTTGTAAACTTCCTAAATGTTTCACAGTGAATATATTTCCATAGGGCATAGGCCCAGGTTTGTGATGTCAAGAATTAAACAACTTCTGAGTTTGAAAAATGTTCAAAAGAGGATAATCAACTCTTGACTTAAGAGTTAATTAAAACACCAAAAGCAAATTATCTAGAAGTTCTTAAAAATCTAATAATTTCAAAATCAAGACATGCAAGTAAACTAAATGTTCTTAAGCAAGTCTCTAAAACAAAAGGTTGTGACCACTAGGATCTACTCTTCTAAGCATCTATAGAATTCTCTAGGAATTAATGATTTTTTGCTATTTTGGCATTGATATAAAAAGAGTGAGCTCATCTCTCTTATTTATTAAGTACTATTTGCAGGGCATCATAAAAATAACTGTATGGTTAAAAGCTCTTGCTTTTATTACTTTATTTCATTATTATTATTTGGTTAACAATGCTAGGAGAAGTATAAACATTTTGTTTTTACCCAACATACTAGAATTCTCTTTGTAAAGATGCCATTTTCAAGTACTGTCTAATTAGCCAATGTAACTAGTTAATTTTATCTATCAACTTGGCTGGGCCATGGTGCCAGATTTTGGTCAAACACTAGTCTAGATGCTGGTATAAGGTATTTTTAGATAAGATTAACATTTAAATCAGTAGACTTTGAGTAAAGCAGATTGCCCTCCATACTGTGGGTGGGCCTCATTCAATCACTTGAAGGACCTAAGAGAAAAGACTGAGGTTCCCCAAAGAAGACAGAATTCTGCATCCGGTCTGCCTTCAGACTCAAGCTGCAACATCAACACTTTCCTGCGTCTCCAGCCTGTCAGCCTGCCCTGCAGATTTCAATCTTGTCAGCCTCCACAGTCCTGTGCGCCAATTCCTTAAAATAAATCTCTCTCTCTATATATATATATATACATATACATATATACATACACACACACACACACACATACTACTGGCTCTGTTTCTCTCAAGAACCCTGACTTATGCAGCCCATCACACAGGCACACAGTTCTGAACTGTGGACATTCAATGGGAAGAGGCATCTGAGTGTTCTCTCTCATAACCAATACTATAACCTATTACATACCTCAGACAGGAATCACTCCACACCTAAGATAGGCAGACAGGAGTGGAAAACAAACCAGACAGCCCATTTCAAAGTCCAAACCCTGAGACTCAGGATCTAGGCCCTCTGATTACAAACCGTGGAATCTGAACAAATGATTGAACCGCCACACTGCAGTCTCCCCAGGCATGGAATGAGGCACTGCTTCCACTCCTGCCTATTTCTGGAGGCTCTAAATAAGATTTGGCTTATTGAAGGAACTCTATAAAGTATAAGGAAGTGTAACATTGACTGGAAGGGCTAGAAGAGAGCAGATAATAAATCACAACCACCAGTTTGAACCCCATTACGACAACATGGTTATAACAAGAGACTCTTCCCACTTTGTTACTAAAATGGAAAGTGACACACATATGCCATAGGGTGACTGCAATCACTGGGCTGCTCATCAGCTAAAGGGAGCAATCATACAAACGGCATGTTTCTAAAATGGGAGCCACATCCAAACTGAGAGAACATATGGGACTATAAGATATACATGCACAGCATAAGACTCTGCCAAGACAAAGTAGGTTTGAGCTCGGGGATGCAGTGATTCTGCTCAGAAATGTACAATCAGGAAAGGCCAGCCTACGAGGTACGAGACCTTGGGCATTTGGGTTCTTCTAACCCAAACCATGTGTTAAAAACACAGAAAACCTTCCTGTATACAACTAAAGCTTGGACTGACTGGAACACTGACCCTGCTCACTTGCAATGCACAGAAAGTAGCAACACAATTATTTATTTTCAACATCAATTATAACTCTGTAGATACACCTGCAGTCACTGTCCTTTATCATTTATTCAAAAACTATGTGAGTACCTCCTAGACGCCAGGAACTGCTGCGGTGTTGTGGCTGCAGCAGTGACCAAGACAAGACAGACTGGTTCAAGAAACATCTCTCCAAAGAAGACATACAAAAGGCCAACAGGAAGTGAAAAGATGCTCAACACTACTCATCACTAGGGAAATGCAAATCAAAACCACAATGAGATATCACCTCACACGTGTTAGGATGGATATTATCCAAAAATAAATTAAACCAAAAAACAAGTATTGGCTATGATGTGGAGAAACTGCAAACTTTGTACACTGTTGGTAGGAATGCAAACTGGTGCAGCCTCTATGGAAAACAGTATGGAAGTCCCTCAAAAGATAAAAAATAGAACTCTCATACGATCCAGAAAGCCCACTTCTTGGTATTTATCCAAAAGAATTGAAAGCAGGATAATATCTAAGAAATATTAGCACTCCCATGTTTACTGCAGCACTATTTACAATAGCCAAGATGCAGAAACAGCCTAAGTGCCTATCAATGGATGAATGCATAAAGAAAATGTGGTATATACACACAATGCAATGTTGTTCAGTCTTTAAAAGGAAGGAGATTCTGCAATATGCAACAATATGAAGGAACCTTAAGAACACTGTGCTAAGAAAAATAAGCCAGTCACAGAAGGACAAATACTGCATGATTCCTTTTATACCAGGTGTCTAAAATAGTCAAACTCACAGAAGCAGAGAATAGAATTGTGGTTGCCAGGGGCTGGAGGAGTGGGAAATGGGGAGTTGCTAATCAATGGGTATAAAGTTTCACTTAGGGACTTCTGGTTTCTGGTTCCACATGTAAAATGCTTGCAAATCGCCACTCTGTCCTAACAAGCAAAAGTTGAATAGACTGAAAAATCAACAACTCTTCTTGGATCCACAAGAGAGGGGAGAACACAGGGCAAACCTTGGTCCCCAAGACTGGAAAGACAACCAGGCAAATGCCGCTTCCCTGAGCACGGACTCACGCGTAGGAACCACTGCAGGAACCAGCACCGGGTCAGGAAAGCTGGAACTGTAACTGACGACTGCTGGAGGCTGTGAGCAGACAACTCCGAGAAGTAAAGACTACAGGGGGGACCAGTCTTGGCGGTCCCACAATTTTGAGATTTACCTCCAGGAGTTCAACCAGTTTCCCCTCATGCTTCCAGCAGGGGGAGGGGGAAAGGAACCATTCTGAGTAGGCCAGAGCACTCTGTTCCTAACAAGGCCTGCCCTCAGGCGAAACTAGTTAACCAGAGCCTAACCTGCTGGGGTGTTATCAGAGCCTAAGTGAACTAGAGAAGGGAAATATCCAATGCTGGTCAGCTCCAGCCTTCCATGCGGGAGAAGAAAAATACCCAACCCCATCTCACTCTAGCCATCCCGTCCCACCTAAAGTAGGGGCGGGGGAGATAAACTGAGAAACACGTGAAGCTCACAGTCCAGACGCACAGGCTCACTAGAAAAATGAGACCTAATCATAGGACGATAGAACGCTTCCCCTCCCCTCACATCTCACCAACACATTACTAAAGGCCTATTCACAGCAGTTCCTTTTACCTGGTACATCATGTCTGACTATCAAGAAAAATTACAAGGCGTAACAAAAGGAAAAAAAAAAAAACCAGTTTGGAAAGACAGAGCAAGCATCAGAACCAGACATGGCAGGGATGCTGGAATTATCAAACTGGGAATTTATAACTATGATTAATATGCTAAGGACTCTAATAGATAATGCAGACAGGATGCAAGAACAGATGGACAATGGAAGCAGAGAAATGGAAATCAATCCTAAGAAAGAACCAAAAAGAAATGCTAGAGATCAAAAACACTGTAACAGAAATGAAGAATGCCTTTGAAGGGCTTATTAGTAGACTGGACATGGCTGAGGAAAAATCTCTGAGCTTGACATTTAAGTCAGTAGCTTCAAAACCGAAAAGGAAAGGGAACAAAGTTTCAGATACGCAATGAATGTTCTAGAGGTCTGTTGTACAACACTGTGCCTGTAGTTAACGATTCTAGATGATACACTTAAAAAATTTGTTAAGGGGGTAGATCTCATGTTAAATGTTCTTACCACAGCAAAAAAATAGAAAAAGAAACAGAGAGAGGGACTGTTGGCTGTGTTAAGGCGCTGGGATTTCATTCCTAGTAGTATGGGGAGTGATTCCACCCAACTTACCCTTTCCAAAGCTCTCTCAATTGCAGAATGACCGGTTTTAGGAACAGGTATAAGGGAGAGTAGTTTCGACCAGAGTAATGACAGTGAAGAAGGAGCGGGGGACACATTTTGAAAGTAGAGGCAATAGGACTTACCCAGGTTGTTGACTTAGGCAACACAAAGGATAGTGGCAGCATTTACTAGAATGGGGACGACTGGGGAGGAACAGATTTGCGGGGAAGAATTAGAACTACTCCTTTGAAAATGTTAATCTTGAGATATCTATTCGACATCCAAGTGTAAGTATGTCGTAAACAATTAGCCAAATAAGTTTGGAACTCAGTGGAATGGCTGGGCTAGAGATTAAAATTTCAGCAGCATCACAGCTTTTACAGCCAGGGCCTGGGTTAGGCCACATGGGAAAAGTGGAAATGAAGGCCCAAGAGCCCACAGCTGAGGCCCAGCACACTCCAACCTGCAGAAGGTGGGCTGAGGAGGAGACTGAGAAGCGTGGCCATGAGGAAGCAGTAAACCCAGAGGTGTCAAAGGAGGCAAAAAAGAGCGTTTCCAGAAGGCGGGAGTGAGCTATTGTGCAAAGGCTCCTGAAGGAACAAGTAAGATGACAACAAAAGTGACCACTGGGGTTGCCAAATGGGTTTCTGGTGAAGTTGGCAAGAACAGTACCCGTGGAGTGATGAGGGTGGGAGCCTGGCCAGAGTGGAATATTATGGCTAAATAATATTCCATCATATGGACATATGACTTTTTTTATCCATTCATATTGTTTCCACTTTTTGGTTATCATGAATAATGCTGCTATATGAACATCCATGCACAGGTTTCTGTGTGGACGTATGTCTTCAATTCTCTTGGGTATAGACCTGAGTAGAATTACTGGGTCACATGGTAACTCTATATCTAACTTTTCGAGGAACTATCAAACTGCTTTCCAAAATGGCTGTTCCATTTTACATTCCTACCAACAATGTAGGAGGGTTGCAATTTCTCTGCATCCTCACCAACAGTTCTTGTTGTCTGGTTTTTTTTTTTTTTTTTTTTTTGATTATAGCCATCCTCGTGGGTGTGAAGTAGTATTTCATTGCGGTTGTGATTTGCTCTTCTCTAACGACATTAAAAATCGTTTCATGTGTTGCTGAAGTACTTTTACGATGGCTGCTTTAAAATCTTTGTCAGATAATTCTAACACCTCTGTCATCTCAGTACTGGCATTTATTGAGTGTCTTTTTTCTTTTGGTTTGAGATCTTCCTGGTTCTTGGCATGACAAATGTTTTTTTATTGAAACCTGGACATTTTGGGTATTATGTTGTGAGAACCTGACTCTTATTTAACCTCCTGACATTGCTCTGATAGAGGAGGGGGTGGGTGAGGACACTGCCTCATTACTTTACTGACAGTAGAGCTAGAGGTCCACGTTCCCCATGTGGTCGCCAATGAACCATGGAAGGGATGTGCGGCTCATTACCACTGGGGCTGGTGAAAGGCCTGACACTCCACTAGGCCTCCTCTGACACCACCACAGTGGGGAGGGGGAGGGAAGACTTCTCACTACCAAGTGAGGACAGAAGTCCAGGTTCCTTACTCAGTCTTCTCTGCCACCCCCTGGCAGAGGTGTTGGGGCACCCATTACAGCCTCGCAAGGGTGAAAGTCTAGGCTCCCCACTAGTCTCTGCTGGCTTGGGTGGGAGCAGAACCACCGTTTATTTTTACTGGAGTAGAGTGGTTGTCGTCTAAAAGTTGTCTGTCTTGCTAACCTGCTCTTTCCTGGCCCTTTGCTGAGAAAAAGCAGGCTTTTTAACCAGTGCCCACTGGCTGTTCTGAGTCGCTGGCTTCTTCTGCTCCAGGTCTTGGAAACATGAGACAAGAAGAAAACCCAGAGAATTCACCATTCTCTGTCATTCCTCAAGGTCCCTAGCTGGCCTGCCACCTTCTCTCCACCTTTGAGACCCTTCTCATGTTTTATATATAAATAATAATAATAAATAATTTATATATAAATTTTTTGTTGTATTTGAGAAGAATAGGGAAAAGCATGCCTATAACCTCTTCCCAGAGACAGAAGTCCAGCTTGCCTTTTTAAACAAAAATTTTTGGAAAAATTTGTTAAATCTTAAGCACAGAAATAGCTTTAAAGTGAAGTATGCATTTCCTTGTCTTTCTGAAATATAGGCCATTAAAATTAATTTAACCTTTTTGACAAGGCTCAACAATATAAACATCCACAGCTATATATTGATTTATTCCACAAGATTCGCTTCAAGTTTGTGACGTGGTAAGCACCCTTCCATCGCATTAAACGGGACCTATTGACCCCGTTTTGGAGGTTCCTGCGATTGCCTGTTCCCTTTTCCATTTCTCGCTCTCGTGAGCGTGACTGCCTCCAGAGAATCCCCACACCTCCTAATCTGCTACTTCCAGCAGTGTGCCGGCTGAGAAACCAGACAGTCAAATCTTGGAGAGATATTTTTAAACAATAGTAAACAGACTAAGAATAACAGACTCTCCACTTTATACACAAATTTTCCAACATCTATTTGGGCTACTCTGCTGTCTTTTTGGCTTACTTACGGTTTCCTCATCATATTCCAGTTAGATGAAGTTGGACAGTAAATGGTCTCAAATAACAAGAAGTGCTACTGTATTTATAGATTCATTTCACCTTCGCTGAGATCAAATCAAGCAAGCAGTAGGCCTGCCAGAAAAAGGAGACCCATACCAACTACAGACCACTTGGAAAACGTTCTCCTCCAGGTGCCTCTACAAACCCACTACCCAGAAGGGAGGCCCGAGACCACAGACAAGCTGGAAAGTGTGGCTTCCAAACTACCATGCTAATTAAGCGGGAGGAACAAGTTACATGCGGATACCTAATAAGCACTTTGGAATTTTTTCTTACTTTATTACTGTTAGAGCACAACCAAAGCTGACGATTCTAGCAAAACACATCATAGCATCTGTGAGTTTCAGGAAATGTGCTGTGCTCAGAAAACATCTCCCAGAGGCATGTTTTTTCAAGATGCCTATGCTAATAATCGATTAAAGGCTGACATTAGGGCTTAGTCTCATCCCCTCTCCCACATGCACATCACAAAATACAGAACACTATGTTCCTGAATTCCACGCCATTCGGAACCAGCTCCTGACATCAGACTGCAGGCCTCCTGCCATCTATGGTCCTGAGAGAGAACTCTTGGTCCCCAAGAACGAGAGTGAGTTTAAAGCCAGAGACTTCTAAATTCACCTCTGTGGCCTTGGCAAGTGACCAGAATATTTTTCTCATCTAACATAAGGAAAACACCCTTGCTTTACTGAGTTTTGATGAACTTTGGAGAAAAAAAATCACAGTGCAAAAGAAACATGGATATTCAATGAATGGCAAATATCATGACTGTTACTGATTTTTACGTATAAGGAAAAGAGCACCTCTCTATGAAGGGAAAGGATAGCAGATACTACACTCAGGTTACTAGCAACTGTGGATCAAAGTACTGAGTTGATTTTTGGTCTAGTTAGAATCAACTCAGTGTTTCCAAATCCAGAGTTCTTTGTGCAAATGTGGTACATCTTTTAGCACACATGGAAAGGCAGAGGCGAAGCCCCAGCTCATGAAAGTTATCTGCATCTTCTCTAGGGTGGCTTCCTTCCCACCAGCTCATCTGTCCAGTCTCCCCTGACTGCCTCCCACACTCCCTTGCTCATCCCCACTCTCTCCCTTTAATCTTCAAAGTTACACTGTCCGATTTGTTGGTGGGTTTTTTTTCCTAGTCACGCACACTCACCTAGGGTTTGGGTCTTTATTCTATGTTTTCTACCCACCAGACCCTCCCCTTTCAGTGCAATCCTCCTGAGCTTGCAAATACCCAATTCTACTGGATTCCATTTTCTTTGAAAAGAGAGACTTCGGTGGGGTGACCTGCAAATCTTGATGGGATGCTCCATACAAAGATGGGAAACCAAGATATAGCAGGGGTAGGGTAGAGAGAAAACCAGAAGGAGCACTGGGTTGCTGCAGCCATACAGAACTGATAAGGAAGGACCAAGAACATGGAGAGGAAGAGAACCTCAAGGGAAGTTACCGCCTGGGGGCTAGGGTATGGGGGTTGGCAAAGACTGGTGAGAACTATGGCAGAGATGATCTAGAGATTGAATCAAGAAAATCCACTGATGCCTAGAGCGAAGCAAGGCATCCAGGTTCTGATGACTGCCCGAGCAGAAAGAGAGCACACCGTGATGGCGTGTATAAGTCCTCTTGAGACATCAGACTGGGCTCCCACGGGCACTTCTCTTTTAGTGCCAGGTCAAGTGGGTGGCGGAATTGTGTTTGGGATGTGAGAGTGATAGAGTGTCAACTACGACCTCACCACAGATGGGAGCAGAAAGGAACGATGCAGGTAATGGGATCTGAAGGCAGACATGGGTAAGAAATGATTGACTTGGAAATTAAGCCTTCATTTCAGCAGTAAAAACCATCTTATGCATGAGCATCAATTTTCCCAGACACCTAGAAAAACATCATATATGGGTCACACTGAGCTCCTCAGTTGTATCTGTCTTTTTATGGCAGCATTATTAAGCTATTTATAGTGAGCAATTAAAGATAGCCTAAGTGGGCCACCACATTCCCATCTGGCTGGCTCTGGCTGGTGTGGTGTAATGCTAACAAGATAAAGTCTTTCCTTAAACGCTCTGTTACACAAAGGCCTTCTCTAGATATGTACAAATCCACCTTTAGTTTGTATTTATATTTTATTTTTTAAAGTTAATTTAATTGTTCATGGAATACATGATCCATAATGTGACCTCAATTACAGGAAATGTCACAAAAATCGTTCAATGCCAGGCAGGTGGCCAGCATGTGGATACAACATGCGAGCAGGAGACAGTGTGGTAGGGCACAGAGGGCACAGCCTTTGGACTCAAGTAGACTAGAGTCTGAACCGCAGGGATGCAAATAAACATTACATCTAGAAAGTCAGTCTCTCTACTTCAGTTTTCTCACCTGTAAAACCGGGATCTATCGACTGACTTTAGTGTTTTTGTATACAAAGTGCCTAATAATTTTTGGCACCTGGCAATGCTCAGTAAGCTGTTTAGGCACAGTCAACAGAGTACATGACAAACGAAGTGAGGTTATGAAGACACTTCTGGATATACTCCACTCCAACCACCCTCGAGGTGAACTTTTAGAAACAAACTCAACCTCATGTGTTAAGTACTCACGCTAGGACACCAACTCTGATCACTTCTTCCTAACCTCAAGCCTCCCTCCCTTTCCTAATACATCTACCTCCCAAACAATCGGACATACACACCTGCTTATGTTGCTCACGTTCTTGGAAGGCCACCCTCCCCGATGCCCAAATACCTACCTGCCACAATCATTCCTAAGCCTGATGGCCCCACTCCAGTGAGATCTGCAGTCTTTGAGGAGATTCCCACCCACGATACCTTCCCACCCAGAAGCTCCCAGCACTGACCACACCCCAGTGCTGGTCACCGTGAGTACATTAATGAATAAATGAATATATCTTCCCCTAATTCAGTCCAGTTGTGTTCATTTAGAACACGCTGCCAAAGGCTCTAGGTGCACGGAATAACAAGCAGAGAAACTAATGGAAGGCAACACTTTGGTTTTGTTTTTAGGAGAGAAAACCTGAGCAGTCTGTGTCATCTGAAATGCTTTGAAATTAAGAAGTGACACCCTGGGATCTTAACTCAGACGTGCCAGCACTTATGGTGTGAAGCCAGGGAACGATTTGACTTGCACTGTCACATTCACTGGAAACACTTAAAGACAAGCCACTGAGAATTTCCAGAGTAAAGATTCTATATTTTTCTGTGGAATTTACTGGCAAATGACATAAAAGTTTATCTGCACTCTTAGTAAAAATGAATGCACTCTGAAAATTCTGACTTTTTGCCCCTGAAATTTTAAGAAAATAGGTAAAACTTAAATATACCACTCTCTACCAAGAGAATTTAAATATCACTTTGTCATATATTAAAATTTTACTTATACTGGGTTTTTTCTGGACTCTCCATTCTGTCCTTCTGATATATTTGTCTATCATATTGATTTCATTATGGTAGCCTTTATAGCATGTTTTAATGTCTCATAAGGGAAGTCTCAACTCTCCCTTCAATATTTTCTTTGGACTTTAATAAACGGTACTGGCACTTGCAGTTGTCTAGTTGGAACAAAATAAATTTCTTACACCATATATAAAAATAAATTACAGATAAAGTAAAGGCTAGATGCCAAAAATAAACTAATAAACTCTTGAGAGAAAATCTACAGGACTATGTCTGTAACCTAAAGATGTGTAGAGACCTTCTTATCCAAGAAAACAAAGACACATAAAACAAAAGATACATTTTTGTTATATGAAAATTTAAAACTTTTATAGAGCAAAACCTATCATAAGCAAAGTCTAGGTATAAACAATAGATTTGGAAAAAATATTTGCAATAAAAATTCAAAAATAAAATGCTAATATAAATAGAGAGCCCTCTTAGAAATTGATACAAAAAAGGAAAATAATACAAATGAAAAATGTGAAAAAAGATATGAATAGGTAATTTGCAGAAAAGCCAAGATCCAAAAGACCAAATATATGGAAAATGACTCAAATTGACCCCTTCCATCCAGACTAGCAAAAATTATAAAAATAATTAACACTTATTGCTAACAGAAATGTCAAGAAAAGGACAGTCTCATAAATTGCTGGTGGCAGTGTAAATTGTTACAGAAATTTTGGAAGCAATGTGGCAATATCTATTGCTAAAAATACACTTTGATGAGATTCCAACTACTATAACATTTTCTTTAAAAAAAACAGTGCAAAAGAAAAGAGGTACAAATATGTTTACTGCACCACTATTCCTAATGGCAAAAAAAAAAGAGAGAGAAACAAAATGAGTGTTTATTATAGGGAAACAGTTGAATAAGTATATCAACTTATCATAAGTATACCAACTGATGTTGATATAAGTATATCAACATACATCAAGTATATATAATATCCCATACCATGGGATATTATACAGCCATAAAAGAATGAATTAGAGCAATACTAGGTGAATTAGAGTCACTTCTATGAAGTCTTGTTAAATAAGCAAATTAAGATACACAAAGTGTGTTTAATACGATATCAGTTAATAAAGCAAAAGATTATCCCCAATTCCTTAAAGAGGCATACCTCAGAGACACTGCAGGTTTGGTTCCAGACCACCACAATAAAGCGAATATCGCACTAACAGGAGTCACATGAATTTTTTGGTTTCCCAGCACATATAAAAGTTATGTGTACACTATACTATAGTCTATTTAGTGTGTAATAGCATTATGTCTAAAAAAACAATGCACACACCTTAATTTAAAAATACTTAATTGCTGGGGCCAGCCCCATGGCCTAGTGGTCAGGTTCGGCATGCTCCGCTTCAGTGGCCCAGGTTTGCGGGTTCAGATCCTGGGCGCAAACCTATACCACTCGACAGCCACGCTGAGGCAGTGACCCACATACAAAATGGAGGAAAACTGGCACCGATGTTAGCTCAGGGCTAATCTTACTCACCAAAAAAAAACCCCAAATAAACAAGAAAACACTTTACTGCTAAAAAATGCTAACTATCACCTGAGCCTTCACTGAGTCATCATCTTTTTGCTGGGTCTTGCAAAAAAATGCAATATCAGCAAACTGAAATAAAGTGGAGAGCAATAAAATGAAGTATATCCGTATACTTGTATGTTTATATGTTTATGTATGGTTATTTAGGCATAGAAGAAAGCACAGGAGGGAAGGTAAGCGGAAATAGAAAAAAAAAAAAGTAAAGAACAGCCAGTGTGTACACGATCCCATATATATGTATACAGAAATTAGAAAGAAAGAGAGAGGCTTAGATCTGTCTCTAGAAATTTGCAGGGATGTGCACGAACTATTGTTAAATTGACAATGTAAATTGCATAATAATATGCAAAAAAAAGGTTCTGTGTAGATTAAGACAAAATATCAGTATATTTATAAAAAAGCTTATAGATTTGCTGGAGCAAGGAGAAAGATTTGGAAAGCTATATGCCAGGCTGTTAACACTGACTATCTCAGGGAGGATGAGTTAGTTGGGAAAGAGCATTATATCAATAACTTTGCCCATATTTTGTTTGAACAGAGTTGTTGAGTTATTGAGGTAAATATGTATTACTTCTATAATAATATCAAATACAGAAATTTTCTTTTCTGGAAAAGGAAAAATAAGTATAACAGTGACAGGGAAAAAGAAATGCTTCGTGGAAGTTTTTCACATTTTCATCCTAGCATTTCCCACTGGTATGCTTCCACGTGGAAGATGCATTACACGGGCATGTTGCACACACATGCTCCATCACTAGACCCTGCCCTTCAATAAACACCACTCCACCCTGGCCAGCAGCAGAGGATCTATCCACTGTCATCATCTGCTTGCAAGATATTCTCTCCAGGTAAGACTCTTCAACTCGGTTCCCCAATCACAGTACTTGGGAAAGTGCAAAGGCTTTAATTTTAAAAAATTAAGAGAATGCATTCACCAAGATAGCAATGAAAGGAAACTACCCCAACATAATCAAAGCCATATAAGAAAAGCTCGCAGCAAACATCACACTCGGAGGTGAAAGACTGAAAGCTTTCCTCTAAGATCAGGGACAATACAAAGATCCCTCTTCTCACCAATTCTGTTCAACATAGTACCGGAAGTCCTAGATAAAACAATTAGGAAAGAAAAAAATAATAATAAAGGGCCTCTAACACAAAGGAAGAAGTAAAATTACCTGTTTTCAGATGACATGATCTTATATGTAGAAAACCCTCAAGATTCCACACACACATACAGACAAAACTATTAGCATGAACAAATTCAGGAAAGTTGCAGGATACAAAGTCAACACGCAAAAATCAGTTGCATTTCCATCCACTAACACTGAACAATCAGAAAAGGAATTTTTTTAATTCCATTTACAATAGCATCAAAAAGAATAACATACTTAAGAATTAACTTAACAAAGGAGGCAAAAGACTTGTACACCGAAAACTACAAAATGCTGCTGAAAGAAATGAAACAAGACACAAATAAATGGAAAGACATCCCAAGTCCATGGATTGGAAGACAACATTTGTAAGAAGCCAATACTACCCAAAGCAATCTACAGATTTAATCAATCCCTACCAAAATTCCAAAAGCATTTTTTGCAGAAACAGAGAAATTTGTCCTAAAATTCATACAGAATCTCAAGGAATGCCAAATAGCCAAAACAATCTTCAAAAAGAAGAACAAAGTTGGAGGTCTCACACTTCCTGATTTCACAACTTATTATAAAGCTACAGTGTCAAAATAGTGTAGTACTGGCATAAAGACCATACAGCCCAGAGGAATAGAACAGAGAGCCCAGAAATAAACCCTTGCATATGCGATCATTTGATTTTCAGTGTCATTCAGTGGGGGAAAGGACCATCTCCTCAATAAATGGCGTTGGAAAACTGGATATCCACATGCAAAAGAATGAAGTTGGACCCTTATCTTAAACCATATACAAAAATTAACTTGAAACAGATCAAAGACATAAACATAAGACCTAAAACTATAAAACTCTTAGAAAAAAGCATAGGGGGAAAGCTTCATGACATTGGACTTAGCAAGGATTTCTTGGATATGACACCAAAAGCAAGGCAACAAAAGTAAAGTAGATAGTTCAGACTACGTTAAAATTAAAAACTTCTGTGCATCAAAGAACACAATCAAAGGTGTGAAAAAGTAACCTGAGGAATGGAAGAAAATATTTATAAATGATGTATCTGTTAAGGGGTTAGTATCCAGAATATATAAAGAACTTCTATAACTCAACAACAAAAAACCAAATAATCCAATTTAAAAATGGCCAAAGGACTTGAATAGACATTTTTCCAAAGAAGATATACAAATGGTCAAGAAGTGTATGAAAAGATGCTCAACATCATTAATCATTAAATACAAATAAAAACCACAATGAGATATCACCTCACACCCATCAGGATGGCTAATATCAAAACAGAAAATAAGCGCTGGCAAGGATGTAGAGAAAGTGGAACCCACGTGCACTGTTGGTAGAAACGTAAAATGGTGCAGCTGTTATAGAAAACAGTATATCAGTTCCTCAAGAATTTAAAAATAGAATTACCATATGATCCAGCAATTCCATTTCTGGGTATGTATCTAAAAGAATCAGAAGCAAGGTCTTGAAGAGATATTTGTACAATCATGTTCACAGCAGCATTATTCACAATAACCAAAAGGTGGAAGCAACCCAAGTGTCCATCAATGGATGAATGGATAAACAAAACGGTATACACATATAATAAAATATCATTCAGTCTCAAAAAAGGAAATTTTTTTTTTAAAGATTTTTTTTTATTTATTTTTTCCTTTTTCTCCCCAAAGCCCCCCTGGTACATAGTTGTGTATTCTTCGTTGTTCTTCGTTGTGGGTTCTTCTAGTTGTGGCATGTGGGACGCTGCCTCAGCGTGGTCTGACGAGCAGTGCCATGTCCGCGCCCAGGATTCGAACTGACGAAACACTGGGCCGCCTGCAGCGGAGCGCGTGAACTTAACCACTCGGCCATGGGGCCAGCCCCTCAAAAAAGGAAATTTTGAGACATGCTACAACATAGATGAACCTTGAGGATGTTATACGAAGTGAAATAAGCCAGTCATGGAAAGATAAATACTGTATGATCCCACTTATTTGAAATATCTACAATAGTCAAATTCAGAGAGACAGAAAATAGAATGGTGGCTGCCAGGGGCTGGGGGCAGGGGAAATGGAGAGTTGGTGTTTGATGGGTACAGAGTTTCAGTTTTGCAAGATGAAAAGAGTTCTAGAGATTGGTTGCACAACAATGTGAACATATTTAACACTACTGAACTGTACGCTTAAAAGTGGTTATGATGATAAATTTTATGTTATATATATTTTACCACAATTAAAAATTTTTTAAATATTAAGAGAACAGGATATTGCAATTAAAAGATAACAAGGTGGGTGAGGTAGTGGTAAGAAGTCAGTGTGGAAACTGAGAGAGTCTGGGAAAGTGACAAAACCCAAAAGCATACTAAAATCCAGGGACCCAAAGCAGGAGAGTAGGTCCCATTTGGAATAACCCAGTTGCCCATTAAACTGGTGTCCAAAGCATAAGCAACAGAAAAACTGATCCCAGCTGCCCAAAGTTAAAGCCTGGCTGCACTCAACGAGGAGAAGAGATGTGAATATTCCATCCCAGGGAGGCAGCCTTCCCATAAAAGGGGCAAAAGAGTCCCTGACTGTGCAGCAAAGATTGAAAAATAAATTTTCTTAATTAAAAAAAAAAGTTTGAACATATATATCCTACTACCTATTCCTGTTCTGTTTTATATCCTATAAAATATACATATGACTATAAGATAAAAGAAAAATGAAGCTCAGAGATGTTAAGCAGCTTCCAAGATTTACAAGCTGATAGCCCAAAAGGGTGGTGGGGAGGAGCCCCCAACCTGCACCAGGGATCTGCGCTGAGCTTATGATATAAAAGCTCCAGCCAGGGCAGCGGAGAGCGGACATCTGTCACAATATAGAGAGCCGTATGTGGGCCCAGGAAGAGCTGGTTCCTTCCCTTCCCCAACACCTGTGAAACGAGCAACGGCTGACACCATCACAATGAAAGTTATGTGTTACATGTCCACCACAGTGCTCCAAAATACGTTGCCAACAAAGTTATAAAGGCTCCCCGACATTTAAACAGATTGGAAACTGCAATTTTAAGAGCTTAAAGAAATAAGCAATACTGAAATGAGGAAAAAAATCTTAGAAACTAACAAGACTAATTTCCTACCTAATAGAGAAACCCACCCACAGAATCTCTGACAGGTAGGTGTCTGCCGTCTGCTTGAACACTTCTAATTGTAGGGAATGTCACTACCTAGCAAGACAGCCCATTCTATTTTTGAACGTCCCTAAAGAGTTGTAAAGTTCCTTCCTATACGAAACCAAAAATTGCTTCCCTGTAACTTCTACCTCTTGGCCTGAGCCATATCTTCTTAAACTAGACTATTTAAAATTATTTAGAGCAATCTATGGATCCAATGCAATCCCCATCAAAGTCCCAACAACATTTTCCACGGAAATGGAACAAAGAATCCTAAAATTTATATGGAACAACAAAAGACCCCAAATAGCAAAAGCAATCCTGAGAAAAAAAGAACAAAGCTGGAGGTATCACACTCTCGATTTCAAAATATACTACAAAGCTATAGTAATCAAAACAGCATGGAACTGGCACAAAAACAGACACACAGATCAATGGAACATAATAGAGAGGCCAGAAGTCAAACCCACACATTTTCAACAAGGGAGCCAAGAACATACAATGGAGAAAGGAAAGTCTCTTCAATAAATAGTGTTGGGAAAACTGGACAGCCACATACAAAAGAATGAAAGTAGACCATTGTCTTACACCACACGAAAATTAACTCGATATGGATTAAAGAATTGAATGCAAGTTCTGAAACCATAAAACTCTTGCAAGAAAACACAAGCAGTATGCTCTTCAACATCAGTCTTAGCAGTATCTTTTTGAATATCATGTCTCACAAAGCAAGGGAAACAAAAGAAAAATGAACAAATGGGACATCAAACTAAACAGCTTCTGTCTGGCAAAGGAAACTATCAACAAAACCAAAAGATAACTGAACAATTGGGAGAAGATATTTGCAAATCACATATCTCAAAAGGGATTAATATCCAAAATATATAAAGAACTCAATAAAAAAAGAAACAATCCAATTAAAAAATTGGCAAAGGATCTGAACATTTTTCCAAACAGATATACAGATGGCTAACAGGCACACGAAAAGATGTTCAGCACCACTAATTATTAGGGAAAGGCAAATCAAAACTACAATGAGATATAACCTCACATCCATGAGAATGGCTATAATTAACAAAACAAGAAATAACAAGTGTTAGAGAAGTGGAGAACAGGAAACTCTCGTACACTGCTGATGGGAATGCAGACTGGTGCAGCCACTATGGAAAACAGTATGGAGATGTCACAAAAAATTAAGAATAGAACTACCATATGATCCAGCTATTCCACTTCTGGGTATTTATCCAAAGCACATGAAAACACAAACGTGTAAAGATAGTTGCACCCCTATATTCATTGCAGCTTAATTCACGATAGCCAAGACTTGGAAACAACATTAAATGCCCATCAATGGACGAATGGATAAAGAAGATGTAGTATATATATACAATGGAATACTACTCAGACATAAAAAAGATGAAATCTTGCCATTTGCAGCAACATAGAGGGACCTTGAGGGTTATGCTAAGTGAAATAAGTCAGATGGAGAAAGTCAACAACTGTACAATTTCACTCATAAGTAGAAGATAAAAACAACAACAAAAAATACATAGATACAGAAAATAAATTAGTGGTTACCAGAGGGTAAGCAGGGAGGGAGGAGACAGAAAAGAATGATACAGCACGTGTGTATGGTGACAGATAGCAATTAGTCTTTGGGTGGTGAACATGATGCAGTCTACACAGAAACTGAAATATAATGACGTACAACTGAAATTTATATAACATTATAAATCAATGTTATCCCAATTAAAAAATAAATAAAAAGAAAAGAAAAGTATTTAGGTAATTTAGGATCATTGAAAACACTCCTATCCACCATGGGGTAACATATTATTGGCTTGGGGATATACCTAAGTCACACAAGGCAGGAAACAGTGACTTTTAGTGAGCACTTGGGCACAAAGTTCCACTCTAAACGAGCTTAGATTCTGGACGCCAGAGTCACAGTAAAATTATTTTGCTAGTGAAAAATAGTTTAGATCATGCTCAATAATTTCGACTGCGTAAATACGTGAACTGTGAGAATGAACTGTCATCTTTGAACAAGAAAAAGATGGCCTGTGAATTGTTAGAATTTCTAAAGAAAATTTCCCTCAAAGCATAAACAATATACTTAAAACGAATTATAGTCTCAACCAGCCCACTGAAATTTACAATTGCCAAGAATAAGTTGATCCTTTCTTCCATTATCCTCAACAAATTAATATTATAAAGTTGACTTTAAATCCTGGGTAAAAACTTAATCATGTGGCCAATATATCCCCCATTTTTTAAAAAAAATTCAATCGGTTCTATTTCTAAAAGTCCCCTGAAATCCTTTCTCAAAGAACAAGTGGCACACATATAATTATTTATTACCTTCCTTTCTCTGATGGAAAATATGAAAAGTAAAATTAAACAAAAAATTGACTTCTCAACTTTTCTTTAAATATAAAACTTTTTTTTTTTTTTAAAGATTTTATTATTTCCTTTTTCTCCCCAAAGCCCCCCGGTACATAGTTGTATATCCTTCGTTGTGGGTTCTTCTAGTTGTGACATGTGGGACGCTGCCTCAGCGTGGTCTGATGAGCAGTGCCATGTCCACGCCCAGGATTCGAACCAACGAAACACTGGGCTGCCTACAGCGGAGCGCGTGAACTTAACCACTCGGCCACGGGGCCAGCCCCTAAATGTAAAACTTTTAATGTCAATCAACCAGCACGGGCGGGACCTGAGAGGTTGATGACAGTGCCGTGGTGCTGATTCTTCCCATGCTAAGTGTGTACTAAACAATCCTTTTAACGAGGAGGCTGCTCTGGGTCCACAATAAGAGCTCACTCATAATTTGTTTCCGTTAGTAGTCACAAACACTCTTTTACAAAAACCAAAAGATACCATGTAACTTTGGTAGACGCTTTGAAGATTCCTTTTCTAAACGAATGAATCACTCACAAACATACTGGATGTTAACTTTTTTGGTACTTCATCGAAATAAAAGTATAAAGTTACATTTACAAATTTTTTTCTCAAACAGTACCCTTCCATAAAATTGACACTGGCTCCTGCATTCCAAGGCAACAGGCCAGCCCGTGGTCTTTAACTCAGCTCCAGGCTGCATAAGCATCACTAACCACCCGGGAGCAGAGCGCCAGGCTTTTGAAAGCACCCTCTTCTTTCAAGACGCAGACACTCCTTTCAGCCGCATTCTTTAATACCCAAAACATGAAATTCCAGGGAAATTGTAATTAACAAGGTAAAGGCTCAAATTAGGATGCTCATATAAAGTAATATGAAACCTTACAAAGCCATGGTAATGAGAGTGAACTCAATCACAATAAAGAAACATATTCAGTTAAGTAAAAATATTTTAATTATTGCTTATTCAAAGATGTATATAAGTGGCAAAGGCAATTAAATATCCCCATTAACCAAAAATTAACTATAAACAGCCCCAGCATATTTCTTTGCTTACCATCCTATGGCCTCCAATTGATTTTATTTCCCCAAATAGTTGCTCAAAACCTACTCACACAAATTTTTCTCCATCTCAAAAGAAGTCTGCTCCTTCAGCTGTATCAGCATCCCAGGCGAAAAGGACCAAGTAGGCCATATTTGCCCAAGTGTATCAGATTTAGACACTTGACACATGGCTTTATTCAAGAGCCTGTTAGAAATGCAGACTCTTAGGCTCCACCCCAGACCGGATGAATCAGAATCCGCATTTTAACAAGATCTCCAAGTGATTCCCAAGCATATTCAGTCTGAGCAGCACTGCTTTAGATCCCAAAGGGTGGTCCCAGGAGCAGCAACAGCAGCAGCACCTGGCAACTGTCAGAAATGCAAATTTTTGAGCCCCATCCTACTGAATTAAAACCTCCGTGGGTGGGGCCCAGGATCTGTGTTTTAACAAGCTCTCCAGGAGACTCTGATGTACTCAAAGGTTTTTGAGAACCACTGCTTTACACAAGGGGTAGGCAAACTTTCTTTAAAGGACCATATAGTAAATTTAGTCTTTGCAGACCATATGGTCTCTGAATTAGGCAGCTGTAGCAGGAAAGCAGCCGTGGACAATTTGTAAACAAATAGCTTGGCTGTGTTCCAATAAAACTTTACTTATGGACACTGCAATTTGAATTGTATATCATTTTCACGTGTTATGAAATATTATTCTTCATTGGACTTTTTTCAATCACTTAACAATGCAAAAACCCTTCTTAGCTAACGAGCCATACAAAGAAAGACAAGTGGTGAGCCAAATTGGCCCAGTTTACCAGACCCTGCTTTAGACAAGAAATGACTTTCCCCAGTTCCAGCTGACCTCCTTTTCTGACACACCAGAGTCCCTAAGGTCATCTCACAGGATCAATGCCAATCAGAGCCATAAGCAACCTCGCCTCTCAAGAAAACAGTAACATTTAAACACAATCCATAATTTTGTGGAAACAGCTTTGCTGAGGAGGGTACATAAATCTCCCATACTAATAATGCTCAGGAAATAAAGTGAGATTCTGTGGAGAACGTGAAACCGGCAAACAGCCATTGATGATTAAGTAGCTAGGAACTAAAGTTTTTTTCCTTTTTGCAATTACTGATTATAGCTTTTATCTGTTTAACACACCCATCGTTAACTGTGCTGCTTAGGCACTATGCTATCTGACTCCCCGCTAGGCTCCTATAGATAACATCTCTCTGGAGCCTGGGTCACCATGGTAATGGGTGTGTGAGCTGTTTTTCAGGAATCAGAACCCCTTGTCCACTTCAGGCCAGTTGAGACCACCAACCCATCAACTGGGCCCATGCAGATGTCCGATAGCCAATCTTTTGACATCAAGAGGTTAAAAACTCCACCCTCAGATCATGCTAATGCCGCCATTCTGTGAGCATGCGTCCTATGAAGAGGCATAAAGTCTGACTGCGCTTGCGCAGATCATCAATTACCTCACCCCTCCTCACCTCGCTCCACATTTCAGACCACCTTGTACCCCTACCCCATAAATATCCCTGAGCGCCCATTTTTGGGGAAGCAAATTTGAGACACATTCTCCTGCTTCCTTTCATGGCTGCCTTCTGATTAAACCCTTTCCCTGCTGCAATCTCGTCATCTTGGTGTTTGGCTTTCTGGGCGGCAGGCAAAAACGAACCTGGTTCGGTAACAAAAGTATAATAATACACGTGAGCTTTTCAAAACTTAATTGTAAGTGTTTGAGGTGGGGGAGCAAATGAAAGGATCCAAAGGATTCCATAATCTGAGTCCACCCATCTTTCTAATCTTCTCTATTTACTACCTATGCTCCAACTGAACGCTAACACCTCTCTCTTTACCCAAATCATGCCCTGAGTATGCCCACAGGTCTCTCCCGCCCCTCTCTCCATTAGGAATGCTCTGCTCCCCCAGCCCCATACGTCCAAGTCTTACTCATTCCTTAATGTCTGGCATAAACGTAGTTCCTCCATGAAGCAGTCCCAATCCTCCAGCAAAAATCCCTCTATAGTCTTTCCTTGTTTCTATTATTATTTTTTTTTTTTTTTTAGGAAGATTGGCCCTGAGCTAACATCTGCCACCAATCCTCCTCATTTTGCTGAGGAAGACTGGCCCTGAGTTAACATCCGTGCCCATCTTCCTCTACTTTATATGTGGGACACCTGCCACAGCATGGCTTGACAAGCGGTGTCATGTCTGCACCCGGGATCAGAACCGGCAAACCCCGGGCTGCCAAAGCGGAACGTGTGAACTTAACTGCTGTACCACCACGCCAGAACCATGTTTCTATTATCCTGATTATCATATTCTATGCTTTATTTGTAAATTTTTTTTTATACCCTTCACTAAATTATAAGCTCCTTAAAGGTAGGAATATCTTACTCATATTTCATTGACCACACCTAGTTCCCTAGCAGAGGGACACAGTGGTCATTTGCATATTTTCTGAAATGATTTCTATTTAGTGAAAGTAATGTAAAAATTATTACAGAAACAATAGCAGCAGCAGCTACCATTATTGCGCCCGTAGTGCCTGACACTTTATCTCCAACCTTATAAGAAAACTTCCTTTATGGCAGGAATTCCTGTGCCTATTTGACAGAGTTCACAGTGGGAGTCTGAGAGCTTAAGCAAGTTGTGCAGTTCAGAGGTTCTCAAGGTGTGGTCCCCAGATGAGCAACATCAGCATCAGCAGGAAACTTGTCAGGAATGTAAACTCACAGGGCGCACGCCCACACTCAGGTGTTTCTCTTTGTTCAGAAGAGGATGCTGAACTTTGATAAAATCTTGTCACGGCCTTTAGGTGAAAATGCAGATTGATAATTCCTTGATACAGTGCCTTTTAGAGATTATCTTGTTCCACAAATTCTTCCTGAAAATTTGAGTTAACGAAGTGCTTACCTATCACCCCAACTCAACCCAACCATCGGGGTGCAGTGGATGGAGAGGCACAGACAATACAGGTGGGAAATCCAGCCACCTTGATCAGGCAAATGGTCCAAATGGGGATGGATTTTATGAAGACATTTCATAAGAATGCAGTGATGGAATGAAATGTCAACAATGTATAGAAAGCAGAAAGTAAAGACACAAAGATCACAGCATTTGATTATTCCAGCTGGTGCTAATTGAGGAGCCATTATTTGGCAGGGTGAAGTAGTTTCTAGGTCCTATTTGAGAAAAAGAAAGTTTAACTAAGGCTAAGGGTAAACCGATAGGCTTGAATATCAAGAAGATTTCAACCAAGAGATGTGTGTAACGGGGGTCCAGCTGCCTCCAATACTCACACGCACAGCAGTTTTGCCACATGGAGGGAGGATGCTTACTGTGCATTCATGAGGCATATTTTATCATTAGCCACACAAAGACTACATTATCTTACGTAGACCAGAAGATGCTGGTAAGAAAATGAGGATTTCCTTCTAAGACAGACTTTACCATGTTTTATATTCTCTTCTCCTTTGCCATGCATTTTCCTTCAATGTTGTGGTGTGCGTATTTTAAGGTTAGTTAACTTTACACATTACCTAAACCAGTAAGGTCAATATTTATAAAAGATGTGAAAGAAACATGTCCGTATTCATGGGGTTTGGGATATCTTAATTTATCTTGAGACCCACTTTGCAAAGGCCGTAAGCAAATTCCATAATTCTTCAATACAAGAGAATCAAAGTGAATATTCCGGCATGATGAGGAGCAGTCGTCAGGAGAGGCACTCAGCGAATGCAGCTCCACTGAGGAGGAACTCAGTAAGAGGTGATAATGTAAGTGACAGCAGCCTGAAATTTTCCCTCTTTTCTGAAAAAGAGGGAAATTAAGCAGTTTGATCTATGAAATCACATGTTCTCTTTAGCAGAGTTGATTCAGACAGGTGGGGGATTCCTTTTCCGTGGCCTCCTGTAATAAACCACCTCACCCATGGGTAGACAGCAGTAGGAAAAATACATAAGGCAAAACTCACAGGCTGGCTTCAGGATAGAAGTTGAGGGACAAAGATTACCTACGTGAATAAAACAGCCCAAGCACTCTTCATTATAGCCATGTATTTGTAATGCATTTATAATTACTAATAATTAAAATATGTTCCTCGATGAGGCAATCTTGAACACAGTAATCTTACCAGTCTTTATAAACATGAATAATCATGGACAGATGGATTGCCGTAATAATTACAGTGATTGTGTTTGTTTTCATTTTATAGAAAACCCTCAGGAATAGGTCTGGGAGAACGCTGACGAATCTGAGACACATGGCGGGTCATCAGAAAGGGACTTACTCTCTCTTGGGGATGCTTCCTACTCTCCAGAACCGGGGTTTCCTCATGTGTCAGGTGTAGTTAATATTAATACCTACCTCACAGGTATGTTGTAAGCATCAAATGAGATAAGAGAGGAGGAAAGGTGCTCCGGGAATTCTCAACTCTCCACAAATAAGAGTCATTTCCACACAGGAATAGTTCACATCAATGAAGGAAGGGCAACAATTTAAAATTGTGGGCTAATTTCTGTAAATGTTATTCCATTTAGGAATACTACTCAGCTGCAAAACAGAACAAAATCATTCCATTTGCAACAACATGGATGGACCGTGAGGGAATTATGTTAAGTGAAATAAGCCAGATAGAGAAGGATAATCTGTGTATGACTCCACTCATATGAGGAATTTAAAAATGTGGACTAAGAACAGTTTAGTGGATACCAGGGGAAAAGTGGGGTGGCGGGTGGGCACAAAGGGTGAAGTGGTGCACCTACAACACGAATGACAAACATTAATGTACAACTGAAATTTCACAAGATTATAACCTATCATTAACTCAATAAAAAAAAAAATGTTATTCCATCTAAACTAAGTGATAATATCCGAATTTCAAATTGCTTGAGAAAGTTGCTAATTATTCTTTATAGCAATCTCTGAAACACTGAAACATTTTCCGGTTACATAAATGATCTGCCTGAAGGCAGACCATAGGAACACAATATACAACAGATGCTGCTAGTGGCCATATTTGAGGAACACGAAATGCTGATCAAGCCATCTCAAGCCTCAATACCCACATTAAGACTTCCTTCTTATGATCTACCGGAATTACATTTGTGAATTATCACAGCTTACAAAAGTCCTATCCCCTTGTAGCCCTCAACCCCACTCCTTAGTGCATGCTGGTGCACCCATGCACACACACACCCACACAGAGAAATAGCAGGAAAAGTAAAAGCACCGTTGGCAATTCTAACCTGGCTAGTCAATTTAAAGCATGCTCCACCTGCTAGTTATTTTTAACTTTCGGAATCTTCCAATCAATAAAATGTCAATAACAGAACTTTCTCCTGTAGCTGATATTTGTAGCTTAACATGGTAATATTAAACTATATAAACATGAATCTCAAAGGATGATAACACCACTACAGAAGATCCTTTCCATTATCTGTAGCTGTGCACTAAATGCACTACTGAACGAGCCATCATCCAGGAGGTGGAGTGGGTTTCCAAAGTACGAAAGGACTAGCGCATGCATTGTTACGGATGTACGTAGCATAAGTAAATGGTATTTATAGAAATACCATGCCAGCCTGGACTTTGGTGACAAGCTGTATGATTTAGCCTGCTCAGACCACTCACTGCGCCTGTGTAATCATGAGTTACTATTTTCAAACAAACATGCAATTCAATTTTTAAACAAACAAAGAAAGAGAACTAAGTAATCGGGAGTTTTAATTTACAAACACAGAAAGATACTTAAAATTTTTGTGGCATAAATGAACAATGTTACATTGACATAAGAAAAGAAAGAGCAACGGAACAGAAGCAATAACTCAGAAATCAACCTCATTATATATAGAAATGTAATACATGACAAAGAATCCACCACCAGGAAGGAAACCTTGTTTAATAAATGGTTTGGGGAATACTAGCTGGCAGTTTGTTTTTTAAATATATGTTTGTTGTATACATACATTTGTTACATATATATGTAAAATTTAGGCACCCCATTCCAGGCATACAAAAATTAATGTGACACCATTTTGTATTTAAAAATATAAAAAGAAACCACAGGAAAACAAAAATAAAACACAATTGAAAAATTTTCAGCTTCTAGAGATGACATCTTCTATGCTTAGAAACTATAAAGGAAAAGAAACATAGATTTGCCTACATAAAAATTTACCCCCACCACATCTTTTTAAAAAAGCAAATAAAAGACTAGGAAAAATATTTTTGCTAAATATGACAGTTTTATTTTTGTCAGGTAAATTGATAAAAGAAGCACTAACCCAAGAGGTAAACAAGCAATAGATAAAAAGCACTCGAGTGTCCTGAACTAGAAAAGCTCCTTGATTAGGCATCCCCCGCCCTTCAGCCTTCCCTTCCAGTCACATCTCCAGCCGTGTCCCCTTGCATGCTGTGCTCCTGCCACACTGAACTACTTACCATCTCCAGGTGAGTCAAAGTTCTCTCAAAGGCCCCGTCTCCGTGCTCTCACTGTACTGAAGTGGCCATCTCCCCATCCTTCCACCTGAAAATTCATCTTTCATAACAGCTCAAGTCTCGCCTCTACCAGGACACCTGCCAGTGCCCACCTCTATCACCATATGCTGACCTGCCCTGTCAACACAGTCCAGAAGAACTTCCTGCAATGGCAGAAATGTTCCATATCTGTGCTGTCTAGTATGGCAGCCACTAGCCACATGTGGCTATGGAGCACTTAAAATGTAGCCACCGCAACTGAGAAGTTGAACTTTTAATTTTAATTTTAATTGTCATATGTGGGTAGTGGCTCCCCATATTAGACAGCACAGTAATCTGGACAAACGCCTTCAGGAGTTCATTAACTTTGTTTAATTTATCTCTGTATCTCCATCACCAGCCCACTGTCTGGTAGATGAATAGAAACTTGGTAAATATTTGTCAAATGACTACTTTTGTGTGTTGATTATGAACCAAACACTCTGAGTACACTGAATATCATCTACCTGACCCTAAAGACAATATGAAATAAGCACTATTATAATCTCTGTTTTACTGGAGAGGAAATGAAGGAACTTAGAGGGCTAAGCGATGTATGGACTAAATGTGTCCCCCAAAATTCATTATCTTGAAGCCCTAACCCCCAGTGTGATGGTATTTGGAGGTGGGGCCTTCAGGACGTGATTAGGTTTAGATGAGATCGTGAGGGTGGGGCCCCCAGGACAGGATTAGTGTCTTATAAGAAGAGGAAGAGGCCAGAGCAAGCTCTCTCTCTGTCCGGGCCACGAGAGGACACAGAGAGAAGGGGACTGTCTGCAACAAAGAAGAGAGGCCTCTCCAGGGACCTGAAACTGTTGGCACCTTGATCTGGGACTTCCTAGTCTCCAGACTATGAGAAACAAATGCTTGCTGTTTGAGCCACTCAGTCTATGGCATGTTGTTGCAGCAGCCCGAGCTAAGACAAGCAACTTGTCCCCATTGACGACGCTAGCAAATGTTTGGGAAGGGATTCTAAGCAATATGCCAAAGAATGACTGAGAGGATTGTGTTTATCTAACTAAGTTTCCAAGCTTTTTGTGATACAGATGTGGTAACTTTCTAATCTACTTTCCTTTCTCAAGTATTAACGTATCTTTATATAAACTATTTTAAAGTGTAACATACAGACAGAAAAATGAACAACTAAATAATTGAGTCAACACAAAGTTAATACCCCAATGAAACCACCACTCAAATCAGGAAATAGCACATTACCCTCTAGAAGCCTCCTTATGTGCCCTCCCACACTCCTCCCTACCATCCTCCCAGAGATAACCTCTATTCTGACTTTTTACACAATAGATTAGTTTTGCCTATTTTTGACCTTGAGAAAAAGTCATACACTATGAACTCCTGTGTGTCTGGCCTTCATGACTCAGCACTGTTTGTGAGATGTATCCACGTCACTGCGTGTTGCAACAGTGCTACTGATTGCTGTACAGGATTCCACTGTAAGAAGATACCACAGCTTGCTGATCTATTATTGTCTTACGGAAGAGCATCTGGGTCATTTCCAGTCTGGAGCTATTAGGAATAATGGTGCCATGAGCTTCTGGCATACATCTTTTGATGCACAGATGTGCCACATTTCTGTTGGTTATATTTCTAAGAATGGAATTGCTGGGCCACAGGCATGCAAACGTTCGGCTTTTGACTAACAGTTTTACAAATTGGTGTACCAATTTACACTCCCACCAGAGTATGAGAGATCTGATATTCTCCAATGTTGTTAATATTGATATTTTTATCTTTTAACTCTAGTCATTCGGGGGCGGGGGTGGTATTGGTATCTCATTGTGGTTTTGTTGCATTTTCCTGATGACTAATGGGACTGAACATCTTTTTTTTATTTATTGGCCATTTGGATAACCTGTTTTGTGAAGTGAATGTCAAGTCTTTTGCCTGTATTTCTACACTCACTTTTTTAAATATTTGGTTAAGTATTCTGGATATAAGATCTTTGTCACTTGCAATATATTATAAATATCTTCTCTCACTCTGTAGTTGCCATTTCAAACTCAATGATCTTTTTCTGATAAACAGGATTTCCTCATGTTAAAGGAGTCCAATATTTTCTGATGAGACTGATGGTGATTTTATGGTGTCATACAATGTGTCAAAATTTGAAAGATATGCATAACTCAACGGATGGATATTTTCCAAACACAAGGTGTTACAAAATCATGCATGAATAAAAAATCATTTAGAATACAAGATAGACTACTGAATTTTAGTGAATATTATGAAAAGTTCATTGATAAAGTTTCAGATTCCACTTTGCAACAAAGCTTTAAGAAATTACCACTTGTCAAGTTTGGTATATCAAAGAATATACACAATTACTGAAAAAGCCATTAAAATATTCCTCCCTTTTCCAACTATACATCTTTGTGAGGCTGGATCTTCTTCATATACTTTAATTGAAACAGATACGTTGTCTTTTGGTTCTATGTCTCGCATTCTTCTATACCTACTACTAAGACAGACATTAACAAAATTTCCAAAAATGTAAAATAATAATGCTCATTAAATTTTTTATTTGGAAATATAGTGATTTTTCACAAAAATGTGTCATTTATATGAGCATATATTGGGTTTATTATTTTTATTTTAAATATGTACTTATATATTACATATTCATAACTTTTCTTTGCTGAGGAAGATTAGCCCTGAGCTAAGATCTATGCCAATCTTCCTCTACTTTATATGTGGGTCACTGCCACAGCATGGCTGATGAGTGGTGTAGGTCCATGCCCAGGATCCAAACCCATAAACCCAGCCCACCAAAAAGGAGCACAGCAAATTTAACCAGCATGCCATAGGGCTGGCCCCTATTCATAAGTATTTCCTAAGTTTTAATTTCTGCAGTACATACCCATACACAATACTGTATAATACAGTAAATATTCAAAAGCATAACCCAGGAGAACTGCTGGTGTAGTTTTTCTATGAATTACTGAGAGAAGGGTGTTAAAATCTTCAACTATGACTATGGATTTGTCAATATCTTTTAGTTCTTTCTTTTTCCTGACAGCTATCTATTAGTTACCTACATATTTAGAATAGCTATCATTCTGTCTTTACCTCTATAATGATTCTTCTCTCAAAGTCTACCTACATTATAGCAATATAGTTACACTAGCCTTCTTTTGGTTAATGTTTTCATGGCATACATCTTCAGCCATTATTGTTCAAGTATTGTGCTTTTCTCTCTATCCACCCCATCCCCCATTTTCTCGGACTCTAAATACATGTACACCAGATCTTTTTACTCTGTTCCATATGTCTCCTGTGTTCCTTCCTGTTTGGCATTTGTTTTTATAATTCCTTTTTATCTCCATCCCTCAGCCTGGACATTATTTTTATCTACTTTCTAATTCACTATTTCTCTCTCTAGCTATATATAATCTATACTGAAGCCCATTGTTGAGATCTTAATTTCTGTTAATTTTTTAGATCTAGATTTCTATATTTTCTTAGAGTTTCCAGTTCTACTCTCTTACAGTTCTCGTTCCAGTCCAGTTCTCCATCATTTAGTTGCTTGAATATAGTAATTGTAGTTATTTTAAAGTCTTGGTTTGATAACCCCAATAACAAGGTGACCCAAAAACAGGGTCTGTTTCTTTTGACTGTTTCATCTCTTGGTTTTCAGTCAATTCTTGTGTTTTCCCATACTTAATTTTTTTTATTGAAGGCTGGAACTTGTTCATGAAAATTATTAAAGATAATTCAAGACTCCAAAGAACACTATTTTTCACCAAAGGGGATTTTACTTTCGCTTCTCACAGCAGTTAAGAGTAGGAAAATCGCTTTATTGCATCAGGGATTGTGCTAGGCTTCTGTCTTTGCAAGGTCTGGCCTATTTCCAACTCACCCACATTCCTAGATTATAATCTTTTAGGTGTTCCAAATAAAAGCATGATGTGTTTATCAGAAGCCCTCATTTCTGGTGGGCTCCAAATTACGTGTTTATTCTCCGCCACCCATGAGTCTTCCAGAAGCTCTGCTCTGTTTCAACAGGCACGCACGTCAAGGGGAAATGCAGCACCAAGTGTCAGGCTCACTCCTCTGATATCTTGACTCTGCAGCCCTCATTGCATTGGTAGCTCTCCAGTGCACTTCAAAAATAGTTGTTTTTTCAATTATTATTGAGGTGACATTCACATAAAATAAAATGAACCATTTACAGTAAACAATTTAGTGGTATTTAGTACATCCATGATGTTGTACAACCACCACATCTATCTAGCTCCAAGACATCACCATGCCTGCAGAACAAAACCTCATTCCCATTAAGCAGTTACTCCCCATCGCCCCTCCCCCAGCCCCAGGCAACCACCAATCTGCTGCTTCTATGGATTTATCCATTCTGTATATTTCATATAAATGGAATCACACAATATGTGACTTTTTGTGTCTGGCTCCTTTCACTCAGCATAATGTTTCTGAGGTTCATCCACATTGTAGTACCTATCAGTACTTCATTCTTTTTTATGGCTGAATAATACTCCATTTTATGTATCTATCACAATGTGTTTAGCCATTCAACCACTGATGAACATTTGAATTGCTTTTACCTTTTGGCTATTGTTACTAGCACTACTGTGAACGTGCATGTACAAACATAGGTCGTGTTTTGCCTTTTGTTTTCTTTTGGTTTATATTTAGCTTTTCTAGTTCTCACCAAGTGAACTGGTTTGCAACAAACCAGTCCATCATTGCCAGAAGTAGAGCTCAAATTTAAATTTTATTTTGAAAAAAATACAATATTAAAAAATCAATCCTGAAATAGCTACTAACAGGAACACTTTGTTTGGAATATAAAACAAACACTCAATTTTAACTAATTTGACAAACATTTGGAAACTGTTTTGTTGATGCTTTTTAAAGACTATCTAAACTTTCCTTAGGCCTATATACAAAAACAAACAGTATTGTAAAAACCAACTCAACCAACTCAAATTAAAATATGAAAATTTCCTTTTACACAAAAAATAAAAACAGATATTCTTGATCAGTTCTCCTTTTATTTCTCAAGTTAAAAATGCCTAGTTTTCAGCTATATGTTGCTCCCACATTAAAAAATGTACTTCAGTGGCTATGAGGACATTAACTTTTAAAAATTAACATTTGACGTAAAAGAAATAATGTTTTATTACAAGGAATAGCAGCTGGGCACAAGCAACCCAGACTCTCAGCCCAATTGAGAAGCCTGGGCTTTAAGAGAGGAAAGCGAACCATAAAGTGCGAGACTTTATGAAGTTTGAGAGGAAGACGAAATGGAAATACAAAAATAGACTTGCTCAACAAAGAAGAGAAAGACGGTGACAGCGCCGTACCAGAATACTTTGGTTAATTCCTGAAAAGTCTAGAGATGTGAAGTAGAATGAAGAAATTACAAGTATAGAAATCTGATTTCACATTTTCTCTCTTTTTACTATATGCCTACACTACTGGAACAAGTGCAGAGTTAATTGGAAAAGCACAGTATTAAAAACTATGTTCACTTTTACGGATTCCCATTTTAAAGTAAATAAAATTATCTCAGATGCCTTCCAATGTCTTAAGTTGCAAGTTTTAGTAGCCCAAAGCACTTAACCCACTGGCTTATTTAATTTCTAGGGAGAAAAGAAACTGCCGATGAAGGAAAACACTTGGCTTTTTGTGGCTCTCTGTGCCTCAAACTGTCCAATAATAAATTCCTTTCTATGTCTAGAACTGAAGACCCCACACAGGATGTTTGGGAGAATCTCATAGTTGTGTACTACAGACGCTAGTAAGAAAGGGAAATGAGGCAAAATTACTTTTAATAATTTAAATGTTTTTGTTTCTTCCAGACTATAGCCTCCCAAAAACTCTAAGCTTCTTTGTGATATACCAACCACTGGTTTTAAAGAGAGCAATAAAACATTCTTATCATTCTGACTAATATCACAATAATTAGAAGGCTAGAGATATCCTTCTTTACTAAATCCTTTAGGAAAACACAAACATATTTTTAATGAAGTCAGTCATGTTTCACAATAAATTAAACTTTAATTTTCATATTCTCAAAGGCCTGTGTGCACAAGGGGTTGGATTAGGGAAATATCCTTAGTCCTGGGCATCCAGGACCGGAGGATAAACAGGGAGCTGTGGGTCAGTGGTTAGCAATCTACAGAAGTTGTTCTTCTTTTAAAGGAGTAAGGTGGCTAAGGCCCCTGGTCCATCTAAACTCGATGTCTTCTCCCCAAAACATATCCCAAGCCCCTGCCTTCTGTCCTAGGGATTAGCAGACCCAAGTGCTGGCCTCACAGGCCACAGGAGCCTCCACCGCTCCTCAGCCAGAAACCAAACCCTGCAGCCACGGAGAAGGCAACTGCCTCCTGCACCCAGGCTCATTCTAGGCTGTGCTCCCAGGACACACAGCAACCCACCTTCATTGGCCCAAAACAGCTGAAAAATTCAGCCTGGTGCCATGACGATGTCAGCAGTGGAGAGCTAGGGAGTCCATCAGGTGGCTTGAAACGCCTTCCTCCTCCTGGGTACCCACTCTGTTTCTGTGGTCTAAAGCCACAAGAATCTGCTCCCCTCAACTCTCTTTCAACTCAAACTAAGCCCCCATTCCCTCTACTACCCTATCAGCTCCTCTTAAGGGGAAAAAATGCATCATATAGAGAAAGTCATGTCATATTCTTATAGCACAAAGGAACAGACTGGAACTACCAAGAAGGTGAACTCATGTAACATTTTGAAATATTAATAGATGGGCTGCCCTCTTCGCCTCCACACTTCCCTCCAGCAGAGGGTTCCCATTCAGGCAGCCGGGCATTCTGCACTTTCTCCTCAGGATCAGTATCCCAGAAGAAAGCAGAGACAACTGAGTCAATTCTTAGCCTTCGAGTTTCCAAAGCCTCAGGAGACACAGGAGCAGGCCTGGGGCGGAAAAGGCAGCTTATCACACTCACACACCCCTTCCAGCAATGCGGCGAGACAGGACAGATCCCCGCACTGAGAAAGTGGAAGGGGAAGCCAGGAGTGAGTAAACACCCTGTTCCTTCCCACAGGCCACGCCGGGCACTCTAGGCCTCCAGCAGATGAGCTCACCAAGAGGCACAGGGGCTGAGGAAAGAGGAAAAGCCACACCACCAATTTCTAAGCTGTGAGTCAGACATCCCTGAAGACTCTGAGAGATAACAAGCACAACTGGAGACAAAAACTACGTCAGGACAAAAGTCAGAGAAATCATTTTTATCTCCAAGTAAAGCATGTAGCCAAGAGAGACCCAGATGACAACTATAAAAGAAAAAACAGTTACAAATCCAGTTGGACTTTCAGGTTTGTTGAGGGGCTGGGGCTGGCCATGGAGTGCCAGTGCCCTCCACCTGCCTTTGTGCAACATCATAGAGTCATGTGCCTACACGGCATCTACAAAGTCTCCCTTGGGGGCTGTAAAGGAACATAGTGAGAAGTAATCTCAAGCCAGAGCAGCTCTCTTGGTTTCCCTAACAACCAAATCTGGCCTCAAAAACTTTGTCTGGTCTGGAGGCCCTGCCCAGAGGGAAAGCAAATTCAATTATAAGCACATTAACTCAGCCTCATCATCATTTGGAGCCTTACAAGGGAAGGTCCTCAGAGAATAATCTGTGGAAATTTAAGGAGAAGACTTGCCAGGAACGACGTAAAATTCAAGGAACTAATCCTAAGGGGACAGCATGTGATAATTACTGCTGTCAGCAGTCACTTAGACAACTCCACATGTGTCTTCAAGAGAACTTGTCGACAATATCTTAAAAACAAGTGTTGGTTTTAGGATGTAGAGCAATTGAAACTATCAAACACTATTGATGGAAGCAGAACTGGTACAACCACTTTAAAAACCTGTTTGACAGTGTCTCCAAAAACTAAACATATGTACATCCTATGATCCAGAAATTTCACTCCTGAGCATATACAAAGAGAAATTAGTACTTAATGTTCACCAAAAGATTACACAGAAAAATGTTCATAACAGTCTTATGCATAACAGCCTAAAAACTGGAAACAATCCAACTGTCCCTCAACACAGTGGACAAAACGAGGACTATTCATACCATAGCACACCTCACAGCAACGAAGAAAAAAACTACCATATGCTACAGACATAACGTGCAGCAAAAGAAGCCAGACACGTGAGAACACATACTCTATGATTCCATTTACACGAAGTTCAAGCACAGGCAAAACAATTCTGTGATGACAGAAAGCAGTTACCCTGGAGTGGGGAAAGGATGGACAGGGGCACAGGGGAGCCCACCCATCCAGAGAATGCGTAAAGATATATGCACCCCTATGTTCATTGCAGCATAATTCACAATAGCCAAGACTTGGAAGCAACCTAGGTGCCCATCAAGGGACAAATGGATAAAGAAGATGTGGTATATATACACTATGGAATACTACTCAGCCATAAGAAATGATGAAATCCGGCCATTTGTGACAACATGGATGGACCTTGAGGGTATTATGCTGAGTGAAATAAGTCAGAGGGAGAAAGTCAAATACCGTATGATCTCACTCATAAGTAGAAGATAAAAACAACAACAAACAGCCACATAGAAACAGAGACTGGATTGGTGGTTACCAGAGCAGAAGGGGTGGGGGAGGAGAGTGAAAGGGTCATTAAGCACATGTATATTGTGATGGACGGTAATTAGTCTTTGGGTGGTGAACATGTTGTAATCTACACAGAAATCGAAACATTTAATGATATATACCTGAAATTTATATAATGTATAAACCACTGTTACTGCAATAAAAAAAAGAATAAAAAATTTTTAAAAATAGCCACAATTTATTTATTGACTGCTTTCTATGAGCTTGAGCACTGTACTGACAGGATTGTTTGATTTTAAGCACAGGACAACAGCATGAAAGGAAGGAGATGATGGTCCTGTTTCACAGAAGAGGACACAGCATTGAGAGTTAATTCTCTATTGCCACAACAATACTACACAGCAAAACCCCAAATCTCAGTGGCATATAACCACGTTTGTTTTCTCATGCAGCCATCAACGCATCAGTTGAAGCTCCACTGATCCCCCGGGCTCCAGGTCCAAGTGCGTTGGGTCTGTTTCTTACTCCAGGGCCCCAGCTACAGGGGCAGCGACTCCACAGCATGTTCTTCTCAGCACAAATCTCCTGAGCGACAGCCCAAGACACAAGCACACTCAAGCTTCCGCCTGTGTCCCATTTGCTAATATTTCATGAGCCAAGACAAGTCACGTGGACAAAGTCAAGGCCGTAGGCTCCCACGACCACAGGGCCATGGCCTGGCTGTGGAAGCATTATGTGATAACAGAGGATGACAAAATGGGCTCAATTATTCTAGCACAAGTACCTTGTCCAAAGTCACAGAGCAGCCAGTTAAAACCAGGACCCGGCTCCACTGGACTCCAGGTCTGCCTACCCGACTGCTTAATTCTCCTAAAACAAACAGCTATAAAAAGGCAGTGATTCTCAACCCCACTAGCAGGAGTTATTGCAATTACCTGTATACTTTTTCCAGCCAACTGGAATACTTTTTCCATTAACTGTATCTGACCAACTGAAAACATTCCAGATTCTACTCAACTACAGTAGATGTTCCAGGTGGAATTCCACTACGAGAACAAGGCAGAGTCTCAAAAGCCAGTGACTGAACTAAACTGAAAATCTCTGGTCTTATTAAAACCTACAAGAACCTGAAGGGCCAAAAGAAATCTTAGATATGTAAGATGCTTTTCGTACTGAAGTTGCCAACCATTTCCCTGTACACTGAGTTCTGTACGTTTCCACTCTACCTTTGGTTCACACCAAAAGAGAGACCCAAAATTCTGCATCTGCTCAGTAAGGAAACAGAAGTGCTGTGGAAGATCATGCCTGGCTCCCATTCCCAGCCCCAAAGGAAGAGAGCAAGGCAGGCAGGGCTCCACCCCACCACACAATATTCTCCATGTTCTCAAGCCGACCCACTGACAAGCAACCCATGGGTCCCACCACCCAGCCTCCAGGGAAGGCCCTCCATCCACCTTCAGGATAACAATAAGAAAACGGCCTCAATGCTGCTGCTGGTCAGTTGTGCCCGGACAACCACATTTTAGTGGATAAAACACAATACCAGTTTTCTCAAAGACGATCTTCTATTTAATAGATGATTGTTATAAACACACCTGCTTTTACTACATCAGGCTAAAGAAGTTATTCTGAAGAAGTGAAGATTAAAGACCACAGCCCATAAACATTTTTTTTCTTGAAAAGATTCTCATATAAAAAATAGATGGCTCATGACTGAGCTAGACCTTCAAAATCTCAGCACCATCTGAGATCACGCTCTCTCCCCTCCACTCTCTGCCCCCTAATCTTCTCAGGATTCTTGTTCCATCCTCGCTGACTCCACTTCCACTTCCTCCATCCAGCCTTCCCCTCCACAGCGCACCAGACTTCATGTCATAAAACCCTTGTCAGATCATGTAACTCTCATCCTCAAAAACACATGACGGCTCCCTAATCCTTGTACACTCCACAGCAGGGCTCTCACCTCCCTCAGCGGCCAGACCCTTCACATCTCCTCCACACTCAGCTCTCCAGGAGAGCAGGGACCATGCCCACCGGGACCACCTCAGTAGCCCAAACAGCCAGCACACACCTGGTACCCAGCAGGTGCTTAGAAGTGTCTGTCACTGAGTGAAGAAACCTGGGTTTCCAGACTCATTTCCGGCTCCATAAAGCTCTCCCTCCTGTATTACACCAAAGTTCTCCTGCTGCTCCCTGAATGCAGCATAGGCTCTCCTCCACACATTTGCTCTCACTGGGCTCTCAGCCTGGAAGGACACTGCCACCCATTTTCTATGCATCGAAATCCTTACTTCAGGCCAGGCTCAAATGTCAAGTTTCAGGACTTCTCAGATTTTTCCACTGAAATCATTTTATCTCTGTTTAGAACTGATTTCTTTATGCTTTGTACTACTGTTTATCCGTCTGTCTCTTGCATTACAGAAAAATTTAAAAAGCAGGGCCTTTTTAAAAAAAAATACATCTTTGTATCTTCCTTGTGCTTAGCGTAGTATTTTGCAGACAGGAAAACATTAAAAATGTCTATTAAATCAAATCTCATAGGCTGCTGCAAAAATTCATAAACTATGATTCTAGTTACATCAACCAAAAAATAATTTTATGCTATACATGCTGCACATTTACGAAGAAGAAAATTTCATGGCTATAAACACTAGGGCACCTAGTTACATCCCACAAGTATAACAAAATCTTGATTATCTGGTACCTTCCTGACCCCAATATCCTAGCAAAGCAAGAACCTAACGAACTAACAAAGATCAGAATCCCATTTACACCTACACTGCAACAACAAACAAACAATAAAGAGCACACAAAACTAAAAAGGCTTTAATGGTCTACAGAAATTAAGTTCTAGAATTCACTATTGTTATTTCAGCAACCAAACAACTCCACTGATATAAATCCCTTACATCAGATTTCATTTTGCATTGCAAATTGTACTGTATGATTTTTCAGCACATTTCTGTGAAGATGATTTGTGGGGAGTTATCAGACAAAATTTCAAATACTGAAAAGATGGCTGACAAACTATTTTCATTAAAGAAGTTAACTCAGAACACATAATCAAGCACAAAAGTTAAGTCTACAACTAAGTTTGTTTTTTAAAAATAACTTTGAAAATGAAACCACAGTTAGACAATAAGATGGCTGGCCGTTTGCTTCTACACCATCCATGACTGAGCTTATGTGATTAAAACGTGAAGGGGAATTTACCTAATTAAAATTAAGTGCAAGTTGTCTCATTTGATTAGCCCTCTCCTTCACACTCACGGGCCCCGTAACTAAATGCCCTGGTGACAGCTCTTATACACAGCTGTCATTTTAATGGAAATATACTTCAGTGAATTCAGGAAATTTCTGTCGACCACCAATTGTTAATCCGTGTCAATCTCCTTTAACAACCAGAAAAGCCATTATGAACTTGTCAGCACTTTAATTTCCCTAAATGAATTTAATTGGTTTTTTATTACTCATTTGGTAGTAATGTCATCTTCTCTTAATAATAAAGGACAACAAAATTAACCATCATAAATGCCCACTATTTTTAAAGCCACACCTTTTAGAAACAGATTAGATGGAGATTTGTGTCTTCAACAGCTTCTCCAATTTAACTGTGATGAAGAACAAAATAATGAGAAGCCAAGGAGAAGTGCCATCCTGGGGAGGGCAGGAGGACGGAGGGGATCAGATATGGTGGAAGACAGCAACCAAATCAAGGCACCCATACCTCAGACAGGGTAATGTGGCATCAAGCTCAATAATAGTACGTAGCATTTTTATTACCCATCCAGAGTATCAAGATCCTGGTGATGAATAACACTGCCAAAGTGGTTTTACCTTTAAGTGTTTATTTTAATTCCCACAGTCATAACTACTTGCTTCTGGTTTCATAATAACAATAACCACCCACCACAAGAAAAGCTAACACCTATTATGTGTTTGCTATAAGCAAGATATTGTTCTAAGTGCTTTACACATATTGTTCCACTCAGTACTCACAATACCTCTGTACAGTACTGTGTATATGAGGAAACTGAGGAACCAGAGGCGAGACAAAGTTGTCCAAGGCCCGAAGTTGTAAACAGGGGAACCAGGATTTAAAGCGAAGCCATGGACTCAGCCCCGGGTTCGTAATGACGAGGTCTAGTTCACTTCCCCAGTGTGACAAGTCCCAGTGTGGGAAGAACAAGACTCACCCAACAGAGAAATCTGAGTCCCAGGGAGTCAGCCAGATGGCAGGTGGGATTTTGAAAACATAGTACTAGATATTTCGTAAATGTTTAAATAGCTTAAAAATGGCTAATGATTAGTATTTCTTCATGAAGAACAAATGTCAGTTTTTAAAATATTTAAACTGATTATATGTAACACACATTAGTATCAAACTCATTTTAATTTATTCAATGAAAATATTAGTCTTACATAAAACAGAAAATAGAAGGATTTAACCAGGAATTCAAGAATTGTTTAATCATTAAATGAGTAGTGCCAGAATCAATATATTTCAAATTCTTTCCTCAAGGAACCTTCAATTCCATTGATTTCTGCAAAGTTAGGGATGGCCAACAGCTTCTCATGTCAGAATAGTTAAGCACAACATTCCAATTCTGGGTAAAATGCAAAACTCACCCAAGATCACTTTGCTTGATCCAAACCATTCTATGCCCCAAAGGCAATCAAGGCATCTCTCATCCCACTGTCCTGTCAGCATTAGAAAATGGATCTAAGATAAGGAGCAGGAGTGGAATTATTTCCTTTGCAATTCAGTATATAACAGAACCAATCTTACTAAATAAAAGAACACATCTTGCCTGACAAGACAAATTTGATGCTGGTTTATCTTTCTGAGCAGAAGGCAATGTATGTGCCCTTTTTTACAGGAAAAACGGCCATCAGGTAGAGATCTCATCTGTTTCTCTACTAATTCTCACTAATCTCAAAGTGATTTCCACACGTTTTCCATTCCTTTTCAGTGCCCAAAGCACAAGAATTACCTTGAGATAATCCAAAGACAGTCCCCTGACTGAGGGCTACTGGACGCTGCTTCAAGTGATTGAAACCAGGAGACCAGATGGCCACACACTCCCCTTCAGCCAAGACGAGCACTGACCACAAGCATGGTGCCAGAGAGGACAGGTAGTGCCAACTTAGGCCATCATCCCCACAGAGGGACAGCAACAGCCCCCTCTCCCTTATTCCCTGTGCATGTGGACTTGAACTTCTGTTTTTACATTTTCAGAATGACATAACCCAACACTAGCAAAATAAATTCCATCTACTGGAATTTTCAGCTTGGTCAGATCCAGCAGAGCTGCACACATCTGTACCCGAGAGCAAGAGGTCATTGCTTGATTGCAGGATCACCCTCAAAGCTTTTCAAGCAAAAGGAGGTGAAAACAATTACAAAAAGGAAATGAAAGTTCAATAAAAAATATGAGTCTGGACAAGATGGCGTAGACTCATTTCTCCCTGACCCTCCCCTCTAGGGACAACTATATACCCTGAAAATAAAGCAAGAGTCAACCAAAGCTGAATTCTTAAAGGTGTACAGAGGAAGGTAGCTGGTTAGGGACCCCAGGACTGAAGGAATAACAGAGCAACAGGGTGCCTTAGGATCGCCCGCCCAAAGGCGGAGGGCAACCCAGGCCTCATACTTCCAGATTCTCAACCTAGCAACAAAGGGGCCCCCAGGTAGGTTCACTCCTCCTCTGAATGAAACAGAGTCCTGTTGACAACAGCAGGTGAGCCAAGCAAGGGGGATTGATAGGGAGTCCTGCCAACAATAAGTATCCAGGGGAAGCATCCTCCTTCCAGTCAGGCAAGAACACTAACCTCCACTGAGAAACATGGGGAGAAGGGGAGTGGCTCCAAACAGGGGAATTCCACCACAAATAGTGCCTGGGAAGCCTCTTTGTCCCCAAGGGCCTAAGACACCCCTCTCCACATAGAGGCACCTCAGGACGAGGCAGTGCCAGCAAGAGGGATCCCCCCACAACAGCACTCAGTCTAGGAAGTGTTCTACATCCCCACAGACAGGGGCAACCCACCACAAGTGACCTGGCATGGGAAGCTGCTTTGTCCCCATGGGCTGGAGACTCCCCTCCCCCATCGAGAGACATTGGGTATCTGGGCAGCACCAGTAAAGGGGATCTCAACACAACAAACAGCCAGGCACAGGAAGCTTCACTGTCACCATGGACCAGAGACATTCTTCCCCTATCTAGAGGTGTAAGATGGCCTGGCCTAGACAAGCTACTTCAGCACCCTCAAGCAGCACCAGCTGGGACCAGTGGGAGCCCCAGTGGGACCCCCAGTGGGACCCCCAGTGGGACCAGATACACCAAACAGGCTTGAAAATTAAATTATCATTGGAAACAGCCCATAAAAGTAGGCCAGGATCTGTGTATGAAACCTAAATAGTGTGACCATCTTCCAAAATAAAAGATTTAAATAGGATTCAGAGACTCCTAACATAATAGCAAGAATGTCCAGAATACAATAAAAAAATACTTATCATACCAAGAACCAGAAAAATCACAAGTTGAATGAGAAAAACCAATCAACTGGCACCAACACTGAGATAAATAAGATGTTGGAATTATCTGACAAGGATTTTAAAGCAGCCTTGATAAAAAGGCTTCAACAAGCAATTACAAATTTTCATAAAATAAAACTGAAAAATACAACAGAAGTAAAAAAACTCAGTGAATAAGCTCAGTAATAAAGTGGGGATAACAGAGGAGAGAATCAGTGAACTTGAAGATAAAACAATAAAATTTACCCAATCTTAACATCAGAGAGAAAATAGACTGCAAAAAAATTAATAGAGCTTCAGGCACCTGTGGGGCAATAAGAAAAGGTCCAATAATCTATCTTTTGGAGTCCCAGAAGGAAAGGAGAAAGAGAATAGGATAAAAAACTATTTTACAAATAATGGCTGAAAACATCCCAAGTTTGGTGAAAGACATAAACCTACAGAATCAAGAAGCTGAATGAATTCCAAATAGAGTTAAATCCAAAGAAATCCACACCAAAACACATCATAAACTTCTCAAAACTAAATACGAAGAAAAATTTTGAAAGCAGCCAGAGAGAGATAATAGATTACCTATAGAGGAACACCAACTTGGATTACTCATCTGAAACCATGGATACCTGAAAGAAGTGGCATACTGTTTCTCAGGTGCTGGAAAAAAAGACCTGTCAACTGCAAATTCTTTATCCAGCAAAATCATCCTTCAGGAATGAAGGACAAAGACACTATCACAAGAAGGAAAACTAAAACAATTTGTTTCTAAAAGACCTACCCTTAAAGAACGGCTCAAGGAAGTTTTTCAAACAGAAATGAAGTAATAAAGTCATAAAAGATGGAATCTCAGATGAAATGGACCAATTCCTCAAAAACCACAAACTACCACAACTCATTCAGTATGAAAGAAACAATTTCAACAGCCCTATAACTACTGAAGAATCTAATTCATAATGTAAAAATCTCCCAAAAAGGAATCATCAGGCTCAGGTGATTTCACCAGAGAATTCTACCAAATGTTTAAGGAAGAATTAACACCAATTTTACACAATCTCTTCCAAAAAATAGAAAATGAGGAAACACTCCCAACTTATTTTAAAAGGCCAGTATTACCCTGACACCAAAACCAGACAAAGATACAAAAAAAATATACTACAGACCACTATCTCTCATGAATTGTCACAAAAATCCTCAACAAAATATTAGCAAATTGAATCCAACAGTGTATAAAAAGAATTATATACCATGACAAAGTAGGATTTACTCCAGGTATACAAAGCTGGTTCAACATTTGAAAAATCAATCAACGTAATCCACTATATATACAAGCTAAATAAGAAATACAATATTAATTGATACAAAAAAGCATCTGACAAAATCCAGCACCCATTAATGACAAAAACTCTCAGCAAGTTAGGAGTAGAGGGGAACTTTCTCAATTTGATAGAGTACCTACAAAAAATCTACAGCAAACATCATACTTAATGGTGAAAGTCTGGATTCTTTCCCCCTAAGATCAGGAACAAATCAAAGTGGTCTACTCTCATCACTTTTATTCAACATAGTACTGGAAGTTTTAGCCAGCACAATACGGCAAGAAAGGAAATAAATTGGATTGGAAAAAAATAAAACTATCTCAATTTGCATATGACAATTTACTATGAATAAATTCCAAAGGAAATTACAAAAAAGAAATCTCTTGGAGGAGCCGGCCCCATGGTGCAGCAGTTGAGTTCGCATGTTCCACTTCAGTGGCCCGGGGTTCACCAGTTTGGATCCCGGGTGCGAACCTATGCACCACTCATCAAGCCATGCTGTGGCAAGTGTCCCACATATAAAGTAGAGGAAGATGGGCACGGATGTCAGCTCAGGGCTAGTCTTCCTCAGCAAAAAAGAGGAGGATTGGCAGCAGATGTTAGCTCAGGGCCAACCTTCCTCAAAAAAAAATCTCTTGGAAATAATAAATAAATTCAGCAAAGTGGCAAGCACAAGATCAACTCACAAATATCAACTGCATTTCTATATGCTAACAAAGAGCATATAGTAACCAAAATTAAAAACACAATACCATTTATAATCTCTCCAGAGCAAATGAAATACTTAGGTATGTACTTAACAAAACATGTATGGGATCATTATGCTGAAAATTACAAAATGCTGATGAAAGAAATCAAAGAAGATCTAAGTAAATGGAGAGACCTATCACTTTCATGAACTGGAATACTCAAGATAGTAAAGATGTCAATTCTCCCCAATTTAATCTTCCATCAAAATCCCAGCAAGGTTTTTATTTGGTAGACATAAAAAAAGCTTATTCTAAAATTTATATGAAAAAGCAAAATCTCTACCACAGCTAAAACAATCTTTAAAAAGAAAAAGAACAGTATAATAGGAAGAATCACTCTACCTATTATCAAGACTTAGTATATTGCTACAATAACCAAGACAGTATGATATTGGCAGAGGAAAAGACACATTGATCAATGGGACAATTGATCCATTGTTGAGAAGAGAACCCAGAAACAGACCCACAAAAATATGCCCAACAGATACCTGACAACAGTGTAAAAGCAATTCAATGGAAGAAAGATAGCCTTTTCAACAAACGGTGCTGGAACAACTGAACATTCATGCACAGAAAAATGAACCTCAAACTACACCTCACATCTTACACCAAAAATCAACACAAAATTCATCACAGATATAAATGTAAAACATAAAACCATAAAAGTTTTATTTTTAAAAATATAGGAGAAAATCTTTGAGATCTAGGGCCAGGCAAAGAGTATTCTTAGGCTTGACACCAAAGGCACAAACACGTAGAAGGAAAAATGGATCAATTGGACTTCATCAAAATTAAAAACGTTTGTTCTGTGAAAGTCCCTGTTAAGAGGATGAAAAGACAAGCTACATGTCTGTGATTTGCAAACCACATATTTGAAAATGAATTAGTATCTGGAATATGTAAAGAACTCTCAAAAGTCAACAGTAAGAAAACAAACTCCAATTTAAAAGTGGGCAAAAGACAGGAACAGACTTTTCTCCGAAGAGGATATACAGATGGCAAATAAGCACATGAAAAGATGTTCAACGTCATCCACCATTAGGGAAATTAAACTAAAACCAGAATGAGATATCACTACACAATTATCAGAATGGCTAAAATACAAAATAGTGACAATATCAAATGCTGCTGGGGATGCAGGGAAACCAGACCATTCACACATTGCTGGCAGTAACATGAACTGGTACAGCCACTCTGTAGTACATCTTGGTAGTTTTTTTTAAAAAAGCAAATATGCAGTTACCACACAACCCAGCAATTGTTCTCTTGGGCATTTATCTCAGTGAAATGAAAACTGTTATCCATAGAAAAACCTGCACATGGTATGGGCTGAATTGAGTTCTCCCTACCTCCAAATTCATATGTTGAGGACCTAATCCCCAATATCTCAGTATGTGACTGTGTTTGGAGCAGTGTCTTTAAAGAGGTAATTAAGGTTAAAGGAAGTCATCGGGGGGCCCTAATCCAATGTGACTGATGCCCTCATAAGAAGAAAAATTCGGACACAGATGCACACAGAGGGAAGACCATGTGATGACACAGGGAGAAGAGGCCATCTACAAGCCAAGGAGAGAGGCCTCAGAAGAAACCAACTTTTCCAAAACCTTGATCTCAGAATTGAGAGAAAATAGATTTCTGTTGTTTAAGCCACGCAGTATGTGGTACTTTGTCACAGCAGCTCTAGTAGACTAATACAACGAGTGTTCACAGCAGATTTATTCATAATAGTCCAAAAGTGGATATCTTTTAAACAAACTGTAGTACATCCACACCACAGAATACTACTCAGCAGTAAAAAGGAACAAACTATCAATACACACAATTTGCATTAATAATCAGAGAATTAAGCTGAGTGATAAAAGCCAATCTTAAAAGGTTACAAACCGTGTGATTACATTTCTTTTGTCTTGAAATAACAAAATTATGGAAATAGAGAACAGATTAGTGGTTGGCAGCAGTTAAGGATGACGGGGGCGGGGGCAGTGGGAGCAGTTATAAAAGGGCAATATGAGGGATCCTTCTTTGTGGTGATGCAACTTTAGAATCTTGACTGGTGGTGAAACACGAAACCACACATCTGATAAATTTGCAGAGAACTAAATACACACAGGCACAAAGAAACACAAGCAAAACTGGGAAAATCTAAACAAGATGGACAGATTGGGTCAATGCCAATCTCCTGGTTGTGATATTGCACTACAGTTTTGCAAGATGTTACTGAGGAAAAAATGGGGAGAGGGTACACAAGATCTCTATTATTTCTTACAACTGCACGTGAACCTACAATTATCCCAAAATAAAAAACTAACTAATGCCAAGGGGAAATGCATTGCCTGGAGAAGTAAAACAGAGACATCGCCCTTGCTGGGCCAGGGTGGTTGTGGAGGGGACTGAAGAAAAGGTAGAAATAAAGGGAATTTGAATTCTTTGCTAAATAAAAGGTGTGTGTCTCCATCAAGTCTGCATTATTTCATTACTATTCTCCTTAACCACCTATACAGTAGACGAATATACTAACTAATCATTACTTCACAGAGGAAAAGGCTGGGTACAGATGAGACATTTAACCAAAGATGCCACCACACATTATGCCTCATGTGAAATCAGAACTCAAGTGCCCAGAATCCTATTATATAGGATTATTTTTTTAAGTATGTTTAAAATAAAAATCTAAAACCTCCATGGTGATTTGTATTTTGCTTTTTTATTTGGATTGATAAACTTCTTTGATAAATTGATAAATTTTTTTGAGGCATTTAAACCGAAAGGGGAAGTTTTGTACAACTGTCAACTAACATACTAATGAATGCCAAGCTCCCAGCCAGCATGGCACTCAGCTGGTACTTTCTAAACTGCATCATTCGTTTTCCTTGAAGACATAATGTTTGCAATCAGGGGATGAAGGAATTTGCCATATCCTATGCTTTTCATAGTGTCCAGAAAAATAATGCTATCTTCAGCGTCAGGCTCAGGATGGGAAGACAGCTACTGGGTGAAGAGCACGGCTCTGGCCCCAAACAACTGCTCACAATGAATATACTGTGCCCTGCATGGTGAAGCTGAGACAAAGAAAAGTTTTCAAGTTTTGACAGTGCTTCTTGTCATCTCTCTGACTACTTATCTTTAGAACTCATTAGAACCCCGTCAGTCTGGCTTATTCACCATCCCTCAGAGCAGGACCAGCTTCACGAGCACACAACCTATGCAAGGGCCCCATGCTTGGTTTAATGCTCTGCTCTCATGGTCTGGAAATTCTTCATAATTTTTAACAAGAGACCTCACATTTTCATTTTGCCCTGGGTCTTGCAGATTATCCCGTTGTTCCTGCTTCAAACACATCTTACCCTGTTCCCTCCCCAACAAAACTCTCATTCCATTCTCATGGAATGCCTCCCGATTCATGGCTGCCTGCCCGAGTCCTACTGGTTACTTGAACATCCAATAGAAACCACAACTCTTCCCTGACCATCTCAGCCTAACGTCCTGGATCATTTATTACCTATAAATTACTCCAATGATCAATCTCACACTGCACTGAGACAGTACTGATAAAATGTTAATTACGTTTTCTTTTGTCATCTCCTTTTTCACATCTTTTTGTCTTGGATCTCAAATACATTAAAATTCAACGAGGGCAGAGAAAATAGTCTCACAGAGTACTGTCCGACAGAACTTACTGCGATGGTGGAAATGTTCTATATCTGCGCTGTCTCATAGAGTAGCCACCAGCTACTGTGGCCAATGAGCACTTGAAATGTGTGCGGTGCAACTAAAGAACTGATTTTTTATTTTATTTAACTTTACTTAATTTAAATTTAAATTTCCACATGCGCTAGTGGCTAGTGTCTTAGCACAGGTCTAATGCTTCTCTATAGCTTCCACAGGGCCTGGTGCAGAGATGTGTGCACAACGGACAACTCGGCTGTTTTGATTTGATTTCTCAAGAACTTAACATTCACCTTCATGGACATACAGAAGGTCAACCAAATTTTTTAGGAAACAGGTTTTCAATAAGTTATAAACTAAATCTCCCTACTGCTTAAACTATTCCTGGTAGTTATACGCTATCTATTAATATTCTTTAAAAGAAAAAATGTAACTCAGTCTGAATTAATATTGGGGAGTTATGTGGTTCCAAATTTAAGATACCTATCTATAATTTTCTTTTGATTACAGAATTCCTTAAAATATCTTTCTATATCCTAACACTCCAACAGAGACACAGCTCATTATTGCACAAATTAGAAAACAAGTCCAATAAAACCCATGAAATATTGCCTAGCTCTGTATCAGCCTAGTACAGCAAAAGTACAACAATACGTTGTTCTCTTCCGTCAGGGCCTCGGCCCCAGAGACTGAGGAAACCGCATCCTGGAAGATCCCCACTGTATTTCAGACCTGGGAGGTACAGGAACATGCTGGGGCCACCTCCACATACGGATAGGAACTTCTTTCTCCTTCCCTCTTCGTTTTTCTAAACATAACTTGGCACACTCATGGCTGGCTTCAGCCGCTGTGATGATTTTTAGGAGAACTAAAACTGACAGATTTCAAGCTCTTCGAGATGCTTTCATACTTTTCTTGACATTTTCTCTGTTTTAAACTGTTTTGTCTTAGGTATTTCTTTTATTGCTACAGGACTCCGGCCTCCAAAACTGACATTAATCATAAATTAACAAATTTGTTAATCTTACCGTACATGCAAGAACTTTTGCATTTAAACGTTAAGCTAGTTAAATACCATATGGCTCCAAATTTCCATACTCAGAGCATTCGATGTCACTGACTCCAAGGATCTCACTGACTGTTAAGCAAAGTCTGCCCTCCCCTTCACTAGAATTTGTCACACAAGTGGACCCCGGTTTTCACCTCAGCCTGTCTCTAGCAGACATTTATACACCACAAACATGGTATAACACAGCCTCACAAAGGAATGGGCAGCCCCTCTGTGTGGTAAACACATGATCTCGAACCCTCAGTTGTACTTTCACAAGTGTTGCTTGCGGTAGGGCTCTATTAGTCAGCTGGAGCTGCCATAATAAAATACCATAGACTGGGTGGCTTAAACACCAGAAATTTATTTTCTCACAGTTCCGGAGGCTGGGAAGTCCAGGATCAAGGTGCCAACCAATTTGGTTTCTGGCGAGAACTCTCATCCTGACTTGCAGACAGCCTCCCTCTCACCGTGTCCTCACACGCAGACAGAAGAAGCAGCAGGCAGCTCTCTGGTGCCTCTTTTAATAAGGCACTAATCCCATCATGAGGGCCCCACCCTCATGACCCCATGGAACTCTCATCACCTCCCAAAGGCTCCACCTCCAAATCCCATCACATTGGGAGTTAGGGCTCCACCATATGAATTTGGGGGTACACAATTCAGTCCATAGAAGGGACAGTGATGAAGAGGAAAGTTAAATAGTGAGGAGTAGCCTGGCAGGCCCTAAAGAGCCAAATGATACAACCCTAAAAGCTCTCAACAACAAACTTACTCCATGTGCCTTCTGCCCATCACTGAAAAAACAAAGTGTGATGGACTTGCTGTAAGTGCAAAATCCCAAGTTGTTAGCAAAGGCAAAACGATGTCTCTCTGGATCCAGCTTTACAGTATATTTCCTTGAGTCACAAAAACTTGAAAATCTGCACATGGCAGAAACTAAGCCTCACAACTCAAGGATATAAATAATTATAATCATGTTCTATTCATATGGAAAGTCTGTTTAACCTGTCTTCTCATTTAGCCAGCTGTGGCTCAAAAAACCATTTGGAGGGTATCTCAACGCTCACACGGTCTCCCTCTGATGTGCCTGAAATCCGAGACCCTCCAGGGAACCAGCACAGCACAGTGTCTGGGGAAGACCTGTGCTTCAGGGGCCACTTCTGTGCCTATATTTCAGGAAGAGTCTCAGAATTACTCATTATCAGAACCTTAGAAAAATTACCAGTCATACCAAAGCTAACAGAAACGTATATAATGAACTCAGAAATCAGCCCACAACCAGCAGCTCTAAGACTCTTCCCACCACAGAACAGGTTAAATGGACCAACAGCTCTGCCTGTGGCTCTCAGAAGAGATTACCATTCTCATTGTTTCCTTGGTCATTTCCAGTCTCTATCTGCCCTACGCCACTTTCTACATTAAATTAAAGAATCCTGAAGGATCTCTTCAAAGCACCATGTGACCAGGAATAACTTCCCTGCTGCTTCTGTTGGTCCTTTCTCCCTACACAAATACCTCTCGCCCAGCTGATTTAGTAAATAGCTTTTCAAATAGATTTTTTGTCTAGTTAGGACAGTTGACTCTGATTACATTTCTGACACATCAGTTGTGTGCTAAACTTCTTCAGTGGCCCCCCAGTGCCTCAAGAAGAAAGTACAAACTTCTCACCTGGGATTTAAGAACCTCCATAACCACCTGCTAACAAAGCCTCCACAGTTCTTCCTTGCTATTCATTCATTCTTCTCTCCAGCCATGCGGAATGCTGTTGTTTCCTGAGTACTCTCCAGGCTGTCCTGCCTTCAGACATTTGCTTATGGAGTTTTCTCCTCTGGAAATGCCCACCACCCCCACCCACCTCCTTCACATCTACCACCCAAGTCTCCACACACCTAAATTCCACATGCTGAATAAATGTGATCCCTGCCATGAAGCCTTCTCTGCCATTCTCTAGACGGAAGTTCTCCTTCCGGTGAATTCTCCTAGGACCCAACAAATGTCCTTCTGTGGTTTTTAGCACTTTCTGCCTTGTATTACAGTCCTGTACATAAGGTTCATCTCTAGACCAAAGGTCCTAGCTAAAGTTCCCTGAATGTCTGGATGATGTCGTTCACACAGCAGATTCTTACAGAAATGAGGAGAGAAGGAAAAGAGGAAGGCAAGAGGGAGGGAAAAAGGTGGGTCAGGAAGGGGAAAATGCCCAACCCCATGAACTTCTCATCCATCCACATCAGATGATTCAAATGCAATCTCAAATAAATTAACTAAAGAATGATCTCAGAGTAATCTTCATCCTGAAATAAAGATTAAAAAGTACGAACCTTTCTACTATTCTCGGTAAACATTAGGCATGTTTTGCTATAAAATGTTAGATATGTTTTGGATTAAAATCTCATTGTTTTAGAGTAGGCAGTTGTTCTAAAAGGATAACCTCTGTGCCCTTGAATTTACTGTTCTCTTCATCTAGAGGGCTGTCCCTTCCCTCTCAGCCTGCCAAATGCTTAGTGAGACCCCAGGATGGCTCAAGCACCAGCGGCCCCATGAAGCCCTCACAATACCCCACACCACAGCCCCAAACTCCACCCTGCAGAGTTTGCTCATTCCGTAAATGGATACCCGGGCCTTCTCTATGCCAGGCAGCATCATAGATACTAGAAATATAAATATTAATGAGACAGCCCCTCCCTCAAGGAGTTTGGGGGTATGCAATTTGAGAGGTAAACAGATAGTTATAATAGGTTATGGCAAGCAGAATCACAGGAGTCTGGAAGTCTGCACAGGACGCTGAGGAAACAGGAAGGGAGACCCTGGCCCCAGCTGGGTAGAGAGAGTCAGGGAGTTAAAGAAGGCTTCCCAGGGGGAAATAACACCTGAGAGGATCTTAAAGAGAAGCAGGAAATCAGCCAGACCAAACGAGATGAGCAGGCAGGGGAGGGAGGGGACAGGCTAGAGATGAGGTGCCGTTATTTTGATTTATTTTGTCTTCTTTCAGAGCACTCCACCTATTATCTTTTTGTTTCCTTAGTCAAGAACTTAACAGTTACAAAACTCCTTCATATTATTCTTTCAAGACAACTTCCAGTTCCATAACTTCTAGTTCATGATTCTGCCTTTCTTGTATGTGCATGTGAATCTTTTCAATAGGTAATACACTGTACAGTATAAAATTTGAAGGATAAAAGAGTATACAATGAAAAGCTAATTTCACCTGCCACCCAGTTCCCTTTCACAGAGGCACACAGTTTTCCAAGACTTCTTTAAATTAACATTTCTGGTTCTTAATGGAAATACTGGCTTTATCCACTTTCCACCTGCAACTTTTGCATCAGAAAAGATGTTGGATGCGTCCAGGCTCCAGGTGCTCCTAGGGTTTATGAACACTAATTAGTACCAGCAAAATGTATCCCATGTGTCCTAGGACAAACCTCTTCTCCCACAGCTTCTTTCCACGGACAGGGATAACATTAGACAGCGAGGCAGCCTGGGGCTCGTTCAGAGGAAGACACTCTGCAGGGATGAAAAAGAGAAGACTCAGGGAGGCATGACAGCGTTCTTCAATTACGTAAAGGACTGTAATGGAGAAGAGAGATTAGAGTTGGCTCCTGAGAGTCCAAGGGTCAACCAGAACCAATGGGAGGAAACTGTGGGCCCAGTCACAGATGGCTAAGATGGAGTGGAATCCCTAGTGGCCTTAGTCTAGGGTAAATTAGGAAAAAATCAAGCACAAAACAAGGATGAGGCCAAATGACAAGATCAATGCTTCTCCAAGCAAGATATATATCCTGCTAGTAGGATGAAATCTAATTTTAGCTGGCATAAAAGGGACTTTCTTAATGGCTAAATCTTTTCATGTTTATTAAAAAAAATACAACTAGTAATAATAACTAGCATTTTGTGAGCATTTACTATGTGAAAGGTACTATTGTAATTGTTTTACATTCTTTTCTTTTTCTTCTAATCCTCACAAAAACCCTATGAGACATATACTGTTATTATCCCCATTTTGCACTTGGGGAAACAGAGACATAGAGAGATGGAGCAACTTGCTCAAAGTCCCCATACTAGTAAGAAGTGGAGCCAGGATTTGAACCCAGGCAGCCTGGTTCCAGAGTCCAAGCAGCAACACTATCAAATCCAGATATTATGCCTAAAATGAGACTAAGCCAAACATAGGATAGAACCTAGAGAAAAATTAAGTAACTAATAGTACAGGTAGTTCTCAGATATGGCAAAAGTCATGAAGATAGCACTCAAATCACTGATGTTTGAAACATACTTGTCTAGATGTTTCAATAAGGTCTCTCCCAAACCATCTTCTGGAATTATGATATAACCACCAAAAGCTCCTATAACTTAGGCCATTCTATGGTTAGAGAGTACGAATCATTAGAAGTGAACCTGTAGCCAAAATAAAGCATGCTCCAGGGACAATACCACGCTTCATAGTCTAGTAAAAAGTTGCTATGTTGCACAGAAACTTTCCTACTAAGTCCTCCAAAACAAACACTGGAAGGTAGGTGGGGAGAAATTTAGCCAAGACCCTAATTAAGTATCATTAGAGCATCCGTAGCATCCTGCATCCCTTGACCCCAACTGCACCCACCCCCACTACAGTGGAATATATATGCCTTCTCACACCCAAATTCCATCTAAGAGCAGAAAACACAGGTGTACACAAAAGGGGGAGCTCTAGTGAGGTCATGCCGAGTTTCCACCTGCTATTCTTTGGGGCTCTTATCCCTCTTGCCACTGGTTGTTTATCATGGAAACACTCAGAATCACAAATTAGAGCATCTTAGAGTACAACGTCTTTCCCATGTTTCCCTGGGAATGGCTAGCCAATCCTAAGAGAAAAAAATCCTTCACCCTTCCTTTTGAAATGCAAATCCCAGCATGCAGCATAAAGCACTGCTCTGTGTTTACCACTTGTTTGTAATAAATACATAAACTGAGAGAAAACACAGAAGCCTTGAACACACGACACACCCATGCTCAGTGCACGCTTCAGCTTCATTACAACTTCAGATGCCCTACAACAGAGAGTAATTATCTAATAACTAGGCAGCTCACCAAAATCTGTGATGACTGCTATAATTAGAAAGTCAGAAATAAAAAGCGCATACCTGTAAGCCTGATTCTGGCACAGAAGAGAAAATGCTACTGCGCAAATGAGCTTAAGTGCCCTGGGGTAGGCAACGCACGTCTTAATCCAATCATCTTTGCAAGTCAAGTGAACCCCTAAATGCCTCTGACTTCCTCCCCCCTTGAATGGATTCCACTAACATGAGATCTTTTCTTTTTTTCCGAAGCCTGTCACACAGAACGGGGAGCACATGCAGAGCTACTCCTCCTGGGAAGAGACAAGAACAAGTGAACAATGAGCCTGTCAACTCCATCATCACAAAGAATTAAAAAGAAATTAAAATAAATGGATTTATATGAAGCAACCTCAGTAAACGCTAATTACTTCCAAGTAGATTCTTGGCTATCAGACTTCACTATCAATTACATTTTTTCTTGGGGGGCAGTCAATTTAGCATACAATTTTATTTCTTTTTCTTTAATCTTTCCAAATGATGTAGTTTATCCCTTACCCTTAGCCCTAGATATCAACAGTGCAATTTTCAATGTAAAGGACAAGACTCAAAGGTTGATTGCAGTATCTCAAGGGACCAATTCTCTCTTGAAATATCTCTTGCTTTTCAGATTTCACAAGATCTATGCAGGGCCTCCAGCCAGAATAATAATCGGCAGCATCCCCTGATTAAGATGCCAAGGGGAAAATGAGATAGATGGGCTTTCATCATTTGATATATTCTCATTCTATATTAGACAGACTTTCCTTTCTCTACTTTCCTTGTCCTATTTAAAGCATTTTCACCAGTGTTTCAATATCTATTTTTATTGTACTCATAAAACAGTTATTTAGTAAAACTCTAAGTCCCAAACATCATGCAAGGCACCAGGGAAATGAGGTCTAGAAGGAGTCAATCCATTAAGACTACAGACAAGTACACAATGGTCAACAGTACAAACCAATAATGTTAATAGAGGAATGAATAGTGTTTCATAGAGTCACAAGATTAATTTGTTTTGCCACAGAAGACAGGAGTAGGGACAAACGGACAGGAAAGGTTTTGCAGAAGAGTAACATTTGAGCTGTGTCTTTATAGGGAAGAGAGGGTAGGAAAGTTGTTTGGGACAAGAAGAAAAGCATGAAGAAAAGTCGAGGCCCAAGTACATATGCCGTACCTGAGAAATGGCAAAGTGAGAAGATTCTTCACAGAGTTTAGGACTTGCTAACTTTATCATGCCTTTAGAATATGCAGGTGGAGATGCCTGGTGAGGAAGTTTGGATGTCATGAGGGAGGTAAGGGGTGGAAATAACTGCCCAAATGACAGCTGAGACCAAAGGAAGAGATGAGACTCCCAGAGAGGGAGTAGCGTAAGAGAAGGTCCAAGGACAGACCTCAGAGCACACTCCCTCGCAACTCGGCAGTCACACCAGCCTTTGCTTTCTCTCCTGAGTGCATGAAGCTCATTCCCATCCCAGGGCCTTGGCACATAGCCCCTTGGTCCAGAATGCACCCCCCCCCCACTTCCTTTTGCCCAACATTGCCCAGCTTAAAAGCCTCTTCCAGTGGGCCCACCCCCGTCCCTCCCTCCTCAGTGCTCTGTAGTTTTCCTTCATTGGGGGATAAGAAAATGGAAGTTATGCAGTGGTATGTGTAATCATTTATTCAACATCTGTTCCCTGCAAGACCCACTTGCTTTGTCCTCCATGTCCAGCACAAAATCTGCCACAGAGCAAGCTCTTAGTAAATATTTCCTGAGTAAAGGAGGAAGGAGCTGTGGTCAGAGAGACTGAAGGTGAATCAAGAGTTAGTAGTGGCCAAGGGGCCAAAAGGGGCAAGCGTATCAGGAAGAATGTAGTCAATAACGAGGAAGCTACCCAGAAAATAAGCACAATTAAAACACCAAAAAGGCCTACATCCAAGAAACCTAACTGGAATGATTAAACTTCCTAAGGCAGTAATTCAACCAGGTCAACTACATCAATGAAACCCCTTCAGTCATGGCTTACTGTCTACAAAATGAAGGTCAAATTCCTCAGCCGGCACCCAGGGCCTTCCTCAGCCTTAGCCCCCACTGATCACCAACTCAAACCCTCATGTTGGCCCACATGACTTATTCTCCACACACTCTGACTTCTGTCCCTTGGACCACTCCAGACAGACTGGCTTCCCAGCAATCTAACCTGACAAACCCCACGAATACTTCAAAGCCAAGGGAAAGTGCCAGGTCCTCACCAAAGTCAACCTAATCCTTAACTCTTCTAGCCCAGACTGATCATTCATTTGAATTCCTAAAGCAGTGTTGGTCTATATTACTCAAAAACTTTAGATATTTTCAAAATTCATGTGCATCTTTTCTCCTCTAATTTATCAGCAAGTTTCTTGAGAGCAAGACCACATCTTCTACTCACTTCTGTCTACTCAAAGGTGCTACAGGGATGATTTGCACACAGGCAACACTTGTTTCCCTTTGGAACTCTCACACTTAATCCCAAACTGAGCTCCTGATCTGCCACTCCCACACTCTGCCCCATCTCAGCCAATGGCATCCACAACTCCATCTCTTTCTGGCTGAAGCCAAAGAACTTGGAGTCTTTCTTGATGCCTCTCTTCTCTCATATCTCGTACGTAATCCATCAGCAACTCCTGTGGGCCCAACCCCAAAAAGAGAACCAGAATCCAACCACTTCTTACCACCTCCACCACTTTTACTCTGACCCAAGCTTCTGTAATCTCCTGCCTGCATTCAGCAACAGCCTTCCAACTGGTCTCCCTTCCTCCTCCCTAGGCACCCTTTCATCTCTTCTCCACAAAGCCCCTGAGAGATCCTCTCAAAATTAAGTCAGACAATAACACTCCTCTGATCTAAACCCTACAACCTCCTCCAATCTCACACAGTAAAGGAAACATAACATGGCCTACAAGGTCCTTCCCCATGTGGCCCCCATATTCCTCTGATCTCATTCCTGACCACCTCTGGCCCCCATCCAGTCACCTTCCTCCAGATGCACTGGCTGCTTTGCTGTTCCACATGCACCAAGGCATATTCCCTTGTCAGGGCTGTTGGACTTGCCATTCACTCTGCCTGGAGTGCCCTTCCCCAATAGATCTGCAAGCCTCACCTCACCTTTAGGTGACCCTGTGAGGTTCCCCCTAATGACCTTATTCAAAATATTAACCATCCCAACACGTCCTATCACCCTTCTAAATGCGTCTTCATAGCCCTTACCACTATCTAGCATACAAATATTTCACTTATTTTCCTTGATTTTGGTCTGGTTTGTCCACTGCTATACCCCCAGCACCCAAAATATTTCCTGGGACCAATTAAGGACTCAATAAATATTTATTGAATGTATATCGAATCAACAGGTATTTATCTACTATCTTAAATACAGTGTTTATTAATCATCTTTAAGATTGGTCCATGCAAGTATGTGCTGTAAACACTCCCTGTTTATAAACCCAGACCATCCAGAGCCAAAGATGAAGGAAGGTGGTTAAGACTAGCATCTCCTAAATTTGACCCAAAGCCTGTTCATGGTCCGCACTGTGCTGGCTCTCCCAAAAAAGTCTGGATCCTATTCAGGTACTCAGCAGCTCTCTAACCTTGGGAAAGGTACTAAATGTTTCTGGTCTTCAATTTCCTCTTCTGAAGAAGACTTAACCCCCCTAAGTAGGGCATGTATAAGAGTATCTAGCACAGTAGTTGGAGCACACACTTCAACAAATGTTGACAGTTAATGTCAGCTCCTTTTCCTCCCCTTTATCCACAGAGTAAACACTACTGATGCTCTCCTCCATGTTGGCCTCCTGGCATCATTCCGTTGCCAAGAACATTTTTCAATCTGGTTGAACATGAAAGTCTGTATTCTCGCCAAATTTTCTCACTAATGTTTACAGATGATGTATAAAAAAAAGTAGAATCACTGCAAAGCAATATAAAATGCAAAATACAAATGATGCTCTTCTTAAAACACTCAAAACAAATATGTCAAGATAAAGCCCACTACTATATAGAAATTTATTTATTTATTCACTTATTCATTCATCTATCTGGAAAATATAATGATCTGAAGTCAAACTCAATCACTGATGATAAATTTCAGTATAGTCATTCGAAGTGAATCTTCCCCCCCCAAAAAAAGCAAAAGGCACAAATGGAAAATTCTACTAGACCTTAGAATTTTAATTCCTATATAATTTGAGTGAAGAATCTAACAAAATGGCAGACTCTTCTCATAATTATAGTTAGCTCTGTCTATTTCCTGTACACTAGGAAAATCTGTGGCTTGTCTTTAAAAAAAAATGTTTTAAACTTTTTATTTTGAAATTGTAGATTCACAGGAAAAAGAAAATGAAATACAGGGAGGTCCCATGTATTCTTCTCCCAGTTTTCCCCAAAGGAACATCTTGCTTAAGTACTGTAAAATATCAATCCAGAAAATTGACATTGGTACAATCTACAGACTTAATTCCAATTTAACCAGTTTTAAACGCGCTCATTCCTGTGTGCCTGTGCAAATATGTGTTGTAGCTCTATGCATTTTTTATTGTGGTAAAATATACATAAAAGAAAATTTGCCATCTTAATCATTTTTAAGTGGCATTATGTACATTCACATTGTATGCAACCATCACCACCATCCAACTCCAAAACTTTTCATCTTCCCAAACTGAAACTCCATACCCATTAAACACTAACTCCCCATTCCCACTCCCCCAGCACCCACCATTCCACTTTCTGTCTCTATGAATTTGACTGCTCCGGTACCTCATATAAGTGGAATCATAACAACATTTGTCCTTTTGTGTCTGGCTTATTTCACTTAGCATAATGTCTCCAAGATTCATCCATGTGGTGGCATGTGTCAGAATCTCCTGCCTTTTTAAGGCTGAATAATATTCCATTGTATGCTTATATCACCTTTTGTTCATCCATCCATTCATCAGTGGACATTTGGATTGTTTCTACTTTTTGCCTACTGTGAGTAATTCTGCTGTGAACATGGATGTACAAATATCTGAGTCCCTGCTTTCAATTCTTGTGGATATATACCCAGATGAGGGATTGCTGGATCCTATGGTAATTCTATTTTTAATTTTTTAGGAACCTCTATACTACTTTCCATAATGGCTATACCACTTCACATTCCCACCAGCAATGCACAAGGGTTCCAATTTCTCTACATGCTGACCAACACTGTTTTTTTAATAAAAGCCGTCTTAACGGGTACAAAGTCCTAATGGGAAGTTTCAATTTGCTTTCCCTAATGTTTAGTAATGGTGAGCATTTCTTGAATGCAATTTTATAACATGTTTAGATTCGTGTAATCATCGCCACACTCAAGATACAGAACTGTTTGATCAGCACAGGGCTCCTCTGTGCTAGCCCTTTAAGCCACACTCTCCACCATTCCAAACCCCTGGCAACAATTAACCTATTCTCCATCCCCGTCCTTTCATTATTTTAAGAGTGTTATATTAACAGAATATTTAACCTTTTGACCTTTGGCTTTTCTCACTCAACAATTTTCTCTGGAGATCCATTTAAGTTGCATGTATTGATAGTTTCCTCCCTTTTATTGCTGCGTAGTATTCCATGGTATAGCTGTACCACAGCTGTTTAACCACTCACCCATTAAGGACATCTGGGCAGTTTTCACTTTTTTGCTATTCTGAATAAAGCGGCTATGAACATTCACGTACAGGTTTATGTACACAAAAGTTTTAATTTCTCTAGGATAAATACCCAATAGTGCAATTGCTGGGTCACGTGGCAAATATGTTTAGTTTTACAGGATTCAGTCAAACTGGATTCTAGAGTGGCTGTACCATTTTTCAGTCCCACCAGCAATAAATCACCAATCCAGTTTTTCTGCATTCTCAGCAGCATTTGGTATTGTCACTATTTTCACTTCAGCCATTCTGATAGGTATGCAGCAATATTTCATTGTGGTTTTAGTGTGCATTTCCCTGATGGCTCATGATGTGAACATCTTTCCATGAGCTTATTTTCCATGCATATCCTCTTCAGTGAAATGTCTGTAAAGTCCGTCCATGTCTTTGTCCTTTGACCACTTTCAAATTGGATTGTTTGTTCATTAATGTTGAGTTTTGAGAGTTCTTTATATATTCTAGCTTTTGTCCATTTTTGCATACGTGGTTTAGAAATATGTTCTCCCCGTCTGGAGCTTGTCTTTTCATGTAACATAAATGGTTGAAACCTACTAAAAATACTCCAACCATAATAAAAAGAAAAAAACTATCCTCAGAAAAATAAAATCTGGAATACTCAAAATGTTATCTGTGATTATTATTGAGTAGTATAATTAAATGGTAACTAGTTTTTCTTTTCCTTTTTACTTATTTTCCAAAATATGCATATGTTACATTAAAATTTATTTTTCCTATTATAAAACACATAGATCTTCAATATTTGATCTTCCTTTTCCTCTAACCTTTGCTTTTTGGTGGATAAATACAGTGATACCATCTAGGTTGTTAGCCTGGGGAAACACTGAGTGTTTACAATGATTCCTGGACTTTGCTTTTCCATTTTACAAAATCCAAGATCGAATAACAAACTTTATTAATTCTTTACTTTATTCATTTACTGCTATGTTTCATAAATATTCAGGAATCAACCTGGCTAGATTCATGCCGATCTTGACGAAATATCCTTTATTTTTTTCTCATTAGCCTAGAGTAATATGCAAATAGGAAACAATAACTAGCAGACAGGAAGGAAATGAGATTTCAATTTCACCAACAGTAAATGCTCTTTTCATATTTTTCCAAGTTGTTGCAAGTTGAGCACAATGAATATAGATTTCCTCCTTAAATCATATTATTAACCAAAATTTGTTGAACATAAAAATAAGACCAAATTTTGGTGAAATAAAGTTTCAGCAAAAATTGCCTAAATGCTTAATAAAATGGCAAATGGAGTCTTTCAGTAGCTGAATCTCTCTCTTCTTTCAGTATATCAGATCCTTCCTAGCTTCATTTCTTTGCCTCAACCCCATGATCAATCACTTCAGATATTAGTACCAACACCTTCAGCTTTTTGCCCCCTTGTCTCCCTGACCTGAGTCAATCCGTCAACCTTGACCTTCTCTGTTCTCCTCTCACGGGCTGTTGAGCGCTGACCCTGAAAACCACATCACCATGCCAACAGTGCTTGGATATATCCCTAATGTCAATGTCAATTGGGCATTCAACACTAAAGGAAATTCTTTCACCTCTTTAGAAAGTTCTCACTCCCATCAATTTTCAACCTCTCCTAGATCATCACGGGACTCTATTATTCAAGGAAGATCATTTAAAATTCTCTCTTACAGTACACAGAGCAATATACCCTGTCCAGGAGATAGTCACTCTATCAAATTTGTAGCAATGGTGTTTCAAGAATGTACTCAACAAGGGGAGCCCCCAGGTCAAGTTTTCAACATCAACATTTCATACCACTTGCACCGTGAGATAACAGGCCAGGAGAAGTCTCATGACAACCAATGAAACATGCATTCTAAGAAGTAAAATGGTATCCCACAGACCCTGCCCTACCCTACATTCAGGGTCTAAAATTTGAACTTCCTAGCTGGGATCAACAACACAGAGAAACAGGAAAGTTGGGGGAAGAAAAGAAGGTCTTAAACAGTAGTTAAACTTTATTTCTGGGGCCAGCCTGGTGAGATAGTGGTTAAGTTTACACACTCTGCTTTGGCAGCCCAAGGTTCACGGGTTCAGATCCTGGGCGCGGACCTACACACCACTCCTCAAACTATGCTGTCACCACATACAAAATAGAGGAAGACTGGCACAGATGTCAGCTCAGCAACAATCTTCCTCAAGCAAAAAGAGGAAGATTGGCAACAGATGTTTGCTCAGGGCCAATCTTCCTCACCAAAAATAAAAAACTTTATTTCCCACTGGCTCCAAAATGATCTGGGAAAAAGTCCATTCTCACCTGAGTTTTACTATCCACACCAGGCACTTAAAGAAAATATATTCTTTTCTAAGCCACAAAGCTCAATGTTTGAAAGTATTCTGGGCCATAGACTAAAGGCCACCAAAAAATAGGTTTGATCCTCATATACATCAAAGTCTTTCAGAGCCACAAAACACACACCCTAATCCACCAGCCATTACTCAAATGATCAAGCGCAAACCTTGCACCATAACTAGAGAACACACATAGACCATGCTCCATACTCCGTAGGTCAGTGGCATTTCCAAATGCAAAGCAACACATTTTGGAAGGTGGTGAAACAAAGAAGCCAGCACCTCTGAGGCCTGTGCTACCTATAGGACAACAAGCACCAGAGAAGAGAATCAGCCAAGGAATTTGTTATCTGGATGCTAAACTTATTGTAAGTAAAACAACAATGGCCTCAGCAAGATAGAATTTAATTATAGTTTATAACATCAAGAGATACATATACCCATACTACTATGGATTAGTGGGAAAGCGTCTCTCTTCTTCCAGATTCATTTACTAAAGCAACAACATCACTACATTAGTTACAGGATTTATAGTAATCTCACACTAAATTCACTTCTTTTAACTAAACAAGTGTCGACAAGTAATGTGAGATTTTATGGTTCCTACCATATGCCATCATTATAATATGACATTCTCTGTTATACTTCCACTGGCTTACAAGTTATAAATAATGGATCAGATTTGCTTTCTTAGTTTTACTGAAAATGAGCCCTTTGACTGGGATATACTAGCAAAAATATTTAAATATATAGCTATCAAGCTGTTTTAATTATAAATTATTTTAAGTAATTCTCTTAATTGTAAAATAGCAACAGGCTATTTAAATAAGTGTTTTTAAAACAGTATTTAAAAGTAAGACAATTACATGCAATGTACAAATGCTTATCTCCCAGGAAACAACAATAATCATAGGATTTGAGAAATGAAACCAGAAGATAAAAGAATAAATTAATAAATATTTATTGACAACCTATTACATGTCAGGCATTGTTCTAAGTACAAGGGACACAAAAGGGAGTGTACGGGATACTGCTTTGGTCATCCACTCAGCATGTATTCCCTCCTTCCTAATACGACCCTGATTTTCTTCAGGTATTGTCCTCTCCTCCAATGCACTCCCCCAGGAGAAGCTGGCCCGACCCCTAGCTCCATGGGTGGGCCTGGTTGCTCCAAGGGTAATTCAGTTCCCACCACCAGAGATGGGTTCAACCTAGGCCAAAGACCCACAAAGAGAGATTTCCTGGGATTTGTGAAAAAGATCTTCCTTGATCTTCTGAGACTCCAGGAAGTGTCTCTCTCTTCCTCTAGACAGTACGCTGAGATGAGAGGCTTGGAACTGCAGCAGCCATCTTTAGGGATGGCTTGAGATACAGAGGAGAGCAGCGCCAAGATACGTATTCACATGGAACTGAAGCCAGAACCTCTAGCTGGAACATTACGCTGAATTCCACCCTACCTCTTGGCTTCCATATTTATGTGTGCTGATAAATCTCACTATTTAAGCAATCTTAACTGGATGCTCTGTGCAAGCATCTGAAGGCAACTCTTGGAGGGCAGACATAGTCTCTTTACTTCAGAATTTATAATGGGGGGAGGACACAGATGCTGATCCAATATTCAAAATTAAGCTCCTTAATTCTGAAGGAAGACAGAGATGGGGCAAAAGATTAGGAGGGCTAAAACCCTCCTCAAAGAGAATCATGTTTCCGCTGTTGGCAAAACCATTTAAATAACAGCATCTCAGAATAACAGTGTGCAGGAAGCGATAGGAATTTGGTCCTTTCTGCCATTCTGCCACTCATCCAAGTCTCATCAATTTTTAAATTAAAAAACGTTTTAAACAAGTTTTAGTAGGCGAAACAAGCAATGAATAAAACAAATTCTAGAACATTACAAATAGCAAACCTTCAAAATAATCACTTAAATATTTCCTGTAAATCCTTTTTTTTAAAATCTTACATTTACAATCTTTTTTTATATTGAGGTAACATTGAGTTATAACACATAAATTTCAGATGTACCATAAATCCTTTTAATAAGAATAATTCTCACTGATACATTACATCAATGAACAGAAACCATTTTTTTCACCTTAAGATACAATTTTATCTTTCTTACTAACCCCAAGTTGTTGAAATAGTCATCAATATTCTTGAGTGACACTAAGTGATCAAGTACAGAATTCAGCTGAACAATTTTCTCCCTGGGAATATCAGTCTGATAGCATATATTTACTTATTGGTTTTTGTTCCTTCCACAATAGCACACAATATGTTAATCCTTTAAAAATTAAACACTAACATGAATACAGAACACTCAACTCCTAGGCTTACTACAGCAGCAATGTGAGGGCATGCCTAGGATAATACAACAAAACAAAAAGTGAATCTATTTAATACAAGTTTGGAGTGTCTCTAATCAGGAACAAATAATCTCTACTAGATTAATTTATTCATTCATTTAACACATTTTTACTGAGCATCTATTATGTGCCAGGTACTATGCTAGTTGGTGGGGGTACATTGGACCATTTCTTCATAAAACATTGTTTTGAGGGTGAGTCAACAAAATAACCTCACAAATACATGTGAATTATAATTATGGTAAGAACTATAAAATATGAAACAATGGTTTGGGAAGTTCTACTTATCTCAGGATAATTGATACCAAATCAAGATCTCTTAGTGAATCAACAAAACAAAATTTTCATAGTAAATTGTGAAAAAGAAAGAATAATATTTGTGGCAGCCAACCCCAAAGATTGCCTAGAATGATCCATGACTCCTGGTATTCTTGCTCTTGTGCAGTTCCATCCCACAGTGACCCAGGATTGCCCCTGTGTGATTAATAGCTGGTGGAAGGGACAGTATGTGACTTCTGATGGTAAGCCATAAGAGGCATTGCAGCTTCTACTTGGCCTCGTGGACCACTTGCTCTTGGGGGAGCCAGCCACCATGCCATGAGCACACTCAAGCACCCCCACGGAAAGATCCACATGGAGAGCAACTGAGGTGCCAGGACAACAGCCAGCCATATGAATGAGCCATTCCAGCCTAGTCACGCCTATAGATGACTACAGTCTCAGCTAGTATATGACCGTCACCATCTGAGACCCGAAGAAAGAAGTTCCTAGCCAAGCCCTGCCTGAATTCTTAACAGAAACCATAAGAAATAATAAGCAATTCCCTTGTTTTAAGCCATCAAGTTTTATGTGATTTCTTACGCAACATAAACTGAATGACTTATCTTGAAAAATGGTAAAGAAAAATGAAAATGTTTATTTCATTGAATATTTAGTAAAATCATTTTTAAAATAAAAATATGAATCAAGTGCTGATTAGAGAGATAGATAACAATTTCCCCAAAATACTGCGTAACAGCATAATACAAAACCTTTATTTTCACTCAGTTTTTACAGGATGATAACAAACAGCATGCTTTTGTAAAAATTAAAAAAATCAATTTTCTTAGAGTCTTTTTATAGTTTTGTGACTTCCAAATTATTGTCTATTGGAGATCATTGTCCATTATATCTTCTTCAATCACAAACTGATATAAATCTGCTGGATCTTTATTAGACATTACCTTTGCACGTAGTTCAACATCACTATCATCAAATTCATGAAATTCTGCATAGCTGGTGATATGTGTCATGTTACTTTGTAACCAATTTGCACTGGATTGTTTTAACATCCAACTATCAAAGTAGAGATTAACGGATACAAGATACCGACAGGATGAACGGAGATAGATGTTAGTGTTAAGGCAAGATATGTGAGTGGGAACTGATTTTATATGTCATCAGTTCACAAATATTTTCATGTTATAATGATAACATCCATATTCAACACAGAAGAACACTGTAATAATTAATATTTGGGTACTTATGACACCCTTTACAGGAAGACTTGACCTAGTTCCAAACTAGATAGGGTGTCAGAGGTAGCTTCCAGAGAAGTAGCATTTCTGTTTCCATCTAGACGACCAGGGTGGGTTAACCTAACAATGACAGATGAGAAAAACATCAGGCAAAGGGAACAGGACAAGCCTTGAGGACTCTAGAGGGAGTAAATGTTCCCTCAAGGCATGTTCAAGAACCTCAAAGATGTGTCATTGAAAGGATTCCTTCCTATATCTCCACACGTCTATTTTGGTCTGCTGACACTACCTTTTTTCACTTTTGATTTGTCTACAAATGTCTTTATTTTGTATTTGTCTTTGATATTTTCCCTAGATACAGAATTCTAGGTTGGCAGTTATTTTTCTTTAGCTTTTTAAACATCATTTCATTGTCTTCTGGCTTTTGTCGACTCGACCAAAAAGTCAGTTGCCAGTTTTACTGTTACTCTGTTGAAGGGATAATGTATTTTGGGTTTGAGGGGTTTTTTGAATCTATTATATCCTTCATCAGATTTGGCAAATTTGCAGCCCTTATCTCTTCGAACATTGCATATGCCCCTCAGATCTCCCCTTGGATGCCTAGTATGGATCTCAAACTTTACATATCCAAAACAAAAATTTCTCCCCAAAACCTACTGTTCTCTAAGTTTTCCTCAACTAAGTAAAGAACATCACATCTACTCAATTGTTCCGGATAAAAACCTAAGAGTGCTCCTCAATTCTTCTCTTTCCTTAACACCCCTCTCAAATTCATCAACATATCTTCCAAAACGTATTCTAAACTCAACCACTCTTCCTTAACTGCACCACCAGAGTCCACACCATTTGTCTCTTATGCAGACCCCTTGTACAGGAGCCTCCTGACTGGGCTCTCTGCGGTCTACTCTCCATAACCACAATCATCTTCTTACAGCAGGAATCAGGCCACATACTTCCTTCCCTTCCTGAAAATCTCCAACGTCTTGTCACCCTACTAGCTCTCTCATGAGCTGTTCCTACAAACTCCTATGTCCTTCTAGTCACTATTCCTGACAAATTGCAAATCTAATCAAACTTGATAAATCCCAACTAATCAACAATCTTAATCACTACCACAGGCATGGATATTGATAACCATGGGCAACCAATGTCAGGAGAGGGTAAATGGCCCAGCAGAGAATTTCACTTTAGAAGAGATGTGAGTCAATGGACTAAATGCTCCAATCAAAAGGCATAGGGGTAGCCAATTGGATAAAAAAACAAGACCCATATATATGTCGCATACAAGAGACACCCTTCACACCTAAAGACACTCACAAACTGAAAGTGAAGGGATGGAAAAGATACTTCATGCAAATGGCAATGAAAAGAAAGTTGGGGTAGCAATACTTATATTAGACAAAACAGACTTTAAAACAAAAACTATAACAAGAGACAAAGAAGGGCACTACATAATGATAAAGGGAACAATCCATCAAGAGGCTATAACACTTGTAAACATCTATGCACTCAACATAGGAGCACCTAAATATATAAAGCAATTATTAACAGACATAAAAGGAGAAATAGATCACAACACATTAATAGTAGGGAACTTTAACACTCCACTTACACTAATGGATAGATCATCCAAACAGAAGATCAATAAGGAAACACTGGTCTTAAATGACACATTAGACCAGATGGACTTAGTAGATCTATACAGAACATTCCATCCAAAAACCACAGAATACACATTCTTTTCAAATACACAGGGAACATTCTCTAGAACTGATCACATATTAGGGCACAAAACAAGTCTCAATAAATTTAAGAAGACTGAAATAATACCAAGCATCTTTCTTGACCACAATGGTATGAAACTAGAAATCAACTACAGGAAGAAAATCAGAAAAGCCACAGATATGTGGAGATTAAACAAAATACTACTGAACAACCATTGGGTCAACAAGAAATAAAGGAGAAATCAAAAACTACCTGGAGACAATGAAAATGAAAGTATGACATGCCAAAATCTATGGGATACAGCAAAAGTGGTTCTTGGAGGGAAGTTTATAGCAATTCAGGCCTACCTCAACAAAGAAGAAAAATCCCAAATAAACAATCTAACAGTACATCTAAAGGAAGCGGAAAAAGAAAAACAAAGCCCAAAATCAGTAAAAGGGTAAGGAAATAACAAAAACTAGAGCAGAAATAAATGAAATAGAGACTAAAAAAACAATAGAAAAAAATCAATGAACCTAAGAGCTGATTCTTTGAAAAGATAAACAAAATTGACAAGCCGTTAGTAGACGCACCAAGAAAAAAAGAGACAAGGCTCAAATAAATAAAATCAGAAATGAAAAAGGAGAAATTACAATGAACACCTCAGAAATACAAAATATTATAAGAGAATACTAGGAAAAGCTATATGTCAACAAAATGGATAATCTAAAAGAAATGGATAAATTCTTAGAATTATACAACCTTGCATAACTGAATCAAGAAGAAATAGACAATTTGAATAGACCAATCACCAGTAAGGAGATTGACGCAGTAATCAAAAACCTCCCCAAAAAATTAAAGTCCAGGACCAGATGGCTTCCCTAGTGAATTCTACCAAACATTCAAAGAAGACCTAATACCTACCCTTCTCAAACTCTTTCAAAAAATTGAAGAGGAGGGGGAGCTTTTTAACTCAATTCTACAAAGCCAACATTACCCTGATACCAAAACAAGACAAGGACAACACAAAAAAAGAAAATTACAGGCCAATATCACTGATGAACATTGATGCAAAAATCCTCAACAAAATACTAGCAAATCGAATACAATAATACATTAAAAAGATCAGACACCATGATCAACTGGGATTTATTCCAGGGATGCAAGGTTGGTTCAACATCCACAAATCAACCAATGTGATACACCACATTAATAAAATGAGTAATAAAAATCACATGATCATCTCAATAGATGCAGAGAAAGCATTTGACAAAATACAGCGTCCATTTATGATAAAAACTCTGAATAAAATGGATATAGAAGGAAAGTACCTCATCATAATAAAGGCCATGTATGACAAACCCACAGCTAATATCATTCTTAATGGAAAAAAACTGAAAGCTATCCCTCTAAGAACAGGAACCAAACAAGGATGCCCACTGTCACCACTCTTATTTAACATAGTATTGGAAGTCCTAGCCAGAGCAATAAGGCAAGAAAAAGAAAAACAGGGATCCAAATTGGAAAGGAAGAAGCGAAACTGTCACTATTTGCAGATGACATTATTTTATATAAAGAAAATCCTAAAGAATCCACCAAAAAATTTTTAGAAATAATAAGTGAATACAGTCAAACTGCAGAACAGAAAATCAACATACAAAAATCAGTTGCATTTCTATACACTAACAACAAAGTAGCAGAAAGAGAAATTAAGAATACAATTCCAGGGGCTAGCCCAGTGGCACAGCAGCTAAGTGTGCACATTCCGCTTCAGTGGCCTGGGGTTCACCAGTTTGGATCCCGGATGCAGACATGGCACTGCTTGGCAAGCCATGCTGTGGCAGGCATCCCACATATAAAGTAGAGGAAGATGAGCACAGATGTTAGCTCAGGGCCAGTCTTCCTCAGCAAAAAGAGGAGGATTGGCAGCAGATGTTAGCTCAGGGCTAATCTTCCTCAAAGAATACAATCCCATTTACAACTGCAACAAAAAGAATAAAATATCTAGGAATAAACTTAACCAAAGAAGTGAAAGACCTGTACATTGAAAACTAAAAAACACTGTTGAAAGAAATTGAAGATGACACAAAGTAATAGAAAGATATTTCATGCTCCTGGATTGGAAGAATTAACACAATTAAAATGTCCCTACTTCCTAAAACAATCCACAGATTCAATGCAATCCCTGTCAAAGTTCCAAGAACATTTTTCACAGAAATAGAACAAAGAATTCTAAAATTTATATGGAACAACTAAAAACCCCAAATAGCCAGATAAATCCTGAGGGAAAAAGAACAAAGCTGGAGGTATCACACTCCTGATTTCAAAATATACCTCAAACCCATAGTAACCAAAACAGCATGGTACCGGCACAAAAACAGATACGCCAATCAATGGAATGGAATCAAGATTCCAGAAATAAACTCACTCATCTATGGACAGCTAATTTTTGACACGGGAGCCAAGAACATACAATGGAGAAAGGAAAGTCTCTTCAATAACTGGTGTTGGGAAAACTGGACAGCCACGTGCAAAAGAAGGAAAGTAGACCATTATCTTACACCATACACATAAATTAACTCAAAATGGATTAAAGACTTGAATATAAGACTGAAACCATAAAACTCCTGGAAGAAAACATAGGCAGTACACTCTTTGCCATCGGTCTTAGCAGGATATTTTCAAGTACCATGTCTGACTGGGCAAAGGAAACCTAGAAGAAAATAAACAAATATGACTACATCAAACTAAAAAGCTTCTGCACAGCAAAGGAAACCATCAACAAAACAAAAAGACAACCTAACAATTGGGAGAAGATATTTTCAAACCATATATCTGATAAGGGGTTAATATCCAAAATATATAAAGAACTCATACATCTCTACAAAAAATCTAACAACCCTATTTAAAAATGGGCAAAAGATCTGAACAGACATTTCTCCAAAGAAGATAGACAGATGGCCAAGAGGCACATAAAAAGATGTTCAACATCACTAATTATCAGGGAAATGCAAATCAAAACTACAATGAGATACAACCTCACTCCCATCAGAATGGCTATAATTAACAAGACAGGAAACAATAAGAGTTGGGGAGGATGTGGGGAGAAGGGAACTCTCATACACTGCTGGTGGAAGTGCAAACTGTGCAGCCACTATGGAAACCAGTATGATGATTCCTCAAAAAATTAGGAATAGAACTACCATACAACCAAGCTATTCCACTGCTGGGTATTTATCCAAAGAACATGAAAACACAAATGTGTAAAGATACATGCACCTCTATGTTCACTGCAGCATTATTCACAAAAGCCAAGACTTGGAAGCAACCTAGTTGCCCATCAAGGGACAAATGGATAAAGAAGATGCGGTATACATACACAGTGGAATACTACTCAGCTATAAAAAAGGGTGAAATCTGGCCATTTGTGACAACATGGATGGACCTCGAGGGTATTATGCTAAGCAAAATAAGTAAGAGGGAGAAAGTCAAATACCGTATGATCTCACTCACAAATAAAAGATAAAAACAACAAACAAACAAACACATAGAGATAGATTGGACTAGTGGTTACCAGAGGGAAAGGAGGACAGAGGAGGGTGAAAGGGGTAATTTGACACATGTATATTGTGATGGATGGTAATTAGTGTTTGGGTGTTGAACATAATGTAATCTACATAGAAATCAAAATATAATGATATACACCCGAAATTGATATTATGTCATAAACCAATGCTACCACAATAAAATTAATAAAATAAAATAAATAGTAATAATAACAATTTAAAAAAGGAGAGATGCAAGAGGCTGCAATGTGAAGTTCCACTCCAGTGGGCTCACCTTCCTCCTCTACATTGTGTCATTGCTCTGCTTCCCCAGGTAAGACCATTAGTCCAACCATTTGCATAACGGAAATAACATCAAGATTGTTTTTGTTTTACTTCTCAAATAATGAGACATTTCATTTGGATTCCTCCTTAAGACCTAAATTTTTTTAAAAAGTAAAATTTTCAGTCTAATAATATTCCACATACCTTTTTACTAATGTATATGAAGAAATCAGTCAGCCCAAGAGTGAATATTTTAAAGTAATTCAAATACCTGATGATAACCAAAACAGTGTCTGTATTGCACAGAAAACAGCAGAAAATACAAGGATCTGCTCCCTTCATGTTTTGTTTTACTACTTCTTTTTAACAAAACCATATGAATATTACTGAAAGGAAAAAGAGGCTTTCTTCGCAATGATAACTGATGTAAAAATAGACTGATGAAAGTCCAGCCATTGTAAAATTACTTTAGGGACCAGTTCAAATGAACTGGAATTTAATAGCTTTGAAAGGTCCTGCGATCAATGCCAACGTGAAGTCATCTAAACAATGAGCTATCCAGCTAAACTCATTAGAAGCTGGGAGAGTCGGCTTTAACTGCTTAGCTCTGAGAACTTAGAAACCCAGAGCAACTTAAGGGTTAGGTCCAACTAGCCTAGGAGTTGAAGCTGGAATCAAGATTCTAAAACGCCCTTCAATAGCTCAAAATGTTTCTTCCCTTTGAGAAGGATTTCAGCTGATTTGCAGATAATCAGATCAACCCCATGTAAACATTATAGTTGGGTGGTTTTGAAAATGCGAAGTTTCTGGCAATTGTCCTGGATATTACTTATGTTCACCAACCTTCTCCCTTCTCTTTGCACTTGAGAGCTGAAGAGAAACCAAGAGAATCCCGCACACAAGCAAATCATGGAATGGGGACGCTGAGAGGAGTGCCAGGGGTCACCCAACCCAGGGCTTCCCACACCCAGGTCTGAAATAAGTTTCTGTCAATCGCTGTATGGTGAATTTTTTTTAGAAAGCAACGACATATAATGAACTCTCTATAAAGCTGACTTTAATCCCTGTCTAAAGGACTGACAGTCTGAGATGACAGCTTTCCTGCTTTTCTGGAGTTAGAATCTCCTTTCTTTTGTGAACTCTCTACAGGCAACAAAAGCAAGGAGAGAACGATGATGATGATGGTAGGTAACGACTAAGGATTTCTTTTTAACTTACTTGGTTGGCAAAATTAAAATTTGGTATATTTTCCCTAGGACTATCTAGTCCCTGAAATTCAAAAAGCTAAGGATGCGCTGACGGATTCCAATTCTTCCCTTCATAATAAGGCCCACATCCTGCTAAGGGGTGAAAGTCTAACATGAGGAGAAATAGGAGCAGCGGCAAACCGAACAGGAAGGATACCCCAGGCAGATGGAGCCCAGGACCAACAGTCACTGCTGTGGGGGAGTCACCCACCCCCTCCCCACAGCTCCAACCCAAAAAGATGAGAGAAGAGCGCACCAGAACTCTGGTATAAAGGAACAGACGTCCACGGGTGTAGTCTCTGATTACGGCACCTTCTGACGACTCTGGGTGAGAGTTAAACCATCACAGAAGCAAAGCTTCCAAGGCAAGAAACAGCTGAGTCCGCCATAAGGATAACACTATTATAAGGTAATAAATTACACGTTATTATACTGCAGCATAAATTTTCACCTGAGTAGGCTAAAATGCACATCCAAAACTCACTAGGTACTTAATTTGGGAGAAAATGCTGTTTTTCTGACATCCATTTGCTCCTGTTTTCTTCTTTAAAGCAGCCCTGTGATCCCGTCATCTCTGGTACAGGCAGATGAAGATGAATGATAGGAACAGAACGTGCTTTGAATTCCTTAGAAGTAAGTACAGAATTATGCAGTTGTCTAATTATTTGTGTTGGACTTTTCAGGATTTCCTTCAAAGGACCATGACTATCCTAGGACTTCAAACCACCAGGGCCCTGGAGTCTGAGCAAACAACACACATCTTGGCGATGACAGCTGTGCACACAAGCCTCAGCACTTGTACCCGTGCCCCGGGGTCCCGGCAACAGTACTGCAGCAAAAAGAAAAGAAGCTGCAACAGTCGGTCGCTCTGGCAAAACAGCCAGCACAGGACACAGGTCCTCAGGACAGCTGACCGGAGTCACGCTGCTGGACCCACAACCGGCTTATGAGAAAACTCTACACTCTCCGCCTGATGCAGGAACTTCCAATATTCTTCATCTTATTATTGAAGGAAACCCATACGCACTGATGAAGAGTTACAACAGAATTTAAATACAACATGAGTCTTGTAGTACGAAAAGCTTTAACCTTTCCTCCCCCTGTATATTTTTTAAGCAATATAAAGTGATGTTTGGCAGAAAAGATAAGAAAATCAGTGTCGAAACTTTGCGTTAAGAGATTTACTGAAATTCTGAAGAATACTTCTTCTCCCGAGCACCTGGCTCATGTAGCCGGTCTAGAACTTGGACTTTGCATTATTGGTCAATACAGTGCTCCCCTCATATTTTTTTCTTATAATTCTTCCTTAAATTTTCAAATCTATCTTAAATCAAATATGAGGGGGAAAGCGAAAAGAAGAAAAAGAGAGCTTTGGTCACATACCCCAAAGGATTGGAGCCATAAGCAAGTTTTATTTAGTAATAACAAAGACAGAAGTATTTGCTTAGTATAAAGAGCAGAGGTCTCTTAGAAGCTAAAAATTTTGCCATTCTTGGCAACCGTCTTGCACAAGAGTAGACGGACACATTCTTTCACCATCATTCTGCCCTCCCACATCTACCATCTACCACTGAAGCACAGGAAGTAGGATTTAAGGCTTTTACCTATGTTTTCATAGGCTTGCATGGATTTAGGGATTGTTCACGTAACTTGAACATTTGTTTCAGGTAGTAGGTGTAAGATGTTGCATTTTAATTCATTCATCATCCTGTTACTATCTTTAAAAACTTTATCTGCACTTTAAAATTCATTTTACAATCAATCCTCAATTATTAAATATATTTTTAAAGGGGGGATGTAGCAACTTTAAAATGCAGGCATGGAAGTCATATACAGAAGGATATCCAATAATCCTACCAATCCTTGGATCAAATAATACAAGACAGAGAAACCTAACTACGTAGTTCCCAACCAAAAATAAAAGCTAAACTAAAACTACTACAGGTTAAAATAAAAATTATACATAGTTGTCTAAAAACCATTTCTTTGCAACTTTTCTCTGAATCTTCTATAAACCATCTTTAAAATAAGAATTATGTGATGAGAGTTTACAATAAATCTAAATATTTACTTCAAACTAAAAAAAATATTAAACCTAGCTGAAAACTAAGAATCAGACGCTTCAGTATTTTAATATAGAGTATTTCTAACCCATAGTTTTCGGCAGTCAAGAAGCACAGATGCCATAGGGACCATAAAAGGCCATGTGCTGAGAACAGGAGGCAGCACACAGCTCTTTGTTCCTGTCACACCCTTACCTGCACATTTCTATAATTGTTGGGGCTTACCAACTATTTGAAGTTCAGGAAAACGATGCTCCAATCATCTGAATTTCACCAGAAAGAAGAAAAAAAGTCACACAGCTTAAGGAAGCTCACACAGGACCAAGACAATGAGCTGGTGCAGTAAGCGGCACCAGTAATGACAGCGGCCACCGTCTCACATACAGGCGCAAAATGCAGTGCACACATGTGCTCCGGCGCAGACAGCAAACATCTTGCTAATTAGCATCAGAACCACCTAGTTGGGGAAGTGGTAAAATGCACTCCTCATGAAAAATTAAACACATCATCAGTGGGCACCCCTCCTCCTGTGTTTATATTCGTACGAAACCCCAAAAACATTTTATTAGCTTTTGAGACGAAGAAAAGAGGAATTCAAACTCTAATCAGAGTTCTCCGACAGCCACAGACGGTTTGTTTCCAGTTTTGTTTTCAAGAAAACAGTTTGGCTCATTCAGGGAAATCACAAGAGAAAAGCAATTAGAAAGAGCTGCAGCAGCTGAGCATCCGAGAGGCCATCGCTCTGGTGCACCCCGTCCTGCCTAGAATGTCACCATGGGGAAAACCCACCAGTCTGTTCCCGATGACACTGCTCTTTCTGCGCCAGCCCAATCAATGGGCTAATTTTAAGTGGAATATCCTAGAAACACCACAATCCATCTCATGGTGCAGGAGATTCCACCATCAAAACTCCGAACATTACATAGTATGTTATATTTTCTCCCCCATTTAAAATGTGCAGCCCATGTGGATACTTGGTGCTAAAACAATTTGCATAACTAAGCTTGGCCTCTCATTAACCAGCACTTACGGAGGAATCATAAAGTCACGCTTGGAAGCACAAATGGCTAGAACAGCATGGCAGTTTGCCAACTTAATATGAAGATTTCATATTTTCTGGGTGTTTCATCTCTTTGACTCTGACTCATGTGTGAGGGCTTGACCCAGAGGATTGGGGAAAGAGCTAGAATCAGAACGAAAATGAAAGGGATTAGCTCCATGTTCGCACCTCCAATGCAGTAGTTCTTTAAATCATGGGCCTCTGCATCACCTGCAGCCCAGTCTTTACCAGTACTTATTAGAAATGCAGATTCCTGAACCCCAGCCCAGGGCTACTCAAGCAGTCTCAGGGGAGGGACCTGGAGTCTGTAGTTATAATTTTTATGCACATTAAAATTTCCTCCGTGAGCTACCAACTGCTTCACAGATGGACTGAGCTGCTGAACAGTCTCGCACACATGCACCATACACAGACCCACCATGCACCTTGGCAGCTGTATTCACTTGAAAGAATTTTATATTTTATTTCAAACTTTAAGGTAAGAGCACATTTATGGTTTCCTATTCTTCAAGAGCTTCTGTGTCCACATTAACCAAAAAATACAATTTCTGGCAGCTGTCAACTATGTACATGGGGGCAAAAGAAAATTTTAAAAAATCAAATAACAATACAAGGAAAATAAGCTGTTGATCAGAGACTTATAACTATGATTTATATTTGCCCATCACCAACTTACACTGATCTGTCTCCAGGAAATCGCCCGATCTTTCCCCAGGGAGGACTGAAGTGAAAACTCGCAACAGAACTGACGTAACTGGCTGGCATCTTAGATGTGGAGCATCTGAGTGGGGTATTTTTGTTTAGTGAGTCTGAAACACTACAACTTCTTGATCAAGCACAATTTTCAGGTCCACACCTTTTTTTTTTAATTTAGCACTTTTTTTTTTTTCAGGGAAAGATTTGCCCTGAGCTAACATCTGTTGCCAATCTTCCTCTTTTTTTTTCCCCATCCCCAAAGCCCCTGTACATGGCTCTATATCCTGGTTGTAAGTCCTTCTAGTTCTTCTATGTGAGCCGCTGCCACAGCATGGCAACTGACAGATGGGTGGTGTGGTTCTGTGACTGGGAAACGAACCTGCACTGCCAAAGCAGTGAAAACCCGAACTTTAACCACTAGGCCATCAGGGCTGGCTCAGGCCCACACCTTTTAAATCTTTCTTGATTTACTTGGGTCTTTGTCAAGCTACCATGGTAGGGTTTTGAAATTCATGGTCTTTAGCTATTAATTTAATGAATATTAACTTATATTTTACTAATTATGACTAAGTTTGTTTTTTCTTCACAGCTTATTATAATGCTTTTCACATAAGACTCAGAACAAAAGTCCCCTAATTCTTTTCAGGTAACAAAAAAACTGGATTATAAATTATAGAACAGTCTAAGCTTTAAGAAACTGGATTCAGGATCCCTTGCTGCCGATCCTGAAACATCAGTTGAGGGCCAGCCTGGTGGCACAGCGGTTAAGTGTACACGTTCCGCTTCAGCAGCCCAGGGTTCGCCAGTTCAGATCCCGGGTGCGGACATGGCACTGCTTGTCAAGCCATGCTGTGGCAGGCGTCCCACATATAAAGTAGAGGAAGACGGGCATGGATGTTAGCTCAGGGGCAGTCTTCCTCAGCAAAAAGAGGAGGATTGGCAGCAGATGTTAGCTTAGGGCTAATCATACTCAAAAAAAATCAGTTGAGGCCCCCAACAAAACTTTCTCACCTCCCTCCCATCACCCCAGAGCCCCCTAGGAATCTACAGAACGTGGTATGCTCATTTTGACACGTTTACATCCTGGAATTGTCACCTTCATTATTTATTCATTTTTATCCATCTCATTCTAAAAAAGGGGCTGAGACAACTTACATAAAGTCATTATAAATATTGTCTCCTCAAAGAGACAATAAGCTCAAATAACACCAAGAGCTCTCAGGCATTTTGGCTGAAAATACCTTACTGAACCCCTAGGACATTCTGTTCCCTCCAATTCCTATCCTCCTACACAGAGCACTGCAGGGAACAGGGTCTGATTTTTAGAAGCTATTTTGAAGAGAGATGAACACCTTTCCCCAGGTCCTTTCTGCACTGCAGACCTCTGCTGGGTTGATGGCTGGCACTCCGGAGTCATTCTGTTTAGTTCTGAGGACACAACAAAGGATTGCTTATTCCTTTCAATGTTTCCATAGACCACTCCATCAGGAGTTTGGCTTTTAATCACTCAGAGGATAAATTCTCAGAGAAATGAACCCAACAGAACATAAAGCTCTTACTACATTATATTATTCTGAAATGGAATACTAAATCAAGTGGCTGCCCCTCCTTGACAAAAAAAAAAAAAAAAAGCAACAGAAACTTCAATTGTGCTTTCCAGAGGTAGTGATTAACTGAACTGAAGCCCCCGACACTAACTCGGGCCTCTTGGTGACCAACAGTATGCAGTGGCAAGACAGCCAGCTGGGGTCAAGGGAACTGCCTGGGAGCATATCACAGTGTCTTTAAAATGGGCCGCATGGGGATTGAATACAGTTCCAAAGTTAATCAATCCCCCTCTCCAATTGGGTTGGCCTGCTTACAGCTAGGTTCAAGATATTGAGAGAGAAACACAAGGCCGGCGATGACAAATAATAGCAACTCAATAAAAAGATACTGAATAAATGAATGAGGTCAGGGTCTCAGAGACCCAAGTATCCTTCAAGTACCTCCTGTGCCCAAATCCACCCCCTCAGCCTTTCAGTCCCACTACACCACAGTCAGCAAGGACAACAGCAGTGGCAGAGAACTAGAAAGTTACAGCAGATGCTCCTCACCTCACCAGCCCAGACAGCCCCTGATGAGCCAGGAAACATGGGGCGTTCAGTAGCTGCAGGTGCCAAGCACTTGCCATGATACATTCTTAGACTACAGGGTCTCCTGGAAAGACCTGATCACAGCTTAAATTCTGATCTATGTGGGTCCATCTGATAACCTGAAATCTGGTTAACTTTGCCTTCCCATAAAAGAGCGCAGAAAACAATCCAACTTCCCTTTTACTCTACGCGGCCCTTTATAGGATACTTGCTATGGTTACTGTGCAGTCAACAATTGTACTGTGAGCTCATAACTGGTATCTGTTTATGAGAGCTTCTTGCATTTGTGAATATGCAATGGGGGAGGGTGAGGACGGTTAGAAAATCACCTAAATGAACCTTCATAGATGCTCAGAAGTGGGCAAAGTGGCAGAAGAGGAAAACCAGAGTCAGAGTCGTGGGGATGTAATTAGTGACTCCTAAACCATGACTTCTGAACTCCAGAGAAGGAACTATATGGGGGCTGGAAGCTGAAAATCAAATTTGTATTAAAATAGCTGTTTTCAGCAGAACCTAAAATTGCTAGTGGCACCTGTGAAACATTATTTTTATGCTAAAACAAGTTCTCCTCTCTTCCCTGGAAAGCCTACTCCAGGCAAACACAGAGATAGGTGCGCAAAGCTGACGATGCACCCAGAGCCAGGGAGCAGAACCAGCTGCCCGTTACTATCAACCTCACCCATCCGAGGTCAAAGTCCTCGGCCTCAGGCCATGTTAAAAGCTTGCCAGCCTTGTTTAACGATGCTGCTGCGGGTTTCTGCATCACAGCTCAGGGGGGAACCTGTAGGCTAGATCACGATTTGTGTCAATCTCACCAGTTTTCCAGTGGGCTAGGTGTGTCCCTCAGACCAACTCAGTGAAAGGCTGTAGATGACCTTAAGTGGTGAACCAGGAAAGGGAAGAGCGTTTTAATAATGAATCATCTGTTTTTCTGGGGGACAAAACAGCTTGAAGACCAGCTCCGGAGAGTCAAGGAAGCCAGCTGCTTAGGAGGTGAGAGGGAAGCTGGAAGAAGGAAGAAAAGGAGCTGTTGAATTCGATGAGCCTGGGGCTCTGTTTTAATTGTCTCTGGATAAAGAAGAAGATTTATCATCCAAGCTCTCGCCTACACATTACTGGAATGTTTAGGAACAGAACACGAGACACCATGTGAATGACTTTTCTATGCTTGTATTTCTGTAATTTCTCCTTCTTTTGATCACTCTTAGTAATGATAGTTAAATATATAATGTTTGAAATTATAAAACAAATAAAATGCTAGCACTATCATTCTAACAGGAAATATGTATTATTATGTATTTCTTCTTTATTCACACGTTTAGCTGAAGTCATTTTGCATAATAAAATCTTTATTCCTGGGGGTTGGTGGTTAAGTTTGCATACTCTGCTTCGGCAGCCTGAGGTTCACGGGTTGGGATCCTGGGCACAGACCTACACACTGCTCATCAAGCCACGCTGTGGGGGCGTCCCACATACAAAACAGGAAGACTGCCACAGATGTTAGCTCAGAGACAATCTTCTTCAAGCAAAAAGAGGAAGATTGGCAATGGATGTTAGCTCATGGCCAATCTTCCTCACCAAAATAAAAAATCTTTATTCTTACTTTTCAGATTTTAACATTACATTAAATTTTTCCATGCTACGATAATCTTCAAAATAACTTGTAATGGCTTTAGAATTCATCCAGGAGATCCATCCCAGTCCCTTAACTTTTAAGATGTTTCCAATTTTCTACTATTACAAATAAAACTACAGTAAGCATCCTGTGTATAGACAGCTTTCTCTTTTGCACTAGCTCCTCAGGATAAGGATAAATTCCCAGAACTGGGACACCGAATCACTAGATACGCACACATTTATTGATTTGGGGAGTGCCTGTCAGATTGCTTTCCAAAAGTTTTATACTAACTTAAATTACAAGCAAAAATGTACAAGAGTCTATCTTTGCCAGCCCAACTATTGTTTTCACTGATTTTCTTCGAGTTTAGTAGATAAAAATGGTAGCTTCTATTTGCATATATTTGACTCTGCTGATATTGACCTATTTCCGTATGTTTATGAGCTCCACTTCTTCCAAATTATCTATCCATGTTTTTTTGCCATTATCTACTATGTATCAACCTGGATAAGCTCTTTGTATAACAAACATATTTCCCACTCTGACTACAGTTTGTTTTCATGTCAGATTATTCCACTTGTGTGTACTTCAATCCCTTCATCACTTCCAGTCCTTGAAAGTCATCAGTCATCCAGGGGCTGCATAAATATTACATTCTGTTCTAGTTTTTCTAACATTTGATTGGGTTATTGTTGTTCTTTACTATTTAATCATATGGAATTTGGGTATATCCTATCAGGTGTTACCTTGAATAAGTGTTCTCCAAATTTCGAATGAGCTACATCACCAATATTGTTGAATAATCTCATTCAGATTGACTCACGTTACTTCCCTTGTCAAACATGTTCATTAAAATCATGTGTAGAGTGAGGGGAGCGTGTGTGTATGTGTGTGTGTGTGTGCACACATGTATGTGTGCGTGCGCGTGTTAGGGTCTATTTCTGATGAAGCTCTTCTGTAAATGTTAGCCTCTCTCTCCTGTGTTAAGGATGAAAATAAAAAGGGCTTTCTTTTCCACACAATTTTGGGAGCTGGGTGCGTTTGGGGAGGAGGGTTGCAGCAAAATTCTTAGGGGAGAACCTGTGGAGAGTTCTCTGCGAGTCTCTGGGAACAGACGCAGGGAAAACCAGGCACCTACTGACTTTCCAACTCAACGTTCCAAGCAGTCACACCCCTGTTCAAACCTCTAGAGCGTTCCCTTTCACACATGCATTCCTCAGCCCGCTGAACACGGAAAATATTTGCCTCCTAACTTTCCCCTGACTCTTCCAAACGCCAGTGAGCACTGACCGAGTGCCCACCACATGCCAGGCGCTGTCCCAGGCCCAGCAAAACAACATGGAGGACCTAAAGGGATGAACCGAGCACGCATCCTATTTTACGCTGGGATGGGTAACACGTGGTGATGCTTGCTGAGCGGTTCTCCACTGCTTGCTTTCTCCTTAGGACTGAAGGCGAGATACCCGATCCCCAATCGGATTTCCCATGCTCTTATAATTATACTGGGTTTCTTCACTGGCTTCACATCAAGTGTCTGAAAATGTCAAGACCTAGGTCCCTTTTCCAAATCTCTCGTTCTAGCCTCTCAATTCAAGCGATGGAACATGAATCCTCAGGTGTTTGCTCACACTATTTCAGACAGTGTCTTCTCAGGAGAAAGAAAATCAAAGTCTCTGATTCCTGCAAAAAGCCGACAAAGGGTGACTACTAGGAATGCTGACTCTTTTCTCCTCTACAAATGAGTTGTTTGCTTGTTTTCACAGAAAACGAAATAGTTATCTGGAAAGAAGAAACAACAGTATTTGTTTAAGGGAGGAGGACCCTCAATAACATCTAGAAATATTATTTTGATGATACCTCCAAATGGAAGCTTTCCTTACAGACGGCAGAGCATCACAGCAAATAGCAATTAAGCAAATTCTAATCCTTGTCAAAGAGATCTACCACTTTGTCTAACTGAACACAACTGAATGCAATTTAAGCCCCCCCCCCCCCGCACCATCATTACCTCCCCCCAGGCTCAAGATTTTTGCAACAAAAGTAGGCAGAATGAAGTTTATTGATCAGTAAGATTAATTCTGATATAAAACCCAACAGTCTCTCTCTTACTGAGCTCAGGGGGAGCACATTACAAGAAAGGCGTGCGCCCGTCCCTCCCACCTCATCAGCAGGCTGTGTTCCTTGGATCCCCATCATCCCATACAAACATTTCTCTTCAAGTAACACACACGTTTTCCACCTTACATCTTTTCTCTACGTATGCTTCTCTATTGACAAATTGAAATGGCATGCAATAGAGTATATTGGAATATATGAGGAAGCCATTTGGTATAAACCTAATTCGGCCTGACTTTGTTTTTTTCCAAAAGGGCCTGACTGTGGCTGTTGAGCACGCATTATATATCTGCTTTAAAACATTTCCTATGGCAAGAACAAAGGCCCTTGAGATAAAGGTGCAACTTCCCCCCACATTGGTATTTCCTTAGGGATAAGCATCTTTCCTCAGGCTAGGAACTGATTGTTGTGTTCACCTTTGACCACACAGCTCACCTGTGACCACCCAGCTCCAGACAACAGACCTGCCACCCTGCTGTGTTCACCGAGACAGCATACCTACCTGCTGTTTCCATCAATCGCTGTGCCAACAGAGCAGTCTCGTGACTATTCTAAAAGGGACATTTCAATCATATGTGAAACATCCTGTTTGGGGGTATATAACCACTCTGTGCACCCCACTTCTTCAGTGCCCTTTCTTCCTTCGGGAAGAAAGGCCCCAGGCCATGGTCCTCAGATTTTAGCTCAGAATAAACTCTCCCAAATTTTCATTTATAGATTGGTTATGGATTATTTTCGTCGACACTGTGAAGCTCCTTAAATAAAGTCTTTGTTAAATCAGTTACAGAATTATTTACCCCATGCCTTCATAAATTCAACATGCTTTATGAAAATAAAGTTTTACCTCAGTAGTTAAGTTCAATAGTAGCTACTTGTACTCCACATTATACTGAGTGCTGCTAACTCATAAAAGCCTTAATTGCTATAGTTTAGAGAGCTGGCAGACGTCCACGTGTAGGGCCTAAGGAAGCCAGCATACATATGTCTCATGAACTCCAAGTCCTAGAAAGCAAAGCATTGTCCAACAGGCGCAGCTTACAAATGGGTCCGCAAACACATTTTTCATGGAAATGACTATACTGGAGGGATGAAGTCGCCAAGCAGTCCCCAAAGTCCCTTTGTTCATTATTTCTCCAAAGAATCCAGCCATGCCAGACAACCATGGGGACTGTCTGCAAATGTCCAACCCCGACAATGCCACCAGCAGCTCACGGGCCACACCCAACCCATGCAGCACTGACAAGCAAGTCCTAGCAATGCAGGACAAAACACAACCCAGGTTCCAACCCCACTGGGCCTCAGCCTCTCCTTCTATAAAGTGGAGGCAGTGACACCTAATTCAGAGCATCGGTGTGAAGAGCAAGTGTGATGACTGCACAGGGCTTAGCTCGGCATCTGGGCCTGATAACAGCTCCTTGATTGACACCTTAGAAAAATCACATACAATGATCTATTTTCTCCCTCCCTCAAAAGGCAGCCTGTTCCCTTGTGCTCGCTTCCTCCTGACATCAGTATAAAGCCGTCTTGATTCCTGGTTGCCCCACTCCACAGGTGGCCGTCTTTACCTTCTCCCGCCTTCTCCCCTCACCTCCCTCACCTGGATGCAGCTTAGTTCAGGGAATGAGCGCTGGAGATGAACTGGAGGATCTGCCTTCAACGCTAGCTCTCCCACCTCCTCGTTCCGCAGAGCGCGCCCTCTCTCTGAACTTGTCCCCAACCCACCCTGTCCTTTTCTAGCTGAATCTTACCCATTCTTCAAAATTTTGCAGAAAGCTCCCTCCCACACACACATTCTGAGTTAGGGGTTCCTGCCTCATGCCCTGATCACCCTTGTGCAGGAGTCAACGGAAATGAACACATGATAGTTGAAAGTACCTGTCCCCTCTCTAGATGCTAAGAGTGAGAAGGGGCGGGGGTGAGTGGGCACACATATAATTTTGTTTTTAATCTCCAATGCAGCAAATCTTCAAAACATATTTGATGTTGCTGGGGATAATGGAAATAATGCCCTGCCTGTCCTACCTACCTGAGTGGATAGAGTGGAGGAGGACGGAGGGCCAGGGATAGAGTAGAGATACAAGATAAAATAACTACATGAAAGTACTTGGCCAACTATTAATTGGTATACAAATGTTAGTCTTAATACTATTTTATATAGCAGGTCAGTGAAAAAGACAAATTTGCAACTCACTGTTCCTGTCTTTAGCCACAGCCCCAGTATAATTGGCCTGGTATAAACGAGAAAAATGACGCAAGGTAGAAAGAGCTCTGGATCCCTGGATCCCTACGTTCAAGAATCCTTCCTGTAAAGAATTCCAACCTTGGGGAAGACGTGCACATCCTGGCCCTCCTAAACAAACGGTGACTCGGCTACCCAGGGAACCGGCTCAGCCTCACTCATTGGCTCTTCTCATTCTTGATGAGGTGGATCGTCTATCACACATTCAGAGCACCACAGGGCTCTCCTGCATCGCACTTAGTGCTGCTGTCTTGGTATAGTGGGGCTTTTGAATGGGATTAACACAGCAGGGGCCATAAGTGGCTTCCTTCTCCACTGTGGCACACAGCAGGAGCTCAAAGGTATTCATGGAAAGGATGAGTAGATGGATGGTTGGTGACTACTAACACTGGAAATACCAACGTGCAACTATAACGTTAGACTCTGTGCAAAACATGGGAGAAAACCTGAACTTAAGCAGGCATCTCCTCTAATCTTGATTTACATTCTCATTCCCTAAATATTTTCTTACATACTGATCATCAAAGCTCCATTAACAAGTCCTTCGATTGATGCTTCCACATTACTCTATCAAATGTATTTTCATTCCTTTTTCATTAAAAAACTTGGAAAGGGCAGTTCTGTAGTTTGACTTTCAAAACTATTATCTGTTTCCTCTTTTCCCCAGAAGGCCTGTTCCCTGGTCCTTGCTGCCCCCTCTTCCTGGTTACCGCACTCCACATGTTCATCTCTACCTTCTCTTTCAAGAGCCAACTTTGTTCTTATCTGGGTCACTACTCCATCTCCCCTGTGACATCTTCCTAAACACTGATCTCTAATCTTTAATTCCTCTAGAAAGCTCATGGACTTTTTGACTTTAATCTTTTGGATTTTTAAAAAGAAGAATCCTGAGTTGGAAGGTCAAATTTCTACGTGTCAATTTCTTGCCTGTGTCTTTCAGGGCTATTATCTTCCCCAATTTTCTCAGGTGGTACAACATTCCCTGTAAGAAACCACCAATTCTATACCCAGGGTGGCTCTTTGAAATAGTATTAATTGCTATAAATGAAATTTAACCTTGTCACAACACACTCAACACCAAGGTCCCCCTCTCCCAGGGGAGCCAGGCAAACAGGCGACCAGCCCCCTCAAGAAATGTCAACCCATCCTTAGAGAGTCAGTGGCTTGAGTGCCCAGCTGCTTGGATATTTTGATTTAGTGGCTAAGAAGTTGCATTCTGGAGCCAGAAAGCCTGGTTCAATTTCAGCTATGTCTCTTATTAGTTGTGTGGCTCTGGGCAAGCGACTTTTTACATGTGTCTCTACCTATCAATAAAACGGACTCATAACAACATCCACCTGATAAGTGCATGGTGAGAATTAAGTACGTTGGGAGAACATGAGCACTTGGCACGGCACCCAGCCCAGTTAGCACTCTATAAATGCAGGAGTCTCTCGCTGCATAAGCACCTTTTTGGGTTTGGGGGAGGATTGGGTGGTATTTTAAGCTCCACTCCTCTCATTTCACTTTAACATGAACTGAAGTTCAGGCTATATTCACAACTTATCAAAATCACAGCAACTGGCAAACAAAGATACCAAATAGTACTCTTTTTGGAGGACTCTGTTCCATGACCAGTGAAAGTAATCCTTTCATAAATCCTCCTTAGGCTATTTTCAGATTAGTTGGCTAGCCAATAAACATACAATTTGGTATTCGGTAAACAAATTTGTCAAAGAGATTTCCCCAGATAAGTGGCAGAGTTCCAAAGGCAGGCAGCAGATGCACACAACTGCAAACATCAGCACTGCTGCACGGTTGCTGGCAGAGTGAGAAGGGCAGCCCTGCTTCCAGCTGATGGCTGCTGTTGCTTGTGCTTCCTACATGCCACCTGCTCTTCCAGTGGCTCTATCTGCTCAGCCAAGGGCTGGCCTTTGGAGATGCCCAGTCTAAGCCAGCTGTGAGCTGCAGCTTCAGGATGCATCAGATGCATCAGGCATTCCACTTAGCTGGCCTGAGTTTGAGCCCCATAACTGCTATAGAAGATTTTCTGGACATCTGGGCCTTTGGTACATATGCAGTACCATCTACTGACTCAGATGACATTTCATGTGCCAGCTACATGCAATGTGCCTGACTCTGCAAGGCAGCAATCTCCAAACTGGGGCACACAAAGACTTTTCAAGGTACTCATTTTAAGGGAATTGGTTTCCATATCTTCATCTCTTATTTGTACTTTTTCCTGGGAACATTTTTCCTCCTCACATCTGCCCTTCTTCCATTCTTTTAAAGAAAAGCACACCCCTCACACATCCCGTGTCTTTCTACAGTGCACTGATTCAGGCTTTAAAATCTTCCAGTGACATTGGGACAATTCCAAATAGTGGTATATCAATAAAGACTGGAAAATCAATCAGAATGTCACCAGGAAAACAAAATCCACTTTAAGTACTTGCCACAGACGGAATTAATGCAAGGAATTTGTCACACAAATGAAAGAAGAGCTGAGAAACCAATTGGGAACCATGGAGCAAGACAGCGAGAAGGAACTGCTGTAAGCTACCATGAGCCCTGTGCAAAGGAACAAAGGCAGGGGTGGTGTGACCAGAGCCCCGGCATGAGCACCCCAGGGAAAAAGCCAGAAAGACTGTAAGCCTGTCCAGGGGGAGTTGGAACCACCAAGGGATTCAGCTGCTGCTGGAGATGCCACCAAAGTCCAAGGGTGGAGTGGGATGAACTCTGGCTCCTCCCACTCCCCAACTCTCAACTGAGAGTCTTCAAATCACCTGGGACTTTTATTCCATTGGCTAGATTGAAAAGAGTGATATAATCCATTTTATTTTAAAATATCAATATTTACAATAACCCAGGGATCACTTTGCAATTTTTTAAACATGATGGAACTTCTCAAGGTTAACTTTCAAAAATGTGAGGGTGTATATGATTTTTCAAAATTCTCTTAGGAGGTACATGAGCAAAAAGTTTAAAGACCTCTGTGCTGGGAAATATAAAGATAAGATGCCCCCCTTCGATGGGTTCATGGAGAAATGAGGCAGAGGGGAAGCGGGAGGGACTGAGCCTACCTACAGAGCTCCTCCTTGTGCTTCACAGGCATGCAGTCCTTACAAACGCCCAGGAGGCAGGAATTGGCATCTCTGTTTTACAGAAGGGGAAACAGGGTCTCTGAGGTTCAGTGAGCTGCCTAAGGTCAAGCCTGTAAGTGAAGGAACAAAGATTCAAAACCCAACTTGTTTAATTTCACAACTTCTGGTGTGGGGGAATCACTAGCTGATTTCAAAAGCACAGAAGCAGTAAGTTATAACACATGCCCCAGAGCAGCGTTCCCCAACTGTAACGTGCCTACAAATTACCTAAGAATCTGGTTGAGATGCAGACTCTGATTCTGGAGGTCCGACGTGGGGGCATGAACGTCTTCATTTCTCAAAGATTCCCACGTTTGGGGACCACATTTTGAATAGCAGGACCCTCAAGCAGTGGGCACTGAACCTTCTTGCCTGGACAACCCTGACAGTAAGACACTTTGAGCATGCATCCTCAATATGTGTTCACTTGTGTATTGATAAACTGTATAAACACATATTCTCATCAGTAACTAAATAGAACAAGACATACCACCCAGTTAAGACAAGATACATTGTTACAATAATAACCATAAACCCTAAATCATGAACCACATTTCAATAATCTTGGTGATTTTGAATTTGGGGCCAACTTCTTGTCCAATAGGATGAGGCTGTCACTGTTTTTTTTACTTGGCTAAGGAAATTCTCATACAAGGAACAGTAGAAACAACACAGATTCCGACATTGCTTGATGTTCATTTGCATTTTCACTTGTTAGTATGATAGTCAATTTCTGTTTTTAAGCCACGCATCTATTTTGTGAAGTTTAATTTAGTTAAAACTAGATAATGTAATTCGTAAATCTACTTAACCCTGCAAACATATGCTGCAAAGGGGAGGGGGTGTGAAGGTGTCACAATTTCTCCTCCAGACGTGACCTCCCGCTGCCCCCACAGGACACTCAGCTCAGAACCTTTCTCGTGACCAAGTGAAGCTGTCTGTCCATCTTATAGCAAAATATAATAAAGCTTAGTTTCTGTCTCATCTTTCACCCCCAAAGGAATTTTATGAGCCTCCCCAGGGTGCCCACTGTGGACAGTGTCCTGCAAGAACAGGAAGAACAAGAGATCACTTGCACGGTCAACATGCGCTGCTTTGACGATCAAATGCATTTTCAAATAGTTTATCAAAGGCATAATTAGTAGAAGAAAATATTTTATAAGGGATTTTTTTAGCCCCTTTAAAATTACACTCCCACTACACACACACTTTGAACTTTTTCCTCCCTTTCCCACTTCTCAAACTTAAAATCTCTTCCAACCAAATCTAAATGAAGTATTAGAAACAACAAAACATTTAATACAGGTGTTAATTACAACACAACATCAGACCTATTTCAGGCCATCTGATGCTGTCTGTCCACAAGCATCTGACAGGGAAATTTTTTCAGAGAATTTAAAAATTCTGTAAATTTATGTTGCTCAGAAACAAATATATTTTTAGCCTTTCAAAATATTTAGAGCCATGGAAGACAATTAACTTCCCTTCTCGCAAGCCATTGAAGACAAACCTCCCAACTACTGTCCCCAAACCAAGTTTCTCCATTACCGTCATTCACCTTTTCACCTAAGAGATAGTCAATGAGGGTCTCCTATATGCCAGATCCCATGCCAGGGGCTGGGAAAACAGCAGAGAACAAGACATCCTCACAGAGCTTACACTGCAGCTGGGGAGACAGACAAACAAATGAATACGTAATGTCGTGATGACGCACTGAAGAAAAGAAGTCAGAATAAAGAAGGCAGAGCATGCAGAAGTGTCACAGAGGTCACGGTCAGGCAAGGCCCTTCTGAGGGCCACAGTGGAGCAGACAAGAAGGCAGCAAAGCAGCAAGCCAGGTGCTATAAACGGGGGAGGAATCCTGCAAGCAGAGGGGACAGCACATGCAAACCTGAGACAGCAAGTTGATTGACACGCTCGAAGAACAGCAAGGAGGCCAGTGGTTGGCATACTAGGAAGGAGAGGGGAAAGGAGGAAGGGTGTGGGGTTTTATTCTGAGTGCGTGGAAAGCAAATGAAGAATTGTGAGCAGGGGAGTGACGTGATCTGAATCAAATTTCAAAGGCTCACTCTGGCTGCTGTGTGGGGAACACACTGAGGGGAGCACGAGTGGAAACAACATGCACCCACAGTGCTGCCTCCTCCGGGAGGTGGTTCCCGAGGCCCCGAGACGGGCGCTAGGTCCTTTTCAGGTGCTCCCACGCCCTCCAGATACTCCCCATGGGCCAGGGGTGGGGGCTGACGCTTCAGGGCTCCTCACCTGCACAAGCCCCTACTAAATAAACCATTTCTCTACCAAATGCTCTTTCTGTAATGTTGTACACTTGAAAGAAGGGCCTCCAGAAGGGTATACGCTTCAGGCCCTGGTCAGAGCCCTCTTCCCCTGTCCCATCACTGCTTGTTCACTTGCCTGTATCTCCCCCCCCAGACCCTAAGCTCCTGGAGGACAAGGACCAAATCACATTTACCTTTGTATCCATGACATCTGCTTAGTACCCATACATTACAGCCACTCAATGAATATTTTCTGAGTTATTTAACACACACACATATATATACACATGTGTGCACATGTATGATGATATTTTTAAACAGTACTGATTTCCTTTCTCTGTAGATCAGCAGCCCCTGACTTCAGGGCACTTGGTCTTTCAAGATGAATTCCATCCATATCAATACCCAAATGCATGTGCTTAAATGACAGTATTTAAAAACTCAATTTAGAATCTTTCAGAATCGATAGCCCTGTATGTAAACTATGCAAACGTTATGGGTTTCTTACATCTTGTAAGTCCTCTCCAGATGCACTTCCTCACCTTTCTCTACCTCCTATAGCAACATAAGTAAAGGCTTTTGCTAGAACGGAAATATACTTTACTGCCAAGACACAGGAAAAAAACACAGCATAGAAAGAACCCTCCGAGATGCCTCATGACTCTCACAGAACAATCAGGCCTCAGGCAAGAATGAGCTTTCATCCTTTTCATAATTTAACTTGCAAATAAGTGATCATCCTCATTTAATAGTGATATTCCTCTCCTCTTCAGCAACTGGGAGACACACTCAGCTGCACACAAAAAGGGGAAATTTCCATCCAGAAACAAATGAAACCCTGTAAACAGGCAACTGAATATTCTGAATACAAAAATCAAGGTAAATTTTCTCTACCCAATGGTCTCGTGTGAATAGAAAACAAGTATTTGTAATAAGAACAGGTTTGATAATGAAATTTTAACACCCAGCATGAGGTTTTAATTTTAATGCATTTGTCTGAGTTTTTGCTGTAAAATGAATCAACTGTCTAAAGACCAACCTCCGGGATGGTTTAGAGACACCCTGAAGAAATGCTGCACAAAAAATGAATGTTCTCTTTAGCAAAATTAAACTCCATTTTTACAAGTCTCTTCTCCCTTCTACTGCTTAACACTTTAATGTTAAGCACACCCTCTGGGCAATTTATGTTTTTAATATTGCTCTTCTAAACAGAGCTGATCAAAACCCACTGCTGTTGGGAATTCTACATAATATTGGAAAGTTCCAAGTTGAATCTGGGGAGAGGGTCCCCAGTGGGACTGACAGGAAAGCCTAGTCCAGTGGGGTTGGCTCTGGGCAATTAGCAAAGTATGTCTTCTCTCCCTGGGCTGGCAGTCAAAACCAGGGCACAGCCACAGACATACACAGCTTCCATGCTGTACCTGGACCCTGAGAAAAGAAAGACTGGCTGTATTCCGCCTGTCCAAAAACTAGAACGGGGTTCTACACACAGAGGAACTTACCTCACCTCTGCCTGACCTTAAGATGGCATTTACATTTTTGTCTGCCTCTGGGTCTAGAGTTTGCAACAATTATAAAGTGTTCCTCCACATCCCTTCTTTGCCCAGGTAGGGACTGTCAGAACCTTCACTCACTCAAACCTTAAGCCAGCAGGCAAGATGCCGTGTGCAGACTCTGGCCAAAAACTCCTTGCTTGGCAGGCATTCATCCAATGGACAGAAGGGAGAGGCTCTCCTGTTCTTCTTGTCTGCCTCAATGACCAGAAACAGATGAATTTCTCCCCAGTTAATTTTTTTTTTTTCCTGAGGAAGATTCACCCTGAGCTAACATCCAATCTTCCTCTCTTTTTGCTTGAGGAAGATTAGCCCTGATCTAACATCTGTGCCAATCTTCCTCTACTTTATACGTGGGTCACTGCCACAGCACAGTTGATGAGTGGTGTAGGTCCATGACCAGGATCTGAACCCACAAACCCAGGCCCCCAAAGCAGAGAGCGCTAAACTCAACCACTACGCCACAGGGCCAGCCCCCCTAGCTAACTTTTTTAAAACACCTGAGGTTTCCATAGAGCGGAGTCCTCCTGGTGCTCTCCTTATCTCCACCCACCTCCTCACTCTGGGACTCACATCCAGATACGATGGCTGTCCCCTTGAAGCGACTGGTGATAAACCACAACCACAAGTTGTTTCCTGAATCTGGAGGAATGAGGGAAGGGAAAACTCAGATAGTTCAAGATCTCTGACGCAGAAAAATTTAGGAGGGGTTTCACAAAGGGATTAGAAGTTGAGCTGGATCTTGTAAAAGAACGCTCAAAGGTAAAGAGGAGAGAGCAAACGACATTCTGGACAGAAGAACATGGTGACTGAACAGGGAGCAGCAACATGAGGCGTGTTCAGAGAAGCAACAGGGAAATGTGGCTGCAGCAAAGGGCTCGGAGAGGAAACCAGTGAGAGGGAAATCGGGAGGAGCTTTTGCCAACAGAACCAGCACAGATGGCGCCCACGAGGCCGGGCAAGGGGTTGTCTGAGCTTGCTCTCATCCTATCAGTCTGTGCCCCTGGCCGATGGTGCTGCTACCGCTGAGCTGCCTTTCCGCTTCCTCTAAGGACTCTGTATTATGTGCGCCTGTTTGCCTATTCTATTTGTGTTGAGTTTGCTGTTTGCTACAGCTGTTTGCTTGTAGCATATTCCTCTGTGGCTCCAGACCAACTGGGCTTCTGTGAACTTCTGCTGTGCATTTGCCTGTTCAGCTTTCCAAACAAGCTGATATTCAAGTCGATGACTTTCTGGCCTCTCCCATTTAGAGAGTCAGGTGTCTTATTTTTACTGACCTAACTCTTTGAATCTTTGAAATGACTTTCATGAACTCTGGCAGCACATTTTCCATTTAGCTAACTGTGAAAGTACAAAAGGAGTATTTGGAAAACAAATAAAGTGCTACTATCTCCAGGAATAGATGCATTTATGCACTCATGCATTCATGCAACAAATGTATATTAATTGTGTACTGTTATAGGGTCTGTGCCAGACACGAGAGATACATTAGTAATGTTCTCCAAAACATGCTAAGCAGTAATCAAAAAAATTTATCTTACGGATTAATTAAGAAAAACAAGCCTGGGGGCCAGCCCGATGGCGCAGCGGTTAAGTTCGCACGTTCCGCTCTGGTGGCCCAGGGTTTGCTGGTTCGGATCCCAGGCGGGGACATGGCACCACTTGGCACACCACGCTGTGGTAGGCGTCCCACATATAAAGTAGAGGAAGATGGGCATGGATGTTAGCTCAAAGCCAGCCTTTCTCAGGAAAAAGAGGAGGATTAGCAGCAGTTAGCTCAGCGCTAATCTTCCTCAAAAAAAAAAAAGAAAAAATAAAAACAAGCTTATTATTTAAAAAAAAAGAAAGGCATGCAGAAAAACCATCATCCTACCTCCCACCTAGCTCTCTAACCCCTTTTGTTCAAAATCATCTTTCTTCTATCTTTATGGGCACACTTGATTTTGGATCTTGTGAAATTTTCCAGTGAATATGAGCAATATAGGCTATCCATCCAGACCAGAGGTTTCTCAACTTTGGCACTACTGACATTTTTGGTCAGAAAAGTCTTCATGGAAGACTGTCCTATGCATTATAGAATGATGAGCAGCATCTCTGGCCTCTACCCATTAGATGCCAATAGGACTTCCCCAGTTATGACAACCAAAAACGTCTCCAGATACTGCCAAACGCCCCCAGGAGCGACTGCAAAATCAACCCCGTTGAGATCTAGATCATTTAGGCCAAAAATGTTCTTTCATCAGTAGCAGAAGGACTGAAGGGGAAGGAAGGGCCAGAATATCGTAAAAAGGTAATTAATAGGGAAGCTTACTGGAAGACTCTTCTAATTTAATTTTCTTTTAAACCCAACAATCACACCCCCCTTGGTACTGAAAATATTTCCAAGATATTAGTCTCTTTTCCTGCCACACTAGGTACCATTAACTAAGTATAATTTAATTCTTTTGACTACTATAGTTCTTATAGTATCTAAAATTATTTTTCAATACAGCAGTTATTGTCATATAGTACTACAGATATAGAACACCAATAGGAAACCAATACTGACTGACCCCCAAACATACTAACCGTAAGTGGCTGAGGAAGGATGGAGCCAAGGGGGCCTGGGAGTCCCCCCTCTGTGCTTCTCCTGTAACATTCCTTTAAACCATTCTTTTAAAATTATTTACATACTGGGCCATCCCATTAGACTGTAAATTCTTGGAAAAAATAAACCAAATTTTATCACTTTTATGTTCTTAGCATCTTGCATAGTAAGTATCACCAAGCAGGCATTCCATAAATACTTACACACCTAAACTGAAAAAGGAGTATGTACCAGGAAATACAGAGAAAATACAGAAACATGGAGTGAGGGAAGGGCCCCATATTTCTGCTAAGGGATCTGGGTGTTATCACATAACATGGAGTGGCCAGATAACATGAAGGCTAAGCCCAGCAGAGGCCGAAGGCCCAGCTCAGTGCTCACTCTGTCATATAAGCAATCTAGCTACGCTCCTCCCTCCCACTCTCCTCCCAAGGCCATGCTTTGCAGACAATGGACACTGGATGCTGGAGCTATACTAGGCCCAGCCGGCATGAGAAAGCCTAACTCCAAAGCAGCACCGATCCTCGCAGTGTACCCCAGCAAGAGATGGGCCTGGCAGGTGTTGAAAAAGCCAAGGATGACAGGAAGGACAGAAGGATGCTAACAGGACAGTTACGGGTGGAGGAATTAGGCCTCGTAGGGAAGGAAAGGAGGCCTGCCTGGCAAAACCACCCGACCAGCTCCTCATCAATTCCCCAGCGTCTGCCAGAGCAATGACAAGAGCGAAGACACAGTATCAACAAGGAAGAGAACGGCAAAATCAAAAGAAGTCTTAAAAGTCTCAAAAGTTATCTTTAATGTCCTCTGAGATCAAATCTAGGCCTGACATCCCTCTGAGCACTTCTCTTGACCCCTTCATGGCAGTGCATCCTTCTGCCTTTTCCGTTGGACCACTCACTCTCCCTCGCCCCTCTCAGAGCTCCTCTGCTCCCTTGTCCCTTCCCTCTGAGAGGCAAAAGTGTAGCTTTTCACCCTCATCCCCACCTTCTCCTTTGCACTAGATCTGACGAAGGAAACCAAAGTGTCACCAAAATGTTCGAGTAATAGTGATTTTATGTGCAGAAGCTCCGTGAACGGTTGTTCATGCCTATTTCGATATATTCCCACTTCACAAAGACAGTTACCTTTGGTGATTGTCCAGCATGATTCTCTTGCCATCCTACAGAACAGTTGCAATGGCTCAACCAGGATCTAAGAAAGACAAGAAGTCTTCCACGCCATCCCCATCTTAAACAATGAGAACCACAAACCATGAATCCAGCCCTCTGTGCTTTGCTCAGAGAATGTTTTCATTTGCCAAATATTTACTGAGCACCACTATGTGTAAGGCATCTTGTCAAATAACACTGAGAGTGAATGAGGCACAGATCACACCACTGACAAAACACAGTGTCCAGTAAGGAAAGAACACGCGTTCATACCTAACTAGAGTATAAAGGAGAAGGAGGTACCGCACACTCAGTACTGAGGAAGTGCTACAGGGTGGGGAGCTTCACAGACTATCGTTTTTATTATGTCTGCCTTTCAGGAAGACGATGAGTCCTAATCCTCTTCTCCTATTAAAATTCACCGGTTTTGTTAAGCGTGCATTTTCTTAATAAATGAAGACTGCTTTGTTTTCTGAACACATAACAAGAACTGCTTCTGCATGAAGTGGAACAAAACATGAGTTCTTCTGACAAGCACGTTATTAAAAATCCACCAGAAGTGGCATATTATTTGCACACTTATAATAGTGTGTGGAGATTAACCTGCCCAGATAATTTAATTTCTTCTAAAGGGAAAAAAAAAACAAAACTAAAATATTTAAAGGACACATACAGATTTTGACTTGATGGACTCAGAAGTGCGTTCTTCTGGGTTGATGTTAAAACGCTCGAGTGAACTGAAATGCATCTTAGAACTTATAACTAGCCAAGTGCTTCCAATCTAATTCTTTCATGCATTTTAGCTACTGCAGAGAATTACTATTCCTTTAAATTAAACTCTGAAGAGGAAGCTGCCCTGGATTGGTAGACCTCAAAAACTTACTTTAGATTTCCTGAAGGTCTTCCCTCACGTGGCTTCCACGGTGGCGTCCACATTTAAGAATGTTGGTTCATTAGCAAACTAGTTCAGATTGGTGCAGTTATGTAAATGCCTCAACATGCTCTCTGGTGCCAAATCATAACTCAAGCAGCCTCACTCTCTCTTAGGACTCTCTTTAATATGTCTTATTCTGAGGGAGGAATTAAAAAAAACCTAAATATACGTGAAAAAAAAAGTTTAGCAAGTCTAGAAATGTCAACTTCTTGAAGGAGACTTTTAAACATGGCCTTCTTTGGAAGGGAAAAGCAACATTTCCTTTGTGCCAGGCACTGTGACATTACTGAGTGCTCCCCCTGGTCACCTCACTGGATGCTTACAGAACCACAGGACAGGTGCAATCCTATTTTAAGGTAAGGAAACTGTAAGCCAGGTCACACACTGCAAGATGCCAGAGCCAAGACATGACCCCAAGTGTCACCAAATTCCACATTGTCCTTCACCACGGTTTGCTGATAATCCGTTTCGTCCTGAGTGACAAAGACAACAAGTCGTCTATGTAAAACAGCATAAAGAGGAACGCAATTTGTCAGGGACTCTTCTGCAAAGCCAGTGCTTCCACTGAGTGAGTTATATGCCTGGAATAAAAGATTTTTCTCTTTCTAGTTTCTTAAAGGAAGTAAGTCTTGCCTTAATCTGTCGATGTGTCTCTGCTGCAGAAAGAGCAAGAGAAGGACTACATGAATCTTCTTGTTTTCCTCCAATTGAGGTGAAAGAAAAAAGATTCCACTTCCCAGAGCCACAAGCTTCCAAGGCACCTCGTTCATTCTATAAACATTCACTGAAGGCCCACGTGTGTCAGGCATTCACTTGTCGAGGCACCAGGAAAACAGCAGTGAATAAACAGGCAGGATGCCAGGCCTCGTGGAGTTTACATTCTAGTGACAAGCTGGACACCAGGAGCAAGATCAGAAAATGCTGCAGACCCTGGTTCCTGCCCCCACTGCCAAGGCTGCTCCCCGCTCGACACAGGCCGACAACTGCTTCCGAAAAGGCCATTCTTCCCATGCCAGCATCTAAAGGGGAGAACCCCACCTTAGCAGCCAAACACTAGACACACACAGCATTTTTAAAAATCAAGATGCTAAGTACAATGAATAATAACTATAAAAACAGGATGAAAAATTAAATACAAAATCCTTTTCAGGCAAAAGCCAATCTTACAAAGCCATTGTTAAAAAGCCATTTAACTCATTCTCCTATCGATGAACAGAACCAAGCTAACCCTTCAAAAGAAAAACTAGAAATGGATCTCCAACTGATCTCTCTATGCAAAGTCCCATGCTTCTGCCCCAGGAAATCACTGCCAACGGGCTGATGTCAGCTCAGGTTCTCAGCGTCTCTAAAAGGAGAGGAGGGGGAAATTCACATTGTGCTAAAAATGTGCAAGTTGAAGCAATAACTCATAAAAGAGTTGAATAATAACCCATTCATGTTTAATTCTTCTGTAATTTCTGTGATAATTTTGAATCCGATGAACTCATTTGACATAATGTGAGTATCACAGGAACTTTTCCAGGATCCCCACTGTAATTCATCATTAACTGGACGTGTGTTCAAACATGACATGGTTTCCTGCTATCTGCCTCTAAAAGCAGGAGTGAAGCCATTTCGTTTGCCTACTGGCGTGCTTACCCATTTAATTACCAAAGATGACACGGAGCCAGTGTGATCCAGGCCCCTGTGTGTGTGCCCCAATGACCTAGTTTAATAAAATCTGGCCCCACTTCAAACAAAGCACAGATTTAATTCCTAGCTAGAGAGGCTGGATAACAGTGTGTACCTAAGAGCACAGGACAGCAGTACATGGAAAACCACGCAGTCTTACGCACCATTTAAAAACAGACAACAAAGCAGCCTACGTGATTTCTATCATCTTAACGGGATTGTTCATGTGACATTCATTGACTCTGCCTCCCCTCACCCCCAACAACCAGTTTCCTAAAATTCTGGGCTCTGGATCTATGGATTTAAATATTAAAATGTGGTTGGCCTCTTCTTCTCCCATGTTTTCTGCCTAAGGAAAAGATGGATTAGGGAAAAGATTAACCTCACCTTTCCTGAATAATGGACTCTGAGTCACTGGTGCTTCTAATCTATTCCTGAGGATAATTTTAAAGCAGAAAATAAGACACACATACTGATAAGTTTCTTCACATACTCAAAATCCGAGCATATCTCAGTCCTATTTGACATTTAGATATTTCAGAATCACAAGACCTTCTCCAGCAGAACTTAAAAAAAAAAACAACATAGTCTAAAAAAATCTCTAAGGTCTCTAGAAAACAAATTGTAAGCGACAATTCCCTCATATCTCATTATATGGTGCAAATTTATTTCTAGGATTCCTCTGGCCTTGTTCAGGTGGTGCCCTCTAATGACAGAATTACCTGCTCAATTTTAAAGCCGTTCTGTCTATGAAGCTATATTATGGGGTAATGAGACAGGCTAGTCTGAAAGGCATATTTGAGAAACGAAAAAGACTTTTAGAAGTAGATCTGATCCAGTGTCCAAGGGGGTAGTAATGCCTAGCGGTTAAGGGCATGGCCAGCTGCAAGCCCCACTCCACCCTTCACCACTGACAAGCTGGAAAACGAGGGTGATGGAGCACCTGCCTCATGGGGTGTTTGAGGAGCAGTGAGATGATGAGTTATCAGCTCAGCACAGCACGGAAGCAAGGGAGCACTCACTCTATGGTAGAGATCATCCGCATCTCAACATTGGAAAGTCATCCCATTCCATTAAGCATTAAGTACATGGCACTATATACTTCATCTAACAACCTCCACCATATGATAATCCACTAACTTCCCTTTTAACAAGCTACTCTTTATGTCCGAATGTCTCTTGCTGCAGAGTATGTACATCTTTACATAATCAGCATAAAGGATCTCATTAAAAATAATTGAGACAATTATTTGGATCATCTAGTGATAAAATATTTCAATCCAAAAATTATCACTAATGACAATGAGAATGCTAGATTGCTGTTAAATATGATTGTTTCATTTGAACACTTATTAAGGTAGTATTTTCACAAATATTTTCTACTGGCAAACATCATTTCCCCTAATGAAAAGTAAGGAAAAAACAGAACATAAAATTATTAACTCAATATCACAGGGGCCAAAATTTAGACCCAAAACGTCTTCATATTCTCACTCTTTCCTTGTTATTCCAAAGGCAAAGGGGAAAAAAATCAGACACAATATCCACAAAGTGAAACAGACAGCTAAGCAATTATCCAGCGAGGAAATTGATTTATATAAGCCTCCCTAATCCTCTTTCCTCTTTTCCTTCTGCCCCCTTAACTCATTTTTAAAAAATCCACATCATTTCTTTCTTTGAAACATAGAGCCCATATGTGTGGCAGGGGCGAGAGAGATTTCAGATGTAAATAACACCAGGGCCTTTTCCCCTAAATCACATAAATGGCTCTCTTAATTGATCATGTGTCCCTCTACTTTTGTATTCAGAGTATCAAATGTCCCACTAAACACACACACACACTCACACAAACACACACACACACACACACACTGAAGAAAGAAATGTGGACTATGAGCAGGGGTATGGGAAATAAACATCTCAACATCCACTGGAATTATAACTACTCTCTGAGGTCTCCTTTTTGTTATTTTTAAGGTAAAGTGGTATCCTCTAGGGGATGATGGATGGATAAATGATACAATAAGAAAAGCAGCTTAGTGTTCCACAAAGAGGAGCCCTTGGAATTTCCCTCTAATCAGTTCTGTCACCAACACCCAAGGAAGCAAAAGCTTTTTCCCAGGTCCTATATTTTGTGTCTACGGCCTGGCATCTTTTGCATCTCCCATTTCCTTCCTTCATCAGTCAACAGTGTCACAGTGGCAGCTGCCACCCCTCCACCACAGCCACCCCAACTACCACCACCATCCTGACCACCCCCACAGCCACCACCACCTCCACCCCAACCCCACCTCCATGATGACCACCAACACCATCTATCTGTACTGCGTTTGTTTCCATCTTGTTCTTTTTCCTCAATAACACATCATTTATCAGTCACATTCTCCACCTGCAGCCCTATCTCTGGCCCAGTATATCTCTCTTACCTTGTATTTGTCACCAATATCTGCCCATTAACAACAACATAACAGCTTTTTGTCTTACAGGAAGATTAATTACAAAAATTCATAAGTAGGGAAGAGACATTCATTACAAACACACTCAACACTTTGAAAGCAACTCCCTTTGGGGAAAAACGTCAAGTTTAAATAGTTTTGAGAACAAGAACATCATAGATGTGGCAATCCACAGAGTAAAGCCAACTTCAATAGTGTTGGGAACCGGAAAGGACACACTGAGTGTCTCTGCGTGGCAGGAACTCATTCACAAAGTTACTTTCAAACAGTTTAGATTTTCGTTTCCTAGTTTTACCCCGTAAAGCTCAGGCTACCCCTTCTGGCCTCCAAACCTACAGAAGCTACTGTCCCTCTGATAAGTTCATTTCATGCAAGCCAAGTGTCCAGTCAAAGCCATCCCCCAAACTATTATTTTTATCCTTTGTCCTCAATGACCAGAACTTAATAAAAAGTCTCCCTTCCTTAGAGTCTGTCCCGAGTTGAATCCCAACAAAGCAAAGCTAGCCTGGCAGCTGTGCAGGGCACCAATCACACGATTAGCATCTCTACTATTTTTAAAATTGTTTGTATTTTTATGACAAGTTTGATGATTTAAAAATGGGTAATTTATTTACATTATAATTTCCCAGTATATGGCAATAAAGTGTATTGTTCTACAAGTCAGTGTAGTCTGACAATTTTCCATCAGATGGAAGTAAAATGTCTGTGGAAGGGATGCCTTTGTCTAACTTGCACAAAATGCCATATGGGCTAGCAGCAGCTCTCATAAAAGCTTCTCTCAAACGTTTTAGACTTTCTGCGGTCTTGGCTGTTCTCTAAAGAGTCTACTCTCAGTTTAATAAACTCTGTTTGTACTGCATTAAAATACCCCCTGCCCGCCCGATCTGGTCTTTTTCTGTCAATAACTTGAGTTATCAAGCACATCCTCTACTCAAGCAAGCCCCTAAATACTACTTGTCCTATTCTGTCAATTGATATTACTAAATACATGTTAACAAGAACACGATAACCTTTTGTTGCAGTAAAAGGTTAATTACCACTAGGAAAGAGATGTCCACTATAGACACACTCCACAAATTTAAAATCATTAACAAAACAAGTTGCTTAAACTTGAGTTTCAGTCAATGTCTGAATACATTCCTCACATTTTAAAGAAAGCAAAAATTAAATTAAGCTCTCATGTGAGAATTCATTTTAATTTGCTTGTTTCATTAATAATAATTACAAAAAATTACCACCAGCTATTTATGTTGAGTACCAGAAAGTGTTACACACTTTGTGAGGCAATTATGGACCCAAGTCAAATGGAAGAATAAGAATAGAGATCCACATAAGCTCACCTGGACCCCCAGAAAACAAGCTTTACTGCCATTGGTGACAATTTGCCCTAGTTGACAATCCAGGTGTGGAAACCTTAAAAACAAAAAGATATAGGAAAATTTAGAAGAAAGGAGAAAGATTCAGGAAAGCATACACAGCAATTTCATTATAATTCTACTTCTCACTGAAAAATAAAGTTAAGTTCAGGGGTTCTCCAATCAAGGCAGTAATTTTACCACAAATAAACTCTTCATAATTGAAGTTTTTTCATAAACTCACCATTTTTCCATTGGCTGTGTCTAGAATTTTAGAGATACTTATTTTCAGATTAATCCTCAATGGATTACATGACTTCAATTTTCTTTCCATCTTAATCCCTCAAGTAGGTAATGATGTGAAAACTGATTCTTAAATACACCATACAAATGAAGTATCTTAAGGATTTACGACTTGGCTTTTATCAGGATAGGAATACCTCTGATACACAAATAATTATGTCTATTTAATAGATCTTAATTTGCTTAAATTGCACCAAATTTATACTCTGTTATGCTTATTTTCTTCTAATTCAGAAGAAATAAAAATCCGGAGGAACTATGAATCCTACAATATTAACAATATTAATATTAATTAAATTCTTAATAAAATTGTATTTCAAAATAAATCAGCAAAAATTACTTTCCTCTCTAAATTGTCAAGCAAGATTAGCAGTTAGGTGACAGAAAAGATGCAAATTTTCCTCCTAAATGCTACTGTAATAGATACCACAGAATACCTTCTATTATTAGATTGAGCTATATAAAATTGCTGATACCCAACCATTTTTTACCTACAAAAATGACAATCTCATCATTTTTCCAAACAAGAAAATAGACAGGATTGGAAAACCCAATGATTATGAAACAATTAAATCTCCAAAACTGCCATTGCTCAGCACATGTCATTTCTCTGAGCAGCATCAGTGTTTGGGCATTAACTGTCTCCATTCCAACCCAACATATCTTCATGGTACCTAAAAGATAACTGAACCGCCTCCAGCATTTGAAAGGGCTTGAGAGGATCCTTTCAATTCTTTCTTCCCACCCAGTCCCTATTTACTGCCAACTCCCTCTCAGCTTCCTCCCTACAGCATTAAGAGTCTTTTCCAAGACCATAAATGTGACAGAGAGAAAAGCTAAGGTCTGAAAGGCGAAAAAGTGAGAGCAAGAATGCAGATTCAGGGAAGGCTGAAGGGAAAGCATGTCAAATGAGTGAGGAAAAAATGCACGGGGGCTAGTCGAATGAAGGAACAAGATGCAAGGGAAAGAAAGCAGAAGGGCTGCCAGTACTTACATGGTGGGGGAGCATCACACCACACTGAGAAATTAAACAGGTCCAAGTCCAGATGGAATGAAGGGAACGTTTACTTCTGTCTAATGATATATTTAGTTACTCATCTATCTTAGGACCTACCCCAATCACCACTCCCACTCCACCCCACCACCGCTATGAACACCACCACCAGCACAACAAACACCACCACAACAACCCCACCACTATCGATGTAGCGTGGGGCATGCGCAGCACTACTGGAACTAAAAACCAACAGAAGAGACCATGTGAGTATTCTAGGTATAAAAATTTACATGTTCACAAGACATGATCTCTTCTGAGATGGAATAGGAAGAGCTTAAACAATTTTCCCTCCTGCCAGGAAACCTATTAAATGAGCAGCCTACCTTAAATTGTTCTGTTTTGTTTTGTGCATGAATAAGCAGTCAGTTGCAAAATAAACTTTTTGATCTCTTTTTAGTACCATTCATCTATTTCTCAAAAATTAATTATCAAAGAGAAGACACAGGGTCAAAATCAGCATTCTGACTATGCACAGTGGTGACTTTGCAAAGTCCAAGTTGATATGCTGGGTGAAACCTATTGTTTTGTTCATATCCAATCAGAATTTTAAAACAACATAGGACCATGAGAGGAAACACAAGGAGAGAAAATCCAGCATTCAGAGGCACTCTCCATTGTCCCAGCAGCGAAGATACTTAAAAGAGAGATAGTATGATCTAATGTGGACCACTATAATGTTGAAGGTAAAGGCATTAATGATGGCAATAGCTGAATGATAGCACTAATAGAAATAGCACAAGGAAACCATTATTATTATAATAAGTATGGCTACAGATAAAGAGCTGCTGCAAATATAAGAGCCCTGAATTAACAGACCAGTTGGAATTGCACCGCCCATTGAGAGAGTTAGAAAGCGTCTTTATGCTAACAAACCAATTGCAGTAAGAGTGTAAAGTTAAGGAGTGCTGGTTAAGGCATTTGAAGACTATATACACATGTTTGGAAGCAGTCAGTTACCAACTAAATGAGGCCATCCTGTGAAGAGCCAGAGGCTGCCTGAGAACCAGCTGGTCAGCCTTATACAGAGGAGCCCTAGGCCACCGGTAATTATCACTGCGATGTGAGCAGGGCCTACAGAACCTCAACCAGGCAACAGAACATGGAAACCAACAGAAGAGGCAGGAGGAGTGGGTATCACCTAATGCCCCGGAGTCCTCTAGAGAAGAGCTGACGAAGTGAACTGTCCACACACTAGCATGCACACCTGGAACAGGTGGCTGCACAGTAATCACTGAGGGAACTTGTTAAACATAAGAGATTTCTGGGCACTACCCTGAAACTTATTCTTGAATTTCAAGAATTTATATTTTCAAAAGCCTCCCCTGGGTACTTGTGGAGCACAGCCCCATTGAAGAACCAGTGCTAGGGCAATATATGGAAACTACCGGAGAAAGAGTCTCTCAGTTCGCCAGGAGCTTGAGCTGCATCAAGGCATGTTACACACAGTAGTTTACTTAATCTTCATAGCACCACTGAATAGATTTCAATACCTCAGTTTTACAGAAGAGAAAACTGAAGGGGAGGTCTGAAAGGTCAAGTAACTTACCCAAGATGCTAAAGCAAAAAAGAACAAATCTAACCTCGTGACTTCCTTCTTAAAGCTCTTTGGGAGGTGCCCATCGCCTAATATGGAATATATTCTAAACTCCTTTGCAGGCACCCTCCAAAAACATGGCCCCCAACTCTAACTCAGCCAGCTCCTTCAGACACCCATTCACATCCACGCTCCAGTCAAAGTAAACTTCTAAACAATTTCCTGGGGCAGTACTATTTCAAGCCTCCCTGACTTTGCCTTTGCTCTTGTCTCCTCCTGGAATGCCTCATGTTCCAAGATGGAGCTCAACCCTTACCTCTTTATGAAGCCTCTCCTGCCCACCACTGACCCTTACCCGGGTAGAACTGACTACTTCCTTTGATGGGTCCTGCGGTATTTAGAATAAAATAACACTTTACTTCTCTCCAGTGTTACATGTCTGATCATAGAAATAGACTACTTAACTTTTGAGAATAGGTAAGTGTTTAAAGACTAAATACAGTGCTAGAGTCAAGCCAGAATCTGAAGATGGATCCAACTCAGAACCACTATGCCATCTCTAGAAGACTTGAATCCAATTTTATAAAAGTAGCTACATTGCTATCAATACAGTAGCCACTTAGTGACTTGTGGCTACTGAACACTTGATGTGGCTAATCCAAAGGGAAATGTGCTATACGTGCAAAATTTTGTTGTTGTTAGTGCCACAGAGTCATTAGTGCTATTGACTCAATTCTGATTCCTAGCAACCCTGTGTACAGAAGAACAGAACCCTGCCTGGTCTTTTTGCACCATCCTCTCACCTTCCTGGACTATATCAGACAACGCTCCGCTGCTACTCACAGGGTTTTCATGGCCAATTTTTTTGGAAGTAGGTGGCCAGGTCCTTCTTCCTAGTCTGTCTTCGTCTGGAAGCTCTGCTGAAACCTGTCCACCATGGGTGACCTGCTGGTATTTGAAATACTGGTGGCATAGCTTTCAGCATCACAGCAACACACAGCTGCCACAGCATGCTATGCGACAGATGGTGGTATGGTACCCTGACCGGGAAACCAACCTGGGTCACTTCGGTGAGAGTGCTGACTCTTAACCACTGGACCACCAGGTCTAGTGTAAAATACACACCTGATTTTGAATATTCATTATGAAAAAAGAATGTAAAATATTTCAACATGTTAAATAATATTTGGATATATTAGGTTAAATAAAATACATTAAAATTAATTCCATCTGTTTCCTTTTGCCTTTTTAACGTGGCTACCAAAAAACTTAAAATTACATTGTGGCCCGCACTGTATTTCTATGGACAGTGTTACTCTACAAAGTACAGCCTTTCTCTTCCTTACTAATAAATCTGTTTAGATGATGTTAACTTTTCCTAATGATTACAGAGGCACGGACATCAAGACTACACTGCAGTGTTATACAGCACTGCCCTGCTGGACATACAGAGTTTGCTCCTACATGAAAAGCTCACGGAACATTGCTTTCAGAGCTCCACCAACTCACTGGAGTTCTTCTCTGCTACCAGCTCTGGGTACTTCACAGGTAAGTACCAACTTTCCTAAGGTTTCTAATCTTCTGTTCTAGACATCTCACTGAATTGTGAGGCAACAGACCTCTAGGGAAAAGCAGGGCCAGGACTGGGATGAGGCAAAGCACTTGCCTCAGGCACGAAATTTAAGAGGAACCAAAAACTCTGCAATCAAGATGAATAAATTTTTAAATAAAAGCTTTACTGATATGTAATTCATATACCATAAAATTTACCATTTTAAAAGAATGCCATTCAGTAGTTTTAATATATTCACAAGCAACCACTGACATTATCAAATTCCAGAACATTTTCACTACCCTCCAAAGAAACCTCATTCCCATTAGCAGATATTCCACCATCCTCTCTATGCCCAGCCCCTGGCAACCACTAATCTATTTTGTCTCTATGAATTTGCCTCTTCTGGATATTTGATATAAATGGAATCATACAATATGTAGCCTTTTGTGTCTGGCTTCTTTCACTTAAACGTGTTTTCAAAGTTCACCCATGTTGTACCACGAATCGATACTTCATTCCTTTCTATGGGTGAATAATATTCTACTGTATGAATATGCCATGTTTTGTTTTTCCATTTGTTGATGGACATTTGAATTGTGTCTAGTTTTTGCCTATGTACACACTGGTGTACAAGTTTTTATGTGGGTATGTTTTCAATTCTCTTGGGTCTATACTTAGGAACGGAATTGCTGGTCATATTGTTAGCTCTATGTTTATAATTTGAGTAAAAAGCAACTGTTTTCCAAAGCAGCTGCACCATTTCCCAGTCCCACCAGCAATGTATCAGGGTTCCAATGTCTCCACATCTTCACCAACACTTGTTAGAGTCTCTAAGTTTTATGTTAGCCGTTCTTAGTGGGTGTGTAGCGATCTCATTGTGCTTTTGATTTCTATCTAATAACTAATGATGTTGACCAAATTTTCATATGCTTATTGGTCATTAGTAAACCTTATTTGGAGATATCCCAACTCAAATCCTTTGCTCAAGTTTTACTTGGGTTATTCATCTTTATATTGTTGAGTTTCAACCATTCTTAATATATTTTGGATACAAGTTCCTTATTAGATACATGATTTGCAAAAATTTGCTCTCCTTCTGTGGGTTGTCTTTTCTCTTTTCTTGACGGTTCCCTAAAGCACAAAAGTTTTTAATTTTTATGAAGCCCAATTTATCCATGTTTTCTCTAGTCACTTGTGCTTTTGGTATCATATCGAAGAAACCATTGCTTAATCCCAGATCATGAAGATTTACTTCTTTGTTTTCTTCTAAGAGTCTTTTTGTTTTAGCTCTTACATTTAAGCCAACGATCCATTTTCAGTTACCTTTTTTGCATGTGGATATCCTGTTATTCCAGCACCATCTGTTAAAAAGACTTCTTTCCCCATTGAATTGTCTTGTCACCCTTGTTAAAAATCAATGATCATAAACATAAGGGTTTATTTCTGGACTCTCAATTTTATATCACTGATAAGGCTATACTCACACAAGTACCACACTGTCTTTGTCACTAGCTTTGTAGCAAGTTTTGAAATCAGGAAGTGAGAGTCCTTTAACTTTGTTCTGCTTCTTTAGGATTGCTTTGGCTCTTCTGGGTCCCTTACATGTCCATAGGAATTTTTAGGATCAGTTTGTCAACTTCTGCAAAAAAGGCAGCTGGAATTTTGATAGGGATTGCATTGAGTCTGTAGATCAATTTGGGGAGCATTGCTATCTTAACAATATAGTCTTCCAATCCATAAATATGGAATGTCTTTCCACTTATTTAGATTATCTTTAATTTCTTTCAGGGATGTGTTGTAGTTTTTGGTGTACAAGTCTTGCATGTCTTTTGTTAAATTTATTCCTAAATATTTTAGTATTTTCTTTTTTGATGCTACTGTAAATGGAATTTTATTTCATTTTCAAATTGTTCACTGCAAGTGTAGAAAATTGTTTTTGTTTACTGATTCTGTATACTGCAACCTTGCTGAACCTGTTTATTAGTTCTTACAGTTTGGGGGTGAAGGGGGTGTAGTCCTTAGGATTTTCTATACAAGATCACGTCATCTGAAAACAGAGATAATTTGAGCTCTTCCTTTCCAATCTGGATGCCTTTTATTTCTTTTTCTTGCCTAACTTCCTTGGTTAGAACCTCCAGTACAACGTTGAATAAATGTGACAAGATCAGACATCCTTGCCTTGTTCCTTATCTTGAGGGGAAAGCATTCAGTCTTTCACCATTTAGTATGACTTCAGTTGTGGGAGTTTTGTGGATGTTCTTCATCAGGTTAAGGAAGCTTCCTTCTATTTCTAGTTTTGTGAGTGTTTTTATCATGAAGCTCTGTTGGAACTCATCATGTGCTTTTTCTGTGTCTATTGAGATGGCGGTGATTTTTGTACTCTATTCTATTAATATGATGTATTACATTAATTTTCATATATTAAGCCAGTTTTGCATTCCTCAGATAAATCCCACCTACTCATGGTGTACACACCTTTCTGTATGTTGCTGGTGGTTTGCCACTATTTTGTTGCAGATTTTTGCATCTGTATTCATAAGGAATATTGGTCTGTACTTTCTTCTGTGATGTCTGTCTGGTTTTGGTATCAAAGTAATACTAGCCTCAAAGAGTCAGGTGGGAAATGTTCCAACCTTTTCCCTTTTCTAGAAGAGATTGTGCTAAATTGCTGTTAATTATTCTTTAAACGTTTAGTATAACATACCAGTGAAGCCACCTGACCCTGTGGTTTTTTTTGTGGGAAATTTTTTTGATTACTAATTCAATCTCTTTACTTGTAAAAGGTCACTTCAGATTTTCTATTTCTTCTTGAGTGAGCTGGGTAGTCTGTCTTCCTAGGAATTTTTCCATTTTATCTAGGGTTATTTAATTTGTTGACATAAAATTATTCATAATATTCCCTTATGATCCTTTTTACTTCTCTAAGGTGGGTGGTGATGCTCCCTCCTTCATTCCTGATTTTAGCGATTGAGCCTTCCCTCTTTTTCTATTCAGTCAGCTAAAGGTTTGCCAATTTTATTCATCTTTCCAAAGGACCAATTTTTCGTTTCATTGATTTTCTCTATTGTATTTCTATTCTCTATTTATTTCTGCTCCAGTCTTTATTATTTCCTTTCTTCTGTTGCTTTGGGTTTAGTTTGCTCTTCTTTTTCTACTTTCTTAAGGTGAAAGCTTAGCTTATTAATTGTGACCTTCCTTCTTTTGTTAATATAGGCATTCACAGCTATAAATTTCTCTCTAAGCATTGTTTACTGGCATCCCATAAGTTTTAGTACGTTTTTGTTTTCCTTCACCTCAAAGTATTTTCTAATTTCCCTTGTGATTTCTTCTTTGACCCATTGGTTATTTAAGAATGTGTTGTTTAATTTCCACATTCTGTGAATTTCTGTAATTTCCTTCTGCTATTGATTTCTCATATCACCCCACTGTGGTCAGAAAACATACTTCGCATGATTTCAATGCTTTTAAACTCACTGAAACTTGTTCTATGGTCTCATACATGTTCCATGGCCTAATATATTCTATTCTGAACAATTTTCTATGAGCACTTGAGAACAACGTATATCCTGCTGTGGTTGGGTGAAGTGTTCTTTCGACGTCTGTTAGTTCTAGCTGGTTTATAGTGTTGTTCAGGTCTTCTATTTCCTTGTTGAATTTCTGCCTAGTTTCAATCTGTTATTGAAAGCAGGATATTGAAATCTCTAACTATTATTGTTGAATTCTTTTTCTCCCTTCAATTCAGTCAGTTTTTGCTTCATGTATTTTGGGGATCTGTTATTAGATGTTTGTAATGGTTACATCTTCCTGATGGATTGACCTTTTTATCAATATTTCATGACCTTCTTTATCTCTTGTATTAACTTTTTATTTAAAATCTATTTTGTCCAATATTAGTATAGCCACTCCCAGCTCCCTTTTGGTCACTGTTTGCATGGTATATCTTATTTTATCCTTTTACTTTCAAACTATTTGTGTTTGACTATAAAAAGTGTCTATTGTAAAAAGCATATAATCAGATCATGTTTATTTAATTCATTCTGCCAACCTCTGCCTTTTTATTGGAGGCTTTAGTCCACTTACATTTGATATAATTACTGGTAGGATTTACATCTGCCATTTTACTGTGTTTTCTACATGTCTTGTGTCTTCTTGTTCCTCTATTCTTCTATTACTACCTTATTTTGTGTTAAATAGATATTTTCTGTATACGGTTTTAAGGCTCTTGTTGTTTATCATTTTTTTTTTTTAGTCATTTTCTTAGTTTCTACTGTCTTTTACATTTACCTAAGTAGTTGCCTTTACTGGTACTCTATTTCTTCCATGGATGTGAGTTATTGTCTAGTGTCCTTTCATTACAACCTGAAAGACTCCCTTTAATATTTCTTATAGGTCAGGTCTGCTAGTGACAAATTCTCTGTTTTGTTTTTCTGAGAAGTCTTAATTTTTGTTTCTATTTTGAAGGACAGTTTTGTTGGATATAGAACTCTTGATTGGATGGTCATTCTTTCAGCACTTTGAGGACATCATCCTACTACCTTCTGGCCTCCATGATTTCCCATAAGAAGTCAGATATTGATCTTGTTGAGGATCCACTGTACATAATTCACTTCTCTTTTGCTGCTTTCTTTGTTTTGACTTTCAACAGCTTGACTGTTGTGTGTCTGGTGTAGATCTCTGCATTTATCCTACTTGGAAGGCATCAAATTTCTTGGATGTGCAAACCAATGTTTTAAATGAAATTTGCCAAGTTTGGGGCCATTGTTTCTCCAAGTATTCTTTCTGTCCCTTTCTTTCTCTCTTCTCCTTCTGGGACTTCCATTATGCATATGTTGGTACTCAGGATGAATAGTCTGAGGTTCTGTTCATTTTTCTTTATTCTTTTGGCTTTCTGTTCCTCAAATTTACATAATTTCAATGATCTACTTTCAAGTTCACCGATTCTTTCTTCTGCCAATTCAAATCTGCTGTTGAGCCCCCTTTAGATTTTTTTCATTTCAGTTATTGTACTTTTCAACTCCAGAGTTTCTATTTTTTTATAATTTCTATCTCTTTATTGATATTCTCTATTTGGTGAAATATCATTCTCTTACTTTCCTTTAACTCTTTAAACACAATTTCACTCTGAACACATTATAATTGCTGACTTAAAACATTTGTCTAATAAGTCTAATATCTAGACTTTCTCAGGGACACATTGTTTTTTTGTTTTTCACTGTGAAGGGATCATACTTTCCTGCTTCTTTGTGTGTGTGTCATAATTTTCTTTATCATCTCCAGCCACTTAAATCTCTGTTCAATATGCATTAGTAAGTCAGCTAATGATGGGACAGGGATTTCCTTAAATGCTTTGAACAATATGTCTCACTGCCTTGGCTGAGGGGCTCTGTACATGTACTAACACAGGCTTCCTGTGCTCTGATAGGCAGTCTACAACTCCGCCTTAGCCTTTTCCTCCTGCTTTTATAGAGCCTGAATGTCAGCCAGAGGTGATAGATTAGGGCCTTCTCAAGTCTTTCCTGGGCATATGCACAGACCTGCACACGCACATAGGCCTTCTAGAGTCTAAGGAATATGTCAAAGCTTTCCAAGCCTTCTATGGATATCTCCTTTCCCACTTATTCCTTTTAATTTTTTTGGTCAACCTCTTAGTAATCCAGAGCAGTGCAGTCACCTCAGGCAGCTGTGACGTTAAACAATTGCTACCGATTATTTTTAACAAATGCCCTATGGCTGTTTACACAGAACAAGGTCTCAGTCAGGTGAAATAAAAACAAGCTCTGAGAATGGAGCTTTTTGGAGAGCTGCCAGACAGATCATACAGTGACAATTTTCTGAGCATGAGGCACTTGATGAGTTGTGAACCTGTTCTCTCCCTTCCAGTAACTTTTAGTTTACAAGGCTACCATGGTACCAGGAAAGGTCGATGGGAATAAGTTTAAATGCCACAAAATTCACTGTTCTTACCAAGATTCAGTCTTTTATCTTGAATAAACACTCCTCAGATTGTTGCAAGTCTTTGGTTAATTTCCAGACTTCTAAAGTAAATTTTTTAAATTTTTGCCCCACTCAGTGAAATTTTGTTCTCCCTGTTGTTTTAGAGAAGAGGATTTACAGAATGTCCATATTTTAACATTTGAGATGTGGTTCCAAGACAAGTGATGTTTTTCCAAAATAAAAATTAACATGAAAAAAATCCATGATGAACAAAATATCAAAATTTTGAATTAAGACGTGATCAGTAAGAGTGTCATGTCATGCCTTATTGGAGACTGACACAAAAGAAAATAAATACCCTGTATTTTTAGAATTTTTGATGTTTTTATTTCTTAAAACCACATCAAAATATTATTTATTTTTATTGGCCAGTTTTTTTGGTTGCCCTTCAATTTTGTGCCTGGGCAAGGGACTGACTAATATCTTTCTAGTCCCAACCCTGGAAAAGGGTGATTTTCGGATCACATCTCCAATTTTTGTTTTTTGGTGAGGAAGATTGGCTCTGCGCTAACACCTGTGCAAATCTTCCTCTATTTTATATGTGGGATGCCTCCACTGCATGGTGTGATGAGCGGTGTGGAGGTCCACACCCAGGATCCAAACTGTGAACCCTGGGCTGCCGAAGCAGAGCACACAAACTTAACCACTACGCCACCAGGCCGGCCCCCCACTTCTTTTTTTTTTTTTTTTTTAATTCTCCAAACTGAGATATTAGTTCTGACTCACATTCATACTTCATTACAATATCTCGGGCTGTTGTCAAAATGATAATCCTAAAATCTAGTAGAAAAATTTCAGTATGAAGTCTGGGGGTAGAGGACAAAGTAGTTATATTAACCTAACTTCTTAAAATTGCTAGTAGAGGCAGATTGGCTCACTCAGTAAAAAACTCATTACTAGCTGCCAGTTAAATTAATATAAAGTAGATTTTAAAAAAAAATACTTGCTAGAATCTTTAGGAAATTAAATGCAATGTTTGGTATGTTTGCCTTACAAACTTCCTAAGACGCTACACAACTCCAACAGAAAATGCATCTAGCTTAGAAATATCAATTTCAGCCAAAATTATTCTGTTGTATGATTTTAGTTCTCAAATTGGCTTCCCCTGAAAATAAACTGATAGAAATATACAAATTAAGGACAAAAATATGGTTGGCTTCATATGTGGTAACATTTCCAACCTGAGAAGAATATTACTTGTGTGTAGAGAAAGACTGCCCATCTTAAACTATTTTGAGCGAGTAATTTCAAACAGCTTAATACAAAAACAATTCTGGATGATTTGAGATTACTTCTTCTATACTGTCATTTAACACAGATAGTGTTCATATTAAGTTTTTAGGTTAGTACTTTCCAGTAACACCTGGTGAAGTGTGAAAATTTACCTTCCCTATTAAGTGTTCATTATTTGTGTCTGTTTTATTGTCATCCCTTGCAATCCTTGGCCCTATATTCCATGCTTTCTCCACTGTGCTTCTGACAAGCACTTAAAATCACTATATCAATATTAGCCTGTTTCTGGACAAATTTATTGGCTTTATTAAAGTCTTTATAGAAGCTAAAACACTATGTTGACTTTTCATTTCTGCAGGTGAGTCAAAGTTCCCAAAGTCAATATCAACCTGTCATTAATATTGGCTTCGCCCTAATCATATACACTGCTGACTTACCTTTAATGACTGTGTGTACATGCTGTTTTGTTTTTCTAAGGTAACTGAAACTACTGGTTCAAGGGGTCTGTAGGTGCACAAAGGGGGGCAAACCTATAAGGAGAAGTCTTGAGGGATCATACAGCCTATCCTCTCTGAGACAGGAGAAGTACACCTGCCTGAGAGACAACCATCAATCTTATGAAAGAAAAAATCACTCAACAAATCGAGTTAACAATCCTTTCTCATTCTAGCTAGTCTAAACTCTGGTAATAAAACACAGAAATAGGATATAAGAAAAGAAATCAAAATAATCATTATATGATATGATTATCTACCTAGAAAATTCAAGGGAAATAACCAAAAAAGATTAGAATTGATGAGCTTGAAAAGTGCCTAGTTACACAACTATATCTTAAACTCAATAGCTTTCTATATATCAATTATTGGTTCTATTTATGCCACAGTCTGAATGTTTGTACCTCCCCAAAATTCATATGCTGAAAACCCAACACCCAGGTGATGGTCCTAGGAGGTAGGGCCTTTGAGAGGTGATTAGGTCATGAAGGCAGAACCCTCACGAATGGGATTAGAACCTTTATAAAAACAGGCCCCAGAGAGTTTGCTTGCCCCTTCCACCAAGTGAGGACACAGCAAGGAGGCATAATCTGTGAACCAGAAAGCAGGCCCTTACCAAATATCGAATCTGCTGGCACCATGATCCTGGACTTCCCAGCCTCCAGAACTGTGAGAATAAATATCTGTTGTTTATAAGCCACCCAGTCTGTCATATTTTGTTATAGCAGCCCAAAAGGACTAAGACAACATAATATAACCAATATGTATAATATATATAATCAATTGATTATATAACCAATTAGAAGAGGGTCCATTCACAAAAGCTAAAGAAGAGTATAAAATACCCAGTAATAACTTAAATTCTCCCATTGGTCAAACACGGTAAGGCATGTGGAGAAGCCTGCAAAGTGAGAGACCATACAAAGCAATGACAGGCACGGGGAAGAGGTAAGAACGCCAATCTCCTACATACGCCACCTGCTCGTGTGCTCATTGGGGCTGCAATGTGCTCCCACCTGCCAGAACAATCCAAAGAACCTTAGCCTATATGGAAGATTTTTTCCTTTGTGCGAGGAATAAAAATGGTTATAAGCTAATGGCTTGAAAAAGTAAACAGCTATCCATCCCTGTCCCACACCCCTGTTCCCCAGTGCACCCCGGAAGGCTAGGCCTTTCCAGCAGCAGACAGTTCCTGGCTGCTGCTCCCCACTGGCTTCTCCACCTTTTCCACTGAGGGACCCATGACAGCCTGCTGCCAGGTCGGCACATGTATTTTCTGGTTACTACATGTGAGGCGACCATCTGAGCCTACAGGAGCCTCGTCAGCCAATGAGCAATTTCACCTCCTCAAACCCTAACTAACCCCAGATGATTTTAGGCCCCAGGGTTCTCTCTGCCTCAGTTTCACCTTAGAAGTTTTTCTAGGTTCTTGATATTTTGACATTCCCCAAGAAAGAGTAATATGGTTCCCACTGTCAACATCCTTCATTCATCACAGTTCCATTTGCTCCAAGGGGACTGCAGGGAATCCAAGCTGAAATGGAACTTTCCTGCTGGCCCCTTTCCTACAACAAGGCAATGGGAACCATCAATGAAGACACACAACCTCCCTCCCTACTCCTAGTTTATGTAATGCTCTAGAATGGATTCCAGATGCCCTGAGAAGCCCTCAGTCATCCCTGGTCTGAAGTCACGACACCATCTAAGGCACCAAGAGCAACAGCACCATTTACTGACACAGCTTCAGGACACCAGAAAGGAGGGTCCAAGGGTAGGCCCAAGAAACCACCACAACAGAATTACTGGCTGGAGTGGGGGGGGAGGGGGGTGCTGTTTTAGGGAAGCACTGGCCATCAGCACAAGAATCCCCCACAATTGCCTGCCGCACTAGCCATCCCCTGCTCCTCATAAGTACCAGCCGAGCTCTAGCTAAGGGCTCTGCACTGGCTGTTCCCCAATGAGCAGGATATCCAGATATCCATCTCAACATCTCTCTCAGGGGGGTGCTCCCCGACCAGGCTACTTGACAGAGCAATTCCCCACCCCACACTCCTCCCCCTTCTCTGATTCACTTTTCTCCATAGTACTATCCCTACCTGATATATCAAACGTTTTACTGAAGCTTATCCACTGCATTGTAAGTTCCTCAGGGGCACCATTTCAGTCTGTTTTGTTCACTGGTCTATAACAGCTAATACCTAGAACAGTGCCTGGCATTCAGAAGTATTTGTGGGAGCCAGCCCTAATGGCCTAGTGGTTAAAGTTCCACAGGCTCCACTTCAGTGGCCCAGGTTCGGTTCCCAGGCACAGAATCACATCACTCATCTGTGGGTAGCCATGCTGTGGTGGTGGCTCACATAGAAGAACCAGAAGGACTTACAACTAGAATATACAAGTATGTACTGGGGCTTTGGGGAGGGAAAAATAAAAAGAGAGAGGATGATTGGCAACAGATGTTAGCTCAAGACAAATCTTTCCCAAGGAAAAAAAAAAAACAGAAAATATCAGAGTGCTAAAAAAAAACAAAATTCTTCAAAAAAAGTATCTGTGAGATGTTGTTAAAGAAAAGCAAAGCTGGACACTAGTTAAAGGTAGTAAAGACAGCTTTTATTCAGTCTATACTGCAATAGGGGGAAGAGACTTCAGTACAGAACTGAGCTCAACTCCAATCCTTGCAGAGGTGACTGGGCATTTTAAAGGAAGAATGAGGAAATAAGGAGGGGAACAAGCAAAGCCAAGGAAGTGGAAAACTACAGAAAGCAGGTAGGGTGGTTGTTCAATGTCAATGCAATTAGGCCACCTGTGTCTGCTAAGTGGCACTTGTCAAAGTCAGGCTCCCACCCTCCCACAGAGTCTGGGTGACAGAGGCCTCATCCTTCCTAAGGATTACATTTCAAAGGAACGGCTTTCACATCCTTGAAAAGACACTCCTGGGTTGTAGGAGATGCAAAGACATCTCAAAGGAGCAGAAAAAGGATTCTACGTTTTTCTAATAAATGCTTAATACAAGGGAAGTCAGGGGCCTATCATCAGGTGTCCGCTGGAACAAAGGGTAAATTCTTTTGAAAAGCCTTGAGCTTTTCCAAACAGGAACTCAGGGTGGGCTGGGTCATCCCAGAGACCTGGCCTTAGGCTGCTGGAAGCCATGTTAAGAGTTTTTTCAAGTCTCTTAGCATGTGTGTGGAGAGGCGGGTGATGGACAAAATTGTGCTGAAAGCTGCAGTCCTTACAGGCCAAGGTTGAGGCCTAGTCAAGAAGTGGGCTCAGAGGAGCCTGACCAAAGCTGGCAAAGAAGAGAGTCTCTGTGGACGGGTGGGCGGACGGGGATAAGGATTGGTGGGACAGGGGTCAAGATGGTAAGACCTGAAGACATCCAAATTGAGATATGAAGTAGAAACCACGTCACAGAAAAAGGGAAAATCCTCCACTCTTTCAACAATTCCCTCTCAAACACTCCTGGTGTGGCCATAATTAGGTTCCCAATTACTCATAAAATCTGTGAAAGGGAACAAGTCACTAGCTCACCTTAGTCCTTCCCAACCTGCATTTGTTTCCTGCGGGATATTTTCCGGGCCTGAGTTTGCTCACTGTTTAAACTTCAAATTAGAGACAGATCCTAAGGAGTTTACAGAAAGATCTCCTATGGAGCTCTTGCTATCTGTTTCGATTAACATTTTATTAATGAAGCATATTTTGGCAGTTGATTTTTTCTTCCTTTCCCCTTGGCAGCTGCCTCTGAGATGCAGAAGAGCTTTAACCCACTTTCCTCCCTTCCCCACCCCCATCTCAGTTCTTCTCCGCCTCCAGCTCATACTCAGATCCAAAAGAGTCCCGTTCGTGCACCATCACAAGGCGAAGAGTTGGTTCTCTAGGTAACCACCTGATTTCCACGCAGGCCCACAGAGCCCCAGGTTAGAGCAATTTGCGCTTTCTCAGCAGGTCAACTACAATATTGGCCAGATTTCTTTTTTTGTCTCTTCAGGAGACTACAGACATTAAAATAAAAAGCATCTTTATAAGTGACCATTTGAACATAATTCCAAGGCAGGGCAGATTGGGGGTTTGTGGAGCCTTACATTTCTATAACGGGAAGTGGGAAAGGTAAGGAGAGTGTCCTCCTTATTTTAAAAAAGTCCAAAATTACAAATACAAACGTAGGTATGACCATGTGAACACTTTGCTTGTAGCCTTCCCAGGGGTTTGGAAGAAGCCTGAGTGAGGGGCCCTGAAGCTTAAGACTCATTAGCTTCCCTGTCAATCTGCCTCTGCTGGGAGATATAAAAGACTAGAGCGGTTTATACCACAGCATAAAATCTCTAGAAAACCGCTAAGCTAACAGTCTTATATTACATCCATCCTCTAGATGCTATTCTTATCTCTCTTTCACAAACCTCCATCGCTGCTGTTCCCTCTAATTTGGCAGCAGCAATTCATTATAAAAGTGCACGTGCTGGGCTGGGGTTGTGCATCCTTCCCCTGTTTGGGCTTTAACAATCCAGTACTGTGTCAATTACGTAACAGCCAAAACAGGGAGTTTAATGGAGTACAAAAAGCATAGTTGTAGTTCTTACATAAGCCTTCATAAACCATCCATAAGATCTGCTCCCACATTTGGGTATTTGGAATTACATAAGGTAGACAAAAAACCATTCAGCAGCCAAGTTTATTTCCACGCCTAAAAACAATAAAAGCTTTTTGCAAGTAATTTACTTGTCTATATTAACATAACACATTTTTAATTTGATAGTAAAAGTAATCTTTAATAAGACGATTATCTTTTCATGTAAACATAAAGGAATATCCCCACACTACTACTCAACTTCATTGTTGCCTCTGCACAAAGATATGTCCCACTTAGGACTCCCCTACGTATTCCACACGGAATTATGGGTCCCTGATAAACACCAATTTTTCCTCGCAGGCTTAAAAAAAATCAAAGAAGATATTTACGCAAAACACAAAAGTATACATGCTGTAATTCTTCAATATGTCTCTTTCCCAATGCCATTGTTCTCTCCCCATATTTCTACTCATTTTTTACTTACCTTAGCCCACTGCAGCCACCCCTTGGGCTACAAAGTGACAACTTAAAAGAAATAATGCTATCCAATGAGTCCCACCCCTGGCTGCACATTAGAATCACCAAAGGACCTTTTAACATTACAAACGCCACAGCATCACCCAAAACCAATTAGAATGGAATATTGGGGAGGGACAAGTGGGGGTGCCTAGACATCAGTGTATCCGATGCTTTCTACTTTTGTCTTGTTCTTGCCTGAAAAAAATAACCACAAATATGAGTAGAGGTTTTATGGGGGGAAGAGGGGAGCGGCGGGGGAGGGAATCTTTAATAACTGGCAACTCATAATTACAAAGTTTCCATCAGATATAAAAATAAAATTCTAGTTTGAAAGCCATAAAGGATATCTGTGGGATCTTTTTTATTACTATCAATGAGTAGTCAAAGAATTTTCACCAAGTTTCTTAATAGCCTTTACAAAACGTATTTTATTTTTAATGTTTTGCAATTCTACCTAATGAGTTCAAAGAAATGGCCCCAGTATATCTTAAAGCATATCTCAAGCTAAGACCATGCTTATCTTCCAGTGAAGTTTTGGTTTAAAGCAGAAATAATGGTTCTGACTTATCTTCAACCTCTCTTCTTAGGTGCTCTGGTAATCACTTTATAACTTTACCAACGAGCAAATATTTTTTTAAAGCACTTATATAACAGAGAGTACAGGCGCCTTTGGTATCCTGCCAAGAGTACTTCTTTCCGTGTTTGTATTTAAAATAGAATGGTAGTAACATCACTTGTGTGCCTGAAATTCCTTCTGTGCACAGGCTCAGAATGAAAAAAATGGATGTAGCAACCCGCTTCATTGCTTTACCATTATAAAGCTCAAAGGAAATAACACATTCATACTAAATTAAGACGAAGACAGAGAACAAATCACCCAAAGCTGGGGGTGGTGGGGAGGGACTCGGTTTAACTAACCTACCATCCCTTCTAAAACAGAGGATGTTTAACCTGGCAGCACGCGAGGGTGCCAAACGAGCCGCAGCACCTCAGCCGAAGCAGGTGATGTAGGCAGCAGAGAACGAGCGCTGCGCTGACAGAAAAGCCAAATAAATACTGCGCTGCCCTGAGCCCCGGCGGCAGTCACTCCCTAACTCCGTGCACCTGTCTTCCAGCGGGTTCCACAAGGCAGGCAGCAGAGCCCAGCCCGACCCTGTCGGACTGTGCAGAAGAGGATTCGCTCACCGAGGTGGGAGAGAGCCAAGAAAGATGTCCAAGCCACCACTGCCCTCAAAGAGACTCCCATCCTGGACCAGGTTCCCACACGCTTCCTCTTCCTCCTCCTCCAGCTCGAGTTTTCTATTTACTGACCGATCTGGACTCTGCTGACCGGCCAAGGATGTCCGCAAAAGGGGACCCGACAAACTTGCCAAGAGACGCCAGCAGAGGTGGCGCAGGTGGAGGAGCGGGGACGCCCGGGCACCTGCCGCCGGCCCCAAGCCCTGCCCGCGGCCCGCCCGCCCGCGCCGGGAGCGCCCCGCGCCCCCGCACTCACCTCGCGCCGCCCCGCCCAGGCCGCCGCCCCCGCGCGGAGCAGCCGGGGCACGCGCACGGGGACCGCGACAGCTCGCCGAGGCGCCGCCTGGCTCGGCCGCTGCAGCGGCCGCTCCTCCCGCCGCCTCGCCCGGACAAAGGGAAGCCGCGGGGCGGGCGGCGGCGAAGCCGGGGTTTCGGAGCGCGCTGCGCAGCCCGCGCGCCGGCTCGCGAGGCGCGGTCCGCGGTGACAGCCGCCGGGCGGCGCGCGGAGGGCGGCAGAGGCGCGCGCCCCGCCTGGCCGCCCCGAGACGCACACGCCGGGACCCGGGCGCCTCCTCTCGGCCCCGCGCCCCGCGGCCGCAGCCCGCCGCCCCGCAGCGCCCTCTGCCGGCCGCGGGGCCACGGTGCGCGCCGGCTGCCTCCACCTCGGGGTAGGCCTGTGGGCGCAGCGCCGGGGGCGGCCCCGCTGCGCCACCGCGGTCCCCGAGCGGGGTCCCAGCGACCCCAGAGGAAAGAAGGAGTAAGACTGAGGAGGCGGGGGCTACGGGTCAGGGGGCTTCGAGGATGGGATCCGCTGTTTTCCTCCTAGGACAGAAGAGGGAGCAGCTTCGAATTCTGTGCAGCAGGAGGAATTTGGGTTGAGCATTGGGGAGAACTTGGAGGGCGGTCGATTCCTGATGCACAAGGGGCCCAAAGTTGATCTCGGGAAATGTTTGCGGAAAAGGCCGGCGTTTCCTTCTAGAATCAGGTTTATTTCTGTGTTTAATGAACACCATATGTACGTAACACTGTTTGAGAGGTTCTGCACAGCCTTGACCGCTCTTATGAATAAATAATGACTTCTCGAAGGCCCTTCCAGTCCTCCTGAAATGCTCCCGGCTCCTGTAAGCAGTGCGCCTAGAAGGTTTGAAAAGGCGAGCAAGGTCAGAGAGCTGCCCCCTCTGGTTCAGACGGCAATGGAAGGCACATTGACCGTGACAAAAGGGAAACGATGGTGCGCTGTGTAGGTGGCGGTGTTTTTAAGGTAGGGGTGTCTTTTTGCAAACTACCATGTTAAGCAATATTTCATATCACTTAATTTTTTTAAACAAGCTGGGCTACTTGGTGAAGGGAAATCATGAAATAGTACTTTTTCCCCACACCACTGTCTTTTAAAATTGTTCTGTCAGATCTCCCTTCTCTGGAAGAATCTAGGGCAAACTTCATAGCTTTTCCTTTTCACTTTCAGGTGTTAATAAACAGTCTGATGCTCTGGTATTAAAAAGTCCTGTGCAATCCAAATCAAAACTTCAGTTTCGATCCAGATCGATCCCCACACCCCTCCCACCGCCCACCGCCCACCGCCCACCGCCCACCGCCCACCACCTCGCAGCCTGGCCCTCAGAAGCCTGCGTGGGGCGGGGAAGTGCCGTTTTCTTTCTTGTTCTGCATCGTCCCAGCTAGCCCTATGAAGACTGGTTCTCCAGGGTGGCAGGGTGGGAGCCTCCCCTGCACTAGGCCCTGGTCCTAGCTTCCAGGTCAACTTCTCTCCTAGGACTGTCCACCTCACAAAGACCCTCTGCGGGGTCACCAGGCCCTGGTGGGCAGACCCAACAACCTTCCAGCATGTGTGTGCTGACCCATAGCAAACACTTGGCATTTTTGCCCATCAGACTCTAGAAGCGCGAGTCAGTACCACTGCAGTCCACTCCCCCGTTTCTCTGATCACAAGCAGCTCTGACCAGCCTCTCTCCTTGAAACTTCTCATGTGTGATTCATGCAGCCATCGCTGGGTTCATGCATGTCCCCAAACCCCAGGTGATACATGCCAAGCTCTCCAAGCAGTTGGGAAGCACGCCTTTCCTTGCATGAAATGGCTAGGTACTTCCTCCTCTCCCTAACAGCACCCTGTTTAAGATGTGGAGATACGTGTCTCTGTGGTAGGCACGGAGGTGTACCGCTCAAGTCTTGAGAGTAAAACTAACTGACAGCCTCCAGCTGCCACACCTTTGGATCCACCACTGCCCTCCCACCAAGGTCACACATCCCCAGCCCATGGCTAGCATTGTGGGAGCACTCGAGCTGGGCCATTCTGCCTGATGCGAGACCCCTCTAATGGGCAGCCTTTGTTCCAGAACTCCCCATCACACTGCCAAGGCTTTCTCAGGACTGCACTGGAGTCTGAAGCTCTTCCTACCTGGTCTTCCTTCCCTCTCTCCTGTCGCAGTTCTCAGCCCTGCATCACAGGCTGAAGGCTCTCCTCACCTACATGCCAACCTCCTTCTTCCTCCAGCACTACCCTATACGGGCGTTTTCTCAACATCTCTTTTGCATATCTAATCCTTCCTGGCATCTGCCTCCCAGAGGGCCCAAACTGGCACAGTTGCCTATTGTTCTCAGCAGTTATCCCATAACATTCGGTTATGCTTGTATTTAGAAACTGTGAAAAGAAGAATAGAATGCTCTTTTGAGAAAAAGATACGATCAGCCGGTATCATAGTATGGGTTCCCCTCCCCCGCTTCAAGGCAGACCCTGATAGAAGGACTTGGTGCAGAGGGATTATTTCGGCAGGTGATCCCAGGAAGCAGGAGTGGTGAAATTGAAACACTGAGACAGAGAAATCTGAAACTTCAATATAGAAGTGTGTTACCAAGGTTGCTGCTGTACGCAACAGGCACTCAATACCAGCGGGATCTCTGAGAAGCATACGAAAGTCCTCCCAGAATTGTCATTTCAAAAACATGGGGCTGAGCATTTACCATCCGGCTCCTGTTCTCTGTGGATTGGAATTGTCTTTGGGGCTTTAACTCCCACATGCTTCCAGGTGCCCATGGCTTTAGAAAAGACCCTGAGGCAGAAAAACAGAGTGACAGCATCCTTGAGGTGAGACGCTGTCAACTTGAGTCCCAGCACACAAGGTACGTCAGAGCTATGGTTCAAGGTTAGTCAAGGAGACATGGTGCGGGTGTTAAAAGTGTCTGCTATCCAGGTCTCAGGAGTGTCTTCCCATTGCCTTTCCAGACTGAGGAGCATGTAGGTAGGCCAGAGGCATCAGCCATGTGCAATTCCGAATTGCTGAAATGCCAGTGGAAAAGGCAGCGGAAAAAAGGGTAGAGTGGTGTTTGCATGTTATGAATGACGCTTGGTAGGAGGCTGAGGTCTTAGTCTGCTCAGGCTGCTGCAACAAAAATACCATAGATTAGGTCATGTACAGACAACAGACATTTAATTCTCACAGTTCTGGAGGCTGGAAGTCCAAGATCAAGGTGCCAACAGATTCGGTGTCTGGGGAGAGCCAGCTTCCTAGACAGCTGTCGTTTCCTTGTAACCACACAGGATGGAAGGGGTAGGGGAGCCCTCTGGGGTCTCTTTCATAAGGGCACTAATCCTGTTTGTGAGGGCTCTGCCCTGGTGAGCTAATCATCTCCCAAAGCGCCTACCTCCTAATACCATCATATTGGGGGCTAGGTTTCAACACATGAGTTTTGGGGGACACAAATATTCAGACTACAGCAATTGGTTTACCACGCAGCCATATATTATTGGGAGTCAGTGCCTATGGGAAGGGAAGGGAACCAGGGTTGGGCAGAGGAGTAACTGGATTGGGATTCAAGCTCAACAAAGCCTCAGCTAAACCCGTGGGCGCTCTGAAGCACGTGCTGAGTGGTGCGCTGGAGCCCACTTGTACCAGCTCACAAGCACCAACTGGTTGATCTTTAGGAATTTTGTGAGCCAGTTGTCAAATACAGGCATTCTTAAAGATTAATTATATAAACTTAAAATTTTATATATGGTATATTAAAAACAAAATTAATAAGTACTCATCACTTCCATTACTTTGCTACCTGTATATATGCTCTTGAGTTTATTTACCACTAGCGTATCTATATGGTGGCAATACTGTACCATAGTGTACTATTGTGCATCTCTCTCCAACTCCACATTCAGTGATATCACTTTGATAGCTCGAAATCATCCACGGGAAGTGTATTTACACCACAGAAACTGGCAAACACTCCAAATCAAGGTTTTCTCCCCCCGCTCCCCAATGTTAAACATTTCTGATCACACCACTGTATGTATGACATGATCAGAACTGCCCCAGGCTAGGCTGAATGGCCAGATCTTTATGTCCCCACCAACGTCAGTCCCTGCATGTGGACTTTCTGGGGGAGGTGCACTCCTGGATGAGGGGGCCCTCAGCAGGTGAGGCCAATGCTGAAGGAGCCAGCCCAGCCGGCTGCTGACAGTGTTCCCAACAGCTGAGGCGACATGCCTTTCCTTCAAGGGGATGTGGACTGCACATCTCCGTATCCTCCACAGCTGGCATAAAGTCAGTTATAGTATTCTCTCATTAATTTTAAATACTTGCTGTGGGGCTGGTCCCGTAGCCAAGTGGTTAAGTCCCCGGGCTCCGCTGCAGCAGCCCAGGGTTTCGCAGGTTCGGATCCTGGGCGTGGACATGGCACCACTCATCAAGCCATGCTGAGGCAGCATTCCACATGCCACAACTGGAAGGGCCCACAACTAAAAATATACAACTATGTGCCGGAGGGCGTTGGGAGAAAAAGGAAAAATAAAAAAAATAAAATTTTTTTAAATACTTGCTGCTTCCGTAATTACATCGAGTACATAGCCTCGCTGTAAGTACTTCTAGTTCTTCTGTGTGAGCCACCGCCACAGCGTGGCAACTGACAGACGGGTGGCATGGTTCCACAACCAGGAACCAAACCCAGGCTGCCAAAGCGGTGAGTGCAAACTTTAATCACTAGGCCATTAGGGCTGGCTGTAGATGTGTCTTTTTTTAGTTAATCTTTTTTTCTTAATTCATTCTGCCTGAGATTTGTCTTTTTTTTTTGTCTTTTTGAAGACCCATCTTTTGACTTTTTTTACTTTACTGTATTTTATTTACAATTTTACTATTTCTGCTCTGATTATTATTATTTCTTCTCTTTTGTGTTTTTTGGGTTTATTCCTTTGTTCTTTTTTCTAACTTCTCAAGTTGAAAACTTAGCTCTTTAATTTTCAGTTTGTCTTTTTTTCAAATAAATTTCCCACACATTTTTAGATGTGGTGCTTTCAATATCACTAAATGATAACTTCTTAATTTCTGTTATGAAAATTGCTTTTTTGACCCATGAGTTATTTAGAAGTATCTTTTTAATTTCTAAATATATGAGGCTTTTCTAGATATCATTTTGCTATTCATTTCTAATTTGCTTGCATTGTGGCCAGAAAACATGGTCTGTTTGATACAGACTCTTTGAAATTGATATGGACTTGCTTTGTGGCCTATTCATAAATACACCATGTTCTTGAGAAGAATGTGTATCTTCTAATCTTAGGTGCAGGGTTCTATATGTGTTCATTAGGTCAAGCTTTTTAATTTTTTCGTCCAAATATTCCATGTCTTTTCTAATATTTTGTCTCCATGAGCTTTCAATTATGGAGAAGGGAGTATTAAAATCTCCCACTATGATGCTGAATTTGTCCATTTCGCTTTGCAAATTGTTGGCTGCTGCTTTATATATGACTGAAGCTATGTTATTAGGGGCAAACAAAGTTTGAAATGTTCTATGTTCCTGGTAAATTATATATTTTATCATTATATAATGACTCTTTCTCACTAATACTTTTACCTTAAAATATATTTTCTTCTGATATAGATGTTGCTACAGAAGCTTCCTTTTGGTTAATAACAGCCATGTATCTTTTTCTGTCTTTTAACCTTTCTATGTTATCTTGGGTGTGTTCCCTGTAAATTTGCAATATTTGGTTATTTTTATTCAATCTGACAACATCTATCTTTTCATTTGTAAATCACCTCATTTAATTACTTAAATAATTATTGTGTAATTATATCAATGATTTATATAATTGAACCTACTTCTACTAAATAATTGTGTGCTTTCTATTGGAGCTGCTTTTTCTGGAACTTCTTTTCTTCTTTTCTGCCTCCCTTAGATTGCGGGAAAATTTCCATTGTTTTATATTTCCTGTTATAGAAGTTATACACTCTATTTTTTTCTTCAAGTAGTTGTAATATACATGGGTAACTGAAAATTCTAAGTTTTCATATCTGTGTGCTTCTCCTGAACAACAAAGGACTTTTGAGCACTTAAACTCCAATTATTCTCTGCCCATCTTACATGATATCATGCAATATCTTAGTGGTTCTTTTACTCTGCAAATGAGACAGCGTTACTGTTATTTTATAGTCACTGTTCACCATTCCTTCTTGAATCTCAGATCTTCCTTCTGGGATCAATTTCCTTCTTTCTGGAGTACATCATCAGAAATTCTTTATTGGTGATAAAAACTCTCCAGCTTAGTTTCCTAAAGATGTCTTTATTTCATCTCCGTCTTTGCACAATAGTTAGCCCTGTCTACAATTCTAGGTTAACAGTTACTTTCTCTTCAGGCTTCCATTGCTGCTACTGTGAAGTCAGCTCCCAGCCTAACTGTTACTCGTTTCAGAGTGATCTCTCTCTTCTCTGTCTGCTTTTAAGATCTTCCCATTGTCTTTGTTGTTTTGTAGTTTGCTTCTTTAGGTCTTGGTGTGGGTTTCATTTTATTCCTCTTGTTTGTGAGGTATTGTGCTTCCTGCATCTAAGAATTCTCATCTTTTACCAAATTTGGAAAATTCTCTAATACTACCTTCTAATATTGATTTTCCCCATTCTATCCTTCTGGAATTCCAGTGAAATGCATGTGATTCTTTCTTATTCTATCCTATGTCTCTCTTAGTCTGTTTTCCTTATTTTCCTTTTTTTGTTTTTCTCTTCTGTCTCTCCATCCTGTACAATTCCTTCACATCTCTATTCTAGCTCACTAATTTCTCAGCAATAGTGTCTAACAATTAATTCACCCATTCATTAAACCTTTCTTGATGTTCTCTTTAGTTCTTTTTCACTTCTTAATGTTCCTGTTTTCATTTCTTCAAATTCTAGTCAGTTCTTCTTCAAATGTGTGTGTTCATTTTATAGTCTCTTATTCCTTTCTCTTATTTTCAATTCTCTGTTTAATTTCAGTAAATCTGCTAGGAATACTTTTAAAATTTTTGCATTTGATTATTTCAATACCTGAAGTCCTTAAGGGTCTAAGAATATTATTTGCTTTTTCTGCTCACTCTCTCTCATTGTGGGCCGTTTCCGCCTATGTTCGGTAATTTTTTGTTTAGAATCACATTTGGTTTCCTTCTGGCCTCCTTTCACTGATGAGTGAGTCTTTTTATAATGATGTAGCCCTTAGAGGTTTCATGCAGAGGTCTTATTTCCAACATCTCCCCCTGTGTAAACCAAGACCTCATCGGCCACACCAAAGCAGTCAAAACCCTCGTTTATAGGCAGCCTACTTACTGAGTGCTTTCTTACCATTCTGGCTTCAGTCTTTTTCTTTTAGTCCCTAGCGAATCGCTCTTACTGTCTCATGAGCTTAGCTATGCATTAAATTCATGTTATGATGATCTGAGTTCTCCTAAACGCAGGACATGAGAGTCTTGTGTGCAGGTAGTTTATCTGGGAAGTGATTCCAAGGGACAGTAGAAAAAGGGACCAAGGAAGGAGGAAACACCAACATTAAAACTCATTATTAAAAAAAAACAACAGGGGCCAGCCCGGTGGCACAGCAGTTAAGTTCGCACATTCTGCTTCGGTGCCCCCAGGTTCGCCAGTTCAGATCCTGGGTGCAGATATGGCACCACTTGGCCAGCCATGCTGTGGTAGGCATCCCACATATAAAGCAGAGGAAGATGGGCACAGATGTTAGCTCAGGGCCAGTCTTCCTCAGCAAAAAGAGGAGGATTTGTGGCAGATGTTAGCTCAGGGCTAATCTTCCTCAAAGAAAAAGAAAAAAACAAAAAACAGGCTCATAGATACAGAGAACAGATTGGTGGTTGCCAGAGGCAGGGGGTGTTGGGTGGGCAAAATGGGCAAAGGAGATCAAAAGATACAAGCCTCCAGTTACAAAATAAATGTCATGGATGTAATGTACATCATGGTGACCATCATTGATAATATTGTATTGCATGTTTGAAAGTTGCTAAGAGAGTAGATCTTTTTTTTTCTTCTTTTAAAGATTGGCACCTGAGCTAACAACTGTTGCCAATCCTCTCTTTTTTCTTCTTCTTCTCCCCAACCCGCCCCCAGTACATAGTTGTATATTCTAGTTGCAAGTGCCCCTGGTTGTGGCATGTGGGATGCCACCTCAGCATGGCCTGATGAGCAGTACCATGTCCATGCCCAGGATCCAAACTGGCGAAACCCTGGGCCACCAAAGTGGAGCATACGAACTTAACCGCTTAGCCACGGGGCCAGCCCCCGAGAGTAGATCTTAAAAGATCTCATCACAGGAAAACTTTTGTAACTGTGTACAGTAACAGATGTTAACTAGGCATTGTGATAATCATTTCACAATATATACAAATATTGAATTAAAAAATTCATTATAGGGACCAGCCCAGTGGTGCAGTGGTTAAGTTTGCACATTCCACTTTGGCAGCCTGCGGTTCGCTGGTTTGGATCCCAGGTGCAGACATGGCACCACTTGGCAAGCCATGCTGTGCTAAGCGTCCCACATATAAAGCAGAGGAAGACAGGCACAGATGTGAGCTCAGGACCAGTCTTCCTCAGCAAAAACAGGAGGATTGGCAGCAGATGTTAGCTTGGGGCTAATCTTCCTCAAATTAAAAAAAAAAAAAAATTCATTATAGAGTTAGCCACTGCTCCAGAGGACTTATGCCCAGTCTTTCTGGGTTCTTAAAAAATGCATGCCAGATATGTCTCAAGGCACCACTCATATTTCTTATGCTTTCCATTAAGTTGAATCCTGCACAGCTTTCCCTTCATGGTGGTGGCCAGCAGTAAACTCTATGAAGACAATACAAGTAGGTTAGTGGAACAAGCCTCAGGTTTTTCCTAGAAGTTCACGGATAACCAACATCTTCCTCCGCTACTTCCCATTTCAGATTTTCTTTACCTCTGCTGGGACTTTAGCTAGGCTAGGTAGCCCGCGAGATGGGGTCACACTTACCTTCCTCCCTGAGGGGCCTGACCCTTAGTTGCCTTGCCTTCATTGAGCTGTGACTGGTACAGTTGCCCATTCGTTGCTATTGCTGGGCGTGAAAGCACCAAAAGATGCCCCGTGAATCCCTGCATTCCAAGCATGCTCCTTTTTGTCCCCATTTTGCAGCAACAATTCTAGCTCCTCGTGATGACCAGGGTCAATATCTCCTGCCACAATAATAACTCCTTCTCTTGCCTGCTGGTCTATTGCCATGGGAAGCTTCAGGTGACCATATGGTAGCTGTAGCCTCAAGTTCAGTGGAACCATTAGAGTGAATCAGGGCCTCTAATTCAGCAATGTTCGAGGATTCACAGGAAGCACAAATTATGAGTGGGTCTCTGGGAGTGTTGATAAGAGGGTCTTATCTCCACATGGTTCCTGGACCAATATATTCTGGCTGTTGATCACACAGCATGACCCATAAACCAATGGTTTAGCACACATACTACTGTGAAAAACTACACAATAAATGTACATATGTATGTGTGTGTGTGTGTGTGTGTGTGTAAGCCATTTTTCTGTTCATGCTGAGCTGAGAGCTGACTTTGGATACCAGCCTGGGGGCAATGGAGGTATGGTGTGAATGGATCTTGATGAGCACAGCTAATTTTGTAAGGCGTTTGCCTTAGGTGAGGTTTTTACAGGCAATCAAGCAAGCATAGACTTCTATCTTCTAGCAAGAGGGAGGGGGCTGCTTCTACCAGTCCAGATGGATCAGGGAAATCTGGAGGTTCAAAAAACTTAATCTTGTCAACCCAAGAATCTCTTTCCCAGATCTCAGGACGCTACTTGTTTCATATCAGGGCCCTGACTTTGACATGGGAGACCAGCTGAGGCTGTGTCTTCAGTCTCCTATGTAGCTCTGCCACGATCCTTCTAATTATTTTTGCCCCAAACTGTTAAGCACTAAACTTAGTACGTTTCTCATGATTTTACACTGCATGTGAGAATATTAAGTAATTTTGATGCTACTGTGTGCCAGGATTATCATTCTCAGTTTCTACCAGCAATGGAGTCCTTATTGCTGTCTGACTGAAAAGCGATCCAGCCAAAATCTCATCCTGAGGATTGACTCACTTCTAGAACTTTCTTAGCATGGAGCCTCTGAAAGCAGAGCTGGGGGGAAAAAAAGACTTGCATCCAGGTAGCTTATGGGGCAAGTGATCCAAAGAAGCAGTTGTAAAGAGGGGAGTTGTAGAAGATGAAAGGAAAGAAAACTGCCTCCTTCCCAGGCCGGTGACCTAAGGCTTGCTAGGCTTGTCTGAAGCTTGAGTGGGATGTGTGGACATTCCCCCATCAGTGACAGGGAGCCATACCTCCCCATTCTGAACACACCACCCAGATCCTAGGCAACTGGACCACACAAAGCTTAAGGGCATGTTTCCCATAAGTCCTGGTCCCCATACAAGGGGTTCTGGTCCTCCCAGCTGCTCCTCATGCCTCTGCCACTGCTCTGCGACCATCAACCTGGCTCCAAGGAGAATGGAAAACCTTTCACCCAGAGCAGGAAAAGCAGAGCTGGAAGACTGGAGGCCCAAAGGCAGAATTCTCAGTCTTCTGACAGTGTCACTGGAAACTGGCCTTAACTGTCATCTTTCTCTCCCTTAGCACAGTTCATTGAACGTTGGCTAGTTATTAAATATTATCAGCACTACCTCCTTCCAGTGTAGATCACATAGCTGGTTACTGTTCCTGAAATCCGTCTATGACTTACCCTTGCCTCTAATGTCCAAGAGTTTAAAGAGTTTTTTTCTTCTGAAATTTGATTGCAGCTTAGAGCACTGTAGTTAATATCTTAGAAGACCCTGGCACAAAGTAGCTTGACTGGGTTTTGCCTCAACTATGCACACTCTCTTTGTGTTTGCCCTAAAGGCCAATTTTTCCTCCAATTTGAGACTGCTTAAATCATACAAATGGTACAAAAATCATAATTTCTGTCCCTAGACCTAAGGTAAATTCCCCCAGGCAATTATATTTCGCATGGCTGAAACATGAGTAGAATAAAAATGGCTACAATCCTCTTGATGCTGTTTGAATTCCTAATGCATTATGAGTCTCTTAAGAACATGACATTAATTTAGGGCTGTTAACTAAAATACTGTATATCAAAAGACATATTCTTTGCTTGTTTATGTACTTATGGTGGAATAAACTTCAGTTATTATGGCAAAGCCTATGAAAAATGTATACATAGGTTTTAACACAATCTGTAGCATACAAAGATCCTTCTCAGGAAATGTGATATATTCAAACCAGTGTGCCTTACATCCCAGATTCCGTAATTGTTATTTTATGCTATAGTATCTAAAAACCTAATCACAGGAGACCTTGCAAGGGGCTTTTTTAGGAGAATGAGAATCCCCTAGCATTTCACCTAAGAGCTCAGAAATGCGTTTATCTGGAGAGCAGTGAATATTGACAAAAAATTCAAAAATGATTATAAAATTTGCACAACACTGGTACACAAATCACTTACACCCCTTCTTGTAGGATCTTGACCAGTTTTGTCAGGAAGGGCCTTTTCTCCTTTTCCTAGGCATCCATTTCTCGACGGGTGGTTCCTGGGCACCTCCTTTTGCCCCAGCACAGTGTGAGGCGCACGCAGACGTGGTCCCTCCTCTCAGGGAGTTCACATTCTGGGTAATCCAGATTGTCCAAGGACTATGGAAGAAAGAAATATGACGACGTGACAGAAATTCAGAGAGGGTGGGTATCTCCTTTGGATGTGAGAGTGCCCTCCTCTGGCACTTTGGATGCCTGGCCAAGCCTCAGGCTGCAAGTCTCAGAGGGAAGCGAAAGTGACAAGTCCCAGGTGGAAAAGAACTTGCTAACTGTATCTTTGTGTTCATTACTTTTTTCTAATTTCAGAGGTTAATTTCAAGCTTTTTTTAAATTTGGGGTTTATTTTTAGCTTTTATTTCCCCAAAACTGAAGTATTGGGTTAGAGAATATTAACTGGTTTATGACTACTTATACATACTTATACTTATACTACTATATATACTTATATAACAGGTTACATATATATATATATATGTGTGTGTGTGTGTATATGTATGTATATATATGTATGTGTGTATATATATATAGTGACACATACATGGATACACACATATGTATATAAATAGAGAGATTCAACTAAAAAAGTTACACCAATTTATGCCCCTATCGTCAATGTACAAGAAAAGTTATTCATCTTTCTCTTAATCTCCTTTAAGATATTTGCAAATTTGATAAATATAAATAATATCCAATTTCTTTCACTTCTTTTTATCATATTTTTTTTTTTTTATTAATGTTATGATAGATTACAACCTTGTGAGATTTCAGTTGTACATTTTTGTTAGTCATGTTGTGGGTACACCACTTCCCCCTCCGTACCCTCCCCCCACCCCCCCTTTTCCCTGGTAACCACCGATCAGATCTCCTTCTCAATATGCTAATTTCCACCTATGAGTGGAGTCATATAGAGTTCGTCTTTCTCTGACTGACTTATTTCGCTTAACATAATGCCCTCGAGGTCCATCCACATTGTTGTGAATGGGCCAATTTCGTCTTTTTTTATGGCTGAGTAGTATTCCATTGTGTATATATACCACATCTTCTTTATCCAATCATCAGTTTCTGGGCATGTAGGCTGGTTCCACGTCTTGGCTATTGTAAATAATGCTGCGATGAACATAGGGGTGCAACGGACTCTTGAGATATCTGATATCAGGTTCTTAGGATAGATACCCAGTAATGGGATGGCTGGGTCATAGGGTATTTCTATTTTTAACTTTTTGAGAAATCTCCATACTGTTTTCCATAGTGGTTGTACCAGTTTGCAGTCCCACCAATAGTGTATGAGGGTTCCTTTTTCTCCGCAACCTCTCCAACATTTGTCGCTCTTGGTTTTGGATGTTTTTGCCAATCTAACGGGTGTAAGGTGATATCTTAGTGTAGTTTTGATTTGCATTTCCCTGATGATTAGCGATGATGAACATCTTTTCATGTGTCTATTGGCCATATTCATATCTTCTTTTGAGAAATGTCTGTTCATGTCCTCTGCCCATTTTTTGATCGGGTTGTTTGTTTTTTTGTTGTTAAGCAGTGTGAGTTCTTTGTATATTATGGAGATTAACCCTTTGTCGGATAAGTGGCTTGTAAATATTTTTTCCCAATTAGTGAGCTGTTTTTTTGTTTCAATCCTGTTTTCCCTTGCCTTGAAGAAGCTCTTTAGTCTGATGAAGTCCCATTTGTTTATTCTTTCTATTGTTTCCCTCAACTGAGGAGTTACAGTGTCCGAAAAGATTCTTTTGAAACTGATGTCAAAGAGTGTACTGCCTATATTCTCTTCCAAAAGACTTATTGTCTCAGGCCTAATCTTTAGGTCTTTGATCCATTTTGAGTTTATTTTGGTGTGTGGTGAAAAAGAATGGTCAATTTTCAATCTTTTGCATGTGGCTGTCCAGTTTTCCCAGCACCATTTGTTGAAGAGACTTTCTTTTCTCCATTGTAGGCCCTCTGCTCCTTTGTCGAAGATTAGCTGTCCATAGATGTGTGGTTTTATCTCTGGGCTTTCAATTCTGTTCCATTGATCTGTGGACCTGTTTTTGTACCAGTACCATGCTGTTTTGATCACTGTAGCTTTGTAGTATGTTTTGAAATCGGGGATTGTGATTCCGCCGGCTTTGTTTTTCTTGCTCAGGATTGCTTTAGCAATTCGCGGTCTTTTGTTGCCCCATATGAATTTTAGGATTGTTTGTTCAATTTCTGTGAAGAATGTTCTTGGGATTCTGATTGGGATAGCATTGAATCTGTATATTGCTTTAGGTAGTATGGACATTTTAACTATGTTTATTCTTCCAATCCATGTGCAAGGAATGTTTTTCCATCTCTTTATGTCATCGCCTATTTCTTTCAAGAAAGTCTTGTAGTTTTCATTGTATAGATCCTTCACTTCCTTGGTTAAGTTTATCCCAAGGTATTTTATTCTTTTCGTTGCGATTGTGAATGGGATAGAGTTCTTGAGTTCTTTTTCTGTTAGTTTATTGTTAGTGTATAGAAATGCTACTGATTTATGCACGTTAATTTTATACCCTGCTACTTTGCTGTAGTTGTTGATTATTTCTAATAGTTTTTCTGTGGATTCTTTGGGGTTTTCTATGTATAAGATCATGTCGTCTGCAAACAACGAGAGTTTTACTTCTTCGTTACCTATTTGGATTCCTTTTATTTCTTTTTCCTGCCGAATTGCTCTGGCCAGCACCTCCAGAACTATGTTGAATAGGAGTGGTGAAAGTGGGCACCCTTGTCTTGTTCCTGTCCTCAGAGGGATGGCTTTCAGCTTTTGTCCATTGAGTATGATGTTGGCTGTGGGTCTATCATATATTGCAAATTTGATAAATATAAATAATATCCAATTTCTTTCACTTCTTTTTATCATATTTTTAAATATAACATTGAAAAATACAAAAGAATATTTGTAACAGGTACATGTTATGAAACAAAATGATACACATGAACCCATAACCCAGCCAATAACTTGCATCCATCAATGACCAACTCCTCTGTCCCCTCCCTCCTCCTTGCTCCAGCCCCAGTGTAACCTCTATCCTGAATTTTACGTTCATTATTCGCTTGTCTTTCTTTTAAAATAATTTTATAACATATGTATATTATAACTGAATAATATCTTAGTGAGTTTAGTTTTTTAGCTTTATAAAAATGGTATCATAGTCAATGGAGTTCTGCAACTTGATATTTTCACTCAACAATATGTTTCTAAGATTCATCTGTTATGGCACATAATTGAAGTTCATTCACTTTCACTGCCATATAAATATTCTATCATTTTCTTGTTGGATTGTTTTCAGCCTGTGTTATTATGAATCCATATTAATATCTCATAAAAATCACCTTGTGTATCAAAAAGCATTCAAGATAACGCCAAATATTTTTCCAATGTACCAAGGGAAACATTGGCTGTACCAATGTAGGTTTCCACCAGCAACATAAAAGGTATTCCATTTATCCTCCTTCAATACTCAATATGGTCAGATTTCTTCATCGTTGGCAAGCTAGTGGTTATAAAATAATATCTAACCGTGGTCCTACTTGGTATTTCCCTGATTACTAGTGAAACAGAGCATCTCTTCTTACAGTTATGTGCCATCCACGTGTTCTCTTCTGTGAAACACCAATTCCTATCTTTTGCCCGTTTTTCAATTGTATTTAGTCATCTATCTTATAGATTTGTAGAAGTTCATTGCAAATTCTGGATACTAATCCTTTGTTGATTATATATATTACAAATATATTCTCCCAGTGAATGATTTGATTTTCATTTGCTTTATGGTATTTTTCAAAGAAGTCTTGATTTTAAAGTAGTCACATTTATCAGCTCTTTCTTTTATGAGTTTCTGTGTCTTGTTTAAGAAATTCCAAGGTTAGAAAGATATTCTCTTATATTCTGTTCTCAAAGTATCAAGGTTCTGCCTTTCACATTTTAAGTACTTAATCAACTGGAATTGATTTTTGTGTTTTGTGTGAGATGGGAATCCAGTTTCAGTTTTATGCATGTGGATACTCAGATGTTCCAGAATCATTTATTAAGTAGTTTCTTTTCCCCCAATTATCTGCAATGCCACTGCTCTTATATATCAAAGTTTCACAAGCATGTGGGCCTCTTTCTGGACTCATTTTGTTCTACTGGTCAGTTTGTCTAACCCTATACCAATATCCAATGCATAAATGCTACAGATTTATAAGACATCTTTATATCAGCTAGAGCAAGTCCATCTACCTTATGCATCTTGACTATTTTTGACCCTTTTCTCTTCCATGTAAATTTTAGAACCAACCTGTCAACTTCAGTGAAAATCTCATTCAGCTTTTATTTGGAATTTGGAGAACATAAACAATTTCATGGTCTTGAGTATGCCTCTCCAAAAACATGAATATCATTCCATTTTCTTGGGTGTTCTTTAATGTCCTCCAATAAGATCTTATGATATTCTGTATATAGACCTTACACATCTCTTGTTAGAGTTATTCCTAGTGTGGAAGGTTGCCATTTGTCTCCAAAAATCCATCCTCCTCTTCCTGGGTACACAGCCGCCCAGCAAGACTCTGTTCACCCCAGGAGTGATGGTGCATTTCTAGGTCACTCCAACTTAAAGAAATGCTGCTTTCCCTGGACTCAGCTTTTCCTCCTGTTGTCTTGACCACAACATTGATGTGGGAGTGGCCCAGCATTGATCATTCAGATGAGTACGTTGCTGGGAATGACAAAGTAGAAGGAACCTAGGTCTCTAGATGACCTATCAAAGCGGAACTGTCCTGCCAGCCTAGACCAGCCAGGTTAAAACTTCTCTGTTATTTAAGCCATGCTATTTGTGGGTATTTGTTATGGTGCACTTTTTGTTTTTTACACTGTTAGATTCTGTTTAGTAATATTTTCTTCAGGATTTTTACATTTATGTTTAAGAGTAAGATTAAACTGTAATTTTCCTTTATTCTAGTGTTCTTTTCTTGTTTTGATACCATAAAATGCATTAAGAATATTTCCACTCTTTCAATCCTCTGGAAGAATTTACATAAGATGGAATGATCTGTTTCTAGAAAATTTAGTTGAACTCCTCTGTAAAATCATCTGGATCTCATATTGTTCTTGTTGGGAAGAATTTTACTATCGAATGATTTGCTTTCCTTAAACTTCCTTTGTTAATAAATACTAAGGGCCATCACAATGCAGTTTTAATCTCCATTTTAAAGGAGTTGATCGTCTCTCCATATGCTCATTAATTGTAGGTTTCTTATCTTGTGGGCTGCCAGTTTATTTCCTTTTCCCATTGCAATCATATAAATTGCTGATGAAAATAATCCATAACCAATCTATAAATGAAAATTTGGGTGAGTTTATTCTGAGCCAAAATGTGAGGACCATGACCTGGGGCGTTCCTTCACAAAGGAAGGAAGGGCACCAAAGAAGTGGGTGTACAGAGTGGTTATATACCCTCAAAGAGGATGTTTCGCATATGATCGAAATGTCCCTTTTACAATAGTCACAAGACTACTCTGTCGGCACAGCGATTGATGGACACAGCAGGTAGTAGGTCTGCTGTCTCGTGCTGTGGACACAGCAGGGTGGCAGTTCTGCTGTCTCGAGCTGGTTGGTCACAGGTGAGCACAGCAATCAGTTCCTAGCCTAAGGAAAGATGTTTATCCTTAAGGAAATGCCAACGTGGCGGGAAGTTGCACCTTTATCTTAAGGGCATTTGTTCTTGTCTTTGGAACATAACAAATGTTTAAAGCAGATATACAATGCATGCTTGATGGCCATGTCAGGCCCTTTTGGAAAGACAAAATCAGGCTGAATTAGGTTTACACCAAATGGCTTCCTCATGTACTCCAATATTTGCTATTCCTTGCCATTTCTATTTGTCAAGATCAATTCTGCTTCCTCTCCCACCATGGATGGAATACCATTCCCTACCCCAATGATCTGGGGCTTGGCTGTATGACTTGCTTTAGCCAACAGAATGTTAGCAGACATGATATAAGCAAAAGGCTTTAACTGTACTTCCTCAGGCTGGTTTGTTGCTCATACCTTTGCCATCACCATGAGAACCAGTCCTGGGTAATCATCAGTCTTAGAGTGATGAGACACTTGGAATAGTCCTGCACCCAAACTGCGTCCTGAAGCCAAGCCCAGCCAACTGGCAGCCTGAAGCAGAGTCACTAGTCCAGTCCAACCTAATTCAGTCAAATCAGAGTTGACCGGCACACTCACATGAGAATAAAGTGCTGTTGTTACAAGCCACTGAGTTTTAAGGAGATTTATTACGTAGTATTATTGTAGTAATAGCTGACTAACACATCTATTTATCTATCAGCATGCTAGAGAATTTCTTATCAATTTTTGTAGTTATTAACATATAATTTTATATATAATTATAATTTATATATAACTTTATATAATTGTTAGCTTATTGCCGTAACTCTTCCTCCTCACCCCCACTAGAGTCTGTCTTGTATTTTGATGGTGTTTCTTAATTTTACATAAGGAAACTCCCATTTTTAGTTAAATTTGTACATTTTTTCTCTGTTAATCTTATACTACTTTTGAAACTAAACAGTCTTTCCCAGTGCTGAGATTTAACAAATAGTCAATTCCATTTTCTGTTTTTCTAAAACTCTAAAAATATGTAATACTGTAATCTATCTGGAATAAAAGAGGTATACTAGTCATTCCTAGATCCTCTTATTTTCTTCCTAAGTTCAATGTAGTATATCTGGGAGTCCTAAAATTAATCCTGTTTTTAATTGAAAAAAACGTTTAAATTGAAAACTAATTAAGATTATATACTAGTCATCTTCTTAGCTAACATGTTTGTTGTTGCTTTAAATTTTTAATTAAATTAGCATACGGATTTAACTATTCCAATTACTTTGTGTTTAACCAAGCTGAAATTAAGCTTTCATTTGCCGCCGAATTTCTCTAGAGAATTTAAATTCACTACAATCTTCTAGTAATCCACATCTCTGTTCCTTATTAACCAAAATAATTTAATTGCTTCCAAAAATTTTTACTATTTCCAGTTCCTGGATTATCTTATGATCCTCTTGTCTGGTCGGGTTGGAATTGAAGGATGCATATTTCATTGTTATGACAAATAAAAATGGCAAGCAATAGGATATATTGGAGTATATGAGGAAGTCATTTGGTATAAACCTAATTTGGCCTGACTTTGTTTTTTCCAAAAGGGCCTGAATTTGGCTATTGAGCACACACTGCATATCTGCTTAGACATTTCCTATGGCCAGAACAAAGGCCCTTGAGATAAAGGTGCAACTTCCCCCTACATTAGCATTTCCTTAGGGATAAGCATTTTTCCTTAGGCTAGGAACTGATTGCTGAACTCACCTTTGACCACCCAGCTCACCTGTGACCACCCAGCTGGAGACAACAGACTGCCACCCTGCTGTGTTCACTGGGACAGAAGACCTACCTGCTATTTCCATCAATCGCTGTGCCGACAGAGCAGTCTCACGACTGTTGTAAAAGGGACATTTCAATCCTATGTGAAACATCCTCTCTGGGGGTATATAACCAGTCTGTGCACCCCACTTCTTTGGTGCCCTTTCTTCCTTCTGGAAGAAAGGCCCCGGGTTATAATCCTCAGATTTAAGCTCAGAATAAACTCACCCAAATTTTCATTTATAGATTGGTTATGGATTATTTTCGTCAACAGTTACAAGGACTAGAAGAGTGTTGTGTGAATAGCATCGCCATATTGCAGGTATCCTGGTGTGAGTGAATGTCTTTCCCTCCCTGACTCTCCCAGGTGGAATTTCTTGCTCTTTTCTCTGTAGTCCCATAGCAGTGTGTTTATAGGACTTGCATTGCAATGTGCTTTTGTTTATGTGTTTGTTCATCCCATTTGACTATGAGTCCCCCATTGGCAGTCATTCATTTCTAGTTGTCTAGCACCTACCTTGGTACTTGGCTCATAGAAGATGCTCAGTAGATGTTGATTGATTAGTCAGCTGATTGGAAGGTTGGGTGATACTAAAATGATAGTGGGCAGCCTATTTGGTTAGCTTCCTTCCTCCTTCCTTTCACAGTTAGAACATGACCAATATATAATCCACTCAAACTCTTGTGCCAGGTCATTCTTTTCTCTCTCTCACTCCAGTTAGTTATCCGAGGGCCCAACATCACATAGGAGGTAGGAAAGTGGGAATAAGAAGGATTATCCCCAGTTTCTAAAACTAAGTTATTCCAGCAATGTGGTATGTTGGAAAGAGCACTGAACTGGGAGTAAGGGGCTTGAGGTCTAAGTTCAGCTCTTCCCCTGAATATCCAGTTTAGGGCCGGTCCCTTCATTCCCCAGGGCTGCAGTTTTGCCATCTGTAAATTGTAACGTGCCGTTGCCTTACACAAACGAAGTCCTTACAACTCTAGTTGTTTACGAAACTAATCAGGATTAGCGTCATTCCTTAGGAGCCACACTGCATAGCAGGACGTGGGGCTTTGCAGCCTGGAGGATCTGGCACTGAGTCCAAACTGTCCCGTTACTAGATTAACAGCCTCAGGCAAGTTATTTAACTTCATTGATGCTCAGTTTTCTGTGGGAAGTTTAATACCTCTCTTGCCAAGTTGCTGTGAAATTTAAGGGAGATAAGGGACACGAAGCACGTGCCACCGTGCTTAGAACCCAGTAGAGACTAGACAAGGACTTCAGTGTGCTGATCACAGCCCTGTCCTTACACACAGAGGAAGCACATCTCTCACCTTTCAGTTACACTCCACATACATCACACACACGAGCACACACGCACACACGGTGGGAGAGGTAAAGACAATAGAAATCCACCAATTTTAATGGTATTTTTTCCTATGGTGTTGGGACTATCATTGCCAAAAAGGAAGGCTATCTTAGAGGCAGTAATTTCATGGTTAAGTATTAAATTCTCAATGTTTTACAATCATCAAAGAAACATTCCCTAGGTAATTCTCTCTGCAATGAAATAAAAAATTTCTAGACACGTAGAACCTGGAACGTGGATGATTAGGTTCTTTAAATCCAGGACAAAGGTACCATTCATGTGTAGGTCCTTTCCAACTTTTTAAATTATAAAGAATATTTCATACACAGCAATATTACATAACAGCACAATAAAGCAGTATCACCAACTGTTCAAAATATTATGTTTCTGCTGTACTCTACATCCTAGATCTGCATACTAAAGCTTTGTGATTGCTTGTTTTTTTGTTTTTTTTTTAAGATTTTATTTTTTCCTTTTTCTCCCCAAAGCCCCCCGGTTCATAGTTGTGTATTCTTCGTTGTGGGTTCTTCTGGTTGTGGCATGTGGGACGCTGCCTCAGCGTGGTTTGATGAGCAGTGCCATGTCCGCGCCCAGGATTCGAACTGACGAAACACTGGGCCGCCTGCAGCGGAGGGCGTGAACTTAACCACTCGGCCACCGGGCCAGCCCCTGTGATTGCTTGTTTTGAAACAAAACTCACATACCTACAAGCCTTCAAAAGCCCAGAGGGAGAGAACCTTGATGATTCAACTGTTGTCTTCAGTTGGCTTGTGAAATGCTTGATTTGGGAGCATTTTCTTCACAGATTTTGAGGTAGAGCCAATGCCTAGTCTGCCCAGCAGAGGGCAGCAGGACCCACGGGAAAGCACCAACAGTATTTACCGCGTTGTGAAACAAGGCTCCAAAGGAGGGCAAGCCGTGGCCTAGGGGGATGACATGCCCATCCCGGCCAAGAAGAGCACCAGGAGCCAGTGCAGAATGAAAATACGGGTCCCTTGTTCAGAAAGCAAGAACAAAGCTCTTCCTTTCTTCTGCAGTCTCTCTCTCGACCTGTCGTGTTGTGTTTGCTATTTAATGTCAGCTCCCTCAGGCACAGGGATACCGACAGGGTGGGTACAGACCCTCAGGGCCCCCGCCCTGTGACTGGGGCTCGAAGGAGGTGACCGGGCCCCTATCGGCCCACCTGCCTCCGTGCCCAGGCCCTGTGGCGGCGAGGGCAGCAGCAGTCCCAGGCAGGGGCAGGAGCTGGTGACCCAGAACACAACCCAGGGTGGTGAGGAGGCTGTGGGAGGCAGGACTGCGTGTGAATGGAGGTTCCAAACCCCGGCACAGGTTCCTTTGGCCCAGTGACTTCACTTACAGACCACAAGTGCAAGGATTAAATTATTGAGAATTTCAAGCTGGCTACCACAGAGCCTGAAAAGGGGGCCGGGGGGGGGGGGGGGGGTGGGGGCAGGAGGGGGCCCTTTCTGAGTGTGGAGCCTTGTAGGACTATACCGGTCACATACCTGTCCAGACTCTCTGAGTCCAGGCAATGCTAACAACCTAGGTATCCCTAAATCCAGACTGTGCTGTCACCTGCATGCTTTCCAGCTTCTGGAAGAAAAGGGGTAACAACTCCCCATGACCCTTCAACCATCAGAATAGAAAACATCACCACAGCCCAATCTCCTCTCTTCAACCTCCTTAACGTTTCCTGAGCACCCCAAGCTTACTGTCACCTTGGGATCTTTGCCCTTAACTGTCCACTCCCCTGCACTGCTCTTGCCCAGAGACTGTGGGGACGCCCTCCCTCCCTTCATTCAGAACTCTGCTCCGATGTCACCTTATCAGGGACGCCTTCCCCAGCTAAAATAGCAGCCCCTCCGGGTGGGGCCTGACCCTATAACCAGCTATATTTTCCCTCAGAGCACTTATCACCGACAGCTGAAGTGGTATATATTGATTTGTCTGCTTTTGGTGGCTCTGCACTGACTGGAATGTCCATAGGAGCAGGATTTTTGTGGGGTTTTGGTCCATGACTATCTCCAGCTCCTAGAACAGTGCCTAGCATGTTAAACACTTGAATGCTGAAATGAGAATAAATGTCTTGACAACTCACTGTCTGATGGCACAGTGACCGAAGAACAGCTGGGGCGGGACCTGCAGGGTGTACCTGCCAGCTCCACAGATGGGGTGGGAGAAAAGATCCCTTAGCCTGTGTGCGGATTGGCTCCAAAGAAGAGCACCAACCTTGCATAGTACCTTCCTATTTTCCCATCACCTCATCTGCAACACTTTCACAACACTCCTGGAGAATGACTGCTTCACCCTTTTTGCAGGTGAAATAAATAAGGCCCGGAGAAGTAAAGCCTCTTACTCAGTCACACAGCTCGCAGTGGCAGAGCCAAATCTAGAAGACCAGACCCCAAGACTCCTGACTTTTATCCGTGTCCTCTGTTCCGAGATCATGCTGTTGTGACATGTGGTCTGCAACCTGAGCTTTTCATTTTATCCCAGGGTCAGGAGGTTAGACCAACTGCCCCTCACAAGTCTACCTAGTGGCCCAGCACCTTAGGAATTTACTCAGCTTGTTTGCAGAGAACAGTCAGCTTTGCATTGGATTCAGTTCAGGGTCAATATTCAATATTTCTTTGTTAATAAACCCAAGCATATGATGTTTCTAAGCAACTGCATATCAAATGTCAAGAGAAAATATAGGGGAGTGCCTTGTGCGTTGTGAAACATTGCAATAGACAGGCATATTCTAAGTGATGTGATTCTAAGCGTTTGCTTCCTAACTGATCATTGATCTCTGGCCCCTGAGGAGTTCACTGTCTGGCCCTGAGCAAGGCACTTGTTCCAGCCCAATACTGTAGCTCATTAGCCACAACTACATTTCATGTGCGGGTTTTCTTTGTGGTGAACTTTAATATTCAGAGGAGAATAGACACTCTTTATTCCTTTAATTGTGTTTTCCTAATTAAATTGCAAATTGTAATTGCTTCTTACTCTTCAAAGGAAGATCTTAGATTTCACCACTGAGTTCCTAGGCTCACATTTTATCTTAACTATTTTTAACCTTGACACAACTAAGTAACCAAATAGACCTTGTATCACAGATTACTTCTGGAAAAATATAAAATTTCCTGGTTGACGATAATCCTCACAACACGGTTATCTAGTAGTGTCTGATGTATTATTATTACAAAAGGGACAGGAATAATACACTTCAGCGTATCTAGACAAAATGAACTATATCATACCCTTCTCTATGAACCACTGTGTTTTTCATTTCCTAATCTTTAAAGTGGAAGAAATTCCATCTGACTCTTCTCTACTCAAAGGAAGATGATAAAGATTAATTTAACACTCTAGGAAAAAGCAAAAATATTACAAAAATAAATTTTGGCAAGTAAAGGAAACATAGCTGTCTCATAACAAGCTGGTAAAGATGATGAGATGTGTAGAACATAGAATTTTAAAACTGGAGGAGACCCCAAAGGTGATCTGGCTCAAATTCATTTGACAGAGGAATAAACAAAAATGCAGAAATAGAAAATTATCAGAGTTTGAGATATCTATTTTAAAGTTTTCCTTTGACAGACTAAGATTATATAATTAACTATGTTTAAAGAGGGAATGAAACTTACTATTTAACTCATTTAGAATACATCACAACAGTGAGACAACTAGTATCTCTTTTAGGGGTTCCAGACTATTTACAGCAGCTTCTTTATTCTTCATAGGTCAGGCTTTCCAGATCCTTCACCTCCTGATTACCCTCAATGAATTTTAAATTAGTGTCCTTCTCAAAATGACTAAACTTAAATCCTCAATCCTATTCTCACCAATATAGGGAACTGTGACATTGTCACCTCCTTGAAACCCAGGTGGGCCTAATTAATGCAAACCAAAATCACATCCACTTTTGGAACACCTGCATAAGCTAAAAGCTGTAGGCCTCTCCTGTGTAAACTGCTTTAAAACCAGTGGACATCTGTTCTTTTTGTCTGCTTAGTATCCACGTCTCCTACTCCTGCACCAGCACCTGAATTTTCCTTTGGGGAGTTACCACTCTGTCCATTGGAGAGAATCTTGGAGGGACTATCAATCCAGATGGCCTGCCCTGTGCTGGCCAAGCGGTGGGCATGTGACTCTGGCTAGACCAACCAGCTGCCCTCTCTCCAGCATCTTGACCCAGAAGGAGATTCCAGCAGGAGCTGATTGATTCTAAAGACAGTTACTTCTAGTCTCCTGGATCCTCAAAATTATTCTGGTTTTGGAGCTCCCAAGTCTTGGTTCTTCAGCTTTACCTTTGATTCTGTGAATACCCCTATTTCTCCCAGTAAAATCCTTCTTTTGCCTTTTGTTAAAACAAAGTCAGTTTCTGTTGCTATTAACCAAAATCTCTACCTGGCACACCTGGCCTCCAAGCTATTTTCTGGTTTGTTTCCTTGTGTGTTTCCTGCCTCTCCTCCTCTTCTGTCAGAGAAGGCACCTTGTCTGCCCTGGGATCTCAGAACTGAGAACTGTGTCAGAAATAGTGGAAGCTCTCAAGAAACATATGTTGGATGCATGACTGATACACAATTCCCTAAATAATCCAGTCGTCAAATCCAAGTACCTTGGGATGACAAACTAAAGAAATGGGATTTTTTAGTTAGTCTATTTCTTTATAAATATGAATTCATAAAAGAAAGAGAAAAAAGTCTATAAGCAACTATTTAAGACCTGATCCTCACTAACTAAATTCAAGTCCTGTTTTCTGCCAAATTAGCCTCAGAACTGACCAACTGGGCAAAGGGTAGAGAGGACCTTGTAACAGTGTGAATGATTCAACTCACACTGAACCCCGGGGAGGGGCTGCAGCTGCTGAGGCCACAATCATGCCCCTCCTCCTCCCAGCCCAACAAGATGGGGGGAAAAGTAGTCAAGTAGAAATGATCCATATAGAAACGGCTTTGCATTTCTGTACTTGCTATGTAATCCACGGCCTAAAACTAGTCTTGGTTTAAAAAGAATGAGGAGGGGCGAGCCCTGTGCCACAGTGGTTAGGTTTGTGCACTCCACTTTGGTGACCAGGGGTTCGCTGGTTTGGATCCCAGGTGCTGACCTACACACCACTCATCAAGCCATGCTGTGGTGCCATCCCACATACAAAATAGAGGAAGATTGGCACAGATGTTAGCTCAAGGACAATCTTCCTCACCAAAAAAAAAAAAAAGAAAAAAAGGAATGAGGAGAAACAGTAAGAAAGGGAAAAGGAAGGTGATGATAGGATTGTTGTGGCCAGTGTTTGCTGACAATGATAATGAGATGAATACTGAAGACGTAGGCACAATAAGAAGATGTTCACAGACTTCCCACCCCCAGATATATAAACAAAATCTGAATTATTAGTGCTTTGGAGGACTTTAAAAAACCATAGGGAGGCTATAGAGTAAAAGCCCTAGATTGTGGAAGTGCCACTTGGCTCTTACTCTCACAGAGGCCTTACCAGAGATACTCATTGATAATGGCTAATGTGAAGTGAGTGTGCATTGTGAGCCAGACGCAGACTGTGCTAAGAGATTTGCATATGTGATTCTGGGGTAGCTGCTACTAAAATCTCTCATTTTACAGATTAAGAAAGTGAGGTTTAGAGAGGTTAAGCAACTTGCTCAAGGCCACGCAGCTAGCAAGATTTCAAGGGGATCGCAAGCGCTGCTCATCTGGAGAGCAGGAAATGGGGTACGATTAAGGAGAGAGGCTAGTGAGATCCACATTTCAGCCTGCATTATGGATGTGAGGGAGAAAAGGATTAGGGGAGGAGAAAACCAGAGTGGAATCTAGCAGTATTCAAACTACCCAGCTTTCCTGGGGACCTGGATGTGTCCTGAGCCCACCCAAGGGACTGCTGCTCATTCCCACCCCACTCCCTCTCTGTACTGTTGCTTCCAAGCTGTTCCCGGTCCACCCTCAGCAAACAGCACCTTCCAACCCCTGGTAGCAGGTTAATCTAACTGAGAAACGTGGTGTCCTGATTTCAGCTGTCTCAGTGAAAAATAATGAGAAGTGTTTTTCTCACCCCACTCCCAGAAAGCACTCATGCCTTTGAGTCTTGAAATCTTGGCTTTTCCCTTGACCCAGAGAAGAAAGAACAAGTCTCTAGAAGTGCCCTAAGTTTTGAGAAAGAGGGAGTGTGACCCCTCCAGCCCCAGGACCAGCTGGATCCTCTAAAGAGAAGCTCTCAAAATATCGTCCCCTAGGGGTCCCCAAGACCCTTTCAGTGGATCCAGGAGGTCAAAACTATTTTCATAATAATACAATGTTATTTATCTTTTATAAAATTCACTCTCTCATGAGGGTACAATGGAGTTGACCAGAGGCTACCTGATGTGCGACGTCACAACAGTTGAATGCAGAGGCGGATGTGAGAATCCGGCTGTCTTCTGTTAAGTCAGATATTAAGTGGTTTGAAAAAATGTAAAACAATACCATCTTCTCATTCACATTTTTTTGTTTTGGAAAATATATTAATTTTACACCAAAATACATTACTTAGGTTAATGTGTAATGGACTTATTAATATTTTTTAACTGAATTAATAAAGATTTTAAACATTTCTCAGTTTTAATTTCTGATACAGTAAATATTGATAGATATAACCCACATAAACAAAAGCTCTGTGGAGTGCTCAATAATTTGTAAACCAAACATAATGAATTCCAAGAGTGTTGGAAACCTGAACCCAGCTTCCACGTACCCCAGAGATGACTGGCTCCAAGTCAGGGTGAGTGCCTGGATGTCTATATGGAGGCTGGGGTCTAAATCCGCAACGCTCAGGAGCATCAGTGAGGTTCTGCTGTAGTTGAACTGCCATCAGTGGAGAGGCCCACGCCCGTGGGCACCACTCCAGCCCACCTGAGTAGCAAAGCTGGGCTGGACAACCACATTGTGCAATCGAAGCAAGAGGGATGATGGCAGCCACCATTCTTTTTCCCTGAGGCCTATAAGCCCTGGGATTCTGTTAAAGAATCTAATAGAGAAGGGCAGTAGGAGCCCTAATAATGACCAACATTGACTATGCCACCAACTAGGGAGGTGAGGATGTGGAGCCAGATTTGATTTGTCAAAAAACAAAAACGTCAGGTGTCATGTACCTGAATGTCATGAAACAAATTCATATCTGCTGCACATTCTTCCTTTCCACATCACTATAATCTTCCAAACTTCCTCAAAACCTCAAAAACCTAGCCTTTTTTTTTTTGATAAGGAAGATTGGCTCTGAGCTAACAACTGTGTCAATCTTCCTTTATTTTGTATGTGAGATGCTGCCACAGCATGGCTTGATGAGTGGTGTGTAGGTCCATGCATGGGATCCGAACCCGCAAACCCTGGGCAGCGAAAGAGGAGCATGTGAACTTAACCACTATGCCACCAGGCTGGCCCCCTGTTTTTCTGGCCTCCTTATCAGCAGCAACCTCTCCTCCGTACCCCTTCATTGCATACTTCCATTCCCTCCTACAGCCACAACCCGTACCTTCTCATCACCTGGACCCACCCTCCCCTGGAATTCTAGCTCCAGCATGCATGTTATGATCATACCCTCAGCCTCCTGGCTGGATCACCCAGTTACTTCCCCTGTATCAGTTCTTTCCCCTTGTCCAGATCTCTAGTCCCGTGATCCTTCTCCCTTGCCCCTATCTACTTCTCCTGTCAACACTCCCCTCCTTCCCTAGCTGAGACTCGATGTTTTATCCTATCAAATTTCTCTTGGCATTCTCAACAACTCACCTCACTGTCTTTCCATCACACCCACCCAGCAATACCTACACCCTGGATTACTCTAACTATTGGCCTTCTCAATGTTCTTAAGCACTATGGAAGAAAACCATACCACCTCACAGATTGTGTCACTCACTGCAAATTCATGGTGTTTGACCCAAGTTGCACTCACAACCTTACCAGCCGATTCTTCCAAGTTGCTTTCTTTGAATCTCCTTCCCACTCTCCACAATGGTTATTTCAAACCTTCTCCTCATTCCTCAAATCACTAACTCCACCACTCTCCTCCTCACTCTTAGGTGATGACCTGACCTCTGACTTTCCAGGGAAAATAAAGATACTAGAAAGGAATCTCATAAACCTTTTACCACCTCTCCTACAAACTTAGCTCCATTCACAGCCACCTCCTTTTCTCTGTTGCAGTAGAAGAGAACTTCTACTGAGTTTGAGATCTCATCTCTTCTTTCCTCACAGACACATCTCCATTAGTTACCCCTTCTCTGTCCTGTATCTTCAGTCCCCACTTCCACCAACACATAAATCTCCTCAGTGTCTGAAGAGAAAGTGAAATAAAGAAAACCTCTGCTAAGCCACATCCTCTTCCAGCCATTATACCATCTTTCTCTTTGTCACTTGTCTCTACTCTTTCTCCTCCTAAACTCTTCAATAAGGAGTAATCTGGCTGAAAACAAGCAGATGCCTTTATCAATGAGGAGTCCTTGTTTTCAAGTAACAGAAACCTACTCTGACTTTTCTTTTCAGCAGAAAAAGAATCAATAAGAAAGAAATAGAGGAGGAATCATCAGGAAACCTGGACAACCAGGATCAGAAGAAAGGCAGAAACCAGAACAGCCTTCGTGGTTTAGGTAGTAACCACTGTTCAGCAGCCTTGTCAGGGCCCCACTGTTGAAATGAATGAACTTCAGCTGTAGTTCCTATTCTTGCACAACTTAAGATCCAAAGTCCCAGGAGACTACCAAGAGTCTACACAATGCGGGAGGAAGTTCTCTAAAAAGAAATGAGGGTGCTATGAGAAAAATAAGGGCGTAAAGATACTGGGTGGCACAAACAAGCATTTGCTACAACTCTTTCCATCCTTATTTTATTGAGCTTTTTGCAGCAGTGAACACTCTTCGTTCATTATCTGTTAGGAAACTCTGGAATGTCAGCTCCAGGAGAACAGCCTCTCCAGAACCTTGGACAGGGCCTGCTACACAAAATGCGCTATTTGTTGAGTGAGTGAATGTTGACCACTCATCCTATTGAAATCCTCTCTCCCTTGGCTTTCATGATATCTCACTCTCCTGATTTCTCTCTGAATTAGTTTCCTAGACCCACTGTAATAAATTACCACAAACTCGGTGGCTTAAAACCACAGAAATTTATTCTCTTACAGTTCTACAGGTCAGAACTCGGAAATGCTTCTCCTGAAGACTCTGGTGGGAGAATCTATTACTTTCCTCTTCCAGCTTCTGATGGCTCCAGGCATTCCTTAACTTGTGGCCACATCACTCTAATATCTGCCTCCATCTTTACATCTTCTTCTCCTCTGCGTATATCTAATCTCCCTCTGCCTCTCTCTTATAAGAAGACTTAGGGCCCATGTGGATAATCAAAAATAATCTCATCTCAAGATCCTTACCTACATCATATCTGCAAAGACCCTTTCTGCAAATAAAGTAACATTCCCACATTCTAGGACCCACCTTTGCGAGCCATTATCAGCCTACCACACCCTCCTACCTCTCTGGCCACTCCTCAGCCTTGTTTGTGGGCTCCTTTGCCTGAATTTTAAATGTTGGTGCTCTCCAGAATCCTGTTGAGCCCCATTTTTTTTCTCATTCCACACATCTCCGTGGTAAATCTCATTTTCCTCCAAGATCTCAGTTACCGACTACACATTGACAATTTTCAAATCAACATCTCTGGATTTGAAATTTTTCCTGAAAACTAAACCCATATAACCAACTATTAGAAAACTCTGCTTGCATCTTGGTTGTCTCACAGAAACCCCAAATTCAAACATCCAAAGTTTAGCCCATTGTCTTCCCCCAGAACTGCCCTGCTCTTATGTGCCTGTGTCAGTTAATGGCACCAGTTACCACTTACATAAGCCTGAACTTTGACATCTACCTCATCCTCAAATCTCTCATTCTTTCAGTTCTAAGTCCTGCTGATTCTACCTGTAAGATATTTCTCCAGTCTGTCCAGATTCCAAGCCTACCATCTTTATTCAGGCCAACGTCTTACCAATCTGTCTCCAGTCTTAGCCCAGTCCAACTAATTCTCTAACTGCAGCCAGAATGGTATTTCTAAAATAGCAGTCTGATTCTATTATTCTCCTTGCTTACAGCCATTCAGTGATCCCTTAGAGCAGATTTGGTTTTCCAAAGATGGTTACAACAATATCGTCCACCTCACATGGTCATTAGCAATGTCACCTTGCTTCTCCTCCATCAAGAGGTAGAGGCTAATTTCCCTCCACTTGGATCTGGACTTGTCTGAGTGACTTGCCTGTAACAAATAGAATGCAGCAGAAGTGATGCTGTGTGACTTTTGAGATATGCTCATTCTCCAGGCATTCCCTGTCAGAACTCAGCCACAGTGCTGTAGGAAGCCCAAGCCAGCCTTGTGGAGAGGCCACCTGGAGATCTGCAGGCACAGCCCAGCTGAGCCCATCCTTCAAGCTGTCCTAGCCCGGGCACCAGACATGTCACTAAAAAAGGTTTCAACGACTCTAGCCCCTAGCTATTTGAGCCACCTCCAGCTGTTCAGTCTTTCCAAATGAGGCCCCAGATACTACATAGCGGAGACAAGCTATCTTCTCTGTGCCTGTCAGAATTCCTGACTCACAGAATCTGTACACATAACGAAATGGTCATTGTTTCATGCCACTGAATTTGGATGGTTTTTTACACAGCAATGTCTTCCAATGTCTCCAACATAAAATCCACACTCATGAATCTGTCCTTCAAGATTCCTGCCCTGTTCCAGCTCCACCTCTTGTCATTTCCCCACTCCATCACATCTTCCAACTCTAGTAACCACTGTCAGTTCTCTGAATAAGCCATGTTCCCCCACCTCCAGCCCTTTGTATGCTTATGGCCACACTGATTGACTGACATATACACTCTTAGGCTCCATCTTCCTTCCACTTCCACTACAGAGGCTAGGATAGCAAAACACTCCCACTTCCAGCCTGCTTTGCAGCCAACGGTGGTCATTTATGATTTTGTTTGACCCATAGAAGTTAAGCCACAGTCTGCTGGGAGCTTCTAGGAAAGCTTTTGCCTTCTGACTGAAATGATAGGCATTGCTAGCAACATTTCCTCATTTGCTGTGCCTTCAATACATAAATGATACTAGAGTGTCAACAGCGATCCCGTGACTGTGAAGGGAGCATCAAGAGAATTAGAGAGATAAGGCCTGACATCATGAAGCTTCAGAACCAAGGCCAGCAGCTGCCCATTCCAACTCCTTGTGATGTCATAAAAATAAAACTCTTGTGGCTCCCAGCCGGCCTAATCAGCACTCTCTTCCTTGAAACCAAAATCATTCCTAATCATTCTTACAATGTTATTCCTTCTGCCTGGACACTACCACTGCCCCCTTTGTTCTGTTAACTCCTTTGGATGCTTCCTGTTCCCTGACCATCTGAGCCCACCCCCGACCGCCCTCACAGCATCTTGTGTTCACCTTGCTCTAGCACTGATGATCCCACTTTTTCTTTTTTGGTGTATCCCACATCCTACTATGTTACGGGCTGAACTGTGTCCCCCCAGATCCATATGTTGATGCCCTAGAACCTTAGAATGTGACTGTATTTGGAGACAGGGTCTTTAAAGAGGTAATTAAGGTTTAATGAAGACACATGAGTGGGCTCTAATCTAATATGACTGGTGTCCTTATAAGAAGGGGAAATTTGGACTCAGACACACACACAGAGAAGACTATGTGAAGACGCTGGAAGAAAATGGCCATCTACAACCCAAGGAGAGAGGTTTCAGAAGAAACCAACCCTGCTGACACCTTGATCTTGAACTTCCAGCCTCCAGAACTGGGAAAAAAATCAATTTTTATTGTTTAAGCCACTCACCCTATGGTGCTTTGTTATGGCAGCCCTAGCAAACTAAAGACTAGCCCATATGACCAAGGTGATGGGACATCAACACCTTGATTAGGTTATGTTATAGAAGACTCCATTTTAGCTGAACGGAGAGAGCGATTCTCCTGTCCTCTCAGATGCAAACAGCCATGTTGTGGACTGCCTAGGAAGAAGGCCACATGACAGGGACCCGTGGGCATCTCTGGGAAGTGAAGACTCCCTCCCCACAAAAGCAAGTAAGAAGCCAGGATCCTCAGTTCTATAACCCCAAGGAAGTGAATTCTGCCAAAACTCATGAAGGCTTAGAAGAGACCTTTGAGCTCCAGAGGAGAACACAGCACGGCTGATTGCTTGATTACAGCCTTGTGGAACAGAAGACCCCACTAAGCCATGCCTGGACCCCTGACCCATGGAAACAAAGACATAATAAATGAGTGTTGTTTTAAGCTGCTATGTGTGTGATAATTTGTTACACAGCATAGAAAATTAATACATGCCTGATGCTGAGACTTCTATTTCCTAATAGGAGAGAAGGGGGACAGGTGACATCCCTATGGCTCCAAGCTTGGAATGTTCATTGGAAATTCAGAAATCACACTGAAGCTGTGAAGAGAAAGGGGAATGAGAAATATTAGGCAACTCTCTACCACCCCAGACATATTCTTCTCTCAAGGTTTGATGGAGTAAACAAAAACTAGTATAGTATAATTTGAGGAACACTAAAAAGCTGTCACTCCAAAAATATTTGTCCTACCTGCCTGTCCCAAAACCTAAGATATCTATCTACAGAAGGGAATCTTTATGCAATAAGCATTTGGAGTTCTTGTTTAAAATGCACATGCCCGAGCCCCACGCCACCCACATCAAATCCAAATCTACATTTTCATCAGGGTTCTCCAGGTACTTCTGATATTTGCATCTTGGAGCTATCCTTTGAGGAACACTGCCTTACACACCTTCAAGAGACTTGTACCTTGCAGCTGGAATGATGCCTTCAATCGCTTGGAAACTGAATTTATTTGAATGATCTCAGGTAGAAGGCTACCCTCTCCCCTCTCAGTCTCAGGGCCAGTCCAGGAGCTGCATTTGGTTCTATGTTCCCCATCAGGACTTGGTGCCAGGCTTTCAGGCTGCTGCCAGCCCCTCCAACCCTGCTGCGAACCTCTGCCTAGCCCAGGCAGGGTGGACATGCTGTGCCCGCCCTGGAGCTACCCTCAGCCAATGCTCTGTCTCCTCACTGGATTCCTTGTGCCTGGGAGCACCACGCCTGACACACACAGATCAGTCCCTCCAGCTCTATAAGCAGAAGCTTTGGGCCCCAGGCTGCAGCTCTCCGGGTTCTAGAACCTGAAGCATTGCCCCTTAGAGGGCCTGGGCTTTTGGGACCAGCATGAATTGTTTGTGAGTGCCAGGGGCTAGGATAAGCCCTCTGATTTCTCCATTTGCCTCCGAGAGCCCGGGCCCTCCGTTGACCTGCCTTTATCACAGCTCCTCCTCAGATTTGCATTATTTACATCACCCACTGGGAAGCCCCAAGCAGCTGTTGCTGCCCAGAAGGGGATATTCCAGGATGCCAAGGATATCAGAAGAGTGTTAGTGACTCATTCCATCCGGACTCTCCCTCATCCTGCCCTCATCTCCCCTGCTGTAACTGTATTCCAGGTGTCTGACTAGTGTTCCCTGGAGGGGCGTGAGTTTCAAATGACAATTGTCTTTAGTGCGTCAAACTAACATCAGAAATACCATCAACGCCCTCTGGCACGTCATACCAGACTGGCCTGAGGATGGTGTCTGGCACCTGCTCATGAGTTTGTTCTACTTTTCAACCAGAAAAATTGAAACTGCTCCCTCCAAATGTCATGACTTAGGATTAATCAGCCTTTTGGATAGAGTCAAAATTCTAACGGAAAGATTTTTACTTGATTTGAACTATTTTGCGTAATAATAGGCATAGAGTCTTAGGGAAAATGGTGTTCAAAAGTGATGGCTATGAGACAGGTATAGACTTGGTTTGGTCTCTCCCTGACCCTAGAGTATATAATAATTGTGTGCAAAGAAGAAAATAAATTTTTTTGCCTCTGAAAATTAACTTACATTTTGAAAAAGTGTTGACCTTACTGATTATGAGACCAAATCATATGGAAGACTTTGTGATTTCTATCAACGATTTAAAGAAAAAAATAACTTAAACCTTTGTATTTTATTACTAGAACCACACATTACTTTCCACATAAAGTCACCATTCAAATCACAAATTATATATGACGAATAATTCTCATTTATTGCTAAATCCAAGTCTATAGAATATTTTGTACCAACAATAAAAGCGCTGGCCATCTTACATTTTTGTTCTGTTTTACAGTTCACAAACCTATTTTATGTATCCCCACGGTAATCCAGCGAGGTAGGTAATATTTGACAAACAGGAACTGAGCAAGTGGCAAAGAGCCTCAAACTCAGACCTCTCTCCTTGTCCCATGTGCTTCCACTCTTTTACGTGTATTCTTAGGCTCCTGAAAATGACCTTGAGGATAGTTTCATCCTGGCTCTAACTTTATTTTTTTGTTACAGGAAGAAACGATAATTTTGAGACAAATCACCACATTTCCTTCAGAAGGAGAATTATTTTCATTTGTGTCTTCCTCCAAAGAGTCATACAATTTGTGACTAAGCTACCCTATTTGTGCTGTTGCTGTTTTGTTTTGCTTTGGTCTCTTTTCCTTCCTTCTGAGGCTCCCCAACCCTCCAATCCAAGGTACTCTAGAACACGCCACCTGTGAGCAGCTCTATTCAACCGTTGTCCCCAAATCGTGAAACTTACTCTTCAATAGAAGTCATCAGTACGTTTTTATCTTCAAGTATCTAAAATATCACAGCCCATCCATTTCATGGCTGGTGGGGATTGCCTGGTATCTGCTTACATTATTCCAGCTTGAGAGCTGCTTACGGGAAGGGTTCATGACTTATTCAGCCTATGGCTCCACAAGGCCTCGTGAAGAACCTGGCACAGAGGAGGCATTTGATGAATGTGTCGCATATCTAGTTGGGTTGGATTGCAAAACCCTAGGACCTGCCAATCCAGAATAACCAGGGAGACCAGAGGAGGTATGACATACTGCCGAGTCAATCAAGCATCCACAGCTGGTGCCCCAACTTCTGGTGGTCCTCCTCATGGACCCGCCCCCCCCCAGTCAATTCCTTTGCCTATGCTACCCCAACAACTGCCCTGAGCTACCTCCCTCCCGCTTCCCCTTACCAGACTGTGAGGAGACAGGAGACCTGAGAGGGGATGGGACTACCCAAAAAGGCCTCCACCAACATTAAAATGGCTCATCCTGACCTGTTTGTATCCAGAACTGGATATTTTTGTAGTAATTATTTATTGTTTATAAATGTTAATGTGCATATAACCACTTTACAGAAAAAAAAATCTACTCAACTAAAATGTTTCTAATTCTGATCAATATTGGAACTTGAATTTTTATAGAGTTTATAATATTCTTATAGAGTTTATGGTTTATACTATAAACTATTGGGCACGCTCACTTTTTATTGAATATAATTCATATACGTACCACATTAATGGTTACATAGAGTTTAATTACACTAATGTACTATTGTTTGCTTAACGCTTGCTGTGCATTGGTTGCTTGGGTTGCTTCAGTTTTTCACCACCGTGAATTGCGCTATGATAAACATATTTGTGCAAATTGCCTTTTTTGTCTTTTAGTATTCCTAGTATAAATAGTACTATTTGTCTGTAGTATTCCTTTTGTCTTTTAGTATTCCTTTAGTATTTAGTATTCCTTTAGAATCTATTTCCATAGACTATATTCCTAGTAATAAGATTACCAGGTCAAAGGAAGGAATGGATACACACATACATACATATAGCCATGTTGTTTTGAGGAAGATGAGAACAAGTTGTCGGTTTCTATTTGGCAACATTTTTTTAAGCAAGAGTTTTAAATATCTTACTTCTAAAAAGTTGAGATCTAGGATTTAAGGATTTGAATGGAGCACTTTTTAGAGGTCATTTAGACCAGCTCCCCAGAGAGCACAAAGATGCCTTCTTCATCACAATTCTTTGTTGCAATAATCTGTTTGTGATATGTAGTTTTAGTTGAAGTATAAAAGGAAATCCAGCCTCAGACAAATATGTTGTTGTAAAAGGATGAGTATATTAATAATCTTTTCAGATAATTGTTGATATTTTCTTTGATACTACACCAAAACATGATAAATGGCTAGTTGCAATATAGAATTTGAAACCATATCAGTAAAATTTTCATACTCTGTTACATGAAAATTCATTGGTCCATCTTGTACTTTGAATGGTACTTTTACTCAGGCATGATTTAATAACATCATGCATTGTTCAGTTGGAAAATTTTGGTTCACTAGTAGTAGGCATCTTTCAAATGTAGACATATTTCATTATATAATCAAAAAAAGTCACATTGGCCCAGGACTTGATGGCTTTACTGGAGAATTCCATCAAACATTTAAATAAGAATTAACACCAAGCCTTTTCAAACTCTTCCAAAAAACTGAAGAGGAGAGAACACTTCCAAACTAATTTTATGAGGCCAGCATTACCCTGATAACAAAATCAGACAAAGATAGTACTACAAAAGAAAACTACAGAACAATATCCCTAAGGAATATTGATGCAGAAATCCTCAATAAAATACTAGCAAACCAAATTCAACAATACATATAAAGGTTATACACCATAACCAAGTGGGATTTATTGCTGGAATGCAAGGATGGTAAAATCAATCACTGTAATACACTACATTAACAGAATGAAGAATAAAAACCACACAATCATCTCAGTTGATGTAGAAAAAGCATTTGACAAAATTCAACACCTTTCATCATAAAAACACTCAACAAACTAGGAAAAGAGGAAACTACCTCAACATAATAAAGGCTATATTTGAAAATCCCACAGGTAATCTTACATCCAATGATGAAAAACTGAACGCTTTCTCTCTAAGATCAGGAACAAGGCTTGGATACCTACTCTTGCCACTTCTATTCAGCCTAGTACTAGATGTCCTCACCAGAGCAATTAGGCAAGAAAAACAAGTAAAAGTCATCCAAATTAGAAAGGAAGAAGAAAAATCATCTGTTTGCAGATGACATGATCTTATTTGTAGGAAACCCTCAAGATTCCACACACAAAAAGCACACACTGTTAAAACTAATAAACAGATTCAACAAAGTTGAAAGACACAAAATCGATATGCAAAAATCAGTTGTATTTCTATACACTAACGTTTCTATACATTTCTATATACTAATGAACAACTCAAAAAGGAAATTAAGAAAACAATCCCATTTACACTAGAATCAAAAAGAATAAAATACTTAGGAATAAATTTAACCAAGGAGGTAGAAGACTTGGACATTGAAAATTGAAAACAAAAGATGGGAAGAAATTGAAAAAGACACAAATAAGTAGAAAGAGATCCCATGTTCATGGACTGGATGACTTAATGTTGTTAAAACGTCCGTGCTAACCAAAGCCATCCAGCAATTCAGTGTTATCCCTATCAAAATCCAAACGGCATTGTTTTGCAGAAATAGGAAAAACCATCCTAGAATTCAAATGGAATCTCAAAGGACCCCAAATAGCCAAAACAGTCTTGAGAGAGAAAAACAAAGCTGGAGGCCTTAGACTTCCTGATTTCTAAATATATTACAAAGCTACAGTAATCAAAATAGTACGGTACTGACGTAAAGACAGACACATAGACCAGTGGAACAGAATAGGGAGCCCAGAAATAAACTGTCACATAAATGATCTTCAACAATGGGGAAAGGATAGTCTCTTCAATAAATGTTGGGAAAACTGGACATCCACATGCGAAAAAAAACCACTTTACACCATACACAAAAATTAACTCAAAATTGATTAAAGAGCTAAATATAAGACCTAAAACTATAAAACTCCTAGAAGAAAATAGGAGAAAGTTTCGTGATATTGGACTTAGCAAAGATTTCTTGGACATGAAACCAAAAGCACAGGCAATAAAAGCAAAAATAGATAAATGGGACTACATCAAACTTTAAAACTTCTATGTGTCAAAGGAAACAAGCAACAGAATGAAAAGACAATCTGTGGAATAGAAGATGATATTTGAAAACCATATATCCAATAAGGGGTTAATATCCAGAATATATAAAGAACTCCTACAATTCAACAACAAAAAACCAAATAACCCAATTTTAAAATGGACAAAGGACTTGAGTAGACATTTCTCTAAGGAAGATATACAAACAGCCAACAAGCATGTAAAAAGACACTCTCCAATCATCAGGGAAATGCAAATCAAAACAACAAAGAGTTTTCACCTCATACCCAGAAGATGGCTAGTATCAAAAAAACCTCAAAACAGAAAATAACAAGTGTTGGCAAGAATGAAGATATATTGAAATTGTTCTGCACTGTGGTAGGAATGCACAATGGTGTACCTGCTATGGAAGATAGTATGGTGGTTCCTCAAGAAATTAAAAATAGAATTACCATGTGATCCAGCATTCCCATTTCTGGGTATATATAAAAAAAGTTGAAAAGAGGATCACAAAGAGATATGTGCATTCTCATGTTCATTGCAGCACTGTTCACACTAACCAAGAAGTGGATGCAACTTAATGTCTGTTAACAGATGAATGGATGAAGAACACGTGGCATATACATACAATGGGATGTTATTCAGCCTTAAAAGAAGGCAATCCTGTCATATGCTACAACATGGATAAACCTTGAAGACATATGCTAGGTGAAATAAGCCAGTCACAAAAAGACAAATACTGCATTATTCCACTCTCTGAGGTATCCAAAGTGGTCAAACTCTTAGGAATAAAGTAAAATGTTGGTTGCTAGAGGCTGGTGGGGGAAACGGAAATGGGGGCTTGTTGATCAACAGATACTGAGTTCTAGTTTTGCAAGATGAAAAAGTTCTAGAGATCTGTTGTACAATATGGTGCATACAGTTAGCACTATTGTATAACTAAACATGGTGAAGATGATAAATTTTGTGTTAGATTTTTTTAGTACAATACGGAAAAAAAAGTCCAGCGGTTGTCAGAAGCTGGGGGGCAGGGGCGAAGGAAGGGAGGGATAAATAGGGAGAACACAGGAGATTTTTCAGGCAGTGAAACTATTCTTTATGATACTGTGATGGTGGATACGTGACCTCACGCACCTGTGAAAACCCATAGATCTGAAAAACACAAAGGGTAAATCCTAATATAAACTATAGACTTTAATAATACAGTATCAACATTAGTTCATTAGTTGTGACAGATATACCACATTAATGTAAGATGTTAATAATAGGGGAAACTGTGGGGTTGTGGGGGAGAGGTATACGGGGACACTCTTTTTGCTCAATTTTTTGGTAAACCTAAAACTACTCTAAAAAATAAAGTCTATTAAATTTTTAAATCACATTAGTTATATTATTAATCTTATCAGAAAAAATGTAAGTATCGGAAAGCTGTCAAGCTCATGGCGGCAAACAAAATCCTAAATTCCTTTTGGAAGCTTTCATTTTTATCATAACGACAAATACTGTCATTTGTTTGCTTTGAAATGATAGGCCTACTTCACTTCAAGGATAGGAAATATTCTGGTATTCAAATACCCGGGTCTGAATAATAAGAATTAGACTGTTATCATTCTTTAAGTAAAATTGGTGTTCTGTGAAAAAAAAAAGCGGCTGGCTGAGCTCACATCTCCAACAGTTGAAAAAGTGCTTTTCCTTAAGCACTTCACCACCACACTTCAGTATACAGCAGAAGTGCTTTAAATGTCCTTCCATTTAGTCGCAGAGACTATTAAAAAGACTCAAGGGCTGACATTTAATAAACCTAATTTTTACTGCTTCATCAAGGACATTCTGAAGTGAACAGGCCTTTTTTGTACTGGGCATACATGGTGGAATACAGATGAAATACAATGGCTGCCAGTAGGGTTTGCTGCCACTGCCTCGTTTCAGAGAGTGAGCTCGTCAATCATTGCTGTTCTGCCATAGCATAACCACAACCCTTTACCGTTTACAAAGTTAATTTTTTTTATTATTGCCATTTAATGTTGACTACAACACTTATCAGCATCTGTCGTTTGAGGGAATATAGAGCTTGGAAACTTGCCAAAAGTCTTTAAGGTTATCATTGGGCAGTGCCAGCTCTTCTGATAGAGAATCTCACACTGTTTTCACTAGGAAACACCACCTCTCACCACCTCTGATTGACTTGACCCCTTGGAGCCATGCACAGTGCAAAGTCATGAAGGAAGAGAGTCTGTCTCAGGGCCTTCTCACTTCTTTTCCCACCTTTCTTGACCCTGTGGGTGCTCAACCATCCAGATGTTTACCCCATCCCTCTGCTCATCTTCACTCTCCTCTTCTGCAGCCTCCTTTCGTCTGCCTCCATCAAAACCCTGATAGTACTGGACATTTCTTCCGTGCATCTGAGTTTTATGAAGCACTTTCCCATCTCCTTTGGATTTTGATCTTCATGCTCCTTTGTAAACAGTTTTTCATTCCCACTTTCCACAAGGAAAATGAGGCTCTGAGGGGTGGTAATTTGCCCAAGTTCACGTGGCTCACCTTTCTTGTGCCCTCTTTCCTTAAGATCTTTCCAATCTCTAGTAGACTAACATATAAGGAGGTTTAAATGATGGATAGCTCCTTTACACGTTCCTTCCAAGAACTATTAGCTTTATAAAAGGGAGTTTTAATGCAACGTTTGTGTCTAAGAAATGAGTCTTGTGTCTCAAGATTACTTGAGATTCTTACAATCGTTATTGTTTGTGCCTCTCCAGGAAAATAACTACATGTAGAGCTGAAGCTGGGCCATGGAGAAATATGAATTATCACAATTTTGCAAGTGAAGATGTAATGGGCATACATTTTTGCAAACTTTAATAAATAAGACTGTTTACATTTAGAAGTGTCAGTATCACCCACTATGTGCCTTTCACCTCACAATGACATCCGGACAAGGCGTACGTCCTCCTCTGAAGGCCCGCACTACAAGAATAGTATAACGTATATGTTCAGATAGGAGGTACACAAGAGTATTAGCAGAAAAAATTGGTTAAGTAGAATTTAATAATCATGTTCCTTTAACAGCCACAGGCCATCCTGTAGGATAACTAAATGCTCAATGAGAGCAAACCATAAGGAGTTAAACGACAAAAGCCTATGGGCCTAAATCTGCGGGGCCCAAGCCTTTGAAGTTCCTTTACAAGCCTATGGCCAGGGCGGGGAGCACTTTAAACCGAGAAAACAGGAAGCGCCTAGATAAAAACTTTGTTGCATTTCCTAGGGGAGTGGTCCTTCTAGAAGCGCTCTTCCAGGAAACCAGTCCTTTCCCACCTAGATGTGGAGGTTTCCTGAGAATAAATAAATAACCTCTTCCTGTCACAGTGTAGAGGGTCAGTTAGTAAAAAGCTGCAGACACTGAGTTTGCCCCATTCGATGTTATCAGCACAAAGGAAGGGAGGAGCGACCTTGAAGAAAGGGCAGGGGAGAGGAGGAGGGGGTGGGCGTGCGGGCTGGCCACCTGGAGACGTCGCCCACCGCGGAGGCGGCGGGTGGGATGAGAGCGGGCCGCGTGGGGCTTGTTCACGTGTGCGTGCCCGAAGGCCGACCTCCACCCCCCTGGCAAGAGCCTGCCTGGGCGCTGGCAGAAGATGGTACCTCGGGCAGGGGAGAGGACACCCGGTTAAGACAGGAGCGCTGAGGACTTGAGACCCGGCAAGGGAGCCATCCTCAGTTGCATTTCCTTCACAGCTGCACCGGAAGTCCCATGGCTAGAATGGTCTGATTTCGCCTGGACCACAGTGTCCCCTGGTGGAGGTGCACTTGAACGGCGACCACTTTGGGCTGCGGGGCTGGGCAGAGGGGGAGAACACCTCCAATGCAGTTGCAGAGAGTTGAGGCTTCCTTTACACCTACAATTTCTCCATTTTCCCAAATAGCAAATCATTTAGTTAAAATATGCTAGCTGTGGCTATATATGCACTATGCTTCCTTTTAAAGATTCCTTCCCGCACCCCCTTGTGTTCAACTAAAGCGGACTTCCCACGCCGTCAGCTGGCTCCACCCTTCCCCTGCATGCAGCTCAGGGGGATGTCTTTCTTCTGCCATTTTTTACCCGTGTGCTCCATCTCTCCCCTCGAGTCCCCAGCATGCCTCGCTATTCTGATTCGAATGACCCCAGCTTTTCTGGTACTTCTTTCTCTTCGCCGAGCCCCACTCTGATGAATCCTGCCAGGCCCATGACAGAGCCAAACCCAGCAAGGTTTCTTAGTGGTTTTGATATTTGTCAAAAGCTTCGAAAAGCTCTTTCAACCAAAGGGACACTGCTGGTATCGCAGACGAGCCCTGTCCAGTCGCAGCCAGGTTGTGAACGGGCAGAAGGTCCGTGCTGATCCTTTGCCAGCACATGGCTCTCTTATAAACTGCTGGCTGTGAGCGCCGCCAGGCAAGGCTCAGCCTTCCTCAAAGGGGAAAAGGGCTGCCGAGAGCAACGGAGCAAACGCGTCCCGTGCAGGAGTGTTGGGTTCTGAAGCCACGTGAGACTCAGCAGGACACCCCAGTAAACGGAGTGCTAGTATTCTGAGAGAAGTAAAACTAGTACTTGGCCTTGAACCAAGAAATTTGATTATATGTTTGAAATAGTTGAGATAAAAAGAGACGCTGTTTTCCTCATAATAAATTTATTTCCATGCCTATTGATATTTTTAGAGACCTTTTCGATACAGGAACTGACACGAATGTGGAGTTTCTGAAGGTGAAGAACAGTTCGTGATGTCTGCCTGATCCTGAAACATTTGAAGATTTCACAAAAGAAGCCTTGTCATGCTCTTTTGATAATTGTAAAATAAATTAGGAAACAGATCTAAATAAATATAGAGGATAGAAAAACAAGTCACTGTAGTCTAAATATAAGATACAAACTTATAGTATAAAATATACCTCAGACCCAAAAGAATGTACTGAATTAGCCCCAACAGCTGTCCTCTTAAACGGCAGAGCCATGCAATGTGGGGCACAGGGCCAGGATGCAGAGGAAAATGTTAGCGTCTGAGAGATGGCTAATAAGTTGTGTTGAGGAGCTAATGGAAGCCTTGAATTTATTTTGACCTTAAACAGCCTTTATGTTTTGGAGAATTTCCAGGAAACTATGTTAGATGATTCTAAAAAATAATTCCTGGGCATTGCCCTGACACCAACATAAACACCGCATCCCCCGGATCAAAGCAGCTACCCCTTCAAAGAAACACTAGACAGGCCCAGGATTCCATCTTTCAAACTGTAGATAAATGCCGCCGTAAGAGGAAAGCATAGGATGTTTGGAAAGGAGGTGGCAGATTTTTTTTAAATGCTGAGAATTAAAAAGAATTTTTCCAAATAATAGTAGTAGCAAAATAACTGGTATTTATTGAGCATTTGTGTGTCCCAGCACTCTTTGCTAAGATGTTTACACATATGATCTCATTTCAGCCTCACACAACTCCTATGAGGTAGGTACTGTTATTATCCCCATTTGACAGCTGAGGAAACTGAGGCACAGAAGGGTCATTAAGGCCTAAGGCCACAGAGGCAGTCAGTGGCCTGTACTCCCAGCTGGGCTGTCTTGCCTCCTTTCTGGGCTATTTAGGGTGCTAACACTTCCTAAGCACGTGCTGTTCCCCACTCTTCCAAGGACTTTACAGGAGTTAACTCATTTAATGCTCAGGACAATAGCCAATGAAAGATACACTCTTAGAACACCATTTTACAAATGAGGAAACTAGGGCACAGAGAGGCTGAGTAAGCTGCCCGAGACCACCCAGCTAGTAAGTGCCACAGTGGAATTCGGAGCCAAGCAATCTGAGCTCAGAAGCCAAAATCTTAGTCACTTTCTAATACTACCTCTCATGTAGCCAAAAAAAAAAAAAATTCAGTCTTACATATTTAGTTTCTTAATTGTACCCTACACAAATAAGTCAACAATTTAAAACAATGGGGAGAATGAGTATTTTCTTTATTCACGTTAATTTCAAAGCCAGGAAGTTCTGAAGAAAAATGTGGCAGGGAATGCCCCCAAGATACCTAGGTGTTTCATTATCAGCTACTGGTAATGTCAGCAGATGTGAGATATGGTGAGTGGAAGATTCGGGGGGGTTTTGGTTATGAAGTCAGAGTGGCAGGCCATGGCAAGAGAGAAACAAAGCAGGACCTGAGGTTCTGCGGAGGCCAGGCTCCAAAATTAATTACTGAGTTAAACAGAAACAACAAAATAACCAAGTTGTTTTAGTACCAAATTCCTCCCACACACACACAAAATTTACCTCCAGCGCTTGAGTTAATCCTCCTTCTAGAGAAGAGCGTTATCTGCCTCTGTGGTTTACTACATGCATCTAGCTTTTAACAGCTTTCATTCAAGATTGGATATAACTGTATCCAATATAGATGTGTCCTTGAGAGAGGTGGTGGATGAATGAACAGGAATGCGTTCTAGATATTTCAAGTTTATTTTTTTAAATAAACACATATTTACGAATCCGTACAATCTACAGAGCTAATTTCAGCTCGTGACTGAACTATCAGTCAGCTGTTTGCGAAGATGAGGAAGTGATTCCTGGTGGTGGTCATGCTAACCATTTCCTCAAACTTAAAAGAACTTGCCCCTCCTTCCTGCCCCCCATCCTGCTCTAGAACACAAACACTGAGCTGAAAGGTCATTTCCTAGCAGTTCTGATGGGGTGACACCAGCAGCTGATGCCAGATCAGTCAGGAGAGACAGTGTAGGCTGCTGTAAGGAACACCCCTCCCAACACAATCCCACACACACACACACACACACACACACACACGTCTCAGTGGTTTAACACAACAAAGGTTTGTTTGTAGTTCATACTACGTGTGCAGTGTGGATTGGAGGATGTGGTGACGGGTGCTCTTCTCCCTGTGACCACCCAGGGGCCCAGGCTGGTGGGCTGCTGGAGGACCCTCTAGGGAAATGCTTCCATGATCCTGGAAGAATGGGAACAGAATTGTGCACGAGCTCTGAATATTGTCTCCTGGAAGTAACATTTAACTTCCACCCACCTTTCTTTGGCCAACACAAGTCACATAATATGCCTAACTTTAAAAGAGACAACAAAATACAAGCTTAGCATGTGCCCTGAAAGGAGGAGAATTGAACTGTTTATTCAGGTACAGCCCTAATGACTACAACATTGAGTAAAGAATCAGGAACTTGTGATCAACCCCTCAGCTTTGTGGATCTCAAAGTAAAGACCTGCAGGAAGTTATTCAAGATTGCCAAAAGGTAATTTTTCACTAGGTGACTGTGTACATGAGGGAATGGCTGGACCGAGGTGGTGGTGGCCAGTCAAGATAGAGACAAGGACCAAAAAAACCTATTGCGCAACTATCAGTTTAAAAACCTGCGGCGGAATCCTGAGGTTGCCAGAGGTACCTGGGCCCTGAGATCTCGGAGGGAATGGCATATGCGAATTTTAGGAAGAGGAGAAATTTGAAACTCTTTTGCCCACAATCCTGTGACTCTTAATAAAACTTGATTCATTGTGAAAGCAGATCATGAAAAAGGCAAAAACTCAACCCTGGCAGATTTTGGCGTTTGGCTCCCTGCTCCCTGACAGGGGTTTATGACTTTCACCTTGATCTTTGACCCACTGAATTTCCAAAATCCCTATGCCAAAGCTCTCTATGCCAGAACACTAGTGCAAAATGACCTTTCATTCCTGATAAAATTTAACTAATGCTTTTTGTGAAATAAAACAACAGGTAGGAACAGGAATGTGGAAAGAAAAATGAGAGCTCGTCGTGAGAGAATGTTCGCAGCACCGTCCATCCCTGAGGGCTTCTCCCCAAACGAGGATGTTATCTGTAGGGCCTGGATTTCTCTGTAAAATGGGACGCTCTTGTCTCTGATGGGGCTGTTGAATCATCCACCGTGCACACCAATCTCATTTGCACTCTATAACCCCACTAGGAAATACAGTGCACACTTTTAAATCTTAAATCAAGGACTCCTTTGATTGATAATAGAGCAAACAGGCTGACAACCAGGAGGGTTAAGTTATTAGCTTGGTCTCGTCTTCCTATTGTTCAGGGCTTCTGCTCTGCAGCTGTGAGAGACTGACAGCAGAGCACCTGTTTGCTTCTCATGGTGGCTACTTCAATGAGGGACAAATTCAACGTGCCCCACAACTGCTGAGGGAGAGCACAGCACAGTGCTCTCATCTCCGACCACCCTGCTCCTCCCACCAGTAGTATCAGAAGCACCTGGAAGCTTCTTTGAAATGCAGAATCTTAGACCCCCTCCCTGGACCTACCAAACCACAATCTGCATTTTAACAAAGTTCCCAGGTGATAAGTATGCAGATTAAAGTCTGAGAAACTGTTTTGCAGAGTTCTAAACCACCCAGGAAAGAAGGCCTTTGCTACTGTCCCCTATCAAACAGAAGAAAGAATAGAGGCCAGCTTTTCGCAGCCTGCCTTCCCACCAGATTAACACCAAACACCCAATTAATAATTCACCTGCCTCAGAGCCTTTATAACATAGCCAATATTTGCACGAATAGAACTGTCCACTTCAGTATGTCCCTGTAGAAACTAAAAGTATAATTTTTTTCCTTAAAAAAATCAGTTTTAAATACTTACTTCCATAAACAGTATACTTATCTCTCCCAGACTATAGATTAGGCACCCACATCTGACCACTTTATTTCTGACTTTCTTCTCTCCCTCCGTCAATATTTGCCAAGGACAAATAGGGAGAATTGACAGTTTACATAACATGTTTTTCTATTTGTGGGGATTCAGTGGAATGTTGTCTTTAATGTTTTGCTTTCTTGGTTTTGCTTGAGATTCGCTGGGCAGTCTGGCCCACGTACTGCTTTACTCTATTCGTCTGGCCTAGTCTAACGGAGGGCTTGAGTAGGATGCTGAGCTATGCCACTGGAGAAGAAAGCTCAAGTGACCTATTCTTTATTTTTAAAAAGTTCTGAATCATCACACTTTGCCTTAAAATATTAATGCTCAATATCAAACCAGTTTAATTTGAAAGCTTTTATTGTCTTAAGGAAAATGTCATTATGAGGTATGCATTAATTACCTACCTGCTTTGGGAATTTAAATGAAGCATGTAAATAGATGCACTTAAACTCAAGGGGCCTGCATTTGAAAAGATATTTTGCCTTTCATTAGCGTTTACTTCTTAAGGCAAGACTCCATTTTTTGCCCTCAAAAGATGAAGTTGGTACAGTTGATGCGAATATGTATTTTAACATTATTGGTGCAACCCAGAAACTATGTCCTGTGGAGGATTTCTATGACACACTGGTCTCAAAAGCTTTTAAATAATCTCTAGTAAAACAGTAGAGAGGATATTTCCAGGTGACAATGGGACTGGAAGTAATATGACATTTGTACGTGATAAGATACTCATTTCTCTGAAATAAAAAATCTTGTGAAAAGAGGAATTGTCACTAGTATTTATAACAACTTTTCATAAACATCTCTGCATTCCAGGCACAAGACAAAGGCGTGACTCATGCCGTGGTCGGCACCCAGCCAGGGGGGCGGCCCATGTGGAGACGCTTCCCCAGTGCCTGCCAGTGGCTCTGCCGAGATCTGGAGGAAGCTGATAATAGGGGATTTCATTTGAGGATCACCAGTAAAAAAAACCTCGTTTTTGGTTTTGGATCAACAGCATTTCCTTAGCTAAAAATATCATGTTTCCAGACCTTGATTTGATTTTTTAGTAGATCATGAATGAAAAGACTGAAAACTTGAAAAAGCAATATGAATGGCTGTAGTTCTTTAATTTGTGCTGTCACTTGAATCCACAGGATGCGATTATCCCAATGGGTGTGACTTGCTTTCTCCTGCATGCTGTGGTTTTTAGGGGGCTGGAAGTTTGTCTCCCCCTCAAATCTCTCCCCGAAGCCTTGTCGGCAGGCCTACACTCCCACATGCAGGAGGCTTCCCTGTGAGTGAAGGTGCCGGTGAGCATAGGAGTTTGCTTAAAAGCTCACATTCAGGGGCCGGCCCCGTGGCCGAGTGGTTGGGTTTGCGCGCTCCACTGTGGTGGCCCGGGATTTCGCCAGTTCGAATCCTGGGCGCAGGCATGGCACTGCTTATCAGGCCATGCTGAGGCAGCGTCCCACATGCCACAACTGGAGGGACCCACAACTAAGAATATGCAACTATGTACGGGGGAGCTTTGGGGAGAAAGAGGAAAAATAAAATAAAATCTTAAAAAAAAAAAAGCTCACATTCAGAGGTCCCACTTGCTCTGAGGTGGGGTTAGGAGTCTGCATTTTTACAAACCCTCCAGACGATTCTGAGGAGGTGGTCTTCAGAATAAGTTTAAGGAAACACTGGCCTAGTTAATTCCTCATCTTTTAAAAAATTTATATCAAAAAACCAGAAAATAAGAAGGGTTGGTGAGAACGTGAAGAATGTGGAACCCTTGTGCACTGTTGGTGTGAATGTAAAATGGTGCAGTTGCTATGGAAAATAGCATGGCGGTTTCTCAAAAAGTTAAACATATAATTACCATATTGTCGGTGTCGCAATCCAATGTACACGTCAGGATAGATGCGGAGAGGGCTGATGGCCACTCTGAGTTTATTATAACCAGCGTTTCAATATATACATAGCTTACAGCTGTTAAACATACACAGGTGTTCTGGATGAAGTAATTAGCAAATGCCAAGAATTCTTAGTGATTTCTCAAGGAGCCCTCCCTCGGCCTCTGTTTTGATATTATCATGTTATTGCTGTGCTCGTATATTTTATCTCGGAGCATGCAAGCCCTCCTAGGCAACGACCCCTCCTGCTCCCGATATCGTGTCTCCATCTGTGCCCCCAGGCGACCGGTGCCTGGCTTAGGTTGCCTCCCCCTGGAGGTCTTACCCGTCATTGGCTACCCGGCCTTCTCACCTCCAGGTCACAGTTTGTTGGCAAGCCTTTTCCAGTGATTATTAACCCTTCCTGCGTCAGGGGCAGCTACACATATGACCCAGCAGACCCACTTCTGGGTATATACCCAAAGAATTGAAAGGAAGATCTCAAAGAGATATTTGTACACCTATGTTCATAGCAACATTATCAACAATAGCCAATGGGTGCCAACAAATCAAGTGTCCGCTGATAGACAAATGGATAAACAAAATATGGAATTTTATTCAGCTTTAAAAAGGAAGAAAATTCTGATACATGTGATGACATGGATGTACCTTGAGAACATTATGCTAAGTGAAATAAGCTAGACACAACAGGACAAATATTTGAAAAGTCCACTTATATGAATTGTTACTGAACCAGGTTCATTTTTGCCCATCACCTAGAAAGCCAGACACCAAGACAACAAGATTGCAGCAGAGAGAGGGTTTAATCACAAGGCAGCCAAGTGAGGAAGTGAGAGAATGAGTCTCAAATCTGCTTCCCTGAAAATGGGGACTCAGGGATATTTATGGGGTAGGGGGCAAGGTGGTCTGAAATGTGGAGATAGATGCTTGGAGGTGAGGTAATGGTGATCTGCACAAGCATAGTCAGACTCCATGCCTCTTCATAGGACCCATGTTCACAAAATGGCGGAGCTAGCAAGATCTTGAAACCAGCTCAACACAAGGTTGACATAAGGAAAGCCATATTGTAGAAAAGAGACCATGTTGTAACTTTGAATGACCTCTGACTAACTAACCCAGCTGGATTTGCACCCTCTAGGAGATCCACCTGCTCTGTAGATTTTATGACCTCGGTTAGTGCATATACCTCCCAGCTGCGATAAGATGATACCTTCGGTTTTTTTTTTTAGTTCCTTAGGAATGTGATGATCCCCCAAACAGAGAGTCTATGCTGAAAACCATTATCAATGAAAACTGAAAGATCTGGTGTGGCAACTCCCAGTCTGTAACACCAGAGGGTCAACACTCCTAACCCCCTACCCTATCACCCATTGGCCTATATAACTGCTTCAAGATTCTGTGCCCCCTTAAGATGGTTCTTTTGGACATTAGTTGGCCATCTTCCCTCTTGCTAGCAAGCTGTAATAAAATGCCCTTTCTCTGCCACCATCTTGCCTCTTGATGACTGGTTTTTGTCTTGTGGTGAACAGGTCGTACCCTTTGTGTGGTAACAATCTGAGGTGGAATTTTTAGCCTCTTGATGTCAAAAGGTCGCTTATCAGACATCTGTGTGGGCCCAGTTGATGGGTTGGTGTTCTCAACTGGCCTGAAGTTGACAAGGGGTTCTAACTCCTGAAAAACAGCTCAAACACCCATTACCGTGGTGACCCAGGCTCCAGGGAGATGTTATCTACAGGAACCTAGTGGGAGTCAGATAGCATATTGCCTAAGCAGCACAGTTAACAACGGGCAGGGGGACAACTAAAAGCTATAATCAGTAATTGCAAAAAGGAAAAAATAGTTACTAGCTACTTAATCATCAATGGCTAACTGTTTGCCTATTTCAGAAGTACCTAGGATGGTCAAATTCATGGAGGCAGAAAGTAGAATGGTGGTTACCAGGAGCTGGGGGCGGGGGGAATTGGGAATTATTGTTTAATAGGTATAGAGTTTCAGTTTTGCAAGATGAAAAAGTTCTGAAGATGGACAGTGATGATGGTTGCACACCAATGTAAATGTACTTATTACCACTGAACTGCACGCGTAAAAATGGGTAAGATGATAAATTTTATGTTATGTGTAATTTACCACAATTAAAAATATTCAATACCCCTGAAAAGGAAAGGATATTATGCAAATAGTAAGTTATTGGCTCTGTGAGTTTCTATTTCAGGTAGGAGATGGAAGAACATGAGTCAAAACTCACTTGAGGAATCCAGGATTCATAGAGGGTTAGGAAACTTGCTCAACATCAGACAACTAGTCGTACAATTAGGATCTAAATCCAGAGTCAGCTGCCTCTGAAGCCCCTGTGCCCATCCCTTTGCCCCCTCTGGCTCATTTCTGTTTGGATGTGAGGGAGACTAAGAAGAGAGTCAAGATGACCCGGAGGCTTCATGTTTGGGTTACTGAAAGATGAAGCAGAGGTTGCAAAAGTGGGAAATCAAGAAGAGGACGTTACTGGGAAGAGGGAAGAGAAACAAAGGGTTCAATTTAGAATTACAATAGTCCCCTCTTATTTGTGGTTTCACTTTCTTTGGCTTCAGTTATCTGTGGTCAACCTCAGTCCAAACATATTAAATGGAAAATTCCAGAAGTAAACAATTCATAAGTTTTAAATTTGTGTGCTGTTCTGACTAGCGTGTTGAAATCTTGAGCTATCCTGCTTCCTCTCACCCGGAACCTGAGTCATCCCTTTGTCCCACGTATCCACTCTGTATAGTTACCTACCAGTTAGTCACTTAGTAGCGGTCTCAGTTAATCAGGTCAACTGTCGAGGTATTGAAGTGCTTGTGTTCAAGTGACCCTTATGGTATGGTATGCTGACATTGCTAAGATCTAGAGTAAGAGCAAATCTTCTATCCATGAAGTTGTGAAGAAGGAAAAAGAAATTCTTACTAGTTTTGTTGTCACACTTCAAATATGCACGGATAGACAAAAACATAGTATATATGGGTTTGGCACTATCTGAAGTTTCAGGCACCCACTGAGGGTCTTGGAACACATCCCCCACTGATAAGCGGGGACTACTGTATATCCACCAATGTACATGTATATATCCACATACACAATATTAATACTACATCTTTCATATATATATATAAACACATATTTTAATCACTGCATCTTTATATATGCCTATTAATCTGGTTTCTTGTGTGTATCTGTATATATGTCTGTCTATAAAATCAAACAGATGATAGTTGGGAGTGGTCTTTGGGAGAAAATTCTGACAAATGAATGCAATGTATTTCGAGTACACATCGTTGGGTCAATGGATTGCACTCGTTCCTCCTCACAGGACTTACTGCAAAATGCAGAAAAGAATACACTTTCCCCTAGAGGTTCATTGTCAAAAAACAAAATTAAAAAGTTAAAGAAAATAACTTCTACTAACAGAGGATATACAGACAAGTGTAAGTCATGAGAAAGAACTAAATGTATTTTGACCTTATCTTCAACTGAGTATTAAATCATCAAAGGTCTGGGGTAAGCACCTTCTAAGCAAAGATCCGACACTACCTAGTGACCTCCTGGGGCATGTTCTAAAGTAATGCCTAGGAATCCAAAGGCTCTAGATCAGTTCTGCATTCCCAAGGAGGGTTCTGACCCTGCTAATACTTGACCGGTCAGCCAGTCTTGGGTTGGTGTGACAAATCTAGCAGGCTAGGACTGGAGTCGCTTTAGGGAATCCCGGAGAGAGGGTAATTTATAGTCTCTGTGGATTCTCTTTAATTTTGAAACTGACTACAGAGTATAGAGCCCAGCTCAGCCCAAATCTCCTCTGACCCCCAGAAGAAGCCCCACTGGACTCCCAGAACCTCCCCATGACCCAGAGCCTTGAACTTTGACCAAACCCAGAGAAAATGTTAGTGGGTCCACGCAGCCTGCTCTTGCCCAGGGAGAGCTCCAGAGTTTTGGCTTCAGTGCTGTCTCAGAATTCATGCCAAGGCTCCCTGTGGTCTTGCACCAGACTTGGTGCCAAGCTCTGCAGCATGCTTAATTCTCCCGTGACACTTTACTGCAGATAACACCCCAGAGAAAAGTGGAGCGGTGTGCACAGCTCTGCCGTGGCTCCACTGTGAGGTGACAGAAGGCGGGGGATGGATTCTGTAGCTAAACCCTGCCGCTTTCTCCCCATCTGATTCCGAGAAGGTTTTCTTCTAAATCTTGAAGAGTTTCCTGTACTCATTATGCAGGTTACATATTTGGCTCCATGTGATTTTTTTCTTAGGGACATAGATAAGACTCCTGGAGGAAACAGGACAGACATAAATATACTAACTTTTTGTTGAGACTACAGTTCCTGTGAGCAAGTTGCCAAGTATGAACAGAATAACTAAGAAATGTGATACTCTTTTTGTATTAATATTGCAAACATAATCTTTATGTTCACTCCATAGCTGATTCCAAAGATCTCAAAAGGCTTTTCAGATAATTTGTAAGAGGTTCCCAACCCACTGGCTGCACCTGTATTGGTGTGGGGAATCTGGGTTCAAGGCAGTTTCAGATCCAGTCCTCCCCTACATTTTCGCCCAGGGTCACCGTCTTGCAAAATCAGGACAAATATCACAAATCTTTGACTGGTGCCTGTTGGAGGTCATGTTGCATTTAATGACCAGATGCAGAGAGAGAAAGAGATTCCCATGCCTGGGGTTACCCTTGGTCATAGGACCTAGATTTTGCTTTGATTTCCAGAAGCAAGGCCTCTATCATCAGGTCCTCCCCAAAGTGGCCAATAGCCTCTTTTCTGACAATGACAAGTTTCAGTCTGAATATAACTCACCTCTCCATCTACTTTGTAACAACTTTAGGACAAGGTGTTTTTTCTTCTACTCTTTTCCTATTTTCCATGATAGAGTGCCCTGAGTAGAACAGATGCTCAATAAAGGGTAAATTCTCAATTAAATTTACTCCATTGTAATTTTCTTTTTTTTATGACAAACTTGTAGTTGCAAAAAAGTTTTTTTCAATTAATTAACTTTATTGAGGCCACATTGGTTTATAACATTATATAAATTTCAGGTGTACATCATTGTATTTCGACTTCTGTATAGACTGCACCCTGTTCTCCACCAAAAGTCTGGTTTCCATCTGTCACCATACACATGTGCCCCTTTACCCCTTTGGCCCTCCCCTCTGGTAACCACCAACCTGTTCTCCTTATCTCTGTGTTTGTTTGTTTATCTTCCACGTATGAGTGAAGTCATGAGGTAATTGTCTTTCTCCATCTGACTTATTTCCCTTAGCATAATACCCTCAAGGTCCATCCATGTCGTCCCAAATGACACAATTTCATCTTTTTTTATGACTGAATAATATTCCATCGTATATGTATGCATCTTCTTTATTCATTTATTCATCAATGGACACTTAGGTTGCTTCCAAGTCTTGACTGTAGTGAATAATGCTGTAATGAACATAGGGGTGCATATATCTTTTTGAATTAGTGTATTCATGTTCTTTGGATAAATACCCAGAAATGGAATATCTGGATCATATGGTATTTCTATTTTTAATTTTTTCAGAAATCTCCATACTGTTTTCCATAATGGCTGTACCAAATTACCTTCCCACCAGCAGAGGTTCCTTTTTCTCTACATCCTTTCTAACACGTTATTTCCTGTCTTTGTAATAGTAGCCATTCTGACAGGGGTGAGGTGATACCTCATTGTACTGATTTGCATTTCCTAATAATTGGTAACATCGAACATCTTGTCGTGTGCCTGTTGACCATCTATATATCTTCTTTGGAAAAATGTTCATATCCTCTGCCCAGTTTTTAATCGAGTTTTTCTTTATGTTGAATTGTATGAGTTCTTTACATATTTTAGATATTAATCCCTTATCAAATACATGATTTGCAAATATTTCTCCTAGTTGGTGGGTTGTATTTTCCTTTTGTTGATGAATTCCTTTGCTGTGCAGAAGCTTTTTAGTCTGGTGTACTCCCATTTGCTTATTTTTTCTTTCGTTTCCCTTGCCTCAAGAGTGATGATATTCAAAAGGATACTGCTAAGCCAATGTCAAGGAGCATATCACCTGTGTTTTCTTCCAAGAGTTTTATGGTTTCAGGTCTTACATTCAAGTCTTTAATTTGTTTTGAGTTAATTTTTGTGTATGGTGTAAGACAATGGTCTACTTTCATTCTTTTGCGTGTGGCTGTCCAGTTTTCTCAACACCATTTATTGAAGAGACTCTCCTTTCTCCATTGTATGCTCTTGGCTCCTTTGTCAAAAATTAGCTGTCCATAGATGTGTGGGTTTATTTCTGGCTCTCAATTCTGTTCCATTGATCTGTGTGTCTGTTTTCGTGCCAGTACTATGCTGTTTTGATTGCTATTGCTTTGTAGATTATTTTGAAATCAGGGAGTGTGATACCTCCAGCTTTCTTCTTCTTTCTCAGGATTGCTTCAGCCATTGGGATTTTTTCATTGTTCCACATAAATTTTAAGATTCTTTGTTCTATTTCCAGGAAGAATGTCATTGGAATTCTGAGTGGGGTTGCATTGAATCTGTAGTTTGCATTAGGTAAAATAGATATTTTAATTATGTTAATTCTTCCAATCTGTGAGCATGGAATATCTTTCCATTTCTTTATTTCGCATGTAATTTCTTTCAATACTATCTTAGAATTTTAAGTGTAAAGATTTCTACCTCCTTGGTTAAATTTATTCCTAGGTATTTTCTCCTTTTTATTGAGATTGTAAATGGGATTGTATTCTTGACTTCTCTTTCTGCTAGTTTATTGCTAGTGTAGAAAAATGCAACTGATTTTGTACCCTGGAACTGTACTGTATTTGTTGATTATTTCTAATAGTTTTTTGGTGGATTCTTTAGGGTTTTCTATACAGAGATTCATGTCATCCACAAATAGTGACAGTTTTATTTCTTCCTTTCCAATTTGGATACATTTTATTTCTTTTTCTTGCCTAATTGCTCTGGCTAGGACTGCCAATACTATGTTGAATAGGAGTGGCAAGAGTGGGTATCCTTGTCTTATTCCTGTTCTTAGAGGAATAGTTTTCAGTTTTTCACCATTGACTATGATTTTGGCTGTGGGTTTGTCATATATGGACTTTATTGTATTGAGACACTTTCCTTCCATATCCATTTTATTGAGAATTTTTTTTTATCATAAATGGATGTTGAATCTTGTCAAATAGTTTTTCTGCTTTTATTGAGAGGATCACGTGATTTTTATTCTTCATTTTATTAATGTAGTGTATCACACCGATTGATTTACAGATGTTAAACCATCCCTGCATGCCTGGAATACATCCCATGTGATGGTAATGTATGATCCTTTTAGTATATTGTAGTTTCAATTTGCTAATATTTTGTTGAGGATTTTTGCATCTATGTTCATCAACAATATTGGCTTGTAATTTTCCTTCTTTGTGTTGTCCTTGTCTAGTTTTGGTATCAGAATAATGTTGGCCTCATAAAACGAGTTAGGAATCATTCCTTCCTCTTCAACTTTTTGGAAGAGTTTGAGAAGGATAGGAGGTTTTGTTTTTTTTGAGGAAGATTCGCCCTGAGCTAACATCCATTGCCAATCCTCCTTTTTGCTGAGGAAGATTGGCCCTGAGCTAACATCCGTGTCTATCTTCCTCTACTTTATATGTGGGATGCCTGCCACAGCATGGCTTGGCAAGCGGTGCGTAGGTCCACGCCCAGGATCCGAACTGGCAAACTTGGGCCACCAAAGCAGAGTGTGCTAATTTAACTGCTACGCCACCAGGCTGGCCCCTGTGACGTTTTTGATTACTGTTTCAATCTCTTCACTTGTGTGATTGGTCTTTTCAGATTCTCTATTTCTTCTTGATTCAGTTTGAGGAGGTTGTATGAGTCTAAGAATTTATCCATTTCTTGTAGGTATCCAATTTGTTCCGATTCTATTTGTTTGAGCCTTCTATTTTTCTTAGTCAGTCTAGCTAGAGGTTTGTCACTTTTGTTTATCTTTTCAAGAACCAGCTCTTAGTTTCATTGATCCTTTCTACTGTCTTTTTAGTCTCTATTTCTTTTATTTCAACTCTGATTTTTATTATATCCCTCCTTCTACTGACTTTGGATGTCATTTGTTCTTTTTCTAGTTCTTTTAGGTGTAGTGTTAGATTGTTTATTTCAGATTTTTCTTGTTTCTTAAGGTAGCCCTGTATTGCTATATATTTCCCTATTAGTACTGATTTTGCTGCATCCCGTAAGTTTTGGTATGTTGGTTTTTCATTTTCATTTATCTCTGGGTATTTTTTATTTCTCCTTTGATTTCTTCCTTGATCCAATAATTGTTCGGTAACATATTGTTTAGTCTCCACACATTCATGACTTTTCTAGCTTTCTTCTAGTAATTGAGTTCTAGTTTCGTACCATTGTGGCCAGAAAAGATGCTTGATATGGTTTCAATCTTCTTAAATTTATTGATTTACTCTTCAATTATTTTATTGAAATCATAAATGTTTATAACATTGTGTAATTTGAGGTGTACATTATTATTTATCAATTTCTGTAAAAAAATCACATGATTCTTACCACAAGTAGTCTAATTTTTATCCATCACTATGCATATGTGCCCCTTTACCCCTTTCACCCAACCCCCTACCCCTCTGGTAACCACTAATCTGTTCTTTTTAATCCATGTGTTTGTTTATCTTCCACATATGAGTGAAATGATGCAGTATTTGTCTTTCTCTGTCTGGCTTATTTTGCTTAACAGCATACCCTCAAAGTCCATCTATGTTGTTGCAAATGGGATGATTTTGCCCTTTTTTTATGACTGAGTAGTATTCCATTGTATGTATATATCACATCTTCTTTATCCCACTCATCTGTAGCAGGGCACTTCAGTTGCTTCCATGTCTTGGCTATTGTGCATAAATCTGCAATGAGCATAGGGGTCCATAAATCTCTTTAGATTGTTGATTTCAAGTTCTTGAAATCCCAGTAAATATCCAGTAGTGGGATAGCTGGATTGTATGGTATTTCTATTTTTAATTTTTTGGGATATGTCTATATGTTTTCCATAGTGGCTACACCAATTGGCATTCCCACCAGCAGTGGATGAGGGTTCCCTTTTCTCCACATCCTCTCCAACATTTGTTATTTTTTGTCTTGGTAATTATACCCATTCTGATAAATGTAAGGTGATATCTCACTGTAGTTTTTTTTTTTCCTTTTTCTCCCCAAAGCCCCCCGGTACATAGTTGTATATTCTTCGTTGTGGGTCCTTCTAGTTGTGGCATGTGGGATGCTGCCTCAGCGTGGTTTGATAAGCAGTGCCATGTCTGCGCCCAGGATTCTAAACGACGAAACACTGGGCCTCCTGCAGCTGAGCATGCAAACTTAACCACTCGGCCACAGGGCCAGGCCCTCATATAGTTTTGATTGACATTTCCCTAATAATTAGTGATGTTGAAGATCTTTTCATGTGTCTTTTGGCAATCTGTATAACTTCCTTAAAGAAATGTCTGTTCAAGTCCTCTGCCCACATTTTTATCAGGTTCTTTGTTTTTTTGTTGTTGAGTTGTATGAGTTCTTTATATATTTTGGAAATTAACCCCTTTTCAGATATCTGATTTGTAAATATTTTCTTCCAGTTTGTGTGTTGTCATTTCATTTGGTTCCTGGTTTTGCCTTGCAGATGCTTCTTAGTCTGTTGTCATTCCATTTGTTAATTTTTTCTTTTGTTTCCCTTGCCTGAGGAGACATGGTATTCAAAAAGATGCTGCTAAGACCCATGTCAAAAAGTGTACTGCCTATGTTTGCTTCCAGGAGTTTTATGGTTTCAGGTATTACATTCAAGTCTTTAATCCATTTTGAGTTAATTTTTGTGTATGGTGTAAGATAATGGTCTACTTTCATTCTTTTTGCATATGGCTGTCCAGTTTTCCCAACACTATGTATTGAAGAGAATAACTTGAAAGTTTTTGTCTTTCAGTATTTTGAATATATCATTCCATTCTCTCCTGGTCTGTAAAGTTTCTGCTGAGAAATCTGATGAAAGTCTGATAGGGGTTTGTTTGTAAGTTGTTTTCTTCTGCCTTGCTGCCCTTAGTACTTTTTCTTTGTCATTTACTTTTGCCAGTTTTACTATTACATGCCTTGGAGAAGGTCTTTTAGCATTAATGTAATTAAGAGTTCTATTGGCTTCATGTTTTTGTAAGTCCGGTTCCTTCCCCAGGTTTGGGAAATTCTCAGCTATTATTTCTTTGGACAAGCTTTCTCCTTTCTCCCTCTCTTCTCCCTCTGGAACACATATAATCCTTATGTTGCTTTTCCTAATTGAGTTGGCTATTTCTCGAAGAATTCCTACATTAAAAAAAAATCTTAATTTTTCTCTCCTCCTACACCTGAGGCATTTCTATATTTCTACCCTCTAAATCACTAATTCTTTCTTCCATAACATCAGCTCTATTTTTTAAGGATTCTACATTATTTTTTATCACATTAATTGTGTCCTTCATATCCAGAATTTCTGCTTGTCTTTTTTTATAGTTCAATCTCGTTGGTGAAGTATTCCTTCATCTCATTAGTTTTATTCCTGAGTTCACTGAACTGTCTGTCTGAGTTTTCTTGTAATTCATTGAGTTTCTTCATTACAGTTATTTTGAATTCTCTGTCATTTAGATTTTAAATTTCCCTGACTTCAGGGTTGGTTTCTGGAGATTTGTCATTGTCCTTCTGCTCTGAATTGTTGCTATAGTTTCTCATGGTGTTTGATGAACTGGTCTTTTGCCAGTGCATTTGTGATAGTATCAGGTCACAGATTCCACCTGCTACCACTGGGGAGAAGGAGGAGCTGTGTTTCTAATCCCACCCCATCTGCTGGAAGTTGTGTGGGTATGGTGGGTGCTCCCATTGACCAGGAAAGTGTTCACACACGGGCTCCGGGCTGCCACCAGGCTGAGGTACATTCCTACTTGTGGGGCCACAGTGGTACTATTGCTGCTCATGCTGCATGTGTACGTGTACACATACACGTGTATATCTGCTGTCACCTCTTTTTATGGTCACACCGGCCACTGTGCTTGGTGGGGGACATTTGTTGGGACTGCAGCAGCCAGGTAGGTTCTCCCACAAGCTAGGAAAGTGTTCGTGTGTGGGCCCAGGGCTGTTGCCACCCCTTCTCACAGTCACCCCAAGATGCATTCCTACTTTTGGGACCACAATGGTACTATGGGCTCTCAGGGCAGCCAGGAAAGTATTCAGAGATGCACACAAGGCTGCTAGGGAAAGGTAAGGGAGTATTCACCTATGTCCACCACTTCCTGGGGAGCCAGTCCATCCACCTTCAGATGTATAGTTATGTGGGTCTTTCAGGCATCCTGTTGTGCTTTGTGGGTATCCTCCATTGGCCAATGAATGTCCATTAAGCATAGTTCAAAGTGGGAGAGATAAAGGGAACAGCTTGCTCCACCATGTTGCTGATGTCACTCTCTTGGCCATTGGTACAAGGCTTCATTTCCTTACCATGTGGGGTTCTCCATAAGGCTGTTCATGACATAGCTTCTTCCAGAGAATGGAATCCTCAAAGTCCAGGGTCAGTGAGAAAAGTAGCAATCTCAATGGGCATTGTTGTGGATATCCCACCTGTTTGCTCACCAGCTTCATAGTCATCAGGGGTCTTCTCTGCATCCCTGTAGAGGCCACAAAAACGTTGAATGCTGACCTTAAACAAACAGTCAGCTATTTCTCCAGCAAAAATGAGTCTATTTGGGATCAGCAAAGATTTGCAATTTGGAGTCTCCACCATGGTGAACCACATGCAAATCCCCTTCTTAAATTTATTGAGACTTGTTTTGTTTTGTTTCCCAATATATGGCCTATCTTTGAGAATGTTCCACATGCACTTGAGAATAATGTATATTCTGCTGCTTTTGGATGGAATATTCTATATTTATCTATTAAGTCCATCTGATTTGGTATTTCATTTAAGGACAATGTTTCCTTTTTGACGTTCTGTCTAGATGATCTATTCATTGATGTAAGTGAGATGTTGAAGTCTCCTACTATTATTGTATTGCTGTCCGTTTCTCCCTTTAGGTCTGTTAATAGTTGCTTTATATCCTTTGGTGCTCTTGTGTTAGGTGCATATATATTAATAAGTGCTATGTCTTCTTGGTGGAATATCCCTTTTATCCATATATAATGTCCATCTTTGTCTCTTATCTTTTTTGGCTTGGAGTCTATTTTGTCTGATATATGCAGCTATACTTGCTGTCTTTTGTTTGCCATTTGCTTGGAGTATCATCTTCCATCCCTTCACTCTGAGTCTATGTTTGTCTTTAGAGTTGAGATGGGTCACCTGGAGGCAGCATATTGTTGGGTCCTGTTTTTTAATCCAGCCAGCCATTCAGTCTCCTTTGATTGGTGAGTTCAACCCATTTACATTTAGAGTCATTATTGATATATCAGGACTTAATTCTGCCATTTTATCTTTTGTTTTCTGGTTGTTCTGTATTTCCATTATTTCTTTTTCCTCATGTTTTTGTCTACCATTTCAGCCCATTGGTCTTCTGTGATGTGTTTCTCAGGTTTCTTTTTTTTATGCTATGTGATTCTGCTCCGATTTTTTGTTTTATGGTCACCATGAGGTTTGTATAAAAGATCTCATAGATGAGATAGTCTTTTTTTCTGCTGATACATTTTATCTCCATTATTCTATGCAGGTTTCATTCTTTACATCTTCCTTGTCTATGTTTTTGTTGTCACAAATTATTGCTTTTTCTATTGTGAGTTTGTTACCAAATTGAATTGGTTACAGTAACTTTTGATGCTTTCTTGTCTTTTAGCTTTTATGTTATAATTAAGTGTTTACTAACATATTATGATACAGAGCTGCAATTTTCTGATTCTGTGGTCTATTTATCACCTTGTTCAAAGCTATCTATACTTTTGCTTTTTTGGTTCAGGTAAGAGGGCTCCTTTTAACATCTCTTGTAAGGCAGGTCTAGAGGCAATGAACTCCTTCAGCTTTAATTTGTCTGGAAAAGCCTTTATTTCTCCTTCATATTTGAAGGATGACTTTGCTGGATAGGGTATTCTTGGCTGATAGCTTTCGTCTTTCAATATTTTGAATATATCATTCCATTCTCTCTGAGTCTGTAGAATTTCTTCTGAGAAATCCACTGATAGCCTGATGTGGCTTCTTTTGTAAGTTATTTTCCCCTCTCTGGCCACCATTAATATTCCTTCTTTGTCATTTTTAGAGTTTTAGAGACTGCAATCTTCCGTGATTTCAAGTTTGATTTCTGGAGAGTTGTCATTTTCTTTCTGTGTTACCATGTTACCGTAGTTTTCATGGTACTTGATAAGTTGACCCTCTGCTGGCACATTTGTGGTAGTAAACACATTTCTTATTTAGGCAAGGCTTTGGTTACTTTTATTCTGAGCTGCTTCTGGTTGTGTTTGAGAGCCTGCACTTTCCATCCTCCACTGCCTATGCCAGATGTGTTGTCACTGCCCTCCTTTTGCTGCTTGTGTCTCTGAGGCTGCTGGTGTCTTGCTACTTACAATGTCACTGCAGTCATGGATGTTGCCACCAGGGTCACCAGGCTGTGAATACCTCTTTTGCTTCTGGAGTCTCCTGGATCTCATGTTCCCCCACTGACTCTCCATGGACTCAAGTGCTGCTACTGTGCTCACTACGTGCACTGCTGGCTCCCGGGTTATCTGGGGGTGCTGGTGGCACCACTGCTGAGGGTGCTGGGTTCACAGGAGTTTCTGCCACTGCCAGGGGCCCAGGATCTTGTATGCAGCCCCACTGCTGGTAGGGCTGGTGTCAGGGGTGCTCCCACTGGGAGCTAGGTCATGGTTCCTGCTGTGGCTCCTGAACCCTGAGATTGCAGGTGCTAGCTACAACTGCTGGAGGTGGGGGAGGGCTAAGCCATAAGTGCTGCTGCATTTACTGAAGACTCAGGTCGCCGGTGCCATCTGCTACTGCTGGGGGAAGGGCAGGGGCTGATCCTTGAGCCCCACTGCTGCTCCTGCAGCCTCCAGTCTCTGGCACTAGTGTGCTTTTTGAAACCTCAGGTCAGGGCACCACCACCACTGCTGGGAGTATCTGCATTTTGGATGCAGCCCCCACTCCTGGGGCCAGTGTGGGAGTCACTGCTGGGGTATGGGGTGGGAACTGCCCTCTAGTTCCACTTCCTCCTGGAGGTCAAGATCACCCATCCTAAGATGTATGGATCTCTCAGGTGTTCTGGTGTGCTGTGCAGGGAGTCCTTTGTTGGTCAGCGGGTGTCTTCCTGGTTGTAATTTAGAGGAGAGAGACAAAGGGAACAATTTACTCCACCATCATACTAACGTCCCATTGTACTTTTCATTTCTGCAATTTTGATGACCTGAAATTCTTTCTCAGTTTGTAAAAGAAGGGTAGGCAGAGAGAAAGTGAAACTGTTTGGGGCTGTTGGGAGCTTAGGCAGGGAGCTAAGTTTGGCTTAAGATCAGCAGAATCAGGTACAAGATATGTAATTTTTTTAATTTGGGCCCCTGTGTCCTTTGACTACTTAAGGAAGAGCTATCAGCTGACAATGAGCCAAAACAGGCAAGTCTTGTAAAAGGCAACTTAGAGACCACCTGGTCAGACCATGTATCTCCACTGACCCCCTCCAGTGGTGGTCACTCTTTATTGTGGGAAGCTATGCATTTCGAGGAAGGTTTACGTATAGCCTTCTTGATATGCTGTCAAAATGGTCTTCCCCAGAAGAGAAATAAAGCAAAGATGGAGGGCACATGTCTTCGATCTGGCTCCCCAGGAAACTGACTCTGTGATGGAGATTTGGGCACAGAAAGTTTACTGAGGAGTACCCCGGGGTGGACACCTGAGGCAGAGTGAAGGCAGCGGGCTGGGGCAGAGGGAGAAGTAGGAGCAACAAAAGACTTAGCTAGCCTCCAGGGAGCCCTGTAGAGTTCTTCTGACTTGAGGCAGGGGGTCTGAGGTGTTACACCATGTTATGGACTGAATCGTGTACCCCAAAATTCATAGTCAAAGCCCTAACTCCTAGAACCTTAGAATATCACTGTATTTGGAGACAGGACCTGTACAGAGGTAATTAAGGTTAAATGAGGTCCTAATCCAGTATGATTGGCATCCTTATAAGAAGAGGCAGAGACACCAGGGATGTGCAATTTAGAGAAAAGGCCAGTGAGGGCACAGTGGGAAGGCAGCCAACTACAAGCCAAGGAGAGAGATCTCAGAAGAAACCAACCCTGCAGGCTCCTTGATCTTGGACTTCTAGGCTCCAAACTGTAAGGAAATAAATGTCTATTTTTCAAGCCACCCAGTCTGTGGTACTTTATTATGGCAGCCTGAGCAGAGTAATATACACTCTCTTGGCCAAGGCTTGGATGTGCATTGTTGCCATGGAAGAGGCGTCCTGTTGGGTGAGGCAGCTTCCCTCACCTGAGGCATTTACTTGCCAGGCAGGGTCTGAGCTGGCAGCCCAGCAGCCAGGGCTGGGCCCTGAGGGGTCTGGTTTGCAAATCAGGGCACCCTCTGCAGGAAGGCCCCATGACAGTGCAATCAGCCAGATGGAGATCTGCAAACAGTATGAGGACACTATTTCAGGGATGGGAACAGTATTACAGGAATCATCTCAATGATTTTCTAACAAACCAAGCTTTTAAAATCTTGAATAAATTTGCATTCATAAAGCAGCACTTCAGAATCTGAAGGAATCTTAAAGATCATCTTGTCTAACCCTTTATTTAAAAGCCGGGGGTGAAGAGGTTCAGAGAAATTGAGATTCTCCCAAGATGGAGAGGCAACTTGAAAACCAGCCTGGACCCAGGACTGTGGCTCCCCAAGGCTCTCTGCAAGATATCTTTTCTGGCGAAAACTGATTTGATGATCAACACAACTACAGTGGCTCTAAACACAATTTTTATTTAAGGTCCTGTTACCAAACCAGGTTCGCTTTGCCCACTGCACAATTATGCCAATCCCCGAGATGAAGAGTTTGCAAAGAGAAAGGATTTAACCACAAGGCAGCCAAGCAAGGAGGTGGAAGAACCAGTCTCTAATCTACCTCCTTGAAAAATGAAGATTAGGGATATTTATGAGATAAGGGAGCGGGGTGGTCTGAAGTGGGAATAGATGATTGTAGGTGAGGAGCAGTGAGGTAATTGATGATCTTACAAGCGCAGTCAAGCTTCATGGCTCTTCATAGGACACACGTTCACAAAACAAATGGTGGTGTCACCATGATCTGAGGGTGGAGTTTTCAGATCCTTGATGTCAAAGGGTCACTTATTGGTCATCCATGCAGAGCCAGTTGATGAGTTGGTGGTCTCAACTAGCCTGAACTGGACAAGAAGTTGACTCTCAGTTACTGAAAAACTCAAGCACCCATTCCCATGGTGCCCCACATGTCAGAGATGTTATCTATGGGGTGGGTTTTAGTAATGTGTTATCTAACTACTCTTCCCAAAAGCCCCTGAGTATAGTTAAAGCAGGTTGCCCTCTGGTTTCAGTCCCAGCTTGAAAACAAAGCCAAATGTAAATTGCACTGCAGCAAACTTGGCAGTGTTATTCACAAGCTGTGTCTCTACCCCAGTGAGGAAAATCCCAGAGACCTCAGTACTCGTTGCACAACATGCTCTGACTGACCCAAAACGGCAGAAAACATGGCGTGAACCACTTTTTTACTTTTGTTCCAAGTAAAACAAGACAGAACAGATCTCACTCTCCCTCTCCCTCCGCTCCCGCTCCTTCCTCTCCCGCTCCTTCCTTCCTCTCCCCCTCCTTCCTCTCCCTCTATTCTGTCGCATTATCTGGGCATCTTAAGTAATAGAACCTCATTGTTTAATCTAAGGGACTAGAGTTTCAGTCCAGAGATAATAAAGCCAAGTGCCAAATAGCTGCCAGCCCTCAATAAATGTGAATTTTCTTCTTTGCTGTAATATTTGCACATCTCCTTTATAAAAAAATGTTTTTTCTTTTGTAGAGACTTGCCCAAAATAACTAAGAAATCCTTACTGAATCAGTGCATCCCAAATCCTAATACTAGAGACTTTCGCCAACTTCCAGGTGTCCTGACAGAAAGCTCTCCAGAATGTAATTAAGATGCCAAGAGCAGAGCTGGTTGGCTGAAAGTAGCAAAAAATCCTGACTCAAGTGACTTCAACAGGAATGAATGTATTTTCTCATGTGACAATAACTCCAGAGGGAGAGTAACCCTCTGGGGGAAAAGAGCATTTTGCTAGATGAAATATAAAGAGTACCACCTTAAAAATCAAAGAACTGACAAGTTGGGAGCAAATGCTCAGGCCAAAGTTGAAGGACAGTCTGAACCCAGAGAGATAAGGGAATCAGAGCCTCAGCCACTTTGCTCCAGGGCATTTGCTGCCACAAGCCCTACAATGACTCACAGGCTTGTCTTCCTCGCCTCCTAGAGCGGGAGGGAGTCCCGCCTATAGGCTGATACTCCAGAGGGCCCCCTGTCAAGGTGAGTGTTGTCCATGCAAAATAGCCACGAACCATTCTATGGATAAGAGAGATAAGGTGAGTTTTACTTGAGTCAAGCTGAGGATTAGAACCTGGTTGGGCAGATTTGCAGGCCAGGTTCCTTTCTGCAATCTCAAGCCAGGTGTTGGATTTAGGTGTCCTTGTCCAGTCTTGCTCCCGGGCCCCCGGCAGAAGCAAATGCAAATCCTCTATGGAGGAAGCACCTTTATCCCAGGCCTCTGGGAAAGCCTAGATATCATTTTTCTGGGGCAATGGCCCTTGCACAAAGATAAATGGCAAATCAGGAAACAAGGCTCCATGAGAAAAAGCCAATTAAGCAAGAAACAGTAGAAAGTGACCTACACAAACGTTTAAAAACTTATTAGATGCAAATTGTAAACCAACTATGCTGCTATGTTTCAAGAAATAAGCAAAAAGTCCAGAGGAAACATTGCTCCACTGTTGCACAGTTCAGCAACTCAACAATTCGTTCAGGGATCTGAATTCTTTTTATCTTTCCATTTGATAAATAAATGGCAAGCCACAGGTTATATTGGAGTATAGGGTGTAAACGTAATTAGGCCTGACCTTGTTTTTCCAAAAGGGCCTGATGTGGCCGTTGAACATGCATTGTATATCTGCTTTAATGATCTACTATGTCCCAAAGACAAGAACAAATGTCCATAAGATAAAGGTGCAACTTCCCCAACATTGGCATTTCCTTAAGAATAAGCTTCTCTCCCTAGGTGAGGAATTGATTGCTGCGCTCACCCTGTGACCACCCAGTCAAGACAACAGAACTGCTACCTGCTGTGTCCATTGAGACAGCAGAACTGCTACTTGCTGTGTGAATTGCTGTACTGGCTAGGCAGTCTTGTGACTGTTGTAAAAGGGACATTCCAATCATATGTAACCACTCTGTACAACCCACTTCTTTGGTGCCCTTCCTTCCTTGGGGAAGGAAGACCCCAGGCTAGTCCTCAGATCTGGCTCATAATAAACTCACCCCAATTTTGATTTATAGATTGATTATGGATTATTCGTTTCAAAACACCTTGCCCACCATCCTCAGCAGCTTGCTTGTCCTCTACAAGCTCTCATCATGGTCACAAGATGGTTGCAGCAGCTCCGGATTTCACAACCACACAACTTCTAGGGACAAAAAAGGAGAGTGTGTTTCTGTGTGGCCCCTTGTAACAGTGAATCATCCCAGCAAACTTCCCCACACACTTCATGGGCCAAGATTACATCACACACCCGTGGCTGAAGTAATCATAGCGGAGGGAAATGGCTGGGTTAGACTAATAATGATTCAATCTCTGAAATTAGTGATGATAAACCTACCCCAGGGCTCGTGGAGGAAGATAAATACCTGAACAAAACTCAAGCTCTAACAGCCAGGTTAAAAAAAAGTGTGTCTATGGTGGGGAGGAGTAGAGACAGAGGAAGGAACGCATCTGCAGCAGCCTCTCTCTCCTGGGTTTTCCAAACATGCAGTTTGCTGATAACATTTTCTAACTCTATGACTTTTGGCCTCCAGTCACCCAACAGTTGCTCCCAGGAGAGTATTACTTCTGTTCTCCCCTGCCGAGGAGATTTTTAGGCACATATAGAACAAGTGCATGGCCTTTGTCATCCTTGTGCTGATTATTAATGTTTAACGTGATACACAACTAGTTGTGTTTTTCAGATTCTCTGTTATGTTTTACAAGGAAACACCACTTTGCATAATCTACTGACAAGGCACAGAATTTGGTGACAAGTTTCCATTCTATATCAATCAATAACAAGAATGTATTGTCAAGTACTGAAAGGTTAAAAGATACATCTGAAAACTTGGAGAAGAGAATTAAAATCATTGGGTGTGTAGCCACCCCTGACGCAGGAAGGGTTAATAATCACTGGAAAAGGCTTGCCAACAAACTGTGACCCAGAGGTGAGAAGGCTGGTTAGCCAATGATGGGTAAGACCTCCAGGAGGAGGCAACCTAAGCCAGGCGCGGTTGCCTGGGAGCACATATGGAGACACGATATCAGGAGCAGGAGGGGTCGTTGCCTAGGAGGCCTTGCATGCTCCGAGATAAAATATACGAGCACAGCAATAACATGATAATATCAAAACAGAGGCCGAGGGAGGGCTCCTTGAGAAATCACTAAGAATTCTTGGCATTCGCTAATTACATTGTCCAGAACACCTGTGTATGTTTAACAGATGTAAGCTATGTATATATTGAAACGCTGGTTATAATAAACTCAGAGTGGCCATCAGCCCTCTCCGCGTCTATCTTGATGTGTACATTGGATTGCAACACCGACAGGGTGCAAGTTAAAGGAGGGGGACAGGTAGTGGTGGCCTTTCTTGGGGTGCCAGAATAATAGAGAGATTAACGTCTCAAAGGTGTATCTCATTAACTTTTTCCACCCTCGGCTCAGCTTGACCAAAAAGAAAGGTTGAAGAATTCCACGTAGGATGCCAGTTAGAGATCCAGGAGGATCATACATGCCCATAGCCCACCCCCACATTTGTACACTGAGACTTCCCTGGCAATAACCCTATAATATTAGAATGACCATATGTCCCAGTTTCCTGGTGTGCACCCATTGTCTTGGCATAATTATTAATAGCATCCTTTTCACTCTAAGAAGTGTCCATATTCGGAAGAGAAATTATATAGTCACCCTCCTCAGCATCGTAACATCATCTACATCCTATAACTCTGCTTGCACACTCTATTCCTTATCCTCATCTTAACTCCTGAATTACCCGACAGCCTTCCTGAGGGTGGTGGGCACATCCCTGGGGAAGCCAGGATGTTGGGTACAGACTTAAGACAGCTCCTGGGATCCTGGCCCCTAGCTCAGGGCTATGCTTACCTTTCTGGGCCCTGCATTTAATTTGTTATCATTTCTATTTTTATTCCTCCTGTAGACTCCTTTTATTACTATAGATAAATTTTGCTTTGGAATTCACTATTCTTGCCTAACCCTCTCTCCTCTACACCTCTCCCTTTATTCTTACTTGGTATGTATTATTAATCCTATATACCAGACTTGCAAACCAAAAAACTTTGCTTCTCTGGTGAATTAACTGCCATTTGCCAGGTATTCGGACTTTGAGGGAAGATTAAGTTTGAACGTTTCTAATAACCTATCCAACCCCAAGATTTTATGGCATTAAATGCCTAAAATATTGCAAGGTAATATGATACAGTAATGGACTGAGTTATATCCCCTCAAAATTCACATGTTGAAGCCCTAACCCCCAATGTGACTTTTTTGGAAGTGGAGCCTTTCAGGAAGTAATTAAGGTTAGCCAGTTCATCAGAGGGGGCCCTAACCCAATGTGGCTGATGCCCTTATAGGAAGAGGGAGAGACACCCGGGATGCTTGAGCTCAGAGAAATGGCCACGTGAGGACACAGCAAGAAGGCAGCTCTCTGCAAGCCAAGTGGAGAGGCCGCAGGAGAAACCAACCCACTGACACCTTGATCTTGAACTTCCAGCCTCCAGAATGGTGAGAAAATAAATGTCCAAGTCCCCCAGCCTGTGGTATTTAGTTATGGCAGCCCATGCAAACTAATACATACACTAAAGAAGTCTATGATCCACCTCTCCCTCACTAATAGCTCACCATCTAAGTCACAGGTCTTAGACACAGTGAAAAGAAAGTAGCCAGGAAATATTTTTGGCCCTTCGTAGTTTCCTTGCTGCATGACTTTCATTTTCTTTAAGGTGGTCTTTAGCCCCTTCTGGGTCTGATCTATGCAAAACCGTCTCCTACATAAGTTTTGTGTCTTTGCATTCTGTAGCTGTTAGTCGGTTACCTGCCTTGGGGATTACATGAATAGCCCGGGTATGCTAATCTTCTAGGATTCCCCATTAATTTCCTATCCAAATGAAATGACTCAAGCCCTAGAAATCCAGCTCTGTAGGGAATGCTGGGCATCCTGCCCAGACCCCCTTCAGGGCTGAAGCCCTCATTCCCCAGCTGCTGGCAGGTGCAGGCTCTCAGCTGAGTTGTCCTTCAGACATTCTCCTTCCAAAGAGAGCTGACTCACCCAAGGTTACACCTTCTCCCTGAGAGAAGCCTGTCCTCCTCTCTCCCTCCTGCTCACTCCGGCCTCTTTCCCCTCCTCCAACGCGCTAGGTACACATTCGAGCAGATCCTTGCCTTAGCCAGCACGTTTGTCAGAAAGTTCTTCTCCAGCTATCTATGTGGCACACGCCCTTACTTCCTCCAAGTCTTTGCTCAAGTGTCTCTTCTCACTGAGGCCTACCCTGATCAGTCTGTGTAATCCCACAACCTGTGCCTCTCCACTCCTCCCCAGTGCGCCTATCTCTTCTGTCCTCTATTTGTTTTCCCCAAAGCTCTCATCCGCTTCTCAGCTACTACAGGATACACTTTTCATGTGTGTCTCTCCCTCCCCCAGTGTTACTGAGCAAGAGCTTGCCACCTGATGTGTGCAGAAGCCAACACCGTGGTGCACCAGTCTTTGACGGAGGAAAGGCTTTATTGCCCAATTGATTGGCAAGGAGACAGGAGGCCAGGATCTCAAATCTGCCTTGTCTGTCCAAGGTATAGGGAAAGGTTTAAGGGGTCAGGGAGGGCTGGCTTGTATGTGGGAGCGCTGGCAGGATGAGTTTCGATTGGCAGATCAAAATTTTCTCCTTTGTGCGTGCTCCTGGCAGTTTGCTACCCCTGAAAAGTAGCTTTAACCTTCTGTTGTTAAGATGAGGTCAGTTATAGAAGGTTACTGGGGAAAGTCCTACAGTAAACAAGGGTAAAGTTGTTATGCAGCTTTAAGTCATTGCCTTCTCCATTATAAGAGTTTCTGGAGATTTAGAGGCATCCTCCCCTTCCTGGCACAGAGAGGGCAGCACCCTTGTAGTGGAGATTTCTCTTAGAAATGTATATTTCCCTTACAAAAGGGGAACTTCTACTAGGTTTTCAGAGCTTTTCCTGTGTCTGCTGTTTTTTAATAATCATCAGCTCAAAATAGCCTTTATGCCAATTGGGCATATTTTGGGGTGTCAAATTCTGTTCCTGGTCCTGTGGTTACACCAGCAGGTGTGCTCACAGGCATGAGTCTTTGTTTTGTTCCCAGATGTAATCCAAGCACACAGTGGGTATGCAAGAAACCTCTGTTGAAGTTCTTTGATGAATTTTTCACCAGGGTAAGTAGGGGTATGATTCCATTATTTTTATGATCTAACTCTCCGACATTGGAAAGAACCACGATGAGGACAATGTAGTCTTCTTTACGCATTGGAGATCTCATACTGCCTCACAGAATTTTGAGTCTCAAGTTTAAATTTCATAAAAGCAGTGACATAATACCTAGCATATTTGTCAACTGTGGCAAATGATTGTTTTCTTACTCCCTTTCTCTGAACAACAAAATTATATTCAGTAATTGCAAAAAATAATTTTATTTTTATGCTTAACTTTATATTGTTTGATTCCTTTAGCTTTAAAACAACTAACAAAAAGAAGAGTTACATTTAAAGACAGAATTCAAACTCTGTAAATACATCACGTATGAACCAACATTTGCACTTCCCACACATAAATATGTCCAGCCCACATTCAGGCGAGGAGAGCTGGGCTCCGCTTATTAAAGGGAGAGGTAGCGAAGAATTTGTGGACATATTTTTCCACACACAGCAATTTTTAAGAAGCGAAACACAGATTTTGGGGGAGGAAGTATTTTATCACTGAAGTTTAGAATTGCTGGTTCTAAACAAGTTGATAATGAGAAGCAACCACTCTTTCAGTCATTTCTATTGTGTTCTTTGATCCTTCACAGACAATGTTCCCCTTGTTGTCCGCACGTGGGGCAGAACACTCTCACTCCGCGCCCCCCGCCCCCCCGCCCTTGGATACCACAGAATAGAAAGAAAACCGCAATGTAGAAGATGCAGGGTGCTATGGGTCAAATCGTGTTCCCCAGAAAGGTGTGTTGAAGTCCTAACCCCCACTACCTCAGAATGTGACCTTATGTGGAAATCGGTTCATTGCAGATGTAACTAGTCAAGAGGAGGTCATACTGGAGTCGGTGGCCCCTTAATCCAATATGGCTGATGTCCTCATAAGAATAGGAGACACAGAAACAGACACACGGCAAGAACACGGCTTGAGGGTGGAGCCAGAGACTGCAGTGACGCATCTACAAGCCAGGGGACGCCGAGCACTGCCAGTAACCACGACAAGCAAAGAGAGAGGCGCTTCCAGAAGGAACCAACCCTGCTGACACGTTAATTTCAGACTTCTGGCCTCCAGAACTACGAGGAAACAAATTTCTGTTGTTTTAAGTCACCCAGTTTGTAGCACTTTGTTAAGCAGCCCTAGGGAACTGACACAGAGGTCTTCAGGGAAATCTGCGTAGTAAGTTTGTCATTTGGGCTGTTTAGTGTATGAACGCCGTTTCTACTTGGGAGGTTGAAGAGAAGCTATTCCCTTTTCCCACCCCAACAACTACATCACAGACGCCTCACCAAAGGGTAGCAGGTCAGTCTCCTTCTGAGACTTTGAATCTTGCAAGAGGGACTGAGTCATTGATTTAGGATTCCCAGCAGTGGCTGTGGCAGTTGAGAAGTACCACAGCAAAGGTGCCAGGACGGCTCCATCAGCATCGGTTCTCAGTGGGCCATGCCTGTGGCAAATCCCTGGCTATGTCTTTTCTATGACTCTCCAGCCTTTCTGTTGATTCTGTGAGCTACCTAATACTCTTCTAGAAAATTCCTTCTCTGCTAGTGAACCAGAGTGAATTTCTGTTATTTGTAACCAAGAACCCTGACTAATACACCCTGGAAATTAGTTTTTGACCTAAGTGACTGTTGTAGTTTGTATTCTTGTATTCATCTGTTTTTTCCCTCCTGTAAGCCTTCTGTATCCATTCATCTGTTCATTTGTTCATCCATTAAACATTTACCAGTTACCTTTATATGCCAGACAAAGTAGTAGGGGGTTGGAATACATGGTCTATTAAGACATGGCCTTAAAGAACCCATAGCCTAGTCCAGAGCAGAATAGTCAAGAAAACAGATGATTATGATACAGGGTGGTAATTGCTATGGTAGACAGAGAAGGTACAACTGATGTGTGGGGAGAGGAGGCAAGGCTTCCCATGGTCATTGATCCCTGAATTGTGTCTTGAAAGACAAACTGGACACCCAGACAAGGCAGGAAAGAAAAGAGGAGTGACGTTCCACTAAGTTACTGAACTGGAGTTCTGTGTGTCTGTACGTAAAATTCTAGGCAAGGAGTGGTAAAAATTGAAGCTATAGAAGTAGGGAGAGGTCAGGGCTGCATGACTTGCTTAGGAATTTGGACTTTATCCAAAGAGAAACCATAACCACTAAAGCAGAGATAAAGCAGCCAGTTTTATATTTGAGATTGATTTTTTCCAGCAGCAGTGTAAAGAATTAACTAGAATGGATCAGGATTGAAAGATAAGAAGACCAGATGTGAAAGTCTTAGAGCAATCTGGGAGATTTTGAAAAGGCAGAGGCGAGGACTGGAATGGAGATAGAGAGTGAAGATGGGAAGGACAGGACGGAGACAGACCCAAGATGAATGGAATACTCTGAATTCTCTGCTTGGTGGTACATAAGGCAGCTCTGGGTGGACACAGACTGGCCTGTCTGGTTCACTAGTACTCAACACAGTGTCTGGCACACAAAGGAACTGTCGATGAAAACAATTCAAAACCAATCTATAAATGAAAATTTGGGTGAGTTTATTCTGAGCTTAAATCTGAGGATTATAACCCAGGAGAGTCTTTCCACAAAGGAACAGAGCACTCCAAATAAGTGGGGGTATACAGGATGGTTATATACCCTCAAAGAGTACGTTTCACATATGATTGAAATGTCCCTTTTACAATAGTCACGAGGCTGCTCTGTCAGCACAGCGATCGATGGAAACAGCAGTAGGCCTGCTGTCTCAGTGAACCCCACAGGGTGGCAGGTCTGTTGCCTCAAGCTGGGTGGTCACAGATGAGCGCTGCAATCAGTTCCCAGCCTAAAGAAAGATGCTTAATCTTTAAGGAATGCCAACGTTGGGAGGGGGAGGGAAGTTGCACCTTTATCTCAAAATGTCTAAGCGGATATACAATGCATGCTCAATGGCCACAGTCAGGCCCTTTTGGAAAAACAAAGTCAGGCCGAATTGGGTTTATACCAAATGGCTTCCTCATATACTCCAATATATCCTATTGCTTGCCATTTTTATTTGTCAGAACTCAATACATCTTGATCCGCTTTAAGCGCACTAGTTCTTCTCTTGGCCATGTCTGGTCTACTGTTGAGCCTGTTAGGCATTCTTCATTTTGGTCACAGTCGTTCTGACTTCTGGCATTTCCTTTTGGTGCCTTCTTAGAGTGTCCATCTTGGTGCTTACATGACCCATCTGTTCTTGCAAGTTGTCTACTTTTTCCAAAAGAGCTCTTAAAATATTAATCATAACTATTTTAAATTGCTTGTCCAATCATTCCAAAATCTCTGCCATATCTGCATCTGGTTCTAGTCTTAGTCTAGTCTAATCTTCAGATTGTGTTTTTGCTTGCCTTTTAGCATGCTTTGCCATTTTTTTGTTGAAAGCCCAACATGACGTGTCTAATAGGAAGTGAGGTACATAGGCCATTAGTGTGAGCTTTTATGTCACTCTGGCTAGGGTTTTAGGCCATGTTTAACTTTGTTGTAGCTGCAGGTGCCAGAGGCTTTGAAGTAAGTAGAGTCTGTGCCTTACAGCTCTTTCAGCTACGATTCAGTTATTTCACTGAGGCTCTGCTGGTGGTGGTAAGGTCTGGGGGAGGGGAAGCATTCTTATATAATCTTATTAATAAGTACCAGTCTTCTAGTGGCCCTGTGTCCCTGGGCTGTGATCTTCACAAGCATTTATTCCTTTTTTCCCCTCCCTTAGGTGAGACAGGAAGTATAGTGGGAGCTGGAGTCAGGAAAATGCCCGTCCCCCAGTGGGATGAGTCTTTTCCCTTGGAGAATAGGCCTTTGTTACGAGAACACTCTAGGTATATTTCAAAATGGTAAATATTCCCCTCCGTCTGCCAGAGCCATGAGGGGGTCATTTTTAGATCTTCATTGTGAGAACCTGGCGGTGTTCCTGGAGATAAAGAAACCTACAAAAGTGTGGAGCCCTCCTTGGGTGGCAGACCCCAGGAGCGTCTTACTCTCAGGTCAGTCCACGGTTGACCTCTAGCAATTTATCAAAATTGCCATCTAAGTGTTTCTGCCAGCGTGTGGTTCCAGCCCCTTCTGTCCAGAGAAGGAGATCTCGGCTGTGACTCTGGATTCACCTGTCTCTCCAGACCATGGGGTGTAGCTGTGCCCCTCAATCTCAGTCTCTGACGGGTCCAAGATAAAGCACAACTTTTCAGCTCCTTCAGCTTTTTTTTGCTCTGAGGATGGGAGGTTATTTACAGGTTGGAGGTGAAACTGGAAGTCCCTCAGTACATTTCTGTTGAATGAATAAAGCACAATAAGCAGGTCCAAACGAACACCTGGGGTGGGAATGCACTGGAGGGAGGGGTCACGGATGAGACCGGGTCTGGCTGGCGTGAGAAGTGGAAAGCTACATAGGGAAACAGGGGGTAGCAGATTATTTGGGGAAGGAAAATTTAAAAAAAAAAAACAACAAGAAAGCCCATTAATAGAGATTCCACTTAGTTACGTTCTGAATCCTTGCAGATTATGTTTTGATTACCTGAACGTTTTCTGCATATTACAAATCTATCTACTATCACAGTTGCAGGGGCATAGAAATAAAGTAAACCATAATCCAATTGACCAGGATTGGCGTGCATGCTAACAAGAAAAATGATATCTCCTTTCCTTTAAGACTGTGGCTCCCCACTGGGGTCAGAGCCCAGGCAGTGGCGTGACTGCTCCGCTTTCGTAACCTCAGGGAGAGCAGTGGCCTGGAGGCCATCAGTACAAATGGGGTAATGAGGGGAGCAGCTGCAGGAGTGGAAAGATAAGACAGTACATTGTACCTTCCTGGGGCACATACATAGATTGAAGCCTCTCCTTCTTAAAAACTCTTTCATCTTCCCTCTTAAACTTCTTAACTGCCTTTTTAAACTCCTCCTTAAAAACTCCACTCACTTTCTGTTAGGAAAATGGAAGGGGAAAGCTTGGCCCCAGCAGAGACTGGGTTCCAAGGAGGCTCCTTTCGGGATCTGTGAGCACAGGACTACAGAATGGCAAGTATGTTCCGTGAAGAATAACCCAGTTATGCACCGTGGTTTCTGTTTTCTAAGAGGTAAAGTTAGAGAGTTGGACTAGAGGATTTCTAAGTTCTCTGAGGTTCCACTGTTTTGTGTGTCCAGTTTTAAAAAGGTTGGTCCAGGCAGCCCAAAAGTTCGCCCTGGTGCCTCCCTTCATTTCAGAACAATTATTTCTACATTCTTAAGTAGCTTTCCTAGATAAAGTACTCTTGATTGCCTGTCAGTTATTGCCTTCCATCCTGTCTTGTCTTGGGCCACCTGTGACAGTCCAAGAACGTCAGTTTGCCAGGTGGTTGCTGATTCAACCTTAAAGCTTGTAGAACCACTTAGAAAAGAATCAACCTTTGAAAAGTTCTAAAGGTGTTTTTTTTTTTCCTACAGCTTTGTAACAAATATGAGTGATTTTGCATATAATCATTTTTATCATTTCTCTCTGTCATTTCTTTTTAAGTAAACTCTTTCGCTGATTATAAACTAACATATGTTCATTATTGAAAATGTGGAAAATACGGAAAATAATACTCTCTATGGCATTTCATACACAAATAAAACATGCTGGCAATCCCACCACTCAGATAATTTCTTTTAATGTGTATATATGACTTTATGGACTTTCTTCTATACATTCATATGTATACTTATTTTTCAACAAAATTGGGATATATTGTACACTTTTTATTTCCTTTTTTCATTTAATATCATTCATGAAAGACTTTTCATATAATAAAATATTCTGTGAGAATATAGTATAATGGCCTTTCTAAACACATCATTCTATATGCACCATTCCTGTATTATTTTATACATATAGTTATAGTTAATGGTGTTATATATTTAGGTCTTTTCAAATTATACACAAACTTATGCAAATCTAAGTAGTTAAATTTCTGTACCAATTCATTATTATTTCATCAGTAGGACTTGTTGGGTAGACAATACGTATCCAAAATGTTGATTTCAGTGCATATTGTTAAAATACTACTCTGAAAAAAGTTTTACCAGTTGACTTATTACCAGCAGTGTATGACAAGATGTTCATTTCACCTCATGTTGGCCAAATGAATTTTATCTTAAAAACAAAATCTTTGCCCATTTTCAATATGGAAGATGATACCTTAATCATTATCCTAATGTGACTTTATTTGATTACTAGTGAGTCTGAACATTTTTTTACCTCTTTTTCTGGTAAAGAATAAAATTTCAGGTAGAACTACAATTAGTTTGGGATTTGCACATTTTAGACTGATTTTATAAATAAAAATTTTCTATTTCTATCATTATTACAAACCATATTTGAATATTGTTAGTAAACATAGTTTGCTGAATATTCTGGTACATGGTATTTCTTTTAAGAGATTCAGCAAGACGGAGCATGTAGTCATAAACTCAGTCTCTTAGAAAAATAAATATGTCAGATAATTATTCTCTGTGGTTCCCAAGGGCAGATTTAGTGTACGATTCCGTATTAGGGGGCGCTGAACAAAACCACCTTATTTCATTCCTTTGACAAAGATTCACTACATTCTAGCCATTGCTGTAGATGTGGCCACAGTCTTGAACTAGTCAGCCATGATTCTGCATGCACGGAGCACACAATTCTAGTGCAGGAAATACACGACCAAAAAATATAAACATACAAATAAATAATATAAATGTGAAGTGTTAAAAGAAATCAAACAAGAAGCTTTGAGTTAGAGAATAGCAGAAGAGAATCCACTTTTCTAGTTTGGGTAGGATGCTCAGAGAAGACTTCTGTAAGGTGACATTCAAATTAACACCTAAAGCAAGCTAACACCTAAAGGAGAAGTGTACTGACACTGATGGTGGGGGGCAGTTCAGGGCTGCAGAGGTGGATAGTGGCCAGGTCATTTGGGGCCTTTCAGGTGTGGGGACCTGGAAATGGTCACCCCAAGATATGTCTCTTTGGCATGAGGATTATTTGAGGCTGATTGCTTTTAATAAACTGGGACAGGGAAGGAGGCTTTGAGGAGTGGAACTTGCTTGCCCTTTGTTAGGAGACATTTACATTATAAAGGAAATCTTTATCTGTAAAGGTGCCTCCCTCTCTGTACCAGGAAGAAGAAAGGAGATGACCTTGTCTCTAGAAACTCTTAATCAATGGCGAAGGCAAGGACTTAAATCTGCATTTGTTTATTGTGCTTGTCTGGTAACCTCCTGTAACTGACTTCCCTCCCCCTCCCAACATTGGCATTTCTTTAAGGATTAGTATCTTTCCTTAGGCTAGGAACTGATTGCTGCACTCACCTGTGACCACCCAGCTTGAGACAATAGACTTGCCTCCTGCCACGCCCACCGAGACAGCAGACCCACTATCTGCTGTGTCCATCAAGTGCTGTGCCAACAGGGCAATTTTGTGACTATTGTGGGAGGGACATTTCAATCATATGTGAAACACCCTGTTTGGGGGTATATAACCACTATGTGCACCCCACTTCTTCGGTGCCCTTTCTTCCTTCGGAAGAGAGGCCCCAGGCCATGGTTCCTCATAAAGCTTTGTTTAATTTTCTCTTGCTATTCTGTCTCATGTGAATTTAATTCGTTCTCTGGCCAGACGAACCCACATTTAGGTAGAGGAAAAGTCTTCCTCCCCTACACAGGCCATGGCAAAGAGGCTGAGTTTGATTTGGAATTCAGTGGGGAAGCCATTGAAGTGTTTCAGGCAAGAGAATGATGTGATTCTATATCTCTGTAAAGACGATCATGCTCTGTTGCTGTGTGGAGAACAGACTGGAGAGTAGAGGAGGAATACTCAGGTAAGAAACTGTTGCAGCAGTGCAGATGAGAGACGATGTGGCCTAGGGCAAGGAGTTGCAGAGGGAAGGAGGAGGATTAATCCCTAAACATGGTCATATTGTGGAGTCATGTGCACATGAATTTAACTTACTCTGCTGACTTTAAATCCTTCCCTACTCTCACATCCAACCCCACTGAAAATGGGACTGATTCCTCTTAAGAGAGGAAAGTGATAGTAGCTTTATAGGGTCACAAAAGGAAGTGCCAATTTGAAGCAGTGGCCAGGTTCCTCTCTATAACTTCTCAAAAATGGTAGTATGTGTGTCTGATTAAGCAAGATCCAGATTCAAATCCAAACATTATTGAATACCTGCTGAGTACTAGATCCTATTCTAGGAACTTTCACATAGATCCTATTTCACCTGTTGTAGCAGAAAATAAAGTCATATTTAAGTTACTACACAAAGAAATCAAATTTGAACTTTCCACCCCAGTTATGAGAAGTCCATTCATCATTCTGTGAGCTCTCCCTTTCTTAAAAAGTAGACCCCTCAAGGTGCTTACTTCATCCAGATGAGTCAATCTTGTTTACTTCTGTTGTGCAGAAAAGAAATTGAGAAGTCTGATCTGACTACCTGAGGTTCCAACTTCTGCTTTTTTGAGGATGGTACTGAAAACAGAAGTCCAGCTCTCAGGTCTAAGAGCTGAAGGCCTACCCACTGTAGACAGGGCTGCACAGACTGGAGGGAGGCTGGTGGACCCTGGTTAGCAGTGGTTACTCCACACTATAGGAGGCTATGTTCCCAGATACAACTCTAGTGACAGATACTACCATTTATAGATAATCAACTATTTCTCTTAAGGACCCTCAAGGTCCAAGGTAGTGGGTCAGGACAGAGTGCAACATCATTACTCTGTTAGGAAGCTGATGTTCCCCTAAGACAAGACAAGCCCTGGTGTTAGCCCTGGCTTCCCAGCCCAGCTCTTCTACTCCATCCCTATCGCGACCATCATGGTGGATTTCTTCTTGAGGGCCATTATTGCACATTTCTGACCACTCAGCTTACTTAGGACCATCCCAGCACATCAGAAGAGTTATAGTAACTTGAAACCCCAAAGGAAGAGTTAGGATTCCTGATTTACCAGGGAAATCCTTGGTCCCTCTGCATATTTGCCCACCTCCTTTCCTGCAACCCTCAAATTCCACTCACCAATGGGATGACGGCAAGACAAAGCCCCTGACCTTAGCCAGGCTGAAAAAGAGCTGTTCATTCTAACGGCTCTGGATCCAAGGGCCCACTTTTCTTACAGCCACACACCTAAAAGAGGTATAGAGAATACCAGTTATATTTATGATATAAAAGCTAGAGCATTTGGTGACCAAAAAGTTGTATGATTTCCTGGTCTGTGGCTTTGGGGACTGGACAGGTGATGTCACTGACTGAAATGGGGATTCCTGAAGGGAAGTAGATTAAAAGGAAGATGATGCCTGTTTTGGACATTTAAAAGTATGCAGTGGTTTTTTAAAATACTAAGGTGGAAGCTCTGGGTGTCAAGTCCAAGAGAAGAGGGTGGGCTTGAGATTTGGGAATGATTGGTATACTTGCGGTAGCCGAGTTACAAATGTGGATGTGGTTGACTGGGAAGAAGAAAGGAGCTGAGGTGGAGCCTAAGAAAACTGAGAAAGAGCTCTCAATGTAGTAGAAAGACAGAGTCAAGTCATGGAACCCAAAGAGACAGAACAGTTCAAAAAGGAGGAATTTGTTCAATGGTGTCCAAGGCAATAGAGGTCAGGACAGACAAAGGTTGAAGTCAGGTTATGAATTTGTCAGCTAGATAACATCTATTCAGGTCTGTTTTAGCAGGTTATTGACCAAGGTCATATGATGCGATTACATTTCCTTTCAACAATTTGTGCCTGGAGTTATGTCCTTAGATTTTTATGAGCACAGTATTAACAATCACTTACTAAGCAGTAATTGGTGTAAATGAGGTCTTTTCATCACATGCTACATTGCTGATTTTATCAGAGGCAAAAAAGCCAAAGCCACTTTCTTCTTGAAACCAACAAAATCTACTAGTTATTATATTCTGTTTTGGCCTTGCCACTTGACTATGGCATTGCCCAGGACAGCAAGGGTTCTTCTGAGTTCACTATATCTATTCATATGTCCAGTGGCAACTCAGCTCTCTCATACTTGTTATTGGAATACTATGAAAACCTATTTTGAACAACATGATGTGACATTATTCGGTCTTCACTTAGCTTGGGCATATCATTTATATATTCAGTCTACTACTTTTCCTGTTAGTCTGACACTATTAAAGTACTTCTTGGAGCCAATGTGATCATAAGCAGAAATACAAATACAGTTGGCCTTCTGCGTCCCAAGGTTCTGCATCCATGGATTCAACCAACCTAGGATTGAAAGGCTTACTATAGCTCTGTCTGTGCTGAACACATACAGACTTTTTTCCTTGTCAATATTCCCTAAACAATGCAGAATAACAACTGTTTATATAGCATTTCCATTGTATTAGGTATTATAAGTGATCTAGGGATGAGGTAAAGTATAGGGGAGGACGTGTGTAGGTCATATGCAAATACTACACCATTTCTATAAGGGACTTGAGCATCCCCAGATTTTGGCATCTGGGGACTAAACCCCCTGCAGATACCAAGGGAGGGCTGTACAGGCACTGAAATCAACTGTCAGTACTTGATTATGAGATAATTTAGAATATGCTTATGTTCAAATCTCCAGGTCATTGAACTGAAAACATAAAATGTCACAATCCTCCTGGAGACCCTGCCCTGGAGAACACACCTGTTGACCCTCCTTTCAGGAACACTGCCAGGGGGAGTATGCCTGAGGAATGGCAACTCCTCCTTTGCTGCTTGGATTTTCTTTTGCTTTCGGAGTCTCTGAGGGGAACAGCAGGAGGGGAATGGTAGTTACTGCTCTGGGGTGATCTCCATAGACTTGGTTTTAGAATCATTTTTTATTCCTTTCATGTATTTCCACCTTTTCTTACCAAATAAATGGACATTTCTTTGATAATTAACTATAGTGTGTTAACTTTCGTCTCATCCACAGTGTCCAGCACAGCGACAGATCCCAAGTGACGGTTGCTTAAGGCTTCTTTATTTAATACATACTTAAGCAGTTAAGATATTTGGAAAAGAAAAAGGAAAAGACTCGCATAGTGATTGTTCTCCCCTTAGAGACACGCATCAGAACAAATTAAGTCCTGCGTTTCTTCTTCATGTGGAAGGGACAGCGAAGCAGGGAAGTACAGTGGATAGTCATTTTTTCTGCCCACAAGAAGAACGTCTTCTACATGCCTTTTCCTTCTACTGAGATACCCCGAGGATCCCCGTGTACGCATTCCTCCTCGCTACAAGAAGCAATAAACCCAACTCATTCGCATCAGGCGCCTTCCTGGTGGGCCTGTTGGAGGGCATTTACCGTCCCTCCCCTGGTCAAGGGCTCTGCTGTGTGTAGATGCTGAGGGCTTCATTACAACAGTCCTGTAAAACTGTTATCCCCACTTGACAGATAAAGAAACAGAGGCGCACGGAGATGAAATAATTTGGCCAGGGTCACCCCACCAGGAAGAGCCAGCGACTCTTCACTGTCCCTCCCGCACCCACCCCGGTGTCCCATCGTCTGTGCCCCTTCTGCGTTTCTTTTGAGGGCACTTGTCCGGCTGACCCGGATGCTTCAGGGAGCTGCATCCCAAACACGTTACTTTGGCAACAGATCCCCTGCGTGCTTCTGTGAAAAACGACATTCCGACCCAGAAACGCTCGGCAACCGCAGGGTCCCCGCAGGAGCGGGCGGCGCGGCCCAGCACCCGGCAGTGGCGCGGGGGCGGCCGGGGCCTCCGCGGGCTGCGCGCTCGAGCGCGGTCGGGGCGGGGCAGTCCCCGCGGGGGCGCCGGCCGCGGGGCCCAATCGCGGGAGAGCCGGGCGGGCAGGGACGGCACGGGTGGCCTCCGCCCCCAGCGGCCCCGCCTCCTCGGCCCGCGGCGCTGCCGGGGGCGGGCTGAGTCAACGGGGAGCGCAGGCCGCACGCCCGCCCGCCCGCGGACCCGCGACCCGCCGCCACACCGCCGCCGCCCGGGGAGCAGCTGCCGGCGCCTCCGAGCCCGCCGAGGCCGGCCCGCGGGGCCACCGAGGAGCCCAGCGAGGGCCGCGCGGCGGACTGTCGCCGTTGTCACTGTGGACGCGGAAGTGCGCCTTCCTCGGTTTGCCTGAAAATAGGGGCTTGCGGCTCGCAGACAGGTGGATCCGATCGGGTTCAAGGGAGACCCCTCTGCGCGTCCCGGCGCGGCCGGCCCGGGGTCCCCTGCTGCGCGGGAGGCGCTGTGAGCTCAGGGTCTCCCAGAGGCGACAGCCCCCCGGGAGTGCGGGCCCCTAAACGGGGCCTTTGCTGCTGTGCCTAGCCTGGCAGCAAGGCTGTAACCGTGGGGTGAGTTTTAAAAAAGTTCCCCTACGATTGGGAGCTGCCTTTTAAAAGGCCTCCTTCCTGTCTGCTATTAGCATGCGGCAGAATAACAAAAACAAACAGCTGCCAACGGCTGTGTCCCCAGAGGACCCTCATGTTTCCCTTCTGAAAGCAGCTGGCAGCGTATAGTGTGGAAGCTGTAGTGTGATCATTGGCCAGCCGAAAGGGGTCACAACTTATTAAGGTTAATTCAAAGAATCACCTTAAAGCGCTTTGAGCCCTAACAGGTCCTGCTCTTAAAAATGGGAAGTGTGACAGTCTCTGCTCAGGGCGTGCTTACTGCTTTCTGTTCCCCAGTTTGCTTGTTTACTCCACAAAACTCCTCCTAATTTCCCCGTCATTGAAAATCTAACCTCTCAGCTAAGAATGCAACTGATGATCTCTCTTTTTTTTCTTTTTTTCTTTTTAAGAGAATTCAGCTTCCTACCCAAGCAAAATGAAGATTTTTTTGGTAGAACCTGCCATTTGCCTTAGTGCATTTGCTATGGCTTTGACCTCTCCGCTGACAACACAGTATGTGTATAGGAGGGTATGGGAAGAAACTGGCAACTACAGTTTTGTATCCAACAATATTTCTGAGTGTGAACAAAACAAAAGCAGCCCGATTTTTGCATTCCAGGAGGTAAGAAATTAAAATATCTCTAAAATGTAACAAAAAGGGTATGTGAAATGGGGTTTTAAATAAAACAGGACATTGCACTCATCATACATTGATCTCAAGGGTCACATAAAACTCCTAAATCCCAGACCAAGAGGCTTTATTCAGTTCTCATCCTGTTTGAAGTTTCTTGACACCTTTAACGCGCCTCTTCTACTTAAAACCTCCTCCTCTTCTGTGACACAGGCTCTGCTCCTTTCTCTTGGAAAATTTCAGTGCAGTTTCATCTCTCTGGCTGTCTCCTTCCTCCTTCCCCCAAAACAGCCTGAGAGTTGGACCCAGCTCGGTGGCATGAGTGTCCTGTGGACGGGGATGCATGTGGTTCTGCCTTTCCTTGGCTCGCTCCTCTCAGCCTCCTTCTACTGCATGTTCGTGACCCAGTTTTCAGTGAATCCAGAAAATGGCTCCTCAGTGAAGGGGGCGGGCCCTGGGGCCAGTGTCTGTCATGGGGTGAGGGGTGGGGCAGCATGTTCCATTGTCATTTGGTGTTTTCAAGTCAGCTTTGACTCCCACATGCTGAGGAGCAGCTGTGTGAAGATATCTGGGGTGGTGAGCATTCACTTTTGCTCTGAGGACACTGAAAATGTTCAGCCAGGTATTACAGAGCCTTCCTTCTCCTTTCCAGCCTCCTCCCCTAATTTTTTGTTTCTTTAAAACAGGAGGTCCATCACCATTCTTCTGTTCCCTTAGGAGTTTTTAACAAAGTCTACCAATGTCTAAATGTGAAGGAGGTAGCATCCAGATTTGGAAATTTTTTCCCCCACACTGCCTCAAAAACAAACCTCAGTTTTAAACTTTGAACTCTTTCCCTTGAGGATATCTTATGGCAAAAGATTGGCACTGCCTCCCCAGTCAAAGGTAGAGAAGAGTCTAAGGGAGTCAAGTCACCTGCCTGCTGGCTCTCAGATTTTCTCCTCAGTAGAAGAGAATTCAGGTGTGACTGAGAGATGAGTCTGAGCCTGGAGGAAATGGCCAAGGGGCCCCAGAAGGAAGGCTCTGGCACCTCCTGAGGTGTTTCCCCCAGGTATCAGGCATAACCTTGCTGTGAGGCCTGGTGGTTTGGCACAGCCCTTGCTGTTACTCATCTCCTCATTTCCATGGGAGAAATTTTCTTGGAACTGATTACTTCTGGGCAGCCATGCAGAGATCAAGGTTCTGGCCTAGAGGGAGGTCATAAAAATAGATTGGGCCAAAGGTCTCCCTTGAAGAATGTTTTCTGTTATATCTATGTCATTCCCAGGGAGTGAGAAGTTTCAATAGGCTTGTCAGTTTCAGTGTTTGATTCTGTGCCTTCCTTCATCAGACCCCTGGGAGTGTGAGAGGGACAGAGGAGGACAGGACTTGAAGGTCTGGAAAAGTCGGCTGCCCTTGCCCTGCTAGGGGCAGGCCTGGGTCCAGCCACCTTGGTGGCCTCTGTGACTGCAGGTGATGAATATTGGCCCCACCTGCAGCCTGACCCAGCTGCTGACAGCCCCCCACTGCTCAGAGCAGTGGTCTCATTTTGAAGATTTTTGCCAAAGTTTTTAATTGATTGACCCTGTTTCATTTATTGTTTTTTAATTGGATTAATATTCAAGAGAACATACTGGCCTAGATCCCTTGCCTTCAAGTTGGTGGTCTAGAGCTCCAGGTGCTTTTTCTCAGATTGAGGAAGTGGAAACCCTGGCGAGTCCCGCTCGTGACTGGGCCGGGGCATGGTGGCCCACTCCCCCCTTGCTCCTTAGGACAGAGGAACGCTTTTGCTTCCCAGGAGACACCACCATCGCCTTCAGCACTTCCGTCCAGCCCTTTTTCTGGATACTGTCTCTGCTCACTTCCAGGGAATATTCTCTTCCCTTTAAATCCAAGAACAAATGTCCCCTGTTCCCTGAGCTTCTGTCTCAGTACTCAGCTCTGCTGGGTGGGCCGGAAGGTTAGGGGTTGTGCACTGTTCTTGTAACCCTAAAAATGAGAGCTGCCATAGCACAGGGTCAGCCTCCAATAAAATAAATTAGTGATTTTTTTCAGCTCAGATTTTTCTTGCCACTCTCGCAAGAGATCAATTGTGTGTAAGAAAAGTCCATTATATGATCACGTTCATACTGTTATACCATATTTACTTATCCTTCCTACATAACAAATATACACACATGGGGGCTGGCCCCGTGGCCGAGTGGTTAAGTTCACGTGCTCCGCTTCGGTGGCCCAGTGTTTTGCTGGTTCAGATCCTGGGTGTGGACGTGACACTGCTCATCAAGCCATGCTGAGGGGGCACCCCACATAGCACAACCAGAAGGACCTACATCTAGAATATACAACTAGGTACTGGGGGGCTTTGGGGACAAGAAGAAGAAGAAGAAGAAAGAAGATTGGCAATAGATGTTAGCTCAGGTGCCAATCTTAAAATATATATATATATATACACGCATACATGTACATAGGTATTGGAATGCAAGATAATATGAATTTCAGGGTACAGATATAAGAATAAACTGAGATATTTCACTTATATTTAATACTTTGGAAGTCTATATGGATGAAAAGCTTATTTTTCAACCCATTTGGAGTTAAGATATATATATTCATATGCGTAAACATTGATCTAATCTATCTTGTGGGAAGGAGCTCTTGGCTCAGAGCAGAGGTGTGGACTTCTGTGGAGGAAGGAATTTTTAAGCTCCTTACCACTCCCTCTTTCCCTTGTTAAATGATTCACTTTGAAGTGTTAACTTGGCCACTGGGGTCCATTCTCTTCAGGCAGCTCTCAAGAGAGGGACTCTGCCATTCGAGGGGACAACTTAGGGTTACCAGACAGAGTATGAAGTTGTTCTTGCTCAGGAATTGTTTATGAACCTTTTAATAACTAACACAATCCCTTGTTACTAGCAGATCAGGAATATTTTCTACTCAGTTGGAATTAATGTATACATTTTAGCCTATGAAATTGTGGCTTCTTTAAAATTGATATTACTTTCCTTAATTTATTCCTGTCTTAGTACATTGTCATTCTGTTCAGTCTTGGAGAGGAAATAGCATTTTTTTTACTTTGATTTCTCCCATCTACCCTTATGTATTATACAATTAGAATTCTCCAGAGTTTAAAAGGTATAGACACATACAACGATTTGTTTATGTCTCAATTTTGATGTATGATTGAAATCTGCTTTGAGTTTGTCTTTAAAATCTGTGTTTTAAAACATAGGCTACAGGTGAGGAGAGTAGTCTGTATAAAAGATTGGGTTAGGAATGATAGTAGATGGAAAGGAAATGCCAGGACTTGGGTGAAGGGGTAGAAATGGGAGGAGGAAACCAAAACTGGAACATCTTATTGAAACGTTGATTAACAGGTACCTGTTTCGTTTATTTATTCAATAAATATTCACTTGATGCCTACCGTATCTGTAGGAGACACAAGGATGTGCTCAAGAAGTCTGATCTACTAAAAATGAAGCAGCTACAATTGATGAAGCACTGACCCTATACTAGGGCCTTGTCCCAGCATGTTTTATTTATTTTAAATTTAACTCTCACAACAGCCTGCAAGGTAGGGACTGTTGTTAACCTCTCTTGTCAGATGAGGAAGCTGCAGTGATCCATAATTTGGTCAGGATCACACACAGCTAGCAAGTTACAGAGGCTTATTTTACTTGATTATTCATTCATCCAATCAATATCTATTGAGTACTTGCCCTGGGAAGCATTGCTCTTGGAGCTGGTGGTCCCTGGTAGAAGACCAGGTTCTGACCCTGCCGGAGCGTAGGCTGTAGTGGTGGAGGCATACCATGAGTAGGTCAGTTCAAGGGTCCTGTCAAGGAGAGGTACGTCTCCACAGAAAAATATGGTAGGAAAAGGGGATAGAGTGTTGGGGGGGTAGTGGGATTGCTTTGGCTTGAGTTATTGGTCATAGAAGGCCCCTCCGAGGAGGTGACATTTGAATTGAGGAAGTGAGCTGTGTGACAGTCAGGCAGAGGGAACAGTAAGTACAAAAGTGAATAAGCTTGGAGTGTTTGAGGAACAACAGGTTGGCTGATAGGAGTGAGGAAGTGGAGATGGAATCAGAGAAGTCATGATGGTGGGCTGCCAATGCCATGGCAAGGAGTGTGGATTTATTCCAGTGTTAGCAGAGCCACTGGGGGATTCTGAGCAGAGGAGTGATGTGAGCTGATGTGTGTTTTTAAAGATCATTCTAATTGTTGCATAAAGAAGTGACTGGATTTGAATCCAGATTCATCTGACTCCAGAGCTCAAGCTCTTAATCATTATGCACAAAGTACAATGGGGAGTGACACTTGTCGTATGAGAAGGCCTAGAGGAAGAAGAGATTACATCTGTTTGGGGATATCAGGGAAATCCAAATTGGACTTGACCCTGGACCGCGCCTGGAACACAGAGCATATTTGGGGAGTGACTGGGGATAAGGCTGGAAAGTGAGGTTGGGCCACATGGCACCTTAAATACCGCGCTGAGGAGGGTAGACTTCCCTAGCAGGCAGTGGGGAGATACTGAAGCTACCAAGCAAGTGAAAGACACCTTTACCTTGGCAAGATGCTCCCAGCATTAGTGCATACGATCTGCAAAGTGAGAAGCCTGGCGTTATATACTGAATTGAGTAGACACTGTCAGAGGCTGGAGTGGTCCAGGTGGTCCAGTGGTCTGATTGCAATTCCAGTGGCATCTATGGGACGATAAAGAAGGTCAAGGGTATGAAAAGCACTGGGTGGGCAGGAAAGATTGTGTTGTGGGGGGATGGGTGAAGGGAAAGGCTAGAAACAAGATGACTGAAGTTCTGAGTCACTAGAACATTTCCCGGCAACATGGAATTGCTTGAATTACATGAATATATAAAAATAAAAATAGGCTCACTATTTTAAAGAAAGGTTAATTCAGTATTTGATATTTTGGTGGTTCATTAGTTGTTTAGGGTGCTTTCTAAACATTACATGAATGAATCTTTTTTTTAAATGAACTTAGTAATCTCTATTATAAATATGGTACATATTCTATATAAAATTTGAAAAATATGGAGAAGTTGCAAGCAGAAAATGCTTTCAATCACCCAAAATTCTTCCCATCAAATAGCTAGTGTAATGATTGTTACGTCTGCCAATCTGTGTGTGTACATAGTGTAGGGGACTGGAATTGACCACCCCAAGATACGTCTTTTTGGCCTGAGGATTATTTTGGGCTTGTTACGTAAAAAAACTGCAGACAGGAAAGCAACTCTGAAAAGTAGAATTTATTTACCCTTTGTTAAGAGACATTTACATTGTAAAGGAAATCTCCATCTGTAAAGGTGTCTCCCTCTCTACCAGGAAGAAGGGGGATGACCTTATCTCTAGAAACTCTTAATCAATGCCAAAGGCAAGGACTTAAATCTGCATCTTGTTTACTGTACTTGTCTGGTAACCTCCTGTAACTGACTCCCCCCACTGCCAACATCCTCCTTTGTCTTTAGCTGAGGAGGATATTTAAGGTGGTGGCTTCGGCCATTTTGGCGAGTTGCTCAGGTTGCCTGAGCCTCTCCCATGTATACATGTTATAAAGCTTTGTTTAATTTTTTCCTGTTATTCTGTCTCATGTGAATTTAATTCATTCTCTGGCCAGAAGAACCCAGAGAGGGTAGAGGAAATGTCTTCCTCCCCTACAATAGTCATTTGGTCTTCAGGGGAGTTGAGTTTATCTCATGCCTTAGTTCACGGCACACTGTCATCTTTACTCAATGCAAAGCTCCTCTTTGTATTTTATCTTAATTTTTGGTAAATAAAGGAATAAGTTTCTCACTAATCTGTGGAGACACATGTAAAAAGGGCAACTGGGCTCTTCCTAAATAAAGGCCTATCAAATATGACATTACATGTGATATTCACTCCCCTTTAAAGTGGACAGAAAGACATATCATGAGAAAGGGTATTGCTCTTGCTTTAGAACAGTGGTCATGATGTCTTAGTGCTAACTGTTCATAGTAGAAAGAAAAATCCTTATATGGCCAGTCCCAGAGGCCTTGGGGTCTATGGATCCTTTATAGAAGACAGACACACATCAATACACACATTTTTATTTTTATGGGTTCAAGTCCCCACCATAGTACTTGAACATTAAGACTGAGCGTTGATGATTATTTCACCTCTTGATATTTGCTTTGTGAACTGGATGAAGAGTTAAGCTGTAGCAAACCCATGCACCAGACATTCCCCATCCCTGACCCACTGGCACTGTCAGGAAAAGTATGCACCGTGGTATTTTTACATTGTCTAACCCTCTGTAAACACATTGTCTTCTTTTTATTTCTTTGCAGGAAGTTCAGAAAAAAGTGTCTCTTTTTAATCTGCAGATGGACATAAGTGGGTTAATTCCTGGTCTAGTGTCTACGTTCCTACTTTTGTCTCATAGTGATCAGCAGGGACGAAAATTCCCTTTGATTTTGGCCTCTGTCGGTGCCCTGGCAACTAATGTTTGGCTCTGTTTGCTTTCCTATTTTGCCTTCCCATTCCAGCTTTTGATTGCATCTACCTTCATTGGTGCACTTTGTGGCAATTATACCACATTTTTTGGAGCCTGTCTTGCCTACATAGTTGATCAGTGTAAAGAAGAGAAACAAAGAACAATTCGAATAGCTATAATTGACTTCCTACTTGGACTAGTTACTGGATTAACAGGACTGTCTTCTGGCTATTTTATTAGAGAACTAGGTTTTGTGTGGTCGTTTTTAATTATTTCTATGGCTCATCTTGTTAACTTGATTTATATTTTATTTTTTCTTGGTGATTCAATGAAACAGTCTTCATCTCAGAATGTTTCCACATCCTGTAGTGAAAGCTTTAAAAACCTATTTTACCGAGCTTACCTGCTTTTTAAAAATGCTCCTGGTGAGCGACGGTGTTTGCTCTGTTTGTTACTTTTTACAATGATCACTTATTTTCTCGTGGTGATTGGCACTGCTCCCATTTTTATCCTTTATGAGTTGGATTCACCACTCTGCTGGAATGAAGTTTATATAGGTTATGGTTCAGCTTTGGGTAGTCTGTCTTTTTTGACTAGTTTCCTAGGAATATGGATTTTTTCTTACTGTATGGAAGATATTCATATGGCCTTCATTGGAATTTTTACCACCACAGCGGGAATGGCTATGACCGCTTTTTCCAGAACAACATTGATGATGCTTTTAGGTGAGTTACAAATATAGCCTTAGAACTAACCATGTATTCAATGTTTATATAAAATGAATTTAGTCTGTTGGATGAAAAACTTTAATATAAAATTCTCTATTTAATGCATTCTAGTTCAATTAAAGGTAATTTGTTAAAAGCTAGTTTGCCAGAGCTGAAAGCCAATTTATTTTTTAAAAGCAGTTCATTGAATAATCACAATTTTCCAAATTTGCGAATTTGTCAAAAAATTATTTTGAGGAACGTTCTTCTTGTGAATTAGTTCTTCAGTATAGCTTTCAGCAACTTGAATATTTCTTAAAATGCTGCTAAGAAGGCTACCTTCCATAAAACATTTTAAGACAATTAAATAAAGTATACTCAAAAGATTTGTAAGAAAAATATGTATTTGTTGAATATATTCAAAAAGAAAATTCTTTACGATAGGATTTTGCAAATTGATCTTTCAGCAAGTTGGTCATTTCAGGAATTGGCTTTTGATGAATCGCTTTGTGGCAAATTGGACTGCTTCCTTAACTACCTGTCTCCTAAGTGATTGTTGTAGGGCTTCAGAGAAATCCTGCATTTTGGAAGGGCTAAACGTTCTGTAAAGGGACCTTGGGAAAGGTCCAATTTAGTCTTTTTCTACAAAGGTAGAGTTACCCTCTTGCTCCCTTGCAGGGAAGCAGGGTGACAAACAGAATCGGGCTTCATTTCCATCTGTAGCATTAGGTGATGGTGGGCAAGTTACTTAACTGGCCTGAGCTCTCATTTTCCCATCTATCGAATGGGCACGGTAGTACCTAATTCAGAGGGTTATAATGAATGTTAGAAGAGATAACTGTCCCTAGCACAATGCCTAGTATTCAATAGATGCCAGTTCTCCATCTCCCTTAGGGTGCCAAGGCCAAGTAAGTTAATAGATGTGAAAACACATTGAAAACTTTAAAGTGATCTGCAAATGTAATATATTACTGTTTTATCATATAACTGAAAATGTTAGAGACTAGTGAGGGTCAGAATTTAAGAGCAGAGGCAATTTGTGTTCATGAAATTATTGAGCCACAGAAGTGAACATGTGAGAAGATTAAGAACCGGTTTATCAGGAAGTGAATCAATATAATAAAAGAATGCCAACATGAAGAACGCCAAGTCTGAAAAAGCAAAAGCAGAAAACAAACAAAAAAACTAGTTGACAGTCACAACTTCCTAAATAAGAGGTTCCTACAATAATTAGGGAAATAGCAGATCAGCCCCAGTTGGCAGATTATATAGATCTGGACCTAAAATTTCCATGAACTCTTGTTCTTCACTGGAAGAAGAGAATAAACTTTCCTTAAACTGACCTATCTATAGTCTATCCTAATTGATTAAACAGAATTCTGCAATTAATTAATTCAGTCTTTAGGTGCGGTGAGTTGGGATGCTTATCGAAAATAAAGTATTTAGAAAGTGTTTCACATTTAAAATTGGCCCTTAGTTTTCTGACTGAGCCAGTGACTTCAGTCGTTTCTCTCACAGTCAGACTGCCGTTCCTTTTCCTTATTGTGCCGCTCTCTGTTCTGCGGTCCATGATGTCAAAAGTGGTTCATTCTACTGAACAAGGTGAGTTTGATTTGCTTAAGGAATAATGAAATCTATAATCTGTACCAACTCAAATCTATGTAAGATCAATGCTTGATTCTTCAGAATATTCTACAACCCTTTTCCTGCACAGAACTCCTTTTGAATTCAGGGGTAAGCTCTACATTAGGAAGAGGTGTATATTCAGGCAAGGGAGCCCCTGCCCAGGGCCTCGTGCCTTAGAAGGCTCGCTCTGGACATGCCCTGCCCCAGGAGGTGAAGAGACCTCAGAGCCAGGCTGATATGCCCACTGGGAGCCCACAACACCTCTCCTCTTCTAGACTGCACTTTGGGTACCTGGGTCCCCATAATTCCCAGCCAAACAGCTCTGAGCTCACATCCGGTGAGTGCCTTGATGATCCTCTTCCTTAGGCCATTTTTCCTGAGGGTGGACTATGATCCCAATGTGCTCACCTCTAGACCAAATGGGTGGCCAAGTGGTGACTCTTTGTAAGAGGGTCAGCCCAACCTTGGAGTTGCAGAGTGTGGCGTCTACCCCCATGTGTAAACGACCCTTTCTGAGCAGGATGGAGCAAGAGGTCAAACACAATGTGGGTGGGCTGCAGCCTGCAGGCTGGAAACTGAGGGCCCAGGGCCAGCTCTCCCAGTGCTGTCATGTTCCCACATGGAACTCTAAAAAGTCTGAGAATTCTGAGTTTGTATCTGACCTTTCAAATCATCATGAAGGTATATTTCTCAGAGTAGGGAGGAAGAACATATCTTAGTTAACAGTTTGTTAGTCACAATTCCAACTTTTAAATAGTTAGAATATAATTCGTAGGCCTCTAATTGTATTCTTATGCTGGACCTCACAAATGTTAGAGCTGGGCCTGAATCAGAGGCCTAGCAAAAGCAGGATCCCACTCAGCTGGTTCAGTAAAGAGACTTTAATGAAGGGCAGTAGAGAGGAGTGGGCAGAATGGAGGCATCCAGAGAGGACGGCCTGGCCCAAATAGGGCGGGAGCAGAGAAGAAACATCACAGCCTCTCTCTCTGCCCTGATCCCATCGACCAAGTGCAATGGGAAGTCAGGCCAGCAAGATGTTCAAGTCATATAATCTGTGGAGTCAGCCACCCAAGCACAGAGCAGGGCACATCAAACAGTCGAAGGGGAGGGCAGAGAAAACAGAGGTACAGGAGAAAAACAAAAATGAAATTTCTAGTTAGAACTAGTGAGATGTTGGGCATACGTCCTCCTTCCCCTCTGTTTCATGAGTATTATCAGACTTTGGAGCTTTCTTTTGTTTTATGTCTTAGCCTAGTGCAAATGTTCATATTAATTGTTTATGAACAATTCATAATTATGCTATTGTATTTATGGCAGTTTAGTCAACACTGGAGAAGACTGTATAATTCAGTAAGTTAAAAAATACGTTTCTTGATTCTTTTCCACTCATAAGATGCAGCTGTATATTCACACAGCTGTTTATAGATTGTGTGATGATGAGTAACTGGAAAGCCACTTCGGATATAAAAACTATAGTATGTAAAACTCTACTTGCTTCTTTGGATTATGCAATGGTTTCTTAGATATGACACCAAAAATATAACAAGAAAAGAAAAAATAGATAAATTAGACTTTATCCAAATTAAAAACTTTTGTGCTTCTAAGGACGCCATCAAGAAAGTGAAAAGACAACCCACAGAAAGGGAGAAAATATTTGCAAATTAAATATCTGATAAGGAACCTGTATCCAGAATGTCTAAGAACTCTTAAAACTCAACAATCCAATTAAAAAATGGGCAACAGATTTGAATAGCTATCTCTCCCAAAAAGAGGTGCAGATGGCCAATAAGCACAGGAAAAGATGCTCAACATCATTATCCATCAGGGAAATGCAAATCAAAACCACACTGAGACCCACTAGGATGGCTAAAATGAAAAAGATGTGTTGAAGAAGTGAAGAAATTGGAACCCTCATACACTGCTGGTGGGAATGTAAAATGATGCAGCCAATTTACAAAACAGTTTGATAGCTCCTCAGAAAGTTAAATAGTTACGACTCCGCAATTCCATTCCTAGGTATATGCTAATAATGCTGCTATGACTGTCTACAAGATTTTTTCATTTCTCTTGGGAATACATATACCCACACAAAATCTTGTACACAGACGTTCATAGCACAGTTATTTATAACAGTCAAACAGTAGAAACAATGCAAATGTCCATGAACTGATGAATGGATAAACAAAAGATGGTATATCTGTCCACTGGAATATTATTTTGCAATAAAAAGAAGTACAGTACTGACACATGCTACAACGTGGATGTACCTTGAAAGCATTATGCTAAATGAAAGAAGCTTGTCACAAAAGACCACATATTATTGTATAAACGTGATTTCAGTAGATGAAATGTCCAGAATAGGCAAATCCATAGAGACAGACATTAGATTAGTGCTTGCCTGGGGCTGTGGAGAAGGGGAACTGCTGTTGGGTACAGAGGGTTTTTTGGGGATGAGGAAAATGTTCTAAAATTAGATGGTGGTGATGGTTGCCCAACTCTGGGAACATATTAAGAACCACTGAATTGTACAATTCAAAAGAATGAATTTTATGGTATGTGAATTATTTCTCAATAAAGCTATTCAGGGAAAAAAAGAAAATGCTACTTGCTTTGAGAGCTAAAATAGACTTTGTCAGAATGTGTAGTTTATTTTTGTTTATATTTGGGATGCTGCCTCAGCATGGCCTGATGAGCGGTGCCATGTCCGCACCTGGGATCCGAACCGGCGAAATCCTGGGCCGCCGAAGTGCAGTGCGCGAACTTAATCACTTGGCCACGGGGCCGGCCCCTAAGAAATTCTTTTGATGGTGTCAAAATTTCCATAACTGAATGTATTCTCATCCTTCATTATTTTTTAAAAATGGATATTTTTGTGAAAACATTACGCACTTTAAAATAATCAGAGGAGAAGGGAGATGCTGCAGAGGTTTACAGATGTCTCTCACCATCTCTGTTAGCTTAAGAAAGGAAGGGGAGGGGGGCTGGCCCCATGGCCAAGTGGTTCTCGCGCTCCGCTGCAGGCGGCCCACTGTTTCGTTGGTTCGAATCCTGGGCATGGACATGGCACTGCTCATCAAGCCACACTGAGGCAGTGTCCCACATGCCACAACTAGAAGGACCCACAACGAAGAATATACAACTATGTCCTGGGGGGCTTTGGGGACAAAAAGGAAAAAAATAAAATTCTTTAAAAAAAAGAAATGAAGGGGAGGACACTGGATTTGCTCTCCTCAGCTGTGAAACCCACAGCTAGAGCCACCCTGGACTACCCCTCGGTATCACCTGTGTCCTCCTCATGATTATAAAGTGGAGCACTGTAAAAGCAGACTTGATTTTTGAGGTCTAGTGGATTAAACAAAGTTTAGAAATAAACTAAATTGTATTTATTATTTAATCCAATACAGTCCAACCATTAAACAAGTTGGACTGCTCAGGGAAGTTCAAAGACAAGCTAAAGCTACTTCATGATAGTCTGGTTGTTCGCGTCAGAACACAACACTGCCTGAGCAGCCTCCCGGCGAGAATGGATTTGCACCGTTGCCTTACAGGATGAGTCCTGTGCAGGCTGTCCTCCACGGCATTATCCCTGGCCGTAGTGGGGATCAGACATAAAATAAAAGAATAACCTGGTTAGACAAGTAGGAGAACTTCTTCCTAATTAAACCGACTTCATGCAGTCTCATAAATCCTGGAGGAAGTAAGCCTATATGCTACTTGATGACTGATAACTGTGCCTTTGAACGAAGCTTTTATTCGTTCATCTGACAAATACATCTTAAACATCTACCATGTGCTAGGACAGCTTGGCCCGGGGACACAGCGGTGAACAAAGCAGATGTGCACTTGGTGTTGACGGAGATTTCATTTTGGTCAAAAGAAGCAGAAATGACAAGATAGCATTCTGCAGAGAGATGTTTGTTTTATGGACATGTGGCCCATTGTTCAGTGAAGAATTTGAAGCAATGTATGAGAATATGTATAATAGAGTGAAGAGTCTGAAAGATCAAGGCCATGGGGAGAATCAGAGTATAGACATGTAAACCACAGCCCAGTTATGAAAGCTGACCCTCAACCTTCCTTTTCCCTTCTATCAGTGCAATCAAACACAATTATTTACCCAACTTGCAGTGTTTATGAGAAAAATGCATTACAATTTATCATGGAAAAGTAGACTTGGCAAAGTAGGGAAGAAGTACAACAGCTTAATGGCAGAGTCTGCAGAAACTACATAGAAACTTACACTGAGGAAGGCATGGAGAGCTGAAGACGGTCACACACTTTTTTATATAGTGATGTAAAACTTGACAAAGAGGAAGAAAGGTCCAGCAAGATGACCAGCCTGTCTTTTGGAGGTTTAACTCTTCAGTCAATATTGTCTTGGATTCCAGACAAAACTAAAAATTAGTAGAATAATGACCATTTCTCTGACCGTGAACTTGGACTCACCGTGCAGCCATTTCACGCTTCTTGAGTGATGCTCCACGGCCTACCCTCTACCAAACTTGGTGTGTAGCAAGTGTGATGGGCAGCAGATCCCCGCTCCTTTCAGTCTCGTAAGCCACTTCACTGTGCAGGCAGTTGCAAGCAGGTAAGACAGAAAAATATGTTTTAAAGAATCACTTAACGTCAAACTGTGGCATAACCTTCACTAGAGCACAGGGTAATTACTTGATGAGTCCAACATACAGGAACGTTGTGGTGACTGAATTTGTTGTCACTTTGGAGGGGAGGAATCAAATTCAAACTGCAGAAAGTATGATAAGAAGATCATCTCTCTTTTCTTGCAGCTGTCACTCTTTTTTTTTTTTTTTTTTTATTGAGGACGATTAGCCCTGAGCTAACATCTGCTGGCAATCCTCCTCTTTTTGCTGAGGAAGACTGGCCCTGAGCTAACATCCATGCCCATCTTCCTCTACTTTATATGTGGGATGCCTGCCACAGCATGGCTTGACAAGTGGTCCGGACGTCCGCACCCAGGATCCAAACTGGCAAATCCCAGGCCGCCGAAGCGGAACATGCGAACTTAACTGCTGTGCCACCAGGCTGGCCCCCTGCAGCTGTCACTCTTGCCAGATCCTAGAAGCAGATGAAAATGATTGTCTTTCAAAAGCCCTCTGGTGGGGAGGGTTTTGCCCACTGAGAGCCGTCCTGCCCATACAGGGTGTGTCACAGATGAGTGTGGGGATAGAGAGTGGGAGAGTGCATCCGGAACATCATGGGTAGTTGTGGCTATGCCTGAGGCTGTGACAGGGAGGGAGACACTGCAGATTTCAAATGTGCCAGCTGCTGTTGCATTTTAGCTTTGCCCTATTGACATTGGAACTACAGTCACGCGCCGCATGAAAATATTTAGGTCAACGACGGACCTCATATATGACAGTGATCCCGTAGCCTAGGTGTGCCCAAGTACGCTCTATGATGTTCACCCAACAACGAAGTCACCTAGCGATGCATTTCTCTGAACGTGTCCCCATTGTTAAGCGGTACACGGCTGTACTGTGTTTTCAGCATCTCTCACATCAGGCCCAAGGAGAACTCTTGACCTCAGTTTCTTCTCCTGCAAATGGGTTACTGACTTCTCAGGGATTTTGAGGGAATGGCTTTCATCCATCAAGCACTGCCCCCCTGTTTGCTCCTTTCAATGCGTAACAGTTTTCTCCACTAGTTTTTGCTCAGTTTTGTAACTCAGCCTTTTCTTTTTCTCCCTCCACATCCCAATCCCGAACAGGTACCCTGTTTGCCTGTATTGCTTTCTTAGAAACACTTGGCGGAGTCGCTGCAGTTTCTACTTTTAATGGAATTTATTCAGCCACTGTTGCTTGGTACCCAGGCTTCACCTTTCTGCTGTCTGCTGTTCTATTACTAATTCCAGCAATCAGTCTATGGTATGTAACTATTTTCAATCATTTTATCAAAGGACACCTGGATTAAATGAATTGCCTAACCTCACCAGTAAAATTACATAGATCTGTTGAAGTTTTGCCTCAGAATGTACTTTTCTCAACAACTCCTAGACATGAAGATATCTGCCGATAATTTTGGAGACTTAGGAAGAAAGAGACAATGACATAGCCAACGAGAACTAGGAGAGAGAAAGATTGGGTTAGATAGAGGCTCTGACAGGTCGCCCCCCGTCTCTTTAAATATGAACAATTGATTAAATTAGCATCTAAGAATAGAGGGGAATATATTCAAACTATGATTTCCTGGAGTATACTATCCCCTGATGGTCAAAGATGACTTTAAGAAGATATCCTTTAATCTGGACTCGTGAATAAATGTCAAGAGCAGAGAGCATGCGCTGACTATGAAGAATTCTCGGTCCAAAGAGTTGGCTTGTTTAATGACTCTTTGTAAATGTAAAATATCCCAATATATACAACATACAAAATTCTATTTATGAATAGTACACAGAGTAAAAAGATAGACCAGAGGCATAGACTTAAGGGAAATGTTTATTTCTCCCTTTGTTTTGATTAACAAAACATGTAAGTCAACTAGATATATGGTTGCTAAAATGCCCAAGTAAATATATCTGACGCATTCTGTGGGGCCCAAGCATTGAGCTGAGAGCTCATTAACCTCTCTCTGCTGGACTTTGCCCATTCCACGTGGCTGACAGCATAGCATGGGGATGGGAGTCAGTATGAGGTGGGGCCCAACAGTCAGGCATCTCTGCTTTCTCCTAGGTACTGTGGTGGGGCTGTGAGTAAGGGAAAGCAGTACCTGTGCTCTCAGGCTTCAAGCATTCTACCAAGACTGTAAACCCCTTAAAGGGTGGGCACATGTCTTATTCATATTAGGACCTCAATACATTGTCTCAGTTGAATTCGGATACCTAGATCTGTATGAGACAGAGTACAAGAGTATTTGCATACAACTAGGATATACAGCTATGTACTGGGGGGCTTTGGAGAGAAGAAGAAGAAAAGAATAGTATTTACAGTTCCTCTGTAATTTTAACAAAAAGTTATTTTTACTAGTTATCTTTTTAAAAAAGTGACTTCATCTATTGAATTGGCAAAATTAAAAATACATGTTGTGCTAGTGAGCACATGATGAGACAATCAGTCTTACATGTTGCTGGTAGTAGTGTTATCAGCACTATCATTTTTGGAAAGCAATTCATGAACAGGTATCAAAAGCTTTTTATTAAGAAGTTCATAGTATTTGACCCAGGGGTTCTTCAGAAACCTGTCCTAAGGAATGATCAGTAATGTCAAAAAATTTATATATAAAGAGGTTCATTACGGCAAAAAAGTTTTTTAATGGCCAACAATAGGAGAGTGGTTAAATAAAAGATGGTGCATCCGTATCATGTAAAATGACTTTAATAAGAATTGCATAGGGGCAGGCTTGGTGGCGCAGCGGTTAAGTTTGCACGTTCTACTTCAGCGGCCCGGGGTTCGCAGGTTCAGATCCCAGGTGCTGACCTACACCCCGCTCATCAAGCCATGCTGTGGCAGGCGTCCCACATGTAAAGTAGAGGAAGATGGGCACGGATGTTAGCTCATGGCTAATCCTCCTCAAAAAAAAAAGAATTGCACATACATGGGGAGTAGAATAATCGGTAATTTTAATTTTATTCTTCACATATTTATAAATATTCTGTTATGAACATTTATTACTTTTATAATTAGAAAAATTAATGCAGATGAATAAAAGGTAGTTCATTATCCTTTTCATAATACTTCTAATAATATAAATGTAGATAGTTTTCTGAGGTTTTTTTTTAATCCTATACTGTTCAATATTTTAAAAATTACCTGTTATTTCAATTATTTCCAGGTGTCTTCCTGTCTTAGCTTCAGTTTTAGCTGTTGAACATGAACTTCAGCAATAGCTTTAGTTTTAACTATTTTGTGTGAACTACACAGAGCAGACAGTGGGATAGATGGACATCTTAGGGATCTGGAAAAGAAAGAATTCATGTAGTTTTTTGTTATTTTCAGAACATTGTGCATAGTGAGTCAGTGGGATTCAAAATACCAGTATGCTGCTTCTGTGCATAATTTGCCTAACTCATTAAAAGCCATGTAACCAGGAAAAAGATGGAATTAGTTATGTATTGCCTTGGTCACAAATTTAAAATGTCTTGTTTGCTTTGGCAGTATTGTCAAGTGCACCAGCTGGAGTGAAGGAAGCTATATACTTTCTGTACAAGAAGAATCCAGTGAAGACGCTTCTGACAGTTGATTGATTGTGATTTTTAAAAAGCAAAATGCACATATCATATCCTCTGACTTCTGAAGAATATAAACCAGCCCCATAATCCTTTCGTCATGAATAATCAATGCTGCAGATCCAGGCTGCTAAACTGAGCAGTGAGACAGCCCCGGCTCCCGCTTCTGACAGTACCACTCACTCTGAGCACTTTATGACTATCACGTGAGAGGTTTCCAGTGCATAGAAGAACAAATCGCAAAACACTTCCCACTTTGGGACTCACAAAAGAAACTGAAACGTCCTGGTATAAGGAGGGATTAAGACGCTTGATTCAATCAAAAGCAATAATCTCCCTCCCATGCTCCAGTCTCTCACACTGACACCGAGGAGAGCTCTTTACCTCAGTTTCATCATCTGCACAAAGGGTGTCTGACGTCTCACAAGGACTTTGAAGGCATAACTGTTGAAAATTATGATAAATCTTTCACTGATAGGAAACTAATGATGGGAGTTCAAATATTTATAATATAATTTTACCGCTCCTTGGGTAATGCTTTGTTTTATAGAACCCATCAGCTGTTATTGATAGTCAAAACTTTTAATCAATGCAAAATCCTTAAAAGGGAAGGACTTTAAAGAATACATATTTTCACTTTTCCTAATATGTTTCATCAGTGAACAGGCATGATAATATTTCTACATGTAACATAGGGGTGACTGGAAAAAAATAAGATTATAAATAAAATTGTTTCTAAAGAAATGTAAAAACAGTAAACAGCTAAAAGGGAAGTAATTAATATCATAGAGCCAATATTCGTTCCTTATTTCTGTCAAAGGTTATCCATTTCTTTCTGCCTTGACTCATCCTGGGATCCACCCTGGGCCCTGAAAACACCACATTCTCTCATGTCTCCTGTCTTTTGACATGCTCTTCCATTTGCCCTTTCTCCCTCGTGACACTGACGTTTTCAAGTCTCAGCCGAAACATTGCTGCTTCTGGGTAGCCTTTTTGACATTTCTTCCCTATTCCTACACCCGCCACCCCACCGTCCCGGCAGGGCTCCCAGAACACTGCGTATACTTCCGTCCTAGCATATCCCACTGCCTTGTCATGTTTGTTTCCCTATTTGACAATGAGCACCTTGAGGACAGGGACCATCTTTGATTACTTATCATATCCTCAATAAATGTTTGTTGAACTAAATGACTACAAAATTTTGTTTTAAGTTGTAAAAATAATTTAAAGCTATATATTTAATGCATCATGAGAGTAACCACTGATATCATGCCATAGTCATTAAGCCAGCCTTGCAAATAAATTGAAAAATATGCTAGCTCATACACTTTTTAAGTGGGTCTATAGTATTTTCACAGGTCCTTCAGTACCTCCCATTTTCTAAGTTACCTTATGTAACACATGCCTTGAAGGACAACTAGATGATTAACTTCTTCATAATCTCTTGAAAGCAGATACAGTCTTCTGTCTGAGAGCATTGCTTTACGGCTTTTTCCTGTAGGGTAATGAATGATGGCTTAACTAGCAAATAGCACTCGTAATTTAAAATACTGGAAATTCTTACTTCCAAGACATTCCTTTTAGTTATAGCTAATATTTTCTGGCATGGGAGCCCATGTAAGAACTGAGTGATTCTCACATTTATTTATTGTTTTCCTTCCTGTTCAATGCTCTTCCAAAGCCAAAATAAAAAGTACTTTACGATTTACTCCGTGTTTTCTATTCCAACTTATTTTATTCTCTTAATAACCCTGCAAAGTAGATCTTCAGTTTCTTCATTTTACAGACAAGGAAGGTAAGTCTCAGAGAGATTTGTCCCTGGTTATTCAGCTACTACTAACCAAAAGCATTATTCAGGGATGGACTTGGCACTGCCAAGGTTCTTCACAGCCAGGGTGCACATGTGACGGAATAGCAATTCAATAGCGAGAATTCATCAGGTAGAGTGTGTAGTGCCCTCCAAAACACGGGCGCACTCTCTGTACCCTACTAAACTGCCTACAATACTGCCTTTCTCGTGGGTGGACAAGATTAAAGGCCCTTCCAGCTCCTCCTTCCATGATTTCAGACGTTCCTTTGAACTGGAGAGAGCACAGGTGGTACTAGTTAACACGGTTGAAGGATTAACAGATGGTTTTTCAGTTGAGAAAAAACTATTTGAGATGTAGTAAGCATATCAGGGGACTGAATCGAGGTGGCCCAGGGTAATAATATAGCATGAATAAGTTTAGCCATCTCCAAAGTGTCTATGTGAAGAGATTAGTAAATGTGATGCTGAAGATGCTAGAGAAACATGCAAGCTGATGGGGGTATACAGCCAAGAGAGAGATGTGGAAAAAACAAAAGATATCATCTAATCTCTCATAATGTGACTGATATCTGAAGGAAAATTATTAATGGAATGACTAGTTTTTATAGAGTGCAGATAAAGGGGAACAAAGAGGAAAACATTTACCGGGATGTGAATGTTATCTGAGATTGAGTGTGTTGATGTAGCATGCCAGGCAGGAGTAGCTCCATCTTGGCCCTAGAAAGTTCTTTCAACACTACAGACTAACATCCCTCACGAATATGAACAAAAAATTCCCAACCAAATATTAGCAAATCAAGCAATATATAAAAAAGATAATACATCCTGACCAAGTGGGGTTTATCCAGAGAAGGCAAGACTGCCTCAACATTTGAAAATCACCTAATGTAATGCACCATATTAACAGACTAAAGGGAAAAAACCATATGATCATATCAATAGATGCAGGAAAAACATTTAGCAAAATTCAACATCCATTCACGATAAAAATTCTCAAGAACCTAGGATCAAGCTGATAAAGGGCGCTTACAAAACAAAACAAAACAGTGCTGTACAGCCAACATGACACTTACTGGTAAAAAGGCTGGATGCTCCACCTGAGACTGGGAATAAGGTGAGGGTATCCAGTGTTACAATTCCTGTTCAACGCCATACTGTAAGTCCTCGCCGTCAGGCAAGAGAGAGAAATTAAAAGGCATACAGATTGCGAAGGACAAAGTAAAGCTGTTTATCTACATATGACATGACATAAAAAATTCTAAACTTTCATTTAAAACAACTAGAACTAATAAGTGAATTTAGCAATGTCATAGAATACAAAGTCAAAGTACAAGAATCAGTTGTATTTCTATATACTAGCAACAAGTGAGCAAAAAGATTAAAATTAAAAACAATACCACTTAACAACAACATGGAAAAACACAAAATACCTAGGGATAAATTTAACAAAATATGTACAGGATCTGTACTCTGAAAACTACAAAACAATGCAGAGATAAATTAAAGAACACCTAAGTAAATGGAAAGATATACAATGTTTATAGACTAGAAGATTCAACATTAAGACATAAAAGTTAATGCAAAACTTCTAGAAGAAAACATACAAGAAAATCTTTGTAATCTTGGGTTAGGCAAAGATATCTTAGGATGTCAAAGGCACAAAATACATACATACAGATAGATTAATTGGATTTCATCTAAATTAAAATTTTCTGCTTTTTGAAATACATCAATAAGGAAGTGAAAATGCAAGCCAAGATTCTAGAAGATATTTGCAAATACATATACCTGACAAGTGCTTTATATCCAGAACATATAAAGAACTCTCACAACTCAATGAGGCAAATAAACTAGTTTTAAAAAGGTGGAGGAGGGGCTGGCCCAGTGGAGTAGTGGTTAAGTTGGCTCTCTCCACCTTGGCAGCCTGGGGTTCACAGGTTCAGATCCCAGGTGCAGACCTACATACCGCTCATCAAGCTGTGCTGTAGTGGTGTCCCACATACAAAACAGAGGAAGACTGGCACAGATGTTAGCTCAGGGACAACCTTCCTCACACATACACAAAAAAAGGTGAAAGAGAGGGCAAAAGATTTGAAAAGCCAATTCACAAAATAAAGATACAGTAATGCTCAACACCATTAGTCGTCAGAGAAATGCAATTAAAACCACGAGATACCACCTCATACTCACTAGAATGGCTAAAGTTTAAAAAGTGTGATGATATCAAGCACTAGTGAGGGTGTCAAGCAACTGGAATGCTGGTACACTTACCATATGACTCAGCAATGCCACTCCTGGGTTATTTACCCACAACAAATGAGAACATATGCCTGTACAAAGACTTTCATATCAATGTCCGTAGAAGCTTCATCCATGACAGCCAAAAACTGGAAATGACCCAAATATCCTTCCAGAGATGAGTGAGTAAACAAAATACGCTCTATCCATACAATGGAATACTAATCGGCAATAAAAAAGAACAAAATTACTGATATACCTAACAACATGGATAAGTTTTTAAACAATATACAAAGCAAAAGAAGAGCCGGCCCCATGGCCTAGTGGTTACGTTTGGCGCACTCCACTTCAGTGACCTGGATCTTGTTCCTGGGCACAGACCTACACCACTTGTTGGTGGCCATGTTATGGTGGCAACTCACATACAAAATAGAAGAAGATTGGTATAGATGTTAGCTCAGGGCACATCTTCCTCAGCAAAAAAGAAAAAAGAAAAAGAAGCCAGACACAAAAAATTACATATTGTATGTCTCTTTATATGAAATTCTTGGAAAAAAACCCTAATCTACAATGTCAGAAAGCAGATCAGTTGTTGCCTGGGGCTTAAAGCAGGAGAGATAGGGATATAAAGGAACAGGAGAGAAATTTTGGGGTGATGGAAACATTCCATATGTTGATTGTGGTGGTGGTTACACAGTTGAATACATTTGTCAAAACTTATCCAACTGTATACTTTAAATGGAGACACTGATTTTACATAAATTATACCTCAATAACGTTAAATAAAAGACTATTTTGGTGCTTGGAAACCAGCACTAATACATGTTTGAGGCCCTTGGTAAAGGTGTAGTTACGTAACTTATCTTGGGAAAGACAGTCCGGTGGCCAGTGAACAGAGGATTTACACAGGTGAACCACTCCAATGTTCCTGTCTCTCAAAGTATGTGATTTCCTCCCCTCACACTGGCGGTTCTCAGAGTGGTCCCTGGATTACAGCAGCACCATCACCTGAAACCTGGCTAGAAACACACATTCTCAGGCTTCAACTCAAGCCTTCTGAATCACAAACTCTCTGAGGGGAGTGGGGCCCTGGAATTTGTGTTTTTAAAAGCCCTCCTGTGATTCTGATGTGCAAAGACTTCGAGAACCACTGCTCTACACTATACTAAGGACTTCTGGCATCTCAGTTCCACTTACTGTGCGCCCGTGTTGAATCCAATTTTGCAAACTATCAAAACCACATCCATCCTCTCGAGTTAAATGAATCTAGAATTATCTTGTGTAATGGCATCATATTGATATTCTAAAAGCACATTCAAAATCTATTCCTTCACGCGTTCCTGAAATTCTTGTAGATAGAAATTGGCAAAGTTCTCACTCTTTCTACATGTTGGATTTCTTCGGATTGGCCTGCAGGGGGCGTGCTGGGCTCTTCACACTAGCCATGGGTTTGGAAATAAAGAGCGCTGTGGCAAGACTGGAACTGCCTTTCTCTACTAAACTGACCCCCTCAGGTGAAAACAGCCTTAAGGAAGAAAGGAATATCCTCCTTCTAAGAGAAGAAACTGCTTCCTTCCTCAATCCTATTCCCACTGAATTCAGTTCTCAGGGTCCTAATGAGTGCCCCAGTTTCCACACATTGGGTCTTGGTAGGGCAGTGACTTCAAAAGCTGTACTCATTCTGGAGACTCAGATTTGTTTCTGAGTACTTTACCTGTAAAAAATGACATTCTTTAGGCTTCTGTGGGTTGGTTTGGGGATTTGAACTTGTTATTTACTTGCTTTAAACTTTCTAATGCTGTCAGAAGCAGCCACCCCACCATCCTGACTTTTTATTCTGGTTGCCCAGAACCTTGCTATAAGTTGGGCATGTGACTTCTCGTGACCAGACAGGATAGCTATTTTACAATTGCCTGCCAAAGACAGCTAGATTTCCCACCTACATTCACTTCCTAAATTTTTCAGTCAAATAACAATCCCCAATTCCCACATTCTCTGGGGTGTGTTTCCTATAACACTATAATGATGCCAGTTACCGTATCATTCAGAGATCCTGATTGCAAGCAACAAAGTGTACTCAGTTTATCTCAAGCACACAGGAATTTACTGGAATGAGAGTGGAGGCTCTCGGCTTCAATAAAAAGCCTAGGAACAGGCTAAGAAAACAATCAGGAGCTCAGGAGCTTTGCAAATTGAGCAGTGGCAACATAGCAATGGTCACGCAACATGAAGACACTGCTTCTGCCAGCAATGAGTCACCTCACTGTCCTCATGTCCTTGACCTGGAGCCCAAGCTCAGGAGAGAAGTTCGGACCTAGGTCACATGCCTGCCCCCAGGAAGCACCAGGAGCAGAAAGGTGTGCCCTCTTCGAATTCCAGAGAGGGAGGCAGGCACCATTTCCACCCAAGACAGCAAACAATGGAGGAGAGGTGATTCCCCTAAAGAACTCGGAGTGTTATTAGGAAGTGAGAGTGGAGGCCAGACAGCCAAATAAGACAAGTGCATTCTACAAAGTGGAAGGGGAAAAAAAGGGGAATGGAGTCCAGTTTCTGACCTTCCCTATCTTTTGCCCAAAGCCAAACCCCGGACATGTTCAGTTTATATTTTATATTTATATTTATTTTTATATTTATATTTTATAAATATACATTTATATTTATATTAAGGGAAGAGAAAGCCTCTTAAGCCAGGCCTAGTCCCTAAAATGGTAATTTGGTCTATGATCTGTTTATCTTTGTAAGAAACAAACAAGCAAACAAATCAAAACCAAACCACTGATTAAACAGTATGCACCTTCATTATGATACTGACAACAATAAAAACAAATCGATCATTCTTAAAGAATATTAAAAAAATTTATTTTGAAAATGACTAAAAACAAGTGAAGAAAGCATATCTTCCCTGTCTTTCCTCTGTCAACTCCATCCCTGGGTAACCAAATGGTAAGTCACAGTAAGCTTCCCTTTAAGGAAGTATTTTGGCTAAAACAATGAAGAAAGAATGACAAATTTAGAATCATTTTAGAAATTTAGAATCATTTTCCAACCCCTAATAAATAAACGGATCTATGCATTGTGCATCAATGGCCATCAATATCACAAAATGAAAACCCGTTAGGCATTAGGTATCTTTTTATGGAAGGACACACCACCTATGAAGTGATCTTTCCAAAAAGTAATGAACAGGAATCTGATCAAGCCCACAGACTCAACTAGCAATTTATGAAAAATACAGAGGTGAGAAGAACATGTTAAATTAATCACAAAGATGCAAAGAGCAAAATGTAGACCATGGGAAACTCTTTAGAACAAACAGCTGGTTTCATCACAAATAGTAAAAAAAGAGAGAGAGAGAGAGGTAGAACCCGTAAATTAAGAGACAACTGGCACAAAACCAATCAGTGTGTGTAAGTTACTTGGATCCTGAGTAAACAAAACAGCTGAAAAAATATATATATATATGATGCTTATAGGACTATCAGAAATCTGAATACTAACTAGACATTTAATTATAAGGAATCATTGTTAATTTAGGTACAACAATAATGGTATTGTGGTTGTGTCAACTTTATAAACTGAAATATTTACATAGAAATGATGTCTGGAATTTCTTTCCAAATAATACTGGGGGGAAAGTAGGTGAAAAATGTCGACAAAAGATTGGCTGTGAGTAAATTATGGAAGCTAGATGATGGCAACATGAGATTATACTGTGTTTTTCTATCTACTTTTGGATGTTTGACATTTTCCATAATAAAAAGTTTAAAAAGAAGAACAATGCACCCCTTCCTGTGCCTTATCAGTTCCTTTTGTCTTCTCTTAAATTTTCATAAAATTGTGCCTACTTGTAAGCCCAGGGCAGAAGGGAGCAAGGCTCTGGCTACCCTGGCTTGTCTCAATCACATGAATTCCTCACGTGACTGGGAAAACATCAGTAGTATTGAGGTCAGCAGTATTTTCCCTGGCTAACACAGTATTTTTTTTGGTTATAATTTCTATGATAACTGACTATGGTAACTAAAGTATTTAAGGTATATTCAATATTCTGTGAAATAACGCTAATATGTTCGGTAAAACCTTAATTTGTAATGCTAAAAATTAAATTAAGCCAAATGTAATTTTCTTTTCAAATTGAAGGTCTATGTATTCATTAGAACAATTAGGTTTAGGGCATCAAAAAGAGTAATGATAGAAATGGATTATAAAACATGAAGTAAGAATCCATGAGTCCATAAGGATACCTTAGGGACAGGAAGACAACGAGGGGAAACCTAACTTTACAAAAATTTGTCAGCCAGTTTAACTGTAGAAGAATAAAATATGATTTTTCAGCGCTCCCCTGTCCCCAAAGACCATGTGATAAATGACTGAAACAAAGATTTTTTTATGGATGCTAAAATCTCTGAAAGGTTCTTGGGGAACAGGACACACAACAGGTCTCAAAATTATTACTTCACAGATTATTTACTAATTACAAAAGGAAAACTACTTTCTACATGGAGAGCTCTGGCGGCCACCACCCGCTAACTAAGGGATCATCACACTTAACATAAGTGGGGGGCCGGCCTGGTGGCGCAGCAGTTAAGTTCGGACGTTCCACTTCAGTGGCCCACAGTTCGCTAGTTTGGATCCTGGGTGCGGACATGGCCCCGCTTGGCAAGCCATGCTGTGGCAGGTGTCCCACATACAAACTGGAGGAAGATGGGCACAGATGTTAGCTCATGGTCAGTTTTCCTCAGCAAAAGGAGGAGGATTGGCAGCAGATGTTAGCTCAGGGCTAATCTTCCAAAAAGAAAAAAACAAAACAGTAAATGGGACAATCTAACATAGTGTGCCTCCCATTGTGATGCCGTAAGAAGTATGTATCACCACCTTCATAGACTTCTTGCCAAAAATGTTTATCCTGAATCTACTCAGGAGGAAATAAGACAATCTGTTGACAATCGGTGAATCTACAGGAAGGTTATATTGAGTGTTATTTGTATTAGTCTTCCAGTTTTTTTCTAAATTTGAAAATTTTCAAAATAAAAAGTTGGTGAAAATATACTTTGGTTTATGTTTTGCAAGATTTCTATATAATACGAAAAACAAGCAAATATAAGGCTCGTCTAAGTCTTGAGTGAAAATCAATTCATTTCTCCAAAAGTAAATAAGCCTAACAAAGTTAAAGCAGAATTCCACCTGGTCCCTCACTGACCCAAAGCCATAGCCTCTATCTGACCTCATTTTGTCAGAGATGAACAATAAGGCTTTTCCTGTCTCCACCAGGCCACGAAACTGAAAACCAAAAAGACAACGTACAACTGACAAAGCACGTCTACTGGCTCTAGAAATAAATTCGAGATCCGGAAGCAATCTCTAAATTTTCAGAATTTCATTTTTTATTAAAAGAAAAAGCATTTTAAAGTCCCTTACACTTTTTCAATCTGAATTAAAAAAAAAAATCCCGCTGAAACACTATGCAAAAAACTAACAGTATGTTCTCATTCTTCAATAGTATTTGAGGATCTGTAATAAAAACAAAAGTCTAGGTTTTTTTTTCCTTTTTCTCCCAAAGCATAGTTGCGTATTTTTAGTTGTGGGTCCTTCTGGTTGTGGTATGTGGCACGCTGCCTCAGCGTGGCTTGAAGAGCAGTGCCATGTCATGCCCAGGATTCAAACCGGCGAAACCCTGGGCCACCAAAGCAGAGCACGCAAACTCAACCACTCGGCCATGCGGCCGGCCCCAGTACAGGTTCTTAATTAAGCATTTATTGTGCATGAAGGGACCTGAATTTCAATTTTGAAATGATGAGCTAAGTCAGTCCAATGAAAGCATCATGGCAATTTCGATTTTGCTTTATTGAAAGAGCAAGTCAAAATTTGGTTAATATGTGGTTAAATTTCATGTGTTTGAAAAAAAATTTATCCACTTATAGATTCCAGTGGAAGATTATAAAGTACATAGTCTGTTTTTCAAAAGTAATCCACTTGTTCAGATCATCTTTTACATTCTTGAAATGTCTGCATTCAAAGGAGTAACAAAATGTAGGACAGCACTGGGCTATCCTTATGCGTGCTCCTCAAAGAGGGATGACAGACACTGCGAATAAGGGCAGAAAAAATGAAAAATGATAAGCCTGTCACTTCTACTTTGTACAAAGGGTAAGAGTGAAGGGGTGTGTTTGGTGGAAGAGCCATGCCGTGGTGTGGCAAATAGAGCTCATTTTTTTGCCAAACCCAAACACTTCCAGACAATAAACCCACAAATCTCCTTTCTTCTCTTATACATTAAAAGGCTTAATATAGAATTAGGTTGTACTCTCATTATGTTTCTATCTTTTATTGTGAATTTTATCATTTTAGGATTAATAAAAAGAATTTTAATCAGGTAACAACCTGTGAAGTACCTCTTGACCCCAAAGATTAGTATTTCACAAGCAAAACAGAGACAAGGAAAATACTAAACTAAATCTTCAACAAAATGATATAATCTGAAAGAAAAATGCCTAAGTGAAGAGTTTGGCACGTAGGCAAGTAACTCAGAGGGACGTGCAACTAACTCTTGTGAAGGAACCTGAATAATTCCTCAACTCCAAGCAGACACTGTAGATTGCAGGGAGAAAGAAACATTAGGAAACTTCTCAGCAATGAGATAGACCAGAAGAATTAACCAGTGCTAATGAATGTCGTCAATATAAAGGCAAAGGCAAGCAAGAAGAGGATGGCAAGCATATAAATCAAAGGTTCTGAACCCTGCAGAGCTTTTCAAAGGTACACTTTCTCGCATGCAGCCCAAACTGGTCCTACTGGAATTTCTGAGATTCAAACCATAACACCAAAATTTCCTCCCAAGATTCCCAGGTGACTCTCACCTGCATCCAGGGATGAGGATCACTGGTATAAACAGAAAGAAGATAAATGAGAAAAAGGAGAGACGAAGCAAAAGACCTTCAGAAAGTGCTAATCATGTGATTACCAATTTCTGCATTTACAGTATCAGGTTTTCCATTTAAACTATGCTCATTAATTTCACAGGACCCTCTACTGGTCAGGAAGGGTATCTACCATTCCTAGAACTAAGGTACAGAAGAAATCTCCAACTTTCTTAATTAGATGAAAGAGAATGCATCTGCAAACAATTAGTGAACCTTCAGTATTTCTATGTTTTCTCATAATTTAAGTGTAAAATGTGTTGGCAAATACTGTGTTAGCAAAGATGGTTTTAAACTTAATCTCAAAAGTCAGGAGCAATTTTTTAAATATATGTCATTTGGTTTATCTCAAGGTTTGTCAACCTTGACACTGCTGATGTTTTAAACCAAATGATTTCTTGGTTGCAGGGAGCAAACTCTGAATGTAGACAGTTTTAAAATATGCAATAGTAACCTTTTTTTTAAGACGTTGAGGGCTATTGTTTCAATATAAATTAGGAGTTTTAAAATCATCTTCCTTTAAGACCTTCAATTCATTACATGACCATAAGTTCATGTTCTGTATATTGTAGGATGTTTAGCAACATCCATGGCCTCTACCTACAAGACAGTAGCAGCCCCCGGGCAAGCTGTGACAACCAAAAATGTCTCTAGACATTGTCAAATGTCCCCCACCCCTGGAAGAGAGATGCAATATTGCCCTCAGTTGCAAACCAGTGACTTATCTAATAAAGATGTTCCTGAAAAACTGATAATCAAAACATATTTTTTAATTAGCAAAAGATGACCCATTCACTAATTAAATCTAAAAATCTTTAATTTTTGTATACCAGGTTCATAAAGAATGCCTTTATAAGAAAGAACCACCATAGTGAAGATTTAAATAAATTACGGAATTTTTTCATGGATGCACAGTGTGTGTATATGACTGTTCTAATTATTTTTTAAATTTAAGTATCTTGTGATATATAAAGAACAAGGAACAATGAGTTTTACTTTTCTTTAACAGTGTTACTTAATAACATATTAAATACATATTGAATGTATGCAGTACAATGGATTAATCTACTTCTGCTAGTAGCTTTAATTTTTCAATTTAAATACAAGACCAAAATCAAAACATCTGAACTTACACTTTTAACCTGAAAGAACCAAGGAATAGCTATAATTCTAAAGTAGCATCAATAAGGCAAATATTATTCTTACAGGTATTAATGAACTATACTGAAACAAGGTAAACTATAAATCTTACTTTGTACTTAAATTGAAATGTTTCGACTTCAACCAATTACAGATGTTTATTCTAAAAGAAGCTACTATAAAGGTTGCAGACTCAAATTCTGCTAATGGTTATTTGAAATTGTATTTATGAAATACCTAGAAAATAGGTTGATCTGGAACCTGTAGAGAGTTTTATAATATTCATTAGCAACAATTTTTTAAAGACATAGGGGGCTACTGTTTTAACATAAATTAGGAGTTTTAAAATCATCTCTCTTTAGTGTTTTCAACTGTTGCATGGCCATAAACCAAAGACCCAAATAATTTCAACTGATCACGGATATTATTTAGGCAAAACTTCTCATGTGTCAGTACGTTTAATGTTGTGTACATCAAATTACAGTAAAAAGACAACTATAAACAAGATACAGCCCCACTCTTTTCACGAACGGCACACGCTGCGTTACAGTAAACCGAGTTTATATTCCACCATCAAGTGTGGTTCTCCCATTAGTTCACTCTGTGCCGGGTCTGAAAACAAACAAAAACAAACATTAAAGATTCTCAAAAAAAGATAAATTCAGTGCTTCTACTCACATGAACATCTAGAACAGGCAAACTAATCTAAAGTGAGAGAAAACAGACCAGTGGTTGCCTGGGGCCAAGGGTGAGGAGACTGACTGCAAGGGGACCAAGGAAACTTTCTGGGTTAATGAAAACACTCTATCTTGACTGGGGGGACAGTGACACAGCTGTACGCATCTGCTAAAATTTACAGAACTATACACTCAAGATGGATGCATTCTACTGTATGCCAATCATACCTCAATACGCTCAATTTAAAAAGAAAATATAGATTGACAAAGTCCTCCTGTCTCAAAGTTCTTAAGTTTTCCAGTGGCTTCTCAGATAACTCTAGAAATATTCTCTAATTAAGAGATTAAGCAAACTCTTAATCCAATTTGCAAAAAACGTTTTCTCTATTTTGCGCTCTGTTGCATACACATGTACACAAACATAAATGAGAATTCTAGAGCAAGAAAACCTTAATCTTCACTCTCGTTTTTATAGATGACTCAGACTACAGTCTTATTTTAATTGTAACAATACGCCTACAAGAGCTTTTAAAATGAATACAGTAAGAATTCTAAAGACAATAAAGCCTTTTTTTCTTTTTTGCTCTCTACTCCTCAACACAAAACTAGAAACAGAAATAAAGACCCAATGAACTAAACTGTAAATCAGTCTGTAAAAATAAATACCCTTCACATTAAAATAATCATTATCAAAGTGGAGGTTTCCTCACTGGATCTCCTAAGAAACTAGAGATTATTGCTGAACATCAGTTCAGGAATCTATACTCTGGACACAACAAGATAGCCTTAGCAACAACTGATACTGCTACAATTATTAATAACAGAGTAAACTGCTATTATACAACAGGCATTCAAAACCTAAACCTAAAAAAAAAAATGTCTGCATATGAGCACAAAGATTAGGCAAAGATGTTTGCTGCAGCACTGTTTCATGTTCGTGAGCAAGAGAGAAAAAAGCAAGCATCCACCAATAAATACATTGATGTATCACACATACCATAAGATGCACACAGCATGGTACCAGCTGTCTTTAAAAAACAAACACTGAACAATGCCAAATGTCTTCTGATCATATATATGTTTGTATGAAGGGAGAGAAAAAAGTCTGGAAGGACATACACTAATTAAAAACAGCAGGTCACCAGGGAAGGAGGGTCAGAAATGGGTTTGGGGGTAATCATGGAGGAACCTAGTTTCAGCAGTAATGTTTGAAATTTTTAAACAAAGAATATACTCATTTATATAATGACAACTTTCTTTTAAACTCTGCTTTTTTAAGCTTTTCACTTTAATAAGTATTTGCTTATGAAATAAATCACTTGCACCAAGAGATAGCATATCGTAAAGGAGGGCACCGGCCTGCTCTGCCAGTAGCTCGCTGAGGGAGAACTGAGCCTCTCGCTCAGTCTGTTTACCCCTCTTAAAGGGAAGGCCCTTCTCAGCACTAAGAAAAACTCCAGTTCTGACTTTACTACTGCACTCTTCAGTAAATATAACCCTAAATATAGTGCATGTGCCTGAAATATTCTACTTTTAGCTCAACTAATTCACCTATCTTTCAGGAATCAACTTATGTGTCCTATTCCCAGAGGTAGCTGACCCTCCCACTCAACAAGAAACTACATCCCTAGCCTTTTTATTTCTGGAAGTTTTCACAATTTGCAATCACATGTTTGGTGTTTCATCTGTTCAATGTTTAGGTCTCCCATTAGAAAGCACAGACGTCGTTTCACCCTGTATATTCAGAGCCTAGCCCAGTGCCTGATATCTAACAAATATTTGACTGACTGACTACAGGAACGCTCAGTAGGTCCCTCTCCCTTTCTTTACAGAGAATTACAGAAGTTGATTTTTAATGAGTGCATCTTTATAACTAATTAAAAGATAAGCATACACAGACCTAACTATCACCTTACTAATTTTAAATGAGGTCGAAGTTCAATGGAAAAGCAAAGGAATTCCAGGTTTTCCTGCATTCAGACAGTTCCCTCAGGGAAGATTCGCAGGAGGCTCACTAGACTTCTGTTGTGTCCACAGCATTTCCTTACCGGACATCAGCAGCCAAGCAAAACTAAGAGAATTTAATCCTGTTGGGTTTTTCTGTTTCTCCTGAACTGCTGGGGCATAATGAGCAGAAGCAATGCTGGACAGACTTCTATTTGTTTATCTTCCTCAGAATTAGAAAAAATACAGGATCCTGAATGTATTGTTCTTACTTAAAAGTCATTTACCTTATACATAATACAATTATTCAGGGAATTTCGTTAAAAATGAGAGTCTTCTTTCCTACTCACCATCTATAGAAGCACAAAAATTATTTGTGGGGGTTGGGGGCACTTTTTTTTTGGTGAGGAAGATTGGCCCTCAGCTAGCATCTGTTAGCAATCTTCCTCTTTTTTTTGCTTGAGGAAGATTGTCACTGAGCTAACATCTGTGCCAATCTTCCTCTATTTCATGTGGGATGCCACCACAGCATGGCTTGACCAGTGGTGCTAGGTCTGTGCCCAAGATCCAAACCTGTGAATCCCGAGCTCCCGAAGCAGAGCATGTGAACTTAACCACTACGCCACTGGGCTGGCCCTTTGAGGACTATTTTTTAAAGAAAACTTTTATTATACTTTTTCTAGTAATTTTAAAAACTAGTCACATCCCACATTTTGAATACTGAAACAATGATCGTTGTTTAAGCTACCCTAAGAATGCTGTATTAGAGTCACACATTACACATTATCCTCGGAACATAAAATGAATGACTACCACAAGTTGACTGAAATGACTACAACCTCAGAACTCCATAAATGATTTTCACTTTTAAAACTAGTTAAAGAAAAGTTATTAAGATTAAAGTTTATCTTATTGCAGTGAATAAACAGTGAATCCAACCAGCTCTAAGCTCCATGAGGACCAGAGATGCTGTTGGTTTGGTTTGCTGCTGTTGCCTTGTGTCTTCCTGGGGCTCCATAAAAAGGTGCTGAACGACACTTACCATTAAGAATATCTTCAAATCCAATAGTCTCAGCATTACCCCTCAAAATATCCAGTGAAAGATTTGAGCTTGGAAGAAACGGTAGACGCTGAACCTTTGGGAAAAGTATAAAAGGGTAAGACTAAAAAAACCACAGGGGAAATAAACTATATAATCTAATTTCATGTTCTTCATTCTTCATTTGTAAAATTCACAAAATCAAGTAAAATAACAATTTAACTTGGGGGTGAGGTGGGTCAGGGATGGGACACTAGTTTATATTTTAACCCAAACCAAGTTTCAAAAAATTCCTCAAAACTTTACTCAAAATATGCAAAGACACTGAAATTGAAGCTTTTATCAACACTTAATAATCCCATCAGGTTTGCACACATTTGGGGCTTTGTTTCCATCCAGGAAAACCACAGCATATACTCGTGATGTGATGGAATCCAGAGTGCAAGTGGGGGGACAGTTCTTACACACGAGGAAGGACATCTGTGAAGCTCTCACTCCTGAACAACAGGTATACTCAGCTATATACAAACTGCCCACTAGATCCCTTCACTCGGATACTCCCAGAGGCATCTCAAATTCAATGTAACCTCCCCAAAGAAGAACATGAAAGGAGATGGCTAAGTTTTCAGACACTGAGCCTATAATTTCAAGGAGTTTAATGGCTTCTTGTTTTCCTCTATGAAGCAGGAATTGAGGCCATATCCTAAAAATGGGGAAAGTAGAATACTGGTTGTAGGGGACATGAGAAGGTGGGTTTGTATAGCTATTATTAAAAGAGAAGAGTCCTTCCAACAGATATCGACATGTGTGGGAACCATACACAACTGACATCTAAAAACTCACCTGCTGTACGGCCTTGAATTCCATTTGCAATTTTAGTGGAGCAAATAGACCCTGGATGTTTCTCAGCGTGGAAAAATTCATTTTATCTTGGTTGAGCTGGAACTACAAAAGACAACAATGTCATTTTAAATGTTACACTCAACATTTTGCTTTCAAAACAGCACTGATACATAAGTAACACAATACTTAGATGAAGGATTTTAATATCCATACCTAAAATAAAAACAAAGTACTTTTACTCATTTCTTCAACAAATTTTAGAATATATATGCCTCTATTTTATCCAGCATGCAGGTGTACTTCACCAGTATAAAATTACCATCTAAAATTTGGATTTACAAAACTAATAAATTAAGCACAAACACATTTTAGCACTTCTGATTAGAATTACTGCAAATCTGGTAGCAAAAAGGTGTAAATAATTTGAGATTCAGAAACGGTTAACGTATAGTAACAAAAATTAATAGTGAATTTCTATTCTAAGTACAAAAGTATATATTTCAAAGGATTTCATAAAAGAAATAATCAGATCCATTATATCAACCTGTTAATTAAACTACAATGTTTAAACTCCACTTTTTTGGGTAATTGATTCTGGGGAAAAAGAACCTGCAAGATTCTAACGTCTGTCCAAATTGTATTGAGTACTACCAAGCAATTTTTTTTCTGGAATTATACTTTTGCTAAGCACTGATATTGCTTCTAAAAACTTTTATCACAATTTAACATGTTTCAGGCAAAATGAATCAACTTGACTCATGGATTCTCAAACATACAGTTTCCCAAAATGGCTCTCAAGGATAGCAGTCATGACATGCAAACAGACTGCCATAAAGATCTGTCTGAGCTAAAATAATTATGAGAGAAAGGGACCTCTGTGATCATTTTTTATTACACTATACTCTCTGGATAAGATTCTTTTCTAACAGTCTTAAAAAATAAAAAATCATGGGGCCACGCCTATGGCCTAGTGATTAAGTTTGGTGTGCTCTGCTCCAGCAGTCTGGGTTCACGAGTTCAGATCCTGGGCCTACACTACTTGACAGCCATGCTGTGGCTGTGACCCACATACAAAATCGAGAAAGAATGGCACAGATGTTAGCTCAGGGACAATCTTCCTCAAGCAAAGAGGAAGACTGGCAACAGATGTTAGCTCAGGGCTAATCTTCCTCAGTCAAAAAAAAATCGTTTTGACAAAAAATCTACTGCGAGATTAGTGCCCACCTGGAACACAACCTGGAGGTCATAAATATTAATTCTGAAGGCACAAATCTAGCAATATGGTTTTTAATTTCTTTAGCCTGAGAGCAGAATTTTGACTGATGGTTCTCAGGGAAAATAGGCAATATTTTATCATGAGTATATGATCTGAAGGTCTAATTGCAGAGTCTCCCTTAAATACTGAGTTATCTCATAATAAGCACAATTTTATGTAGAACAATTCAATTTTATAAACTTTGATGAATATACTCAATTTGCAATGTGATGGCACACCGCAATTATCAATTAACATACACTTAAGTACTAGCAACTATTTGCAAAATTAGAATTAGGCTCTGCAGTGATCTAAAACAAAACAGAAGAAACAGTCTATAGGGAGGAGGTTATCTAATCTAATGGGGAAGACACTACCTCTAGATCAGGGCTTCTCAACCCCTGCCACTACTGACATCTTGGGCCAGATGATTCTTTGTTGTAGGGGGTGGGGACAGTCCTGTGCAATGTAGGATGTTTCGCAACATCCCTGGCCTCTACCCAACAGATGCCAATACCAAAGATCCTTCCCCTCAACACCACTTGTGACTATCAGACCTTGCCAAATGACCTTAGAGGGCAAAATCTCCCCTAGTAGAGAACCCCTGCTATAGATGATGATGGTCATCCTCCATCACTATCACCACTGCAACTCTCAAACATGGAGAGCTACTATAAGCCAGCACATACCAAGGGATGGGCTATCACTAACTCCATTTTATAGATGAGGAAACTAAGACTTAAAGAGAGATTAAGCAAGCTGCCCAAGTTTACCTGGCTAACAAGTGTGGCGCCAAGAATTTAAACCTATATAGTTCAACCACACAACCCATGTTAAAAGACACATAATAAGTATCACAGAACTTCAAGGGACTGCCATTAGCTGGTAAAGTGACTAAAGAATACTACACAGAGATAGCAGAACTAAGCTGAGTCTTAAAAGATCTAAGAAATTTTTAGACTCTTCATCATTTTGGTCAGTCTCACTCAGAAATGTCAAAGCTTCTCTTAAAATGTATTGCTCAGAACTGAACCAACATTCCAAATCTAATGGTCAGACTAATAGAGGAAAGTGAGCCTACAATCTCCTTTGATTTGAGCCCCATCTATTTATTACTAAAATCCAAGATTGTATTAACTGTTTGTAATCTGCTACTTTATACTGAACATAAAATTAAAATTGTCAAGTTTTATGTAACAAGTCAGGTTTGCCACACCTAAATGTGTACATTCATTTTTTTAACTCAAATGAAGAATTTCACATTCACCTCCATAAGTGTTTTTCTTGAAGTTCTGGCCTATTCTTTTGGTCTATTGTGTCATCTGTGATACAGTTCACTTATTCATCAAAATGAGCTATCCTAATCAGCTTTTTCTTGCACAAACCTGATTTATATGCTTTCTATGATTAGCCTCTATGGTTGAAAAACATTTAACCTTCCTAAGTCAACTTCTGAGCATGAAACCAGAATGCACTTAAAGCAGCTAGGAGTCCCTTTATTTTCTCATCCAATTTGAACTTGAATTTCATCACTACATTACATGTTCTACTCTTTCTTATAGAAAAATCTTTCCCTCTACTAAAACAGGAAGGAAGCAAAAAAAAATGGAATAGGTCAGATTTCTGTTAACTGAGTACCAGTGCACCATTTTCCCCAAGTAGTAAGATACCTCTTTCTTCTTGGTCTGAACAGAGATTTAAAAATCCTTTAAGTCGTCTTTAACACATTTGTACAGACTACACTCTCTTCAGGAGTGACCTGTGCCCACCAATTTTCCTGGTAAATACTGGTCTAAAACTGTTCAAATATCCCCTCCTCTATGGAGCCTTCCACAAGCCCTAACAAAGGTGGCTGCTCCATCCTTGGTCCTCTAGAATACTTGATGAAGTCCCTATCCACTGCTTGTCCTCCCATTAAATTTTCAACCCTTTAAGGATGGAGATTACATCCTCTTCATCTGGGTACCTACTGTGCCTAGCAAGTGGATACATCCCTCAGTAACTTAAGGATGCAGGGCTTGAGAAAGAGGTCAACAGCAAAAATGGCAGGGGAAAAATATAAAAGAAAACAGGGTCATCAAATGAGAAAATATTATGAGAGGAATGGAGAAGTGGATTGACCTTTATTTTTTTATTTATTTTATTTTTTTGAGGAAGATTAGCCCTGAGCTCACTACTGCCAATCCTCCTCTTTCTGCTGAGAAAGACTGGCCCTGAGCTAACACCCATGCCCATCTTCCTCTACTTTATACGTGGGACACCTACCACAGCATGGCTTTTGCCAAGTGGTGCCATGTCCATACCCGGGATCCGAACCGGCGAACCCCAGGCCGCCAAGAAGCAGAACATGCGAGCTTAAGCGCTGTGCAAGTGGGCCAGCCCCCGATCGACCTTTAGAAATGTCCATAAAAAAAGACAAGACGAATGCGTAGAAAGAGAGCTTTAGTTACGCAGTATAATGATAATTCAAAGCCTACTCTAAAGGCTACTGAAAATAAGTCCTCCCATTCATCATCAAATGCTCAACACCAGAATTATCTTAATAAATGAAACCACAACAGTGTTACTGAAAGTATTTTTTGACGAGAGGATAAAAATAAAGACACAAGTAATATACTTACATTTTTTTCTGATAATTCAAGAGGATGACTCGGCAAAAGTTCATTTTTCACACAAGAAAAACTGAAAGTAAACATTTAAAAGGGAGATTACGTATCACTCCATACCCAAAGCTCAGAATCACAACTATCAAGCATATAACTATAAAGGAATGGCACGAGGGAGTTTTTTTGGACAATGAAACTGTTCTGTATCCTGACTGTGGTGATGTTTACAGGAATTGATCTATGTATTAAAATTCATATAACTATACACAAAAATAAGAACCAAGTCAAATTTACTGTATGATAATTGTTTAAAATGCATCTATTATAGATACTGGTGGTCAAGACTTCAATTCACTACGGGGAACCCTCCAAAAACTGTAGCTAAATGATGCCCTATATCTACAAAAAATTTAATAATGTTTATTATTGTCACTCTGATGACATGCTTCTAATATTATATAAACTAAGCCTCTTCTGTTCAGGGCTAAGGCATATGCAGTATTTAATATATGTTTAATAAACACATGCGGAACAACTTTTGACATTTACTGAATACCTCCTATGTACAAAGTCTATGTTAGGTGATATACAGCTAAAAGCAGGCCTTTGGTCTCTATCACTCTAGATATATAAAAGTGACCATGTTACTGTCCAAACCAGGATTTGAGAGCTGCAAGAAACCTTAGAAATTCTGCAACAATAGTTTATTGAAAATTGTCTTTGTATAGAACATTATTATCTTAGAAGCGAAATTTGAAAATGGTTCTACTCATGACAATCTTACAGTCTAACTGGAAGGAAAAAGGAGCATCTCATGTAAAAAAGTAAATAAGGAAATCATCAGGACTTGGATAGTGGCTTACTAATTGGACTATACTAAAAATTAAATTATATCCCCAACTCCAAAGGCTATATATTGCATCTTGCACTACAAAACGGAAAGACTATAATAAGGCATTACGTCTGTCTCCAGACACCAGTATAGAGTGACACTCTATTATAGGCAGACTAAACACCTTAAAATTAGATATAAAATGTAAAAATTCAAAAAACAGCATGTTCATGGGGGAAAGGCATTACCCCTATTTGATTAAGCAGAAAAGCAATGTGCCAAGACACGGTACCAGACCCTGAGACCTAAACATATAGAAAACATAAAGGAAATCGAGGGAAGGGATATAATTGTGTGCTCAAGCTAGAAAAGAAAAATAATAGCAGCAAACACAAAGTGCTTACTCATGTCAGGTACCGTTCTAAGCTTTTTTCATGTCTTAACTCATTTATTCCTCAAAATAAGATATAAACTACTAATAGATTGAGGACACTGAGACTTAGAGCAATTAAGTAACTTGCCCAAAGGCATACATCTAGTGAATAGCAAAGCCAGGCTCAAAACCCAGGCAGCCTGAGTCCAGGGTCCAAGCTCTTAACTGCTAAATTCTAGTGTCTTCCTGAAAAAAGTGACTTACTCCAATAGTTAATAAGATAAGGAGACAAATGTCTCTCCAAGTTATAGTAGCAAAAAGAAGAGTCCTATCAAATCATGCTACTGGGTAACATCTCCTAGAAGGATGCCCGATTCTGGAACCTACTACTCTGATATGACAGTTCTTACACGGTAGAAAACATCAAACCCTCTGCACCCCTCCTGCCCCACTCTAAGGGCTACTACTTGCTGTCTTCCAAATCACACACACACATTTATGGCCTATCAGAATATTTAAAGACCAATGGGAAAAATAACTCACAGAAACATTTTATTATAACAAAGTCACAACTCTCCCATACCCTTTTCGAAGAAGATCATGACTTTCAAAAGGTCCACTTGCTGAAAGTTCAGTAACTGGAATACTGTCCTTTAGCTGAGAGCCAAGTCCTCTGGCATTCTAGAACACAAATAAAAACACTATTAAACAAAAAAATTATTAAAACTCACACTGAACACCTATGTAAAAAACACTGTTTAAGCACTACAGAGAAAAGGTAAGGTCCCCGTCCTCAAAGAGCCCACAATCTAGACCATCACGATGAGCCTTAAGCATTACGGTAGAGAGACATACATGATATAGTGAATAACAGAAATTTGAGGATAGGAAGGATTCTTGAGTTGATCTCTGAATGCTGTCAGGTTGAAAGGCATTCCAGGAAAAAAAAAACATGGCTAAGGGTAGAAAAATATAAATGAACAAACTACAAGCAATGCGTGATGATGAGCTAAATAAATACATGTATGAGTGAGGCAGAAGTAAAGGCTGGCAAAACGAAAAGCCTTAAACATGCAAAGAAATTTGGGTTTTACTCTGAAATTGACAGAGAGCCTCTGCAGGGTTATGGCATGATGAGATTGACTTTTACGGGAAAGATCCCTCACTTAGCCTGGAATGATTAGCAACAGAATGAAATAAGTTGAAGACAGAATCCTGGGGAATACCATTCCTTAAGGACAAAGAAAGATTAAGAATAGACAGAATTGCTTGAAGAGTGGTCACAGAAGCTAAGAAAAAAAGGGAGTCTCACAAAGTGTTTGGTGTCTATTAGAGAACAGTACTACGTACGAAAAATAAATGTATCTAGACAGAACAATGCAAAATCAAAAACAGACTCACAGTGCATTTGATACTCATGTATTATCACCCAACATACTTATACTATAAAACAATTAATCACCAAATATTTATTAAGCATCAATTATGTGCCATCAATATATTAAGCATCAATTATTTGCTAGATGCTGAAGATACACGTCTACCTTCCAGGGCTTAGTCTAATGAAGACAGATTAAACAAACAAAATGCAATAAATGTTACAACAGGTAAAACACAAGATAATCACTTTAAATCACTCATTGTTCAAGTACAATATAGCTGCAATCCCACAGAAAAATGGAAAACAGGTACAGGTAGTTTGGTATTCAGTTTTATACTATTCTAGGAGAAACTACTCTGGCAAACCAACTTTTTTACTGACTTCTTAATTCATTTTATATTTTATTTGGTCAGGTACTTTATTCTGTCCAGCGTTTCTTCAATCCACCCCTCTAGTCCAGGCTCTCACACCTGGATAAAACTTCAGCAACACCCTACCGGGTCTTGCTGCCTCTACACTCTTCCATTTTCCAATTCTGCATATCAAGGTTTCCCTAAAACACACAACCTCCCCTTCCAAAGCTGCTAAGAAATCTTTCACTGAGTCATCAATGTCTCGTCTTGAAGAACAAAGTCGAAGGTCCTTAGCCTAGAACTCAAGAACCTGCACAACAGGTTTCAATTCTCCTGCGCAGAAGTCATGGTGAAGCAGGAAAAGAATCTGGAATCTAGTGTGGACCGTCACTAACCCACCAGGTGACTCGGAAAAGGCAGACCACCTCTCTGACCCTGTTGGCTCATCTGTACCACGTACCTGAACTCTTTCCAGGACTAGAGTTGTATGACTGTACCTTTCCAAATGTATCTCCTGTTACTTTCCTGCGTGAACATTCTCCTCTGCCCAAGTCACTTTACTGTAGAGTGACAAAAGAAAAGTTTCTTCTATGCACAAAGAAAAGGGGAATTCTGATCTCTGGGTTCTACTGTTATCATTTTCCCAATTTCCTTCTGTAAAATATCAGGATTAGTACCTGATGTTTCCAATAAACCAGAAGAGGAAAACAAACCTATGAAAAGTTAACGATCACTAGTTACACTTGAGCGTGTTTACAAAACCTCTCTAAATGATTAGCAGTATTTACCAACAGAAGTTTTCTAGATTTGGAAGGCCTAGCAGCAGTACTGGTATCAGAGTCAGCGGCAACGGCGACACAGGAGTCTTTCCCAAATATCACTTTTAAGATAAAAAGGGAAAGACAGAGAGGGAGGACGGAAGAGGAGATGCACTAACAATACTGACAAACGGGGAGCAGCAACTGTCTGATTTTTTTCCCCTCCAACGTCTGACACGCTACAAACTCCCGAAAATGTCCGCAGAGTAGCGCTGATCTGCGACCCACAGTTACGCGCCGGCGGTCAGGGCGGTTCCGAGGGCCGGGGCGGGCGAGGGTTTTGAGGACTCTCCCCGAGTCTCCCCACGGGGAAGGGCAGGCGAGGCGCCAGGCCACAGGACGCCGCACTTTCGGTTTTGTCCTTGGCAGCTCCGCGCCAACTCCGGGGAAGGGGCCGGGGCCTACGGGGGACTTGGGGACGGGACGGCGCAGACCTAGAGAGAAGGAGGAGGTGGAAGAGAATGCCGACGAAGCGCCGGGCCCGGGCGACAGCCACGAACCCCCCAGCCCCGTGACTCGACAGATCATGGCGCCCGCGGCCGGCCTCACGCCCCGCCGCTGCCTCCGCCAGGGGACGGGCTGGGAGACGGCGGCCTGTTCCTGAAGCGCCACGCTCCCGAGCCCGCCGGGAACTCGGGTCGCCTGGGGTCTCACTCACCATCTTCAACCCGCTCTGCGAACACGCTCTCAGCCCGTTACCGTCAGCCGGCCCCGCCGCTCGCTTCCGTTTCCGGGGCTGCCCCCCCCCCCACATCCGCCGGAAGTGCGTCCGTCCGGGCGAGGAAGGAAGGAGGGCGCGGGGCGCCGTGAGGGAGCTGCGCGGGGCCGGGGCTCCCACGCCTGCGGTCCCGAGGGAGCGGGGGCCAAGGGCGCAGTCAGGGTGTGGGCTGGGAGGCGGGAGGGAGCGGTGGGGACGAGATGTGCCGGAGGAGAGGGGAAGACGCAGACCTCCGCTTTCTTAGTAATAAACATCTGCCGCTCGTGCGACATTTGAAGATGTGCAACGTGCTTTGGTAGATGCATCGCCTTATTTAGCACAAGACCTCTTTGAGGTGGATGCTACATTTTTCATAATGGGAAACGAGGCTTAGGTGGGTGAGTGGTTGCCTGCGGTTATTCAGCTAGTAAGGCAAACGTGGGACACAAGGCTTTTGCTAGCTTATCTTTTAAATCATATGTGGAAGGCCTGCTATCTTCGGGACCCTGTGCTGAGGCTGAGAATACAGACATGAATGAGGCTGGGGTGGTTCCTGGGCTGGAGGAGCAGGGGAAGGGAGTGTGGGACAACTGATTAAGTAAATACGATAATTACTGAGATACAGTGGGCCCTTACTACATATCGACACAATTCTAAGTGCTTTATGTGAATTATCTTTTTTAATCCTTTCAATTATCTTATGAAGGAAGTACTACTATTACCCCGATTTTACAGACAAGGAAACGAAGATATAAAAGGGGTTAAATAGGTAATGCCCAAGGACCCATAATCCATGATCATAACTCTATACAGTATTGCCTTCCAAATATAATGGGATAAAAGGGCTTTATGCTCTGTCACTAAGGGGGATAAAGAACGCTTGGGCTGATAGCCAAGGGATGAGAGTGAACTAGTTTGAGGTAGGAGAGTATGTGAAAGAAAGTTACTGGCAGATTTGCTTGTGCAAAGTCTGAGGTGGGAAAGAAGGCCTTTGTGAGAGAGAGTACATAGTGATGTGAGGTGGGGCTGTAAGTAGATGGAGGCAAGTTTATTACAGAGGCTCTTGTGCACCAGCTTAAAGATGAGCTTTATTTTTAAAAAGCAATTGAAGGGTTTTAAGGAGGGAAGTGATAATGTCATATATGTTATGTATATCCACTGCCATGGCCTTCAACCTTGAAGTTCTGCACTGCTTCAGATTTTAAGTATTCTGTACTGCTGTCTTTATAGGTCATCTTCTGGCTCTTCAGAATATCCACATTTACCTTGAGATTTGAGCTTGAGTGTTTCATTTGCATCTTTTTCCTTTCACTCAATTCCACCTAAGGAAAAATTTTAAAACTGCAACTCTTTTTTAAAAAATCATTTTAATGTGTGTTGATTGCTCACAATTCAGTCATTAAATACTTGTTGAGCATTTTCTTGGTACTAGATTCTGGAGCTAAAGCTGTTTTCCTATACTTTGGATGCTTTTATTTTCCTGGGGGAATAGACATGTAAACAGATATTTATAAATGCAGTGTGATAAACGCTTAATAGAAAAAGGAGCTGGGTCAGGAAGTGGTTGGGAACACGGAAAAACGGCATTTGAAGAAGAGGAAACGTGCAAAGGCAGGGATTTGCAAAAGGGCATGTTGTAATCTGAATAATGAAGAACATTTCCATGTGGTTGGAGTTCTGGCTGAGTAGGTGGAGCAAGATGAGATGAGATTGGAGGGGTTGGTTGGGGCCAAAATGAAGGGCCCTTGTATTGTGTGCTGAAGTTTTGGACTTTTTCTTGTAGGAAACAGAAGATAATGGAGGTCCTTGCACAAACACTTGATCTTAAAAAAAAAAGAAAATCATTTTGGTGGCAGCATGAGGGATACACTGAAATTGGGAGGAACTGGAACCAGGATACCATTTCGAGTGCTGCGGTAGTCCAAGGCAGAGAGGATAAAGGTATAAATTAAGGTAGTGCAGCGTATTAGAAAGGCTGAGAAGCAGTGAATAGTAGGGATGAACCTGAAAAATACTAGAATTCAAGAGGCAGCCAGGGGAGGGGAAGCCTTCCATGGAGACAAAAAGAGATGGTCAGAGAGGCAGGAGAACCAAACCAAAGTGTTATCTCAGAATCCAAAGGGCAAGAAAGTGTTGAGAGGTCGAAAAGTAGTTGAAAGGAGAGGTTAGAAAGTAGTTTTAAAGTGGTTAAAAAAGATCATGAAGTCCTGGAAACAGGCCTTTGGTGACCAATGTGAAGGCAGTTTCAGTAGCGTAGCAAGGAGAAAAATAGCCTTATTTTGAGCAGTACACACACCCATATTTATATCCTTTTAAAAGGGTTTTGTTACAGTATTAACTAATATAGGGCAGCATTGAGTATGCTAAAATAGTTTAAAGAATTAGATTTGATACTAGAATGGCTTATGTGTTTGCTTAAACTTTATCTACGTTATATAGTTTGGAAGATAGAATATTAATAACAGCTAATGTCTACTGTGTGTCAAACCCTGTTCTCAGTTTTTTACATACATCGTTTCAGTTAATCCTAAGTTACCCTATGAGATAGGTACTACTGTTATCCACATTTTACATAAGAAACATGCGTGTAGGCGCTGTGTGAGAACAAATACCTTACTTTACTTTTCATTGTCTTCCTTGACTTTACTCGTAAGCCACTCTGATGACCTATGTAGGCCAACGAGGACAACTTCAGCATCATTGACAACATCTGGCAAGAACCCTCATTGCTTGTTCTAGCTCTTTCCTCATTTGTTACCTCTGGCTGTCTCCTGTTTTCATCCTGTTCCTGTATTCCATCTTGTCAACTGAATTTGGTTCTCCAGACTTAAACTGTGATGCTCCCTAAAGACTTAGAACTGCACTTACCCTTTGGCTCTTTTGCTCTTTGCCTGAGTTCAAGCTGTGGGCCCCCAAACCCTACCACCCTTAGGAGACCCCTCTTAAAGTCTGGTTTGTCTATATAGCACAGTGCCTTGCATACTTTAAGCAAGCACTAAAAAAAGGGTACAGCCTTAAGAAAGGTCTTTACAACTAATATGTGGTGAATATCCCTTTTTGGAACTTGGCATAGGCCAGAAGAGGCATGGAGAACAAAGGTAGGAAAGTGTCTCAGTTAAGGAATGTCTCAGGAGCCAAGGAAAATCTGCCAAGATTGAGGAATGGCCAATGATGTCAAGTATTTTGATTACAAGGAAATCAATGGAGTTTGGCAAATGAGATGTCATTTATATGATCTGGTGAGCAATTTAAGTAAAATGGTGGAAGCAGAGACCAGATTGCTAGGAATGGAAGAATTAGTAGTTAGAAAATGGAGGCAGCCGAACATTTTAGATTAATCTTTTCAGAAAGTTGTCAGTCTCAAAAAAGGGAAATAGGATTTTGGTTTGAATGGAAATTGGTTTTTGTTTTTGTTTCATATGTGTAGTTGGAGAGACAAAAGTTTGTTAGGCAGATGTTGGAAAGAGTCAGTGAATGTGCAAGAGTGAAGATACTGGGGAGAAAGAAGAATTGATAAGGTATGATTGAAGTAATGACCTCCCAGACGCCTAGAGAAGGTGTGATGGGAGATCAAGGACAGACGGAGTGGCTAGCCATGAAAGGAGTCCGTTTCTGAAACAGGAGAAAAGATGAAAAACATGGTGAAGAAAGAGAAGACCCGAAGTATGGAGGAGGAATGTTGTGGGAACTGATGTCTAATCACCACTGTTAATACTCTTGCTGTGAGAGGAGCTGGTGGTGGCTTTAGATGAGCAGAAAAATTGAAAAATCAACATGGAGAATGCACTAGCGGATCAGTAAAAGTTAAAAACTGCTCAGAACCATGAAGACATGAGTGAATGTAACATCAATTTGTAATAGGCTAGATCAACATAGTCGCACTGTTTTCTGCAACAATTCTCAGCAACGCAGGGTAGAGAAAGGGATTCCCAAAGCAGACCTCCTGAAGAGTAAGTAGGGCAGGGATTCTAGGTGACCATATGGTACAACGGGATCAGAAAGGCAGAGGAAGTGATTAGAAAGGAGTACAATGATACTCCCCTTCTTTGTGTTCCAATAGCACCTGCTTTCTAGTCTTCTTACAGCTTGCTTGTTTCTCTGGGCTGCAAGCTCCCTGAGGGTGGGGACTGTGATTTGTCTGCCTATGAATACCCACTCCCTGGCACAAATATTTACTGAATGCATGTCGTTGAATGTAGTAGGAGAAACTCCCATCCAGAGTACAGGCTGGTCATGAAACATGAGTGGGAAGCAGGTGAATGAATACAGCCAGGCAATAGCAGAGGTTGGTTATTGGGAGATGTAAAAGCATACTGAGGTGAAAAATTCTCATGGCTTTGGTTGAATTTTCGTGGCTCCAAAAGTAGAGAAAGGGTAGTGTGAAGCAAGTGGCATGCACTTCAGAGACGAGGTGGTTAAGTGATAATGTTAGAGATCAAGCAGTGATAGTGGGGAAAGTGGGAGAAAAAGTAGACACCACTGAACAAGCTTTTGAGGAAAATGGCATCGTTTATATGAAAGCTAGGTTTTGGTTAGTGCTATGATGTGGAAAGACAACTTGTGGCAAGAACTGGGAAGTCTAGTTGCATGTTCCAAGGGACATAGTGGCAGAGTTTGTGAAGGGAAGACAAATGAGTAGCAGGTTCAGGGACTGAGCGGATCGCAGTGGCAGAGGAATACGTGGGGTGTGCGTAATTTGAGATAAATCAAGGTCCTCTCCGTTATGCCCCCATGCAACCTATACACACTTTACCACTTGGTTGCGTTGACCAATTTCCATGTCTGTCTGTTTCTTGTCTCCCACAAGCTCCTCCAGTCAGGGGCTGTACCATATGTATTGTTGTATCTGCATCTGGCACATAGAAAGTGCCCAGTAAATGTTTATTGAATGAAAAGTGTGGGAATGAATGCATGAATGGATAGTTGTGTCTAATAGGCAAGGCTGACTAATGTGGTTGGGAAATAAGGAGGTAGGTATGGGGGATCCAAGATAACTTATTTGGAGAAGTTTCCAGAAGCACACCCTTGGGCCTAGAGCCCAACCCTAAAGCTCAGCACTGTAAGCCCAGGCCCCAAATTGTTGTCTGATTCCAATTATCCCTTTCCTCCCAGGGCTAGACTCAACAAAAACTGGCAGCCCATCACCAAGTCTAGAGTTCTGACATCCGCTGACATCAAGAACCACAGTGTGTGAGTGTGATGTGCCCAGCTTTCCCCTCCCCCCACCAGCTACAAATTCTGGCCAGGCCCGCTTGGTCTTTTCCCCTCCCAGTCTCCAAGGACAGTCCTTCTCAGCCAGATGCATTCTTTTGAGCTTTGAAAGCAGAATGGGAAGATTTGGAGAGGAACTGGTGGCAAGAGTGGGTGGCAATGGTCTTCCCTCAGAGTTTAGGGTAGGAGAAGCAGGAGAGCCCCATTGTTTGAGAGAGATGAGAGGGGAAAAGCATTTAATTAGTGTGAAAATTTGTACAACATATTCTCTCCAATACCTAATAGAATGTTATACGGCAGGGTAAGTTTCAGAAATTGTGCTCCCCTACGAGGTTGGGGGAGGGAGTTCATGTGAGGGGGTGGTACAAGTCTCAATTAATAAGAAAGTTGCTATGCTTCAGAGGACCTCAAAAGAATCCGTAAATTATAAATAATACATCCAGCTCTAAAAACTATCTAAATTCTTGTAACGCTGGAAAGGGTTCAGTGTGCTTCGTTTAAGATAAATCATATTTACACATCTTTCTTTGCAAGTCCCTTTGCAAGTGTTAAGGGATGGAGAAATACTTTACATCAAGTTTATTTGACAGACCCTTTCTTTAACCCTAAGAGATGAGTGTTTCATATTTCTTCTGAAATACTTTGCTGACTATGATTTCAGTTGGAGCTGCCTTTATAAGAGTGTCCTCTGATTATGAAAAGCTGCGTTTTGAGAGTAAGTACTACAGTGGACTCTTGAATCCAGGTGTTTTGTTTTACTATGTTACATCTGCATTGTATCAGACACAGCAGAGGTTCGCATTCCATTTTCCATGCTTTCAGAGTCCTAGTTCAGGACTGTCTGTTTTTAAAAAGTGGTTTATATTTTCAGCATAGTAAGTCTTTATTCATTTACTTGTGAAAGATACAGTTTGTAGATTATATGCAATGAATTTTAAATTCTAGACCTGTTTTCTTTACCATAGGTTTCTTCCTGTGTTTGCCAGCCTACATGTAGGAGCATACAGTCATTTTAATATTAGCTACAGAAAAATTTAATTCAGAAGGCATATCTGCCAAAAGCATTGTAGAGTGCCTTACAGAGCCCATTGCACAGAACCCAATATAATATACATGTATATTGATGTTTTTGATTCCCTACTGTTCTCAGATGCTAGTGTCAGTATTCCCGTATACTGGCATTAATAATTGAAAGGGGAGGTTTTTGCATTTTTGAAAATTCAAAAATTTATTCCCTGAAGACAATTAAAGACTCGAGGAGAGATAATTTACCTATATTCAAAGCACACTGGAGGGTTACCTTAAAAGCAGTTTACATTAATTTTATTCAGAATCAGAAAGCTGATTTAGAATCTACAAGCTGAAAAAGACAGCTTAAGTCATTGTTATTATATGATTGGTCTATTTACTTTTCTATTTTTCCTTCTAGAAGCAATGCATGCTCATTGTAGAAAATTAGAAAACACCAAAAGGCAGAAACATGGGCATCAAGAGCAGAGAGAACCTCTGTGAGTGTATGGGCTTGCAGACATTCTTCTATATGACACAATATATCTATTTATCTTTAAAAAAATACATTGACTCCATTTTCTAAGTGAGCTGGGAAGTTTTCTCTTGGCTTTTTTCATGACCATGTTATTATCTAATAAAATATGTCATTCCAAAGCCTTAGAAAACATCCTTCCTTTACTTCTTCAAGAATGGTGAATTACACGTAGGCTATTTACTCAACATTTTTCATTCTGTCAGCATGGTTGGATGCCAAATGGCTGTTCTAAATAATTTTCAAAGGTATGTTCTTTTGATACTTTGCCAGGGAAATCATAACTCTTAAAATGCTCCATAACCCTAACCATACAATTGGATTTATGGATTTATGTTCCATGTTTGGTTGTTTTCTCACTGTTTTAGTATCTGGGGTTGATGCCAAAGACTATTCAGCTTCACTCCATTTATTAAATTAGAGTATACAACGAAGTTTACACAATTGAGTTTAGAGGGGAAAAAAAAAAGACCCTTGTTTGTTTATCATTTCTAGTTAAGTGTCTTTGCATCAGTGAGAAAGAAAAACATTATTTCTAAAATCCTTCAGTGCAATTGCCTAAGAAGTAGGGTATTGGGGCTAACAGAATTAATTACTCAAGGCCTGAGTCACAAGAAGAAATTGTCTTATTCCAACCATCTTCCATACTGCTGCCAAAGATGTTTTGTCCCCTAAAATTCAAGTCTATTACTTTCCCCTTTAAAGCCCTTCAATAGCTCGTCGTTGCCTGCCCTATGGGATTAATTCCAGACTCTTTAGAATGGCAAACAGCCCTTCTGTGATCTGACTGCCAATCTCATCCATAAAGCCTCTACTCTAGTCATATTAAATTACCTGGAATTTTCTGAAAATGTCATTGGTTTCATGTGCCTGTACTTTTATTCCTGTTCTCCTCTCTTTCTGGAATGCTCTGTTGCACCATCTCAGGTCAAGCATCACTTCCTCTATGAAACCTTTCCTGACTTGCTCTGCCACCCTTTCCCCCCACCTTCCGGGGAGAGTAGCCCCTTTGGGTAGCATTGCGTATACATATGTAATTGTATCGCAGCATCTGTAACACATTGCTGCACCTCTTGTTTTCACATGTGCCTCTCCTTGTTCAACTATAAACCCCACTCACCATCTTTCTGGAGCTGATTATATCCTTTTGTAGCTCTCATCTTGCATTAGGAACATTGTAATCCCCTTTCAGCTAGGCTGCCTACCTCCATTCTCATTCACCTGCTCTCTAACTCATTCTCCACATCGTCTGGAGTCAGTAGGCTCAGTGAACAATGGCTGTATGTTTGAAAGGTCTGGTGGTAGGGACTGGGCAAAATTAGCTCCAGGGCTCAATTAGCACTGGGTCTAATTTATTTCCTGCTAAATATCAAGACTGCCATGACCCTAGTCACCTGCTGAGAGATTCCAGAAAAGGGTGGGAAGGAGTGAGGAGTTAAGTAGGAAAAGTAGGGGCTTTGAGAAACTAGGTAAAGAATCAGGTGTGGATAGCTATGCCAGTCACAGATCCAAAAAGGAATAGTTAGCCAGAGTTCAACCAGGGCTTCCAGAATTTGGGTGGGCAGGGTGCTCAGGAGTGTGTTAATGAGATTTCCCTGTAGTCCTGGATGGGAGTGGTACTGACTGTCCAGTGACCACAAGTAGTTGCAAAATCCTTTGTTTGGAGCTGAGAGAGGCGTACAATGTGGGAGACACAAAGAGCAACAGAATTTGGAGTCTTGTTAAAATATGTTCCATGAGAATCTCAAATTTCAAAATGGTATAGTTTGTGTATGATTAATTGCAATACAAAATAATTTCTTCCTTTACCACTATATTTATTAAAGGGTTGTTTTGAGAAATCCTTTTTTTAAAAACAAATGTAAAAAGTGATTCAGAATGTATAAATTCACATTTCTGTCAAAAATTTAAATTTTTGTTTACTGAATGGGTGAGAAGTAATGGCTCATTGCTACTTTAGTTTGTGTCTTCTGATTGATAGTAAGATGAAGCATTTTTTCGTATTTATTTATCATTTAGACTTGCTTTTCTGGAAGTGCCTATCACACATCCTTTGCTCATTTTTCCATGAAATTTTTCATCTTCTTCCTATAAATTTGTAAGCACATGTACTATACATGTTAACCTCTGTCTCATGCGTTACAAATATTTCCCACAATCTGGTGTAACATTTTTGTTTATGGTATCTTATGGACCTACGCATTTTTAATAAATCTCTTTTACAACTTCCCGGTTTACTGTTTTCATCAAAAATGTTTTCCTAACCCCTAGTGTATAAATTATCCTCTTAAATTTTGTTCAAAATATTTATTGTTTTTCACATTTTTATTTTTAGTTCATATGGAATTTATTTTTGAATATGGATTAAGATGCGTCTAATTTTATTTTCCTGTAGATGGCTATGTTAAAATCCCACTTATAGTAAGATACATTTTGAGACTCTCCATTCCAATGATCTAATTATTTTCCCAAATAACAAAACTAGCTAACGTTTATTGTACTTATATTTGCCAAATACTGTCCTAAGTACTTTACGTATTTTAGCTCATTTAATCTTGGCAGCAACATTGTAGGTCAATTTTATTATTCTACATGAACATTAAAGTGCTTTTAGCAAATTAAAAAGAAACCGTTGCAATTATGACTGGAATTACGTTAAATTTACACATTGATTTTGGGGACAATTGAGATGTTTTATATCCCTCAATAATATTTTATAATTTTCTTCATATGTCTTGAAACTATCTTGTCAAATTTAGCCTTAAGTATTCTGTACATTCATCACTATTACAAGTAGATTATATATTTTTCCATTTTCATTTCTATCTGGCTATTCCTATAAACATTCTTACTGATGCAGTAAAGAAGGTATACATTTTGGTCAGCTTAGGGTAAATTATGCTGCAGTGACAAACAACCTGAAACTCTCAGTGGTTTGCAACAACAATCGTTTCCTGTTCATGCTACATGTCCACCACAAGCTGGCAGCAGCTCTGCTTCATGTCATCTTCACTCTGAGACCCAGGCTAATGGAGAAACTGCTATAAGGCACATTGTCGCCTTGCAGTAGAGAGAAAGGAATCAAGGTATAGCATCTTCTGGCTCACAGGCCTTCTGCAAAGAAGTGTTCCACGTCACCCTCACCTTCACATTTTATAAGCCAAAGCAGAACACATGCCCATATCTAACACTGAAGTGTCAGGATTGCACAATCCTCCCAAGTCACAATGCCAAGCCTGGCATCAATGGGATGGAGATAAGTACATAATGTTTCAACACAAAGGGCAGCAAATATGTTTATCAGTAATATAATCTATCAGTGTTTTGTTTTAAAGTTGTTATGAGTTTTAAGTTTGTTTTAAATTGGCGAGATTGAGAAATCCTAGGAAATGATACCTGTGATTGACATTTATCACTGTTCAACAATATCCAGTTCCTCTCTACCTCCAAGTATGCAAGATTACACTTTCTTGTCCTTAAAAGTTGATGTGGAAGTACCAAAAGACTGAAATAGCTAGAATGCTGAGCTGTCATATGGAAGACAGTTGCCCTGGACACCACCCAGGTGAAGAGTTTTTATGATTTTAAGTCACTGAGATTTAAGGGGTTTTGTTTTTGCCTTTTGTTTTTTCTTACTGAAGCATGACCTAGCCTATCCTGACTAATACAGCATACGTATTTTAAATATTTAACATTAAAACATATGTGTGTATGTATATATTCATTTATCCATATTATGATGTAGGGCAAAGACCTTTTCTTTAAGTATGGGTCCACTAATTTGGAGTGGCGTGATATCTTTTGTGCATAAACCACATCCATAATGCATCCTATACAATTTTCAGTTTGAATTTCTCTGATGTGTTTCGACAACTTAAAAATATTGTACATGATATAGTCTATACAGAAGTCGAAATATAATGATGTACACCTGAAACTTATATAATGTTATAAACCATCGTTATCTCAATGAAAAATAAAAGAGAGGGACTAGCCGAGTGGTATAGTGGTTGAGTTCTTGCGCTCTGCTTCGGCAGCCCAGGGTTTGCAGGTTCTGATCCTGGGTGCAGACCTAGCACCACTTGTCAAGCCATGCTGTGGCAGCATCATGCATAAAAAAATAGAGGAAGATTGGCAGGGATGTTAGCTCAGCAACAATCTTCTTCAAGCAATAAGAGGAAGATTGGTAACAGATGTTAGCTCAGGGCCAATCTTCCTCATGAAAAATAAATAAAATAAAAGAGAAAAAAATGTATTAAAAAAAATACATGGGGCTGGCCCCGTGGCCGAGTGGTTAAGTTCACGCGCTCTGCTTTGGCAGCCTGGGGTTTCACCAGTTCATATCCTGGGCGGGGACATGGCACTGCTCATCAAGCCATGCTGAGGCGGCATGCCACATAGCACAACCAGAGGCACTCACAACTAGAATATACGACTATGTACTGGGGGACTTTGGGGAGAAGAGGGTGGTGGGTCAGGGAGGGGGTGAAGATTGGCAACAGTTGTTCGCTCAGGCGCCAATCTTTAAAAAAAAAACACTTGTAGGAAAATATAAATACAGGATCTTACAATTTCCACCTCATCTTTTACAATTGTCATGCCCAAATCAACAGCATTTTCTGTAACTTGCCTTTATTGAATCTTTCTAAAGCAGACAACGTAGTTTTCATAGAAACAACAATTTATTCTTTTCATATAATTGTTTATTGGATTCAGTTATATTTATTTAAATTACATGCTTAGTAACAGTACAACTGTCATAAAACTGTTTCGGAGCAAGCACAACTGGATATTAGTAGGCATATGAATCAACTGGTGAAAGCAGAGGACATGGTTATAGAAGAGAATAGCTCACAAGCTGAAAGCATTTATCCTGCCGTAGGATCTCTAGGTTTTGCAGATGAAATTGACAGCTTGTGTAAATCCCAAGAGTCATTTACATGGAAGTGAAGTAAGAGAGCTTCTAGCACAAGGGAACAATGTGCACACATTATACGTTATATATATTATATAAACATTATATATATATATATACATTACATATATTATACATATATAAATATACATGCAAACATACCAATGTGTATTTATATATGTATGTGTCTCTGTGTTATCTTGTGTCCAGGCATGTTACTCAATTATCTTATTAATTCTGGTAAGGTATTTTTTTAAATTTTTAAAAAAACTTTTTTCCTTTATCTCCCCAAAGCTCCCCGGTACATAGTTGTATATTCTTAGTTGTGGGTCCTTCTAGTTGTGGTATGTGGGATGCCACCTCAGCGTGGCTTGATGAGCGGTACCATGTCCGTGCCCAGGATTTGAACCAACAAAACATTGGGCCATCTGCAGCGGAGTGCGAGAACTTAACCACTCGGCCACAGGGCCGGCCCCTCTAGTAGGCTGTTTTTAAAATGATGCCGTGCTGATGTGTTTCCTTTTCTCCTGGGAACACAGCTAAACTACATTTTCCAGCCCCAACTGTGATTGAGTAAGCCCAATCTAAATGAATTTGGGTCAAAAGAATGTGGGTGGAAATGATTTAGCATCCTTCCAGTGCTAACTCTGAGTCTCCCGAGTGTTTCTCCACACTATCTTCTCCCTTCTCTGCCGGTCAGATGCACAGGACTTGGTGGAGAATTCCAGGATCCTAGGAGATGGCAGAGCTACTGATGGAAAGAGCCTGGATCTCTGAATAACTGTGCGTAGGAAAGCTCTGTTGCTGACCCACATTGGATTATGATGTGATGAGAAAGTTTATTGTGTGAAGCCACTAAGGTTTGGGACTACTTGCAAGATGAACTAACCTATGCTAACTGATACATCTTCTAATCAGATTAAATAGAATTTTTATTTGGAATAACTGCCCACCTTTCTCAAATGCCTTTTCATCATTATTTATATAATCCATTAATTTCCTGGTGTAATGAATTATGTTGACAGATTTCTTAATATGGAACCAGTCCTCTATTTCTGGAATTACCATGCATGGTTATAATTTTTCTTTTCTTATATTCTGAAATACTCTATTTCCTAAGACTGTATTCAAAATTTTTGCACTCATAATCTTAACTGAGGCCATTCTATATTTTCCTTCATTGTACTGTTTTTAAAAATAAGATATTCAGATTAAGATTTTGCTGGCTTTATACAATTAAATATGTAGCTTTCAGGCTTTTTTCTATGGTTTGGAATAATTTTTAAAACACTGAATTATCTAGTCCTGAGTATGAAGAGGAATTTTAAATCATCTCCGTGCTTTAATTTATAGTTGTACTCAATTTCTCTGTAACTTAAATATGTATTATTTAGTTTTGCCTGTTTTTAATCTTTATTAAAATCATAAGGTATATTCATCCATGACTTCTAATTTTCTTTTAAGATTTTATTTTTTCATTTTTCTCCCCAAAGCCCCCTGGTACATAGTTGTACTTTTTTTTAGTTGTGGATCCTTCTAGTTGTGGCATGTGGGATGCTAACTCAGCATGGCTTGATGAGCAGCGCCATGTCCGCGCCCGGGATCTGAACCGGCCCGCCTTGGTCCTTATTTTTAAAGAAAATGCTTTTACCTTTTTTACCTTTTTTACTGTGGAGTACTATATTTGCCAGAGATGTATCTGCAGATACCCTTTATTAGGTAGGCTGAGGATTTTTTCTATTCCTTTTTGGCTAAGAGTTTTTTGCTTATTTGTTTTTATTACAAATGGCTTGTGAAATTTTTTGAATGCTTTTTCTACCCCTTTTGAAATGATCATATGGTTTTACTCTTTCAGTCTGTTAATGAAGTAAATTATATTAATAAATTCTCTAATGGTGTAAGAACCTTCCATTCCTGGAATAAACTCAATAATTATTATCTTCATATGTATATATATATTGCCCAATGTAGTTTCTAATACTTTAAGATTTTTGCAGGCATGATCAAGAGTGCAATTGGGCTGTAGTTTTTTTCTTGTCTGTCTTTTGTACAAAGTTCTACTAGCCTCATAAAATTAGTTAGGGGATGTTTCTCCTTTAAACTCACTGAAAGAGTTTATGATTGGAGTTATCTGTTCCTAGAATCTTGGTAAAATTTCCCATGAAACTGCTTGGACCTGGGGTTTTCTTTGTGGGAAACAATTTAACTACTGATAAAATTTTATTAATGATTATAAACTGGGTGGTAATCAAATTATTTAACAACCGATTAGAATGGCTGCATCAATCATCAGAACAGACCCTGGCCCTAAGCAAGCAGTATGGTTGTACAGCTGCATACAAGCTAAATATCAGCCCTGATATTTTACATTTCAAATTTTAAATTTCTTCTTAAGTCAGTTTTGTAAATTTATATTTCCGGCAATATGTCCATTTTATTTGTTTAAAAATTTATTGATAAATTGCTTATAATATTTTGTCTGTGTAATTGCTGTTGTATTTATGATTTCCTTTTCCATTCTTAAAATTATATATGCTCTCTCTCTTTATCAAATTGCTAATGGTTTGCCAGTTTTATCCATATTTTTTCAACGAGCCGACATTTTGCTTTGTGGATCCTTTCTACTGAATGTTGTTTTCTGTTTCATTAATTTTTGCTCTTATTTGTTATTTCCTTTATTCTATTCTGTTTAGGTTTTTCATTCTTTTTTTTATTAATGTAAGCATTGTAAGGCTATTCACTTCCTCCATCTACCATTTTAGCTGTATTCCGCAAGCTTTCCTATATAATTGTTATTGTTGGTTCTAAGTATTGTCTAATTTCTTTTGTGCTTTCTTTTTTGACTCATGAACTATTCAGAATTATGCTTTAAACTTCCAAATTCTTTTGTTAGTTTCTTTTACTAATTGTGTTATGGTCAGAGAATGTGGTCTACATGACAGTGATTCTTTGACGTTTGTGAGACTTGCTCTGTGGACCAGTGCATTGTCAGCTTTTGTAATTGTTCCTGTGAACAGAAAGTGCATCTCCAGTTGTTGGAGACAGCCCTCTGTATATGTTCATTAGACCTGGTTTCTTTATTGTGATGGTCAAATCATCCATATTCTTACTGATCTTTTTGTCTTGTCGATTTCTGACAAAGATTTTTAAAAGCATACCTCAATAACGGTGTGTTTGTTGACTCTTTTTTCTTATTCTGTCATGTTTTGCTCGATAGTTTTTGAAGCTTTGTTATTAGAAGTATGCAAGTTTAAAATTGTTTACATCTTCTTAATGAATTGCACCTTTCTCAAGAGGCAATGAACCTCTATCACTAGTAATGCTTTTTGCCTTAAAGTACTTCTTATTTATCTAATAATAATATATTCACACAAGCCTTCTTTTGGTTAATATTGATGAAATGTTTTCCTATCTTTTTACTTTTAACTCTTCTATGTGTTTTTACATGTGTGTGTCTCTTGTAAAAAACATGCAGCAAGATTTTGCTTTTTATCTAATCTGATAAAAAGTTTAGTCCCCTTATCCAGATTGTTATTTTGATATATTTGGATTCCATTTCTACTATCTTATGTGTTCTATTATTCTGACTTTTTTGTTAAGTTTCATGTTTTATTTTTCTCTTAATCTATTTTTTTCCCGTTAGTAGTTTGAAGCTTATACCTTAATTATAGTTTTTATATTTTAGGGGGTGTCATAGAATTTTTAACATACATATGTGTGTCTGTAGTTTAATAAAGTGTATAACTAAGAAAGTGTGTAATTTAATGTCTTAAGTTAATCAATGTTTTACCCTCCTGAAAAAAGCAGACTTTTGAATGCCTTATAGCGATTACCTCCTACCAACTTATATGCCATTTTTACCAGCATTTTTGTTTTATATTATTTTTTAACTCCACAATTAAGACCTTGTTATTGTTGTTTAACACAGTCATTGATTGTTTAGATTCACCCGAGTGTTCATCATTTTCTTTGCTGTCTGCTTTGGATCTCAGACCTTCTTTCTGGGATGAGTTTCGTTACCCTGAAGTCCATCTGTGGACGTTCCTCTAGTGAGTGATAGTAAACTCTTGTTTTGTGTTTGTCAGAAAATGTTTTTCTTTTGCCCTCATTTTTGAAAGATAGTTTTTCTGGGTATAGAAACCTAAGTGGTCAATTATTTTTTTCTCTGCATTTTGAAGAAATACATTTGGATCCATTATTGCTGTTGATAAGTATGCCAAAAGTCTGCTGTTCCCCTGTGGGTAATCTATATTTTTCTGTCTGACTGCTTTAAGATTTTCTCTGTCTGCATTTGACTACAATGTGTCTTGGTGTGAATGCCATTTTGTTTATCCTGCCTTGAACTTGTGGGGCATACGGAAACTTCTATAATAAAACAGGGGAACCATTCTAAAAAAAGTCACATTTTACCCTTACCTGTCCCCCTCTGCTCCATTGCCACCACCTTTGAATGCAGTTATGAGATCTGGAGCTGTGAGAATCATCTTGAAATCATGAGGTGACAAACACAAGAATGGAGAAATGGGAGAGAAAGAACCCATGTTCTTGATAACCTCATTGAGCACTGGATTGCCTGCCTCTAGACTTCATGACACAGGAGAACAATACCTTTTTTGCTAAATCTGTACTCTTTGGTCAAGTATTCTGTTGCATCCAAAAATAATCTTAATCAAAACAGGATACTTTATTTCCCCCGTGAAGTGCACCAGAACATTGTAATGGAGTAAGTGCTCAATAATGGTTTTTCAGTGACTACTGATCATTTTGTATCACGTACATGGAGAAATTTGTGTTTTGCCTTTGAGCATATGCCTAAATTAATGACTAGGAAGAAGAAATTGGTCATTGATTAAAAACAGCTTGTAAGATTTCCCCTTCAACTGAAAATTTATTTGGAAATCTATATTTCTTAGGATTGCTTTTTAAACTTAGTATTGTGACTCCTATTGTCAAAAGTCTTGGGGCTTAAAAAGTAAAAGGAACATCATTTAAAAATTTTTTTCTGATGCTGGCATTTCCATGTCATGTCATTAATTCTCAAGGAGATTTGTTTTAAGCGGGGAACACTGAGAAAATGTATTTATCTTGTTAGGACAAAAATCATGCAAGTACAGAAAAATAATTAATTTTATTAGTTAACAGATATGGAGAGTCTGGCTTATGTATATGTATAAAAACTGCTCTTTTGTTTGAATGCCCTAGTATAGCAACCATTAAAAGACTGGCAGTTCTGTTAAAGGATCTGAGTGTTTGACCCCAAATGCTCATTTGCACTTTGTCTTCATAAATCTGCACACCATAGTCAAGTGATCTGCATTTAATGTTTGAAAAATAACATCTCAACTAATCACTCCAAACAGAACCTAACAATCGAATAGCAGTTTAGAGCCACAAAATTCTTCCATGTGTCTTAACTAACTTATTGTTAGTGATGGCATTTATCAATAGTCCCCATTCCTTTGCTAGTGAATAACTGTTCATTGGTTCACCAAATGCTTATTGATTAAAGTGTCTGCTATGCTACTGGGGTCCTATTGCCTGCCAGTTATGGTTCCTATTCTCATGGAGTTTTAGCCTCGGGGGGAGCATACATCAGTCAAATAAAGTAGTAAACAAACAAAAAATTAGAGCTTCAGTAAGTACCACAAAAGAGAAATACATGGTCTTAACAAAGGAGATTTGAACTAGTCATTGAGGTCAGAAAATACTTCTTTGATCTAATGAGTAGAAATTAACTGAGGGCTGAAAGATGAGTAGAAGTTAACTGAGTGAAGAAGGGAGGAAGTGAGAATAGACATGGGCAAAGGTCCTGTGATAGGATGGAGCCTGGTGAATATGAAGGACTAGAAGGAGGTCAGTGTGGCTGGAGAAGAAAAATGAGGCTATTAGAGGTAGATATAGGGCCAGAATGTGCAGGGTCTTATAGGTAGAGGAGCCACAATAGTATGTGGCATAGAGTAGAGAGGGGGCTAAAACAAGGGATGAGGGTAGCTTCAAGATGGAGAGAAGATGGATTTGAGAGCTATTTAGAAGTCAATAATTACAGATTTTGGTGATGAATTGGTTATAGGGACTAAAGTAGGGGAAGATATCAAGGATGATTCTAACTTGTGCAACTTAATGGATGTAGTGGCATTTACTCAGATATGGAGCATTGGAAAAGTACCAGGTTTTGGGGGAAGGAAAATCGTGAATCCTGCTTTAGATATGCTGGGTTTGCACCTTTGACATATGCAAAAGGAAACCTCAAGTAGGCAGCTGGATATACAGGCTTTTGGTGCACAGAGAAGATATATAAATGAGTGAGACATCTGCATCTAGATGGTAATCAAAGCCCTGGGCATGGGGGAGATCCTTCAAAGAGTTAGTACTTTGAGAATATGAAAGAAACAGGAGCCTAAACGGAGAGTACCTAACACCCAACAGTACTTCCCAGAGTTCTCCACTGAAGAACTTTTAAAAGCAGAGGAAAGTGAATATGAACAGGAGATGAGGGTGGAGAGGCAATCTCTGGTCAAGATTCAAAACCGTTGGCTGCAGGTGTATAATTCATGCACGCTTTACATTTCAGGAGTACCTAATATATCCTTGTTTGATTTCATATAAAAACAGAAAAACTTTCAGGTTATTTACCCTCAAGTGAAATTGATACCCTAGGAAGCTATTTCTCTTCTGGCTATGTGCATCCTAGGATACAATCCTGAACTCCTCTATCTAGGAGTATGGATACCCCATTTCAAAAATCATGAAAGTAGAATTCCTTTTTAGAAATCCAGGCTATTGTAAACCCAGAGAGGCTAGGAGACTGTCAAAGATCGCACGTCAAATTAGTAGTAGAATGCCAACAGAGCCTAGCCCTCATGATTCCTTGCCAGTGTTCACCCATCCACAAACATCAAGTATCAAAGAAAAGTTGATAAACACTTATCAAATACCTACTAAGGTACCAGGTGGCTGGAGTTTTAGGACCCACTGGTAATGCAGTCTAAGACATGAAATACGCAACTCTTGTGTCACTAGGTTTGTTCTGTACTCACTGAGACGAATCATTCATTCTTGGGAAGTAGGAGGCAAAACAGATGAACATCCAGATTAACTGGAGGATCTGGCTTGAGGGAGTTGCAGATGTAAGTGGGGAGGAGGAGGAAGGAAAGAATGGGATAGAGAGAGAGACAGACGGAGAGAGAGAGAATACAGAATGGGAAAGAGATTAAAATAGCCAGTCCCAGGAACTCGTCTTCTTTCTCCCGACCAGCTCAGCTTTCCTTTAAAAAGTAGACGTGTCTTGGGGCTGGCCCTGTGGCCGAGTGGTTAAGTTCGCGCGCTCCGCTGCAGGCGGCCCAGTGTTTCGTTGGTTCGAATCCTGGGCGCGGACATGGCACTGCTCATCAGACCACGCTGAGGCAGCGTCCCACATACCACAACTAGAAGAACCCACAACGAAGAATATACAACTATGTACCGGGGGGCTTTGGGGAGAAAAAGGAAAAAATAAAAAATCTTTAAAAAAAAAAAAAAAAAGTAGACGTGTCTTTTAAGAAAGAGCCATCTGCAAGGAGCTTGGAGGCAGATGTGCCACTGATTGACCTGTAGGAAGCTCTCACATTCATGCACTGCTAAGTGTATTCTGAGAATACTGAATGTGTTAGTGAGGCGTAGTTTCCCGAGACAGAACATGATTGTGTCCTGCAGTGGGACACGTCGTGCCGGCATGCCAGGAAAGCTCTGAAAGCATGTCTTAACCTCTTCCTTTCCCTATCATGTTTTCCACAGAATCTAAAAAGCTGGGCTACTGCAGCAGCTTGGAAAAACTCAAATATACTTGAAAAGTTTGTTTCTCTAGGTGAACACCGTGGGCTTTTCCCTCATTCAGTGTAGGGAATCCCATTTCAAGTTTTGCATAGAAAGAGAAGTTCCGATGGCCAGGGCAGTCACTGTAGACTCAATCGTGTTCCTCTAATGATGATATAGAGACACAGAAACCTGCAGTCTGGCTTGGGATTTGAGGGCTGTTTCTACAGTTGACCGGATTCTCTGCAGTCTGCATAGCAGATGCGTGAGTAAGAGGACGCCCCTGGTCCAGCTACCTCATGATCCCTGATTGACATAGCCCAGCCTTCTGAATGGGTCAAAATGTCACACACATTTTTAAACAATTAAGGTAGTTATATCTTGAAATAGGAGGAACAGGAGCCCAGCTGACCATTCTCCTAGCAGCCTTTTCTGGCAGGAGGAGAGCTGCAGCTTGACCTGCTGGTGAGGAGAATGGCTGCCAGTGGGGTGTTTGGATTTCCTTCTATTTCCACTATGGCCCTGGTCATTAAAATGGGGGATCTCCACGGTTAAAGGTTATTTTACACAGGAAGCACATTCAGTATTAGTACAACAAATGTTTTCCTTTCTCCAGCCGTGGAAGAACTCCACTTGCAGGGAGTCGTGATAAATCAGAGCATCAGCCCTTTCCGCTCGGATACCAATAAGTCTTGCACTTCAAAATTGCTGACCTAAAAAGGATACTTGAGAAGGAGCATGTATTTTTTTTTTTTCTTGTAAAGAAAGCAACACCAGAAGCAGCCTGATTTCCTTGTACACTTAGATGTATACAAAAAAGAAAAGTGAGTCACTCTGAGTTTCTAACTTTAGTTTATAGAAACAAAGCACTAAATTATATTACTCGTCTGGGAAGACCTAGATATAGTTTTATCTAGATAACGTTCATATTAAAAGAGTCTGAAATTCTATTTTTGTTGTAGAGTTATGGGATGGGAGTTACAATTGTCTACTCAGTAATGATTTGGCAATCAGGATGTGACTATAAAGAACCTTCCAGTAGAGATGTGGTAGGACTGGATCCCAGCACAGTCTACGCTTGTTTAGAATCAGCCACACTCAGGTCAAAGCTTCTCCCCGTCCAGAACTGAAAGGGAACTATGACATCAATATTGGGAAAAGCAATGCAGGTTCAGTCCGAATATTAATGTTAATCATGCCGTGGATGAAATGTTTTTAAAAACCACCTATTCAGTCAATTGGAAACTAGATAAAAACCTATACATAAAATATACTGAATAGATATGATCCAAACTCAAGTGTTTCTGCAGATCAAAACAACTCTTTTAGAAGCCTTATATAACAGAATTAGTCTACCCAAAATAATTAGTCCTGTTTCCCAAATTACCCCTTATAAAAATCATCCCCTACTCTGTCTTTGATACTTTTAAGACTTAGTTTTATTATCTCTAATACAAATGAACTATCTTTCCTGCTGTTCTGATGGGTATGTAATTATATAATATCAGTCAACAATCACAAGCAATGATTGATAACCATGCTATGACATAATTTTTAAAACAATAATAACGATTGAGCTACCTCATTTCACCACTCTGCCATACTCTCATTAAAGTAAATTAAGCAAATCAAAGTAATTCAGTGGTTCAATGCATTCCAAAGCCATGATTTGGGGAGTATCTGGTGTTTGGAATATTTGCATTTCTGCTCTCCCAACCATGAGAGGATTTTTGTTCTGTTTTTTTCTGCAAGATTTCCTGAAGTCACGGAATATTATTTATCACACACTGCAATTAAGTTCAGTCCCGTGTAGAGTTTTCAAGAAGGATTGGTTCAGCAAAGCCCTCTTCAGCACAACTATTCTGCTATGTCTCTATTTATCAGAGTTCTTCTCTTTGCCTCCTAACCTTCCTTCTCTCACCCCTCATAGCATGAGTCTGGAGACTGCCTACAGATGAGCATCCCACTCCAAACGTCTGTGTCCTTCCAGGAGACTGTAACAGAAAGGAGCCGAGTTGAAAAGAGAGCTCGTGTTAGATTTCCCTCAACTGCTGCCTAGCATCTTTTAGGTTCTTTGTAATCGGTTTGAGGTCTTGGACACATATCCTTATTTATCATAGTAACAGTTATCATTTAATGCCAGGTCCCGTGCTGAGCTCCTTACATGTGTTCGATCTACACAACCACCTTTCAAGTTAAGTATTGTTAATATCTGCCATTTTGCAAATGAGCAAATTAAGGCTTAGAGAGCTTCGTTGACTTGCCCAGATCACACAAGTGAATGACAGAATCAGTTTGCCAAATTCTAGAGCTCAAGCTCTTAGCCATTTTACTCTACTACCTGGGTAGAAAATGCAGAAACAGTGCCATAAAAAAACAAAAATCACAATCTAGCTACTTGGAAAATAAATATTTGTTCAAGGCTTTCACAAAAAATAGCAAACATATATTAAAGCTGTTTAGAGGGGACACGTACAAGATAAATGAAAGGAACTGCTGTTTCTCTTTAAATGTTACTTTTATAGGACTTGAGGGGGCCCATGACAGCCGCAGACTGGAAACAACCAGATGTTACACCCTCCAAAGTTGCTTTGGCTGATTACAATGGCCTCATACAGAAGGGGACCACCTTTATGCACACGCTTCTCTTACAGGCCACCCCAAAATGAACTGAGAATATATACCCAACTTGTCCTATTCTGACCTGTCAGTCCATAACTAACAACTAATATCACTGACTTAAAGAAAACTCAAATCCGTAGGTACTTAGGGGAAAAGAGCTTTCATTCTCTAAATCTCCATTTCTTTCCTTCTTTATCAAAGATAGCCTTAAAATCAGCCCAACATGAGAGGTGGATGGAGCTGGAAGCATTTACTTCAGTGATAGTTACCGTAGCTCATGCAATCCAGCCCTACTTAGAGCTGCGCTCATTATTTGCTGCCCATACACAAAATAAGGCAAAGCCTAAGGTATTGTCTATTTCCCCCCAATTTTAAATAAGAGCGAAAGGCATACTCAAAAAATGCCATTGGCTTGAGTCATGTGCTGTCTTCAATCAAATCACAGCATCCCATTCTAAACATGAAGTACAACTTTTTAGGGTCGGTAAGTGAGTTTTCCAGCTCTGTGAATATGAAGGATAGGAAGCCTTTATCTTGGTGGGGGTGGGGCGATAAAAACTTCTCCGAGCCTCCTTCAATAGCCATCAGAGTCCCTTAAAGTGAAAGTACTTGTTATTCGTCTTTAGCAAATTAAACAAACAACAATCCTTTGATCTTTAGGAAACTCTTTCTTGTTAAGGTAACATTCTGTCTGACTTTTATGTTTCAGCATTCATTGTATATTTAATTATTTTAAAAAGTTTTGTTTTAAGCTATTACACTTTTTCATAACTTAAGATAAACATGGGCATGCTTTGTTAAAGATTAAAAATAAATTTCACACGAAATTGCAAAATGTGACAAAGATAATACCACATGGGGTCGGTATGTTCCAAAACACGATTCTCAGGGGGGCCCTCTAAACACACTGCTTAGAATGCATGTTCTGAAAAGTTACAGGAAGCCCCTGACTCAAACCCACCCTTTCCTGAAACTGGTAAAAGTATGAAAAAAAAAATACCACTGAAGTGAGAAAAGAAGAATCTCGACATATCAGGAAGGCATATTTTGTCTTTTTCTAGACTGTTAACTATGTTCAAAACCACGTTGATGCCAGCTTTGTGATAGTTTTCAAACAGGGAACACACTGGGATAACAATTATGAAAACACATATTTACATCTCTCAAAAAAATGTTATCAAATGACTGCTTTTAATTCAACTTGAAAATAATTAGCAGATATTATTACGTTGAAAACATCATCTCACTTCAACCTCTTGGACTTGGGTTGTAATCTTTTATAAATAAGAGTTCCCTTTAGGAAACAGCAAAATAGGGATAGAAACAGGCCTCCCCTAGTGACTCATGTTCAGGCTTATTCCCCAGAATCTTTGAATATTCACTTGCTTTTCTAGTTTATTCTTTCTTTCCATTCCAATCCATTTCCTCTTTCTGCAGTTGTAAGAGTCAGCTCCCCTCGTGAATTTGGGACAGGGATGTCTGAAATACTCATGCAGTTCTTGAAGCAGGCGGTAGGTGGAGTTGAAAAGCCATGCCTCTCAGCCAGCCATCACTTCTGGAAGTTCCAGATCAGAAGTGTCAGAAGTCTGATGTAGTGGGTTGGAGGAGAAAATGCTGCTTCGGAGAGAGAGAGAGCCTGGAACCAGAAAACACGGGTGTCTGTTCTTTCCTTAGACATCCACATTTGTTATTAGGACCAGTTTCCTTACTTTCAAATGGAAAACTATTCTAGCCCAATCGAAGAAACTAAATATTTAGACCCAATTGACACTTTGCAGAAGGATTTTACATACTCAATACCAGTGATGTTACAATTTCTAGTATGTCAGTGTCGTTTGCTAAAACTAAACAAAGATGTGCGCATGTGAATTCAATAAACTATAAAAAGTGGTTTCAAAAAAAGTTTAGAATTACCAGAGTCCTTTTACAGATTCTGTCCTAGCTTCAGATTCCTGGAAAGAAATATTTTCCGTAGGGAATAATGAAATAGAAAGGTTTTCTAGGGTTTCTCTAAGAGAAGAGTTAGAAAATACATTACCCAAAGATGTAAAATGGAGCTGTAACTATGGTACTTAGCTCAGAGTGGAATGTGATAGGCCATCAGAAAGGAATGTGATCTGGGTTTGCTGGAATGAAGTGGACTTTATTAGTTATTCTTTCCCAGGACCCAAAATTGACAATTGATTGGCCTAAATGAAATTGTTGCTATTTGGACAGGCTTGTGGGAATTAGAAAAAGACTTAGAAAGCTACAAGTTCAAGCACATTGTTCTGGCATCAGGCCACTGCACAGTCTGTGAAAAGTAGAGCTAAAAGCAAACTAATTCAGGGTTAAATCTTCATAAAAACTGGAATTATATAATCTTGGTATTGGGGATCATGTGTTCTGACCTCTCTCCAGAAGAGAAAATCCCCAGAAGAGTATCTCTGAAGGATGACCTTCCAGACATTTTCTGGAACACTTTGAGGGAAGAGGTGCTAACAACTTTTCAGAATACTCTGTTCCATTCTTGATCCCCCAATTTCAGCATTTCTTAAACTGTGCGGGTCGGGGGAATCTGGAATACACAGGCACTTTCTTGGAGGTCTAAGAGTTCTATACAAGATCTGTAAATTTTTGTCTCTTCATTTGGACAACGATCTAAAAAGAACTAATAGGAAAGCATGTTACAGTGACCACTTTTTTTAAAAAAAATAGACTTTTGGTTTGGGGGAAGTTTTAGGTTTACAGAGAAATTGAATGAAAGGTATAGAGTTCCCGTATACCCCCCGTCTCCTCCATCTCCAATTTCCCCTATTATTAACATCTTACATTAGGGTGGTATGTTTGTTACAATTGGTGAGCCAATATTGCTACATTATTATTAATTAAAATCCATACTGTACAATTGGGTTCACTCTTTGTGTTGGACATGCTACAGGTTCTGACAAATGTAGTGACCACTTTTTATCTGAGGACCACCAGAAGATATTTTTCACTGTTTACTAGTTGTTTATGTGTTATGAGAGAAGCTCGACTTTAATTGTTTGGCATGAATAAGAAAAGAACAGAGTTGGAGTGACTAGGCGAAGACGTCAATTTTACCGAAGGAAAGAGATATCATAGCATGCCTCACAAATGAAGGTTTCTCTGTGGTTCAGAAAAAGAAATGTGCTTGGTTTGGGCTATCGCAATCTATGTAGTGGTCTACGCCTGCCCGAGACAAAAATTATTGGTACCATGTTAACACTCTGAATGGTGATTTTGTTTCAGCAAAACAACATCAATCATCTCTCACATTAAAATAAGGTTATTTAAATATTGTTGACGTTGCAGCTTTGTTTGCATTTAACTTAAACATTTGTAAATGTAGTTTGTAAATTTAATTTGTAAATTTGTATAACTGTAAGCATCAGGACTTTATATCTAGTTTCATGCCAAAAATTAAGAAATGTTATAGAAAAATATTTGTAACCCCTGGGGATTTGCAAAAATATTTTTTCTCTATCAGGGGTCTGTACATGACTCAGGTTTAAGCAACTCTGTTCTAAGTGTTAGATAGTTTGTCCCTATATGGAGCGCAGAGCTGCCTCCCTGTGCTTTGCACACACTTACCCTGGATCGGCCCTCGGAAATCTAATCCTTTCTCAACACAACAGCCCTCTGAGTATTTAGATGTAACAATTGCTCAGTTTGAAGCTTTCTCTTTTATATTTTAAGAGGTTGAAACAGATTAATGTAGACCGAATACATGTATAATTCCTGGAGGGCAAGTTGTAACTCTACTCCACTGCCTTGCACTGATTGTCCCACACCAGGGTGAGGAGGGCTGAGGTTAAGATTCGCTCCTCTGACTTACCAGCCCTCTCAAAAGTGAAAACGAGGCAGCCTGGCCTGGTTTGTTCTTAGCGAATTCATGTTGACTCTTAGGGTTCTTTCTGGGTTTCTTTTCTGAATGCTCACGGTCATGTCCAGGATGGATTAAACTGAAGCGTTAAAGTTTCTGTAATATAGCCTTCTCACATTTAAAAACCAGGACAATGTTTTCCTATAACTGGTGTTCTGGTAGCTCTATCATTCTATATGATTTCTGCAAGAGAACTCAGAGTCCTTCTTCAAGCAAAGCCTCAAGTTACTTGCTCCCAGCTCCCTAGTTATAATTACCTTGGCCTAGAATGAAGGATGAGCAGTGCTTGCTGGAGACCGCTATGTTACTGATAACTGAAAGCGTTAGGAAGCTATTGCCTGGAGTCTCTGAGCTCCAGCTGAAGATGCTGCCTTGGGGTTTGGGGTCAATTCCACCTAAGGAGCCTGTGGAATTGGGGGAGGCATTAGGCCATCGCTAAGACAAAAAAGAACCCCTCCTAGCATGAAAGATTACAGTGTGTCTTAGGCCAAAAAGTGAGAGTCAACAGAAAATTAAAGAAAAAGTAGAAGTCAGCAACCTAAAGAGTTGAGAGCAAGTTGCAATGAGGTTTGAGGAAAAGTTTCTTCAACCAGGAAGCTGAGCACATAGAAGGAGAGCCTGTCCCGAAGCCTCATGCACATTGGAGGCCCGTATGTGTGTGCGTGTGTGCGCGTGCTCGGGCAGTGTGACACAGAGTGAAGCTGGAGGGGAGGCAATTTTGCCAGCAGCTCAACCCTTCACAACCTAACCTCAAAAGGGTAGGAAAAAGAGGGAATTAAGCATTTCTACCTGCTGCCTTTCAGTAATATGATTTTGACTAATGTTTGTAATAAATTATGAGGCCCCTAAGAGAAACTACAAATTTTGATCCTTCAAAGCCGGGAGTTAACTCCCGTGGGAATCAGTGGTGATAAGCAAGGCTGTGTAGGAAAGCCAATGTTTCCCCAGGCCAACTTTTGCTAATTCAGGCATAATGCTTGGATCTACTCCTGGTTACATAAAGAAAAGCCTGGATATTCTGCATATGACAAAGGAACATAGATCTTGGAGACAGACAAGCGTGGGTAAGAGTCCTTGCTCCAACATTTACCAGCCATGTGACCTTAGGAAATTTACCTAAGTTCTCTGTTGCAGTTTCCTCCTCAGTAAAATAGGATGATAATAGCATATTTAGCTCATAGGGTTGTCGTGAGAATTAAATGAGTTAATATAGACATAAAGTACTTAAAGAGTGGCACATGGAAAGTGTTATTGTGTAAAGAATTTTCATTTTAACTTGACCTTCACTAAGTTCAAAGGAAGCTGGGAAAGTGAGTATGTAGCCAAGGAGAAAGGGATTACCTCAAGTGACGCAAAGCAATCATGACTACCAACTGGGGTTATCTCAAGACCCATCTCCCTGAGAACAGGGACTCTCCACCTGGCATCTACAGAAAATCAGAGTTGCATTAGGAAAGAAGAAGGGAGAGGGTGGTAACGGCTGTTGGAGAAGCTGCAGACTGTGTCTGCCACACACTTTGGTTTATAGGTGAGGCACAGAGATGCACAAGGCCTCCCCAAGATGATACATCTATGTGGTGGCTAACCACAATATTATTTTTTGGTACAAAATGATTTGATAGCTTTGTGCTTCCTAATCATCATGGCCCTGGGACAAAGTTTTGATATACAAAATTTATCGACCCAAGAAATTCTGAAGAACGAAGTACAGCTATTGCATGAACACATACCAGCAATTAAGTGTCCCTGTAAATACCTACATTCGACATGTTCAGAGCACGTGTTGCGTAGGCTACTTGGTCATGATTCTCAGGATTGTCTTCATCTGAGGTGTTCTGCCTGGCTCGTTTGACCAGAGAACTTCCAATATATTTAAGAACACATACTTCTGTTTCCTCGTATACAGCTCCTGCTTTTAGAGTTTGGACAGAAATGAGTTAGCTGTTTGTTGCAAACCCACTCATTCCATTTGGAAGCAACGTAAATATCCAATATTAGAGGGATAGTTAAATTATGGTTCCCTTATGAAATATTACATGGAAATTAATTTCATAAGTGTAAAGATTGTGTAGCAACAAGGAAGTGTTGGTGTTGTAATAAGCATTAAGGGAACAGTACAGCAGACACTCTGGGTCCACCCACGTCACTTAGGGCTCTCAGTTGTTCCAGCTGCCATATTAAGCATCTCTGAACCTGGAGCTCTTTTCCAACCACCCCCAACTGTGGACACACACACAGCGGAGGAATTAGCGCCCCTTCTCAACCCCCCAGCAATCCTCAAACAATGACCATAGGGAGTTAATGTATAAATACCGCAGCTCCATCACCCCTAGAGTAGGACAATTTTGAGGTGCGTGTTTTACACCATGTCTTTTAATTTCCCAGGGGATAAAGCTTCTATCACTTAATAATTGTGTTTTTTATTAGCTGCTTTCCCTTCCCTGTATCACTTCCCCACTACCCTAACAGTGTTGCCTGCGCTTCCCAAATAAACTATCTTTGTGTGAATCCTTGTCTCAGGGTCTGCATCTTGGAAATCCAAACTAAGACATGCAGGACAGGGAATTGTAGACATACCCCTGTTTGCCACTGTAGACGATGTGTATGCATATAGGCCAGGATGAAAGGGAAATATACAACAATAGTAAGAGTTAAATGAGGATGGAGAGATTAGTAAGTAGTAAGTAAGAGATTAGTAAGGAGAATAGTAAGAGTTAAATGAGGATGTTAGATTTTTTCCTTCTATTTTCCAAACTTTCTGTAAAGTTGTTATGTGAGTTTTAAAATTTTTTGTTTTATACTTTTAAACAACAATAAAAACATCTGTATGCAAATCCACATACACAGAAGGCTGGAAACAGAAGTGAGAAATAGCTGTCGAAGAAATGGGTTGTCCCTAGAAGGATCTATTATAAGGAAAACAGAGGTGAGAGCAAAGAGGACAGCGAGGTTTCTGGAGCCAGTCAGGAGCAGGGGGACATAACTTTGTAGAACCCAGACCTCAAACGGGTCCACATCTAAAATCCACATACAGTCAAAGTTTACATTGTTTAGTGCCCCAAAGTACAGAGATGTCTATTTTTTCAAAGAGTAAACTGTATAAATGCAAATGCATATTACAGTCATTCCTATTTTTTCCTAAATTCCAAATAACTAAGCATTTTCTTTGGGAAATTCCTTCACAGATAAGTAAAAATCATTTCTATTTTAAAAGCATGATCTACAGTTTATATCGGCAGAGCTTCTTTTATTTTACTAAGCTACTTTCCATGTAAAACCTATGTTTAACCTGAAGACGTGAGTTTAGTTATTTTGCTTCTAGGAACATTAGAGCACACTGTAGAAACTGTCAGATTACTTTATTTTTCCATCATTTTCTTCTTTAGAAGTTTGATTTTAAAAAGTATATACAAATACACACACACATGCAATTGATTCTATTGCAAAGGAAATTTAGGCCCCAAACAAAGAGCTAAACAGATTACAGGTGTAAAGCCAGACTATTTGGTCACGTGGTCTCTGAGATAAATATTGTACCCAATATTTCATTTTTGAAATGAGGAAGATGGGATAGCTATGGCATCTAAGAGGGTAAGTGATTTTATTTGAATGACTAATTAACTCAACTTACAAGTTTTTCTTCTACAAACAAAGAGAGGGTGGGGTAACTTTCTACCAGTAAAATGAGGAAGAAAAGTGTGCTTTTTACTTCCTATTATCTTTCCCTCCCGGGAAGACTGACAGAGGCTGTACAAGACAGTGGTGAAAGACGCATGTTTCAGAGCCAGAGAGATCTAGGTTCAAAATCTAGTTGAGTCACTTATCGGCCGGGAGATCTTGGGCAAGTGACTTAACTTCTCTGTGCCTCAGTTTCTTTCTCTGTAAAATCGGCATTATACCCAAGAGGAATAGCCGTTCATAACAATAAAAAATGGAAAGACAACCGAAATGCCCATCAGCAGAAGAAGGTATGGAAAAATTACACAGTAGAGAAAATGAATGAACTGTGGCTACTTCTGAAAACATGGATGAGTCTAAGGAATACGGTGCTGAGTGATCAAAAGTCCAAAAATAACCAAAGCTAAGCGATAAAGTATTTTGGCATCCAATAGAAAAAAAGGAGAGACAAAATTCTGGTTAGTGGTTATATGTGTGGAGAGTAAGAAAATGGGATGGGAGGAGCACATAGATGGATGTAAATTTTTTTTAATGTTCTAGTTCTTGGCTTGAGCAGTAAGTTTATTGGCAATTCGTTTTGATATTTAAAATATGAATAAATGAATAAAAGATGAATGAAAGAGGGCCATGCCAGGAACAACGACAGTGTGCCCTGAACTAAGGGTTACAATTAACCCAGTGTTGTGAAATAGACAAAATAGTACCTATTTCACAGAGTTTTTACAAAAGTTAAATGAGAAAACACGTTAAGTACTTAACATCCTGCCTAGAAACTAGCACATTTTTAATAGATGATATCTCAGATTGCTATTTTGCAAAACCATAGTTTTTAGACTATTTCAGACTTTAGAAATGTCTCATATACTTGGCAGGTATCAATTTCAAAAGAAAGGTTAATTATAAAACTGTTCATGTCTTCAGCTCAGTTCTACATACCTCGCAGATGAACAGAGCAGATCCTTGAACTCAACCATTCGTTTTCAAGGGCCTACGATGTGCCAGGTATTGTGCTGGGTCTTGGAGAAGCAGTCCAGCAGAGTGCAGGAGGCACAGACTGGTGCCACCTGTGAAGGGTCCACAGTCCCGGCTCCACCTCCCTGGGCAAGTGACCAGCCTCACGGTTGGTATGAGTCAAGCATTTAGACTGAGTGAAGCATTTAGAAAAGTGCCTGGCACATGGTAAGTATCAAGTTAGTGTTATAAGTAAAACAAAGCAAATGTATATATTTAAAGGGTTCAGCTCCCCACTTCCATTTTTATACACCACACACAAAGTCATCTTATCTGTCAAAGGGGGTTATCTTTTCTGTTCAGGCTGCTATAACAAATTACCATAGATCGGGTGGCTTATAAACAACAGTAACTTATTTCTCACAGTTCTGGAGGCTGGGAAGGCCAAGATCAAGTCGCCAACAGCTTCAGTGTCTGGCGAGAGCCTGCTTCCTGGTTCATAGACAGTATCTTCTCACTGTGTCCTCACACTGTGGAAGGTGGGAAGGAGCTCTCTGGGATCTCTTTTTATGAAGGCACTAATCCCACTCACAAGGGCTCCATTCTCGTGACCTAATCACCTCCCAAAGGCACCACCTTCTAATACTATCCCCTTGAGGATTAGTTTCAATGCATGAATTTGTGGGGGACACAAGCATTCAGTCCGCAGCAGGCGTCCATCACATGTCCCTCCTGTGGTATTTAGGAGCATTGAGTTAGATAGTGTGTGTGAAGTGCTAAGCACAACCACAACATTCACAAGGTCATTATTATTACTGTTACCAAATAATCTTAGAGAATGATTAGCTATTCTTTACCACGCAATGCAAGGAAAGAGTACTGGATACCCTTGTCTACGTAAATGTCACATCGCCTGAGGGGTTTGTAAGCAGAAAGTACTAGAAGACTCCACTTTGTCTTGGTAGTCCTCAGCCTCATGCGTGAGTCTGCAGCACCACTGAGCACCGGCCCCTCCTTCTTAGCTCCCAGGGCCTGACAATTCAGGATTCATTTTTGGCTGCTTATTGTGGATATAAGCACAAGCATATGATCACCCTACAGCCAAAGGCCCCAGGGGTCTCTGTCACCCTTCCTTCTCTCTTCCCACCCCCACTGCCGCCCCTAAAGATCAGCAGGAAGCAATTTGGCTGAGTAAACTGGGTTCACAAACTTGAAAATGGTTGTCTTATAAAGTCAGAACAGCAATACACTGAATATAAATGACAGATATGATTAACGAAATAAACTTCAACTTATTTCGTCCAATGAAATTGATGGAGACATTTGGCTATAATCACCGAGACACTTTTCATTCAGTAAGTGCTTCTTACGCATCATGGGTGCTCATGTAGACAATGTATAAAGAGTTATGTGCTTTCACTTATCACTTGGAATAAATGTACTCATAATAAACTTATGCGGTTACTCATAATAAGGTTTTAAATATACTTTCCTGCTTCTATGCTACACGTAGATGATTCTGTGGGGGAAGTGAGTCATTAACATATGGAGGATGAATCCTTCATCACTGTGGAATGATGCCCTGTGACTCCTTCATTCAACACTAAAGTATTCTGTTCTTGGCTTAGAAGCTCAGGGAGCTGGGACAGGACTGTATTCAAACAGGTTAAGAACAAGTTGGGTTTGCTTCATCTCTGTAACTGAAAAAGCGCTAGATAATTGTGAAAATGGGTGTAAATGTTTTGAAAGCACCCTTCCTATAAAAGATGAAGTAGAGGTTCTTTGAGTGAAGGGTGACTGAATTTTACCCTCTAGCTGCAGAAAAGCCCAGCAAGGGCCCTGCCACTTCATGCCTGTCAGCATGGTGGCTCCAGGGGCTCCAGACTCAGGGCCTGGCAAGGACAGGAAGCTGCCTTTACCTTCCCACACCTCAAACCCTATTCTGCCCCACCTTGATTTTGATATTAAAAAAAAAAGTTTCTTCTCGCTCTCCACATCCCCAAACCGTTTTCGCATTCCCAACATACACACAGGCAATGTGATATTTGGAATTATTGAGTCCTCTCATTTAAATCTAAGCTGTCATATTAAACTTGATTCTTCTTTCCTGGTTACCCTCCGTGCGGCATCTCCTGCACGTGGAGAAGAACAGAACTGAGCAGGCAGTGAAGGATGGTGGGAAGTGCTGGCCCGGAGGTGGGGGAGTGGGCTCGTGCTAGTTTCCCACCGGCTAGCCACATGCCTGCTCTGCCTTTAGTACTGGGTCCTTGTCACCGAGGTGACAGGTTCCACCTAGCTCACCTCTAAAGTCCCTGGCAAGCCCAGGAGGCCTAATTCACAAGTCATACATTTCTGCGCTGTTTGCTGCACATAATTTGCGTGGAGGAGAGGAATTCCACAGACATTGTAATGAAGCCAGTTCAGCTCGTCAGCCCCGTTTCCTCTTGGTGGTGAAGCTTGGATCTTGCCAATTCCAGTAACTCTGTCACTTCCAGTTTAAACTCTGTTGCTTTGGAGTAACCCCTCAGTCAATTCAGGATCCCCCCATCTCTCTCTCTTTTCCTGCCCTTCTCTCAGGATAGAATCTGGATTAAGGAAGGCTTACTTAGCATTTTGATCCATCTGTGGTGGGGTGGGGACAAGAGCAGACCTTGTCTGTTCTATGGTTGTCTCTGGCCTCCAATGTCTGGGACTTGCCCCTTGGGTCCAGAGTGTTGCCCTCGGTCCCTGCCGACAGCGGGGCTCCCCCCTGGTGGTTTTGGTGTCCTGCACGTGGCATCCCCCTTCCTTTGGCCCTTCTGTGCATCCTGAGCTGGGGGGCAGGTGGTGCTGGGAAACTCTGGAGTGCTCCCTTGGCATCATGCTGAAGTGTGGTGCCTAGGGAGCCCTCCCTCGTGCTTAGGTGCCAAACCTGAATGGAGACACGCCACCCCCAAACTTATCAGGAATTTCTAGCAGGGCTTGTTTTTCTAAAGGACGCTGCACCCTTCTCAGGAACTCATCAACACCTAGACCTTACCCACATTCCCTCCAATTCTCCTCTTCCCCATCATTGACCCCAATAAACTCATCTTGACTGGTAAAACAGCTCTTAAGTCATCTTAAATCCCCTCTACCCTGATTTATTTATGGTATAATTTAGTTATGGTCTAATATATGCTGTGACGGTGAGGGAGCCATTTTGGAATAGGAAGAGCAGGCCTAGCTCATTCTCAAAGGACTTAGGTGAAAGAAAGATAAACCCATTTATTGTTTATAAAAATATTTATAAAGAAGCAGACTAAGCATATTGAAATCTGAGAAAGATTAGAAATGACAAATGAGAGAGTGGAGTGGAATTAATCTAGATTACAAACTGGAATCCAGAGAGAGGGAGGGAGAAGAGGAGAGTAGGGATTCACTTGGGCAGGGGAGGGAAAGCAGCCCAGGTCTGCAGGCAGTTTAGGTGAAGGCCCAAAGGTTGGAAGTGAAGGTGGAGTGCGTGGATTGGGAGGGTGGGGCAGAAAGCACTCTTGATCAGAACAAAGCCAACCAAAGAGAGTGTAGGTGAAGACGGAGGAAGTGGAGAAGCAGCTGGGGGAAAGATGTGAGCAGGACAGTGTTGAGTCTGATTGGATCAGATGATTATGGAGGAGCCCGGTGCTGTAGAATAATAGCATGGCCAAGCAGGAGAGATGGTTGCAGGTAGTTCAAGACCACTCTTTGGGGGAGGAGTGGAGAGCAGTGAGGGGGAAGTGTGTTGCCGGTGGAGATGAAGAACAATGCTGCATTGCAAAACCATCAGAGCCTGGTCAAGGGATTTGGAAGGGATTCTGGTGAAGGGAAAGATATGGGCAGAAGTGAGACGGGCTGTGGAGAAGGAAGCTGCTGTCCTTGGCAGCTGACGGTGAGTGATGAAAACTAGAGAGGCGGCAAAGATTACCGAGCCTTCAGACTTGCAGAAGCAACAGGACACTGACACAGCCCTCAAGGACAGAGAAGTTGGGCAACAGGGAAGGCTGGGTGAGGAAGGGTGGGGAGTTTGAGGTCTCAGGGCTATTTATATTCAGCTGTGAATGTCCTGAAGCCCTTGGTACGTGACTTATAGAAGAGGAAAGGCCAGGGTGTGTACTGGGGTAGGAGGATGGTGGGAGGCAGTAATGGGTGGTACAAACGGAATGGAGGAGTCGGGAGCTGGGCTCTGTCTGATGAGAAAGACAGAGTGTTCCACTTAGAAATGTGTAAGAAAGTGAAGGGCCTTGTAGTCCTCTGCCACTCTGTCTCTGAGCTTGGAATGCTAAGAACAGAGCCAGGACATCACTATCTCATTTCACTTTCATTTTATGTATGATATGAAATGTATAATTCTCTTTAATTTAAAGCACTGAGAAGGTAACATGGTTTATCACAAGAAAAGAGCATGGGATTTGGAGCCTCACAAACTTGGATCAAAATCCTAGATCTGAAAAGAAAATGTGGTGTATACACACAATGGAATATTATTGAGTCTTAAAAAAAGAAGGAAATTCTGACACATGCTACAACATGGATGAACCTTGAGGACATTATGCTAAGCGAAATAGTCTAATCACAAAAAGACAAATACAGTATGATTCCACTTATATGAGGCATCCAGAATAATAAAACTCATAGAAACAAAAAGTGGAATGTTGATGGCCAGGGGTTTGGAGTAGGGGTGAGGAGGCGTTGTTGCTCAATGGGTATAGAGTTTCAGTTTTGCAAGATGAAAAATTCTAGAGATCTGCTGCACAATATGTGAACATAGTTAACACTACTGTCCTACACCCATAAAAATGGTTAAAGTGGTAAATTTTATGTTATGTGCTTTTTACCACTAACAACAATGAAACAAACCCTATATCTGGTCCTTGTGGCTGCGTGACCTTGACTTTGTACAAGCCAACTAATTTCTTGGAGTCTCAGTTTCCTCATCTGAAAGATGGGTGTAGAACACTCACCTCATAGAGATATTCTTTTTTTTTTTTTGAGGAAGATTAGCCCTGAGCTAACTACTGCCAGTCCTCCTCTTTTTGCTGAGAAAGACTGGCCCTGAGCTAACATCCGTGCCCATCTTCCTCTACTTTATACGTGGGACGCCTACCACAGCATAGCTTTTGCCGAGCGGTGCTGTGTCCGCACCCAGGATCCAAACTGGTGAACCCTGGGCCGCTGAGAAGCAGAACATGAGAACTTAACTGCTGTACCACCGGGCCGGCCCGAGATATTCTGAGGATTAAATGAAAGCATGTATGTGAAGCTCCTAACAGTACTACATAGCACATAAAAAGTGTTCACATTTTAATTAAAGTACACTAAATTTAGTTCCCCTATCATAAAAACCTCAACGGTTTTCTTTGAAGGACCTAGACATACTTGGGCCAGTAGCAGCATATCATAGTGCAGCCTACACAATACTGAGGATGAAATAGTTCATAGTAACAGCCCTGAGCTGCTGTACCCAAAACATTTGTAATAGGGTTTGTAATAGGACTACATCAGAAGTGTCCCAGCATCCTTGCTTTAGATTGGAGGAGAGTCCCAAATAAAGAAGTCACTCTTCCTATCAAAAAGAAGCTGAACATAATCTCTTCCGACCACATAAACAGAATTCAAATGCAACTGGCCAGAACACTGGGTTTTCAGACTTGCAGGGACTCGAAAACATAGAGAAGTCCTTTGCAAAGTAGAAGTTATGAGCAGCAGGCATTTTGGTGAGCCTGAGGAAGAGAACAAATCTCATTCGGAATACTATTGCTAAATATTTGCTGCATAAAGTGAAATTTGAACAAGCCCCAGTATAGAGACTTAGACCTTACTGGAGGCGTATGACAAGATCAACATGGAATATGCTCAGGAGAATTGCCAGAACTTGAAAACCCAAGATGTAGAGGAATTCAGACAAGACTGGAATGGAGAACATTCTTACTTCTTAGTGAGAAGAATTTGGGAGTTTATGCCAAAATGCCTTTCTATATCCTTTACAGTGTTGCATAAAATTATAAGTTAAATGGAAGTAACTAAATTGGTCTTATTTCATTAGCACTCTCAATACTTCCTTTTGTTATCTTCATAAACTCCTGGGTTATGGAGAGCCACCAGCTATTATTATAAGATACCTGCACAGGGTGGACTCCTTCTGACTCTTGCAGTTAAAATCCTGGTGCCTGGAGTTTCCAGGTAAGCAGCAACCCTCACACAATGTTGTCTGGGTGTGCGGCCTGTAACAATAGTGCACCACACCCAGAAAGACAATATGCCTAAATAGTAAAATATCCTACTCAGGCACGATGTCACGTAGAACACGCATGGCCTGGCACAAGCCAGTCCGTCTTAAGATGTCAAGGCCCTTGAGAGGTCTGTCAGACCGATTCGATACTTTCACGTTGCTCTCAACTTTCTTAGGCTGTCTTTTTAAGGTGTTCCATGGTCCGTCTCCGCCTTGAGTGACAACATGGTAGAGGGGATGGAGCAAGGGCCTTCGGCATCAGTTGAAAGCTTATCTCTACCTCCTTTAATGGCTGCGCGAACTGATCATATTACTTAATCTTTCTTAGCCTCAGAATTCCTCATCCATAGAGGAGACTCCTAGAAGCTTCCTCAAGTGTCAGCCCTGGAGGTCTAGTTGTTAAGATTAGGTGCTCTCACTGCCAATGCCTGAGTTCATTTCCCAGGCAGGGAACCACACCACCATCTGTCGGTTGTCATACTGTGGCGGCTGCGTGTTGCTGTGACGCTGAAAGCTATGCCACTGGTATTTCAAAGACCAGCAGGTCACCCATGGTGGACAGGTTTCAGTGGAGCTTCCAGACTAAGATAGACTAGGAAGAAGGACCTGGACACCCACTTCCAAAAAGATTGGCCATGAAAACCTTATGAACGGCAGCAGAGCATTGTCTGATAGTGCGCTGGAAGGGGAGAGGATGGCGCAAAAATACTGGGCAGGGTTCTGCTCTGCTGTCCACAGGGTCAGTAGGAGTCGGAATCCACTTGACAGCACTAACAGCAACTCTCTAGTTTATTCAGAGAAGAGAAGGGATGCAGCGGAAGGGTCCAGTACACTGCCTGGTCCACACAAGCTGCTCCCTAAATGTTAGTTGCTGCCTCTCACCCCTCCCTACGTCACTCTCTCATTTCCCCTGATTCTGATTCTTGCTTCATTCTTTCTAGTCCCAGGAACCTGCGTGAGACCTTGACCTCTTTCTTCGATGAGCACTTTCCTTCATGGACACTCCCGTTCTCACACACACTCACAGACTCTCTGGTAAACAACCTCTAATATTTATAAAAATTCTATCTTTCTTGTCTTTACACACATTCTCCCCTACCCAATTAGTTTTCTCCCTTTAAAAGAAGATTGACTGGCCCCTTCATTTCATGGTTGTCCCAAATAACTTAAATGTATGTCACTGGCTTGCTAACATTTCAGCATTCTCTAATCTTGCCCTCCTTGAAACGTAGATCTTTCTCATCGCACATCCTGCCATTAACGTATCTACAGGGCGGGATCACTTGTTTTGTGTTCCCATCCTCTGGGTGTGTGGGAGGGAAAGCACATGTGTTTTCTCCGAACGTGTCTGTTTTTCTCGCTTAAATGCCAGCACCACTTTTTAATCTAGAGCCCTCATCCCATTTGTCGTCAGTGGCCCAGCAGGACAGTTGAGCACGTACGTGCGCTCCGGCCAGCCTCTCCTTCCACCGCGGCATCCTGCTCGGGAACTTTCTCCTATGCAGACTCTGCTAATTAACTCGGACTGAACCGCCCCGCTCCCCCCACCCCGTCTCCACAGCTACGTGTTCAAATGAAAGGGCTATTGACACAACGGGGATCTCTCTGTTTCCTGCAGAGAGGAGATATCTCTCCTTTCCCTTTCCTCACGGCCGACTTCCTCCAGAAAGCCAGTGTTCTTTATTTTCTAACATCTCAGAAGTGCCAGTTAAATGTTAGATGTTTTTCTTTGAGAAGTTGAAGAGTTTTAACTAGTGTTCAAGCAGGTCCTTTTCCCTTTATAACTATGCCCACACAGTTATATCTGGCTCCTATAGGTTCTGTTAACTTAAGACGTGTCTCTGTGGTTTGCAACTTTTTCCCTCATCAACACCATTGAGGACAAAGCAGTCTGCAAAGCTTGTTCTCTTTTTCACACTAGAAACAAAAACACGTAACTGTTTTTGACCAAGGCCTGTCCTGACATTTAGAAACCACACAAGGGGTATCGGTTCCCTGCAGGGAGCTCCGGTAGAGCGAACAGGGTGGATGAGGAGGGTTTTAGAAACGAGATTTGATAACCCTGGGCCTTGGCACCCTGCAGCTTTTAAAGAGCGAGTTGAGGCAGCTGCTGTTAGGACACGCAGGATGGTGGCTTGTTTACCTCCAGTTTCTCCATAGACATCTCTGGACACATGTGGTTACTGTTTTTGTTTTGAGTAATTTTGATTTTTTTTTTTTAAATACCCTAATGGTTAAAACAAAAAACAAGCTTTAAAAATGACCTGATCTTTGTCCAGTGTTGCTTCGTGGGCAATCACGGACCTCCAGGGAGAGCAGAGTCGGAGCAGGACTGGCCCAGGGAAAGGACGCTCGGAACTTGGGACCTTCCGGGCTGTGTTGAGTGGCCATTAAAATATTGTGTGATTTGGACCTCGGTTCCCCCTCTGCAGAAATGAGAGTTACCGTGTGTTGGCTGCCACATTTAAATAAGAAATTTGAAGATATTTCAGTATGAAGAACTACATAGATTATCATTATTAGAATGATTATAAGCAATATAATATAGGTATAGTACACATAATATTCCTTTTGTGAGAATCCTCAAAAAACCCCTGAGGTAGGTGCTATTATTGCCCCTGGTTGAGAGAGAAGGGATGGAGGTTTACGGAAGTGACGTCAGAGGGAGAAGGGAAAGTCTGCCCCCGGCCTGTGTCTGGAGGTCTGCCCTTAACCGCCACACTGCTGGAGACGTTTCCCTCAGTATTGGCTTTTATAAATTATAGATTACAAATATAGTTGATGTTCACTGTAAAAAAAATCCAAACAATATTTAAAGTACTTAAAGTACCTCCTCGGGAGATGGTTAGCAGTCGGTGAACGCCCTCCAGGCCCGCACACTGAGGGCTGTCTGCTCGTTTTAACAAAAGTTCAGTCACACTCTGCATTGTTCTGCCTGACAGGTACATCTTTATTTTTCAATGGAAGCAACCTGGGTGGTGGGTAAGCGCAGGCTTCGGCACTAGAGCTGTGTTTAAGCCCCCAGCCCCTTCTATTACTGGCTGTGTTTTGGGGCAATTACATAACTTCTTTGAGTCTCATCTTTAACATGGGTATCATGCTATTTATCTTTTATGAAGATTAGAGGTGGTATGTGTAAAATGTCAGGCACATGCCAAGTAGTGGGGATCATTCTTATTTCTAACTAATTAAATTCGAGGGTATTTTTCCTTCTTGAACTGAAAAAATACCATATTTCCCTCTTGATTTGAATAAGATTGGTTGTAATTTATAACAACACTGTCTTAGATGCTTTACTTTGATAAATTCTCAACGGGGTTCATTCCTATTTTCTTTTTTTAAATAGGTAGTTTTCAACCTTCAATGCACATTAAGATTACTTGGGAAGCTTGTAAAAACCCCAAACCAGGCCATACCACAAACCAACTGCGTCAGAATCTCTGCGGTCAGGAGCTAAGCATCATCAGTATTTTTCTCAGGATGCCCAGTGATCCCAGTATTCAGACATGGCCAAGAGTCACCACTTCGTGTGATGCTGTGTGCTCTCAGGAAATAAACATCCACAAGAATGGGATGGATTTCATTGGCTGAATGCATTTGTATTGATGGAAGAGTTTGTTACCTTTCCCCTTTCAATGTATTATAATTCATATTTAAATATACACGTGGAGTGAATGCTAGATAAATGAAATTAAATCAAATAAACTAGTGTAAGTTGTAAGTACATATATATTTATTATAAAAGCACATTAAAGACGTTTAGGAAATAGAAAAAAGAAGCAAAACAATTCAGTGATACTCCCACCACATTTACATATACAAATTTCTGCTGATATACTAGCATTGGTGTATTTATTTTTTCTACAAATAGACTTTAAAGCATATAATTATTCTATGAGACATGATAATTCCGTACGCCTTTTCATTATTGAACAATTGTGGTGGACAATTGCATTATAGAGAAATTGGCTTCAGGCTCAAAGCTCAGCAGCCTCCATGCTAAGGACAATTTCTTGTGTTGTCCACACCGGGGAGTCTGCGTCCGTTCCGTTTGTTACTTTGGTTCCTTTTCTCTTTCAGATGGGAATGATTCAGTGGGAATGTCAGGGTGATGACAGGGATTGGCTGGAGTCAGGAGGGAAGGGAAGACTGTTGGTTCCACATGGAGCTGCGAAGCCGGATTGCGGTAATTTGTTCTCCATGGTGAAAGCCTCGCTCGTTAAGAGAGTCTTCACGAAACCTCCGGAAGAATGTGCAAGCAACAGCCGACAGCAGAGACGTGTGGCCAGGGAGAGGACTCGCCCTACACCCTTTTATACCAGTCACATATTTCTTCTCCAAAAAAGCAAATATAGAGTTTAAGAGCATCTATTCTTTAACACCCATAGCTGCTTTCTCTTGTCCCTTCTCTGGGACAAGTGTGGTGTTGGGTGTGTTTATGTGTGTTTTCTCACTTGCTTTATTCACACATTTACCTTGTAATAATTGTGCAAATAAGCAGACAGTTCTTGACCTCTGGAAGCTTGCTGATAAATCCACCCACGAGCGTTTGGAGGAACCCCAGGGCAAACAGCAGACAGTTCGCTCCATGTCAGCCACCAGGCAGGTGCATCTGAGAGAAGGCGTCGTGGGAGGAACATAGTTAGACAGGGTGGGGTGAGTGGGAAATAACCCTTCTTACGGAGGAGATTCCAGGGAAGGAAGGGAGATTTCGGGGGTTGTTTCAATGACAGAAGAGACATTTCTGCAGTGTGGGGGAGGAAGCACGTTCCAGACACAGGTGCGGCCTGGGAGGTAACTTAACCAGAGCAATACCACAACCAATGGGGGGCCTTTTATGTTGGGGTCCCATGACTGCCAACCTCAGGAAGGGTCCCCAAGCCCTTTCTTCACTGTAAAGTGGACCCTGTGGGAATTGTAAGATGAGTTTAGAACAGGGTCAGAGATGGTGGGCCCTCAGTAGATGTGTGCTAACTGACTGCATTTATTTAACTCTAGGAGAGGGGAGCCCCCTTATTTCGGGGGGCCCTCTACCCTGCATTGCACAATCTGTGAAGACGGTACATGTATACCTATTGTCCTAAGTGAATTGAAGGCAAAGGCACAGAGAGGTGACGTTGAAAAGTAGGCTGGGACAGTTTAAGCAGCCCAGAGCTGCCGCGCGAAGGGGCTGGAGACAGAAGGGGAGGCCCTTGGTACCTCTTGGAAGAAGAAAAGGCCAGTGATTAGATGGAAAGGAGAAGAGATTTAAGAATAAAATGGATGTCTCCCAAATAACCCACCAATGATAATTCTCTGGCAGGTCCTCACTGAAGCATTTCTAGGGAACCGTGGTCAGCACCAGGACGGAAGACAGGAAGCACAACCTTGACCATTTCTCAGCCCCATCAACCGCCCCTCGCTACGCACTTTGTCCTCTTCAAGCCAGTCAGCTTCTTACGGGACTCTGCTGCTTTCCTGCAGGTAGGTGCCCTCAGCCTTGCTTCTTGTGTATTCCCTTCCGATCTTACTACAACTTGAAGTTATTGTCTCTTTGTCTGTTTTCTTGATTGGTTTGTTTTCCTCCTTTCAGCTCACTGGACAGTGAACTCTGTGAGAGTGGGGCACAGGGTGGGTGTCTGGGTTCATCACCCTGGGACTACACAGTGCCTGGCACACAGGAGGTATTTAACAAATATTTGCCACATTAAAGGATAAATTAAAGAATATTAAAGGATGAATAGAATTTATTAACTTAGTTTAACACAAGATTAAACTACTAATCATTCTCCTGTTTTCTCCTGTTTCCCTCCATTCCAGCCAGACCATAGCCCTGCTCTAGTCCCAGCAGCCCGGGTCACCACTGGATTGCTATTTATCTGCTTCCATGGCCAAGAGAGTGTGACTGGGCAGAGAGGACACTTGGACTAGAAAGCCTGCCCCTCCGGTCCTACATGATCTGGCCCGCACCCCCGGCCTCATCTCCTACCCCTTTGTGACATGTTTCGACCAACCTGAAGACCTTTCAGACGCTTGAAGGCACCATGCTCTCTTCCACCCTCAGGTCTTTGCACACACTTTTCCTTTTCTCTTCCTTCCTGCCCCTGCTTTGACCCCCACATCTGAGTTGAGCACCCTTCACACGCGCTCCTACACCATTCTGTATATCTCTGATTTTATGCTTAGCTCATTAGGCTGCAATTGCATGTTTAAGTATTTATTTTCATTTATTCATTCATCAACAAATATTTATTGAGCACGGTGATGTCTTAGGTGCTGCTTTACGTACTGGGGATACAGTAGTGGACAAAATAGGCAAAATTCCTGCCCTCTGGAGCTTATATTTTAGTGGAAAGAGATAATCAATTAACAAAGAGACACAGCCAAGTAACATGTCATGTGTTAATAAGTCCTATAAAGAAAAATGAAATAGGGAAGGCAGATAGAGGCAGATAGGGGGATTTTAGATAAAGTGGTCAGGAAAGGCATCTGATAAGAGAACACTTTATCACTGGCTCAAAGGAATTGGGGGAACAAGCCATGAAGGTGTCTTGGGACATAGTATTTCAAGTGGTAGAAACAGCCAGTAAAGGCCTGGAAGCAGGAATATGCTTGACATATTGAGGACATTGAAGAAGCAGAGCCTGGTATAGCAAGAGCAGAGTGACCATGTCACCCTGTAATCCAAGCTGTAAGCTCCGTGAGGTTAGAGACTATGGCTACCTGACTCAAGGCTGTGCCCCCAATTTCTAGCTCTGGGCCTGGCACATGCTTAAAAGATGCTGAATGAACTCATGTCTTGGAACAGTTTCCCCATTTGTCTAGTTTCAGCCAGCTGGTCCTGCCTTTGGATAAGGGGAGGTCTGGGCAATAGACGAACTGGGTAAATAAAATAAGAACAGCAAAGAGTTGAGAGGTTGAGAATAAATCTAAGGGGTCCTTCCCGATGCTCCAGTGATCACAAGTGACCATGGAAGAGGGCTCTGGAAGCAACCTCTTATAACCATATCACATATTAAAGCTGCACTCTTTAAGTCACTAGTGACTTCATGCCAGATAAATCCAGTATCGTCTCCTTACTACGTGTCTGATGCTGAGCTAAATGTTTTACATGGATTAGCTTGGCATGGTTGTTATGGAGATTAGATGAGATGATATCTTCATTTTGCAAATGAACAAACTGACATTTAGAGAGGCCAAGTAACTGGCCCAAGGTCACATAATTAATGGCAGAGACAACAGTGAACTCAGGCAGTAGGATTCTGAAGGCTCCAATCTTCATCCCTGCACCATAAATGCTTGCCTCCTCCTCCTGTCCATCGTGGTGGGATGGTCTCACTATCATGGTATAGGCTTGCAGCTGAATGAAGGCACAGAGATTGCACTTCAGATTTGACCCCAAATCAGTGTATTTTCAAAGCAAATGACAGCAACTGTCCCATGTTTTTCTTCTGGTTTGGGGTCAAGCCTACAGAAACGAGTGAAAGAACCAACTACAGTGAGAAGGAAGTCTTTGGCAGGGAATCCCTGACCTGTGAGGCTTGAAATTGACTGAGGAGAGTACATCTCACTAGGAGGGAGCCTGGGGATAAAAGGAAGTCGTGCCTAACAGGAGAGTGTCTGGAATTTTTCATGAAAAATGGCAGCACAGTCCTGGAAAATCCCTGTCATGCTCTATCTCTCCAAGACACAGATGAGATGTATGGTGCTCCCACTGGGACAAGTCATGACAGGAATTCTGGTGGCAGAGAGGACAGCAGCACCCACCAGAGGGATCAAGATATGCTTCCGAAAACAGCAGCTCATGATTCATTCACTTACAGTGTAAAGGACACAATGGTGATGTTTTGGCTGTTAAGCATGGCCTCACCATCCATATCCTAAATGTAAATTAGGAAGGAAATGGTTGAGTGGAAGTTCATCAGATTGCTCTAGGGGGCCTCCAACACTATCACAATCCTATTCCAAGGGCACATAGAACTCCTTATGATGACTAACTCAAGCTCTGCTAAGAGTGGCGAATTCCATGAGAAGATTTTTAAAAAGAGCAGTGTGGGCTTTCCCATCTCTATCTACTTCCCTCCTGAGATCCTCTAAAGACGAAATCAAAGAGACTGAAGGCAGGAAGTGGCCTTTATCCTGCGATCTCACTACACCCCACTTGGTGCTTCAGGGCCGAACGGGAGGCCTCTTGCCTGAAGTGATAAGGAGAGCTGCTTCTTGAAGATCTGAGTGGTCATTGGGGCTTAGGGCAGTCTTGTCAGCAGGATGTTGGCTACTTGATCAGGGGCCTAAATCATAATCTCTAAGAGACTCCTGTAGCCAACACTGTGAAGAGTTGACGTGAGGGCAAAACATGTGATGAATCTATCCCCCAGATTGGAGGGAAATGAGCAGATACATGGAAGATGGGCCAGTTCCCTTACAGCATCTCGAAAGACTTCAACACCAGATTAGATATCTTTCCTGCACTTTAACTCACTTTCTGCAGAACACTGACATCTTTATCAGGCAAGAGGGATACATGAGCATCAATCCCCCAGTGGAAAAAGAGTCCATTAAAACGCATCGGGATTAAAATCAAACATATCAAGCTATGATGGCAAAAACAACATCCACCTATATCCAACCTAAAGGCAGCCCGGTTAGTGCAGCACATGGCACCACAATTTAGAGCTGATTGCCAGAAATCCAGCCACTAGTCTTCATGAACCACAGCATGAATTCTGTGTATTTGAGAGCACAATTTTTTTTTTATTGTGAGTATGTTAAGTGAGAAATTAAGAGGCAGTAGGTAATCTCAGGAAGCCAGATCTCGTTTCCAAACACAACACAATGGTTTTTTTTTGTTTGTTTGTTTTGTTTTTAAATGTGGTTCCACTGTTTCTCAGCAGAGTTAGGAAACCTGGGTTTGGTTTTGGTTTTGCCGCTAACTGTGTGCCCTCTAGCATTTCGAGTCACTGGGGATTTTAGAGCCTACAATGCACAATGCCTAGGGCTAAACACAATGGGAGATGGAAAGATGGACAATCCAAGGCAACTGTCCTCAAGAGACTTGCATCCAAATTGAGAAGACAACAGGTAAAAACCTTGAGCACACAAGGGAGTGGATGATAGATGCAGAAATAAAAGTAAAAAGTGTTAAAATAACACAAAGGAGGAAGAGATTAATTTCAACTGGTCAAGACGTTTGATAGGTATATGGTGAGGGCATTCTAGAAGGAGGAATAACATTTAAAAACCCCACAATGAGATATCTCCTCACACCCAGTAGATAGTATGATCGAAAAAACCCAGAAAATAACAAGTGTTGACAGGGATCTGAAGCAATTGGAATCTTGCGCACTGTTGGTGGGAATGTAAAATGGTAAAACTGCTTTGGAAAACACTATGGCAGTTCCACAAAAAATTAAAATTAAAAATAGAACTACCATGTTATCCATCAATTCCACTTCTGGACTTATACCCAAAAGAATTGAAAGCAGGGACTGCAACACATATTTGTACAATCTTGTTTGTTGTAGCATTATTCATAATAGTCAAGAGGTAGAAGCAACCCAAGTGTCCGTTGGATGGATAAACAAAATTTTGTCTATCCGTACAATGAAATTTTATTCAGCCTAAAAAAGGAAGGAAGTCATGACACATGCTACAACATGGATAAATCTCGAGGACATTATGCTAAGTGAAATAAGCCAATTACAAAAAATAATTTGGTATGATCCACTCATACGAGATACTTAGAGTAGTCAGATTCACAGATACATAAAGTAGAATGGTGGTTGCCAGGGGCTAGGGGACAAGGAGGAGGAGTTATTGTTTCATGATTATAAGATGGTAAGTTTTATGCTACCGTGTATTTTACCACAAACCACCCCCATCCCCCCCCAAAAAAAGAAGAAGCAGGGTGGATTTAAAAGGAGAGTCTGAGGGCAAAGTGCTTAGGTCATGAATCAGCAGATAAAGGCAGATCAGGTCTTGAGGCAGTCCAAGACAAATCTTTTGCTATATGGTATATGACAATGAGAGAGGAGAGGATGAAAAGAAGAAATTCAAGATAGGCAATCTATGGGGAGAAATAAATTTTGACTTGAAAATTACACAATAAACATTATTATCATGTTTGGTATAAATAAATTTTATGCTCTTTTGCTGTAAATATGGTATTTGGAACTATCCCAGAGTCACTCCTGTTATTGGAATTGAAGAGAGCAGCTAGATTCTTATCCCATGTTGGAAAAGCCCTGGAGAGCCGTGCCGTGCTCCTTACTCATCACCCAGACAAGCATCTTTCCATCTGGTTATGTAATTGCTGAGGATCCCAGGAGGCACATCTAAATTAGGATAAGTAGAGAAGGGCTGAATAAAGGGACTCTTTACAAAGATACGGGTGTGGGTGGTAGGGGAACCACAAGCGATTCAGAAGTATTCTGGAGCGAGTAATAGGGACTGTTAGCGTCCCTGGACCTGTAGGGTGAGGGGAGGAAATGGTTGCTGGCTCGAGAAGGAATGAGTCACGTGGCTCAGAGGCTGTCTTGAGAGGCACAGTGATCTTTGGTGGAAGGATGCAGCTAATATTAGACAATCACACAGGGAGAGAACCAGGAAAAAAAATACCCTCAACTCACTCCTCCTGCTGTCTCAGATCTCCCATCCAGAGTTATCCAGTGTCTCTCTAACTTTAATGAACATCAACATCGCCTGAAGGCTTGGTCAAACACAGATTGCTGGGCTCCACCGTAGGTCTCAGGTGGGGCCTGAGAATTTGCATTTCTAACAAGTTCCCGGGGATGCTGATGCTGCTGATCTGGGGACCGGATTTTGAGATGCGGCCCATACAGGTCAGCCTCCTGCAACAATGAGAGGAACACAGATGGAGAGTAGATCTGAAAAGGCAAATCACCTGTTTAACTTAATTAGAGGTGTTACTGGGCCTCATTTGTGTCACAACCTTTGCAGTCCTCAATTTCCTCACCTATAAAATGAAAGAGATCTGTAAGATTCCTTCGCGCTCATTCCGTAATCCCACGGATCCCAGGAGTATCTAAAGCCACATTCTTTGGGTAACTTGAAGATTGCATTTCTTGCAAGTGAGGCAGTTTCTGTTGCTGTAGACTGTCTAGTGGGGTCAGTGGTTCATTGACTTGTGCAATGAGTTATGTGGATGGATTCTTACGCATGTTTTCTAATTGTCTTTCCTGTTGGATTTAAAACTATTTGGGAAAAGAGATAAAACATTTGACTTTTCCACACTATTCTCTGTAGATGAAAGGAGGTGTTCACTACATCAGATAAACTATGTTCCAAAATAGAGAGGCCTCGTTTGATTCCTGTAAAATCAGACATCAAGAACATCATTTTAAATATTACAGGAGAATGCCCCTAATTAGCAAGCGCCCAGTCTGTTTATACTAATTACGCCTCTAGAATCACTATTCGGTGTAACTTAACGAAATACTTTTCTCTTTTCATGAGCTCGTTTGTTAAAATCAAAAGACGCCAGTTGTCCTCTGGTCACCAGTGGCTGCGCACGTGTGTGAGAGCATGCATGTGCACGGAGTGTTTATGCATCTCTTCACGGCTGTTTGTTTTTGTGTCCTGTATATTTACAGTGATGCAGATGATATATGGGCCTGGCTGAAAGGATTTGGAAAATTCCCATCTGTTGCTTGGTTCCCCTTTTGTCTTCAGTCAATTTTTTTTAAAACATTTCTTAAATTCTTATGCAATGGCTGGTTAAAAATAGACTCTCTCATAGCAGTCATAAACTGCAACCTCCAGGAATCTTAAAACATCTTTTGAACAATCATTTTGCTTTCTCTTCAGGGTATTTCTGACCCAGAAATTTAAGCTGCTTTAAAATTACTGACTCATGTATTCATTCACTCATTTGCGGTGATGAAGTCATGGGGAAGATGACATTAGGGAAACTGGCGTCCCAATTCTGAGAAGTTGAAGAGTTTCAGGTTTCTTTGGGGAAGATGTAGGGGGGTCCAGGATGAATACCAGCTCACTAAGAGGAGGAGAGAGAAGAGGACCCTCATGCCTGCCCTAGGAGGCCCACAAGCAGCCCACACGCTATCTTTTAAAGGTTCTGTTTGTTTTGACAAACAAACAAAAGAGACAAACAAAACAAGTCTGGATTCTGTTCTAAATATATACCTGAAGCTGTCAGGGCTAACAGACTTTTTCCATGTAAGTTCCACTCTTTGACATGTTTCACTTGACTCCAGGGTGGCGGTGCTAGATTCAAAAGATATTAAACCAGCCACTGTCCCTGCCTGTCCCCTCCTTGTTTCCTTATTATTTTTCCTTGGTCATGGACTGGGGGTGGAGCAGAATACTAGCGGATGCGGGTGAATATAGTGACTAGAACCATAAAGCCAGAAACGTTATTTGAATAGGAAGAAAAAGAAAACTCCCAATCGATTTGCAGTCTTCCAGGAATTGCCTGATTCTGGATTAGAGAAGGAAGGCGTTCTGTTTGGTTAATGGTGGGGGCAGGGTGGGGATGGGTGTGGTCAGAGGAGAGAGGAAGTTTGTCCATTTGTCTCTTCTCTTCCTGTGACCAGCCACAGACAAATAAACCACGGGACTAGTGGTTGCTGGAGCCAGCTTGTACCAGGTCTCTAGAGCCAACTTAAATTTTCAAGAATTTTGTAAATCGGCTGATAAACACATTCATTATTAAAAACTAATTATACAAACTGATAATTAAGTAAATTATATTAAAAACAAAGGTATTAAATACTCAAAACTCATAACTTCCTAATCATGTTACTACATTTGCTATTTGTTATGCTTTTGAGGTTATTTACATCTATCATAGCTGTGTGGTGGAAATACTGTATGATGCCATATTTCTCCCTGTCTCTTCTCCAACTCTACCTTCAGTGATATCATCTTGGTGGCTTAAAATTATCCATGGTGAGAATGTTTACACCACGGAAACTGGCAAGTGCTACAAATCAGAGCTTTCTTTTTCCCCTACCAGACAGCCAGTTGTTAAACATTTACTAGCACACCACTGCAAAGGACCCTCTGAAGTTTCTTAAGAATAGACTTACTTAAGTTTCCATTGGGCTTGGGGTGCTGGGGGGAGTCCAGCTTCGTGATCTCTGAGGACAAGACAGGTATCCTAAGCAATGTTTGCTGGACTATAATATTGATTCTATCACTTGCAGCCCAACAATTCTGTGCTGGGGCATATCGTTCTGTGCTTGGAAATACATAATTATATAATCAATAGAATATAATTCAGAATAGATTTTTAATAGCGTTATTGAGATATAATTCACACGCCAATATAATTCACTCACTTAAAGTGTACAGTTCAATGGCTTTTAGTATATTCACAGAGTTTTGCAACCATCACCACAATCAATTTTAAAACACGTTCATCACCCCAAAAAGAAACCCTGTACTCACCAGAAGTCAGTCCCTATTTCCCCCTGTCTTATCTTTCCCCTCCAACCCCCAGGCAACCACTAATTTACTTTGTCTCTGTAGATTCATATATCTGGACATTTCATATAAATGGCACCATATAATAGGTGGCCTTTTGTGACTGGCTTCTTCCACATAGCATAATGTTTTCAGGATTTACCCATGTTGTACCATGTATCAGCACCTCATTCCTTTTTACAGCAGCGTAATATTCCATTGTGTGGATATACCACATTTATTTATCCTTTCATCAGCTGATGGATATTTAGGTTGTTTCCACTTTATGACTACTATGAATTATGCTGCTATGAATGTTCATGAACAAGATTTTGGGTGGGCATAAGTTTTCATTTCCCTTGGGTTTACAGACACCTAGAAGTGGAATTGCTGGGTCATATGGTAATTCTATGTCTAACAATTTGAGGAACTGCCAAACTGTTTTCCAAAGAAGCTGCACCATTTTACTTTCCCACCAGCAACATGTGGGGGTTCCAATCTCTCCACATCTTTGCTAACATGCTACTGTCTGTCTTTTTTACTTTAGCCCTCCTAGTAGAAATGAAATGGTATCTCATCGCGATTTTGATTTACATTTCCTTAACGACTAAAGATTTTGAGCATCTTTTCATTACTTGTTGGCCATTTGTATGTCTTCTTTGGAGAAATTTCTATTCAGATTCTTTGCCAATTTTAAATTGAGTTATTTGTCTTTTTACTGTTGAGTTGTAGGATTTTTGGATACAAGTCCCATATGACACATAATATTTGCAAATATTTTCTTGCATGCGTGGGTTGTCTTTCCACTTTCTTGGTGATGTCCTTTGAATCACAAAGTTTTTATAATTTTAATGAAGCCCAGTTTATCTATTTTTCCTTTTGTTGTTGTGCTTTTGATGTCATATCTAAGAAAGCTTTGCCTAATCTAAGTCCATGAAGACTTACTCCTATGTTTTTTTTAAGAGTTTTATAATTTTAGCTCTTACATTTAGATCTATGGTACATTTAGAATTAATTTTTTTAAAAAGATTTTATTTTTCCTTTTTCTCCCAAAGCCCCCTGGTACATAGTTGTATATTTTTAGTTGTGGGTCCTTCTGGTTATAGCATGTGGGATGCCACCTAAGCGTGGTCTGATAAGCAGTGCCATGTCTGCTCCCAGGATTCAAACTAGTGAAACCCTGGGCCACAGAAGCAGAGCATGTGAACTTAACCACTCAGTCATGGGGCTGGCCCCTAAATTTTTTTTTTTTTTTTTTTGCTGGGGAAGATTTCCCCTGAGCTAACATCCTAATATCTGTTGTCAATCTTCCTCTCTTTTCTCTTTCCCCTCTTCAAAACCCCAGTTCATAGTTGTATACTCTTGTTGTAAGTCCTTCTAGTTCTTCTATGTGAGCCACCACTACAGCATGGCTACTGACACAAGAGTGGTGTGGAACCCAAGCTGCCGAAGCCAAGCACACCAAACTTTAACCACTAGTCCATCCGGGCTGGCTCTAGAGTTAATTTTTGTGTGCAATGTAAGGAAGGGGTCCAGCTTCATTCTTTTGCATGTGGATATCCAGTTGTCCCAGCACCATTTGTTGAAAAGAGTATTCTTTCCTTATTGAATTGTCTTGGCATGAAATACATTTTTAGGTATTATCTTACATTTTCAGCTGATGCTACCTCAAGTTCTTTAAACATGTATTTATTTTCTTTCACCATTTCTGACCCCATAGCTCAGACTCCATGGAAGGCCCTCCCATAGGAGACCCATCTTAACATACACACCAGCATATCTGTAACCCAGAGAGGAGCTACTCTCTAATCTCCACATGTGTTAGTCAGGATAGACCACAGACAGTAACAAACAACCCCCTACATTTCAGTGAACAACCCAATAAAGGTTAACTTCTCTCTCTCATCACAGTCCAATGTGAGTCGGTGAGAGGAAGAGGTGTTCCACAGTCACTCAGGACTCAGGCTCTTTCCACCTAGTGGCTCTGTGCCCCCTGGGCCGGCAAAATCCTTCCCCAGGTCCTCTGGATCTGGCCAGCAGTCAAGGCAAGAAAGAGAGAGAACATGGAGAAGCTTGTGGGAAATTTTTAAGAGCCAGGGCTGGAAGTGGCACACATCACTCTTGCTCACTTTTCATTCCCCAGAACTCAGTTACATCACCTCAAATGGCTGCAAGAGAAACTGAGAAATTAGACACACTGTTTGCTGGGAGGAAAAGGGGACAGAAGTTGGTGAACATATAGCAGTCTGTCCCATGCCCTCTGTTTTAAGAATATTGTGAGGATGTGCTTTCTTCTGACTCCTGTACAGAACCCTCCACTTCCAACCTCCTTGCTCCCCATTCTGTGACAGGGGACCATCTCTCCTCTGTGGTCACTCACACCAGTTTGTGAGTCTACATGGAAAGAAGTTGCTGGTTTTAAGAAAGGCAGCGTTCTGTCTGAGTGGAAGAAGTGCTGCAGTGTCGATGGGAAATGCAGTAGGATGTGCCGTTCAGGAGTGAGGAAGCTGATTTCCTGAAACCTGAGCTGAAACCTATATAATGGGAAGTCCTTGGGTATTGGGTATGCTGAGGTTATAGTTCATGTTGTGAATTTGGATCTAGCAATGTTCACTTATCGACTGTCATAAACCGAGGGACAACGTAGCATGAAGACAAAGGAGATTTCGCCTCTTCAGAAAGAACTCCTGGGAGTTAAATTTTATGGCCCTCTGATCAAACTGTTCTTTTGTCTCATAATCATATGAATCTATTTTTCCTTGTCTCTATTGTACTCTTCTGCTAAAACCAAAAACCTTTCTTCTCCTTTGCCGTTAATGGAAGTGGAGAAGTGGCAGCCACACTGCTCTTAAGGCAGCGTGTAGGAGACAGACGTGAAGTCTTCTGGCCATCTGCTGTGCAAGTCAGCCAGTCTCCAGCCCTTTGGCTTTTCCTCATGGGAGCTTCAACCGCTAGTTCCCTTTGGAATGGCTCCACGTCCCTTGTACCTCACTCTAAGCTAGGGCCCTACACTGAACCAATACCCACGTTCGAGGAGACATTTTTGTGCATTTCTGGAAGACTCACCCTGCCAACTTTTCACAACCCTCACCCACTGATCCCATCAGTCTCTCGTCGTGGGTCAGTGATTTACCTCTTCACATCTTGAATGATGTTGGTTGTGGTTGGGTGTCTCCTCTCCTCTAGAGCAACATCCTCTCTGTCTGTCCTTTGAATTCTCTCTCAGGCCACACCCTATACCTGAAATGCCCCTTCACGCCTAGCTCAAAACCACCCTCCTACCAATATTCAAATAATTCTAAAATCAGACATCTCTCACAGAGCCTTTCCCAATAAGCTGGACCAAGATGGTGATTTTCCACCCCACCCCCCACCTCCCGCCAAAACCCTTGTCTGGGCTTGCCATTCACACAACCACACCAAAACCTCTTGCACCATTGTTTTATTTATTCCATTTCACTAATTAACGCATTTGTTATTTGTCTCAGGCTGGTTTGCCCAGTCGTAGCTGTTAGTCTGCATCAGTGAGTTCCATCTTACACTGCAAACTTTTAGAAGAAGGAATCTTTTCATCCTTGATTACAGCTACTAACAACAATGTTCTGCTTTCAGATCAAAGATATTTGATCTTGGTTCTGGCCTACAGTCCAGGAGACAGCAGAACTGAAGTGATGCCTTTAGCTCCCATAGTACGTATGTCAACTAAAGGAAGGAAAAGGAAAGCCGAGTGAAACCCACATTTTTAACGACCCTTTCTCTGTGTTTTGTGCCCTGTGTTTGGTGCTTTAAACGTAGCATTTTAGGGATTCTCTCCTGAACTCAATGAGGAAAGTGTCACTGTTCTCATTTTCATGACGAGGCTCAGAGAGGCTAAGCAGTACACCTGAAATCAAACCATGAGTTCTGGAACCAATATTCAAGTCCACGTCTAACTGAATATCTCCGCTCCTTGTGGTCTCCCTAAGCATCTATAGCGGGTACTGTTATTCACCACCCTTGTTTAGAATGGAGAGCCTCAGAGCTTTCTCTAAATGTGTATGTTGATCACAGGGAAGGAGAATGGCAGTGAAAATTGATCTCTTCTACTAGAAAATTAATTCAGTATACACACCTTACTGGCCATGGGTGGGTAGTTTCATATAGGTGCAAGAAAAATCGCAAATGCAATGAAATGTGTACAGACATTCCGTTTTTCCCCATGAAGATTCTAAGGACTATTTTCATAGAGAGAAGTCGTATGGATCATAAGAACAAATTTGGGACCCAATTCTTTCCTACATGATGGTAAGAATGGATTGCTCTGGGGAAAGGTAACAGGCTACTATGTATGAATTAAAAACCTTTCAAGTGTCCCTTTTTCTGCACATTGCCGGGCTTGTAAAGTTCTTCTACAGCCTATCGTAGTGGACCCAGGTAGTGCACAGGTGTGTGGAAAGGGTTTGAGGGAAGATTCCATTAAGGCCACAGTGAAAGGCTTTTTGCTTCCTGATCGTTAGCAGCTGAGAGCACAATCAGGCCACGTAGACGGAGTGCCGTTCACTCCAGATGAGGCTGTTTCTATCATCTGTCAAGTCTTTCCTCCTAGTCCTGCTTCCCTCTTGACCACTCCAATGGGGATGGAAGGCTTGGGGGCAGGAGGACACAGAGCAGGAAGCAACGACTCTCTTGACCTACTCCTGCTGATTTCACCTTTGGTTTTTCAAATTTTAAAAAGTCTATTTTTTATTTTAAAATGAAAATGATATAAAACACTTCAGCTACTGTTAAATTTTACATGCAGTGTGAATGAATTTAGTCTTTTTCTTGATATCATGTTTGATAGGAAAACAGGAGGATGTTGGCCAGGGACAGGACTGTACAATATGTGTGTATGGATGAGGGAGTGGAGGTGGCGGAGGCGGGATTTAGAAAGTAGCCTTGAGGTCTGGAGCTCCAGTTTCCCTTGATTATTGGGGGCAGAACTTGTCGCAGAATAATGGCACGTGGTTGAGCATTCTCCCAGTAGCCGGGAAGGACACAGTCCAAAAGAGATATAGTGTGGGCCTTAAAGAGGAACCATATATATAATTTTGTTTTCTAGGAGCCACATTTTTTAAAAAGGTAAAAAGAAACAGGTGCAACTGAATTTAATAATATGCTTCATTTAACCTACTCTACCCCAAATATTATCTTTTCAACATGTAATCAATTTTTTTTTAAGATTTTATTATTTTTTTCCTTTTTCTCCCCAAAGCCCCCCAGTACATAGTTGTATATTCTTTGTTGTGGGTCCTTCTAGTTGTGGCGTGTGGGACGCTGCCTCAGCCTGGTTTGATGAGCAGTGCCATGTCCACGCCCAGGATTCGAACCAACGAAACAGTGGGCTGCCTGCAGCGGAGCACGTGAACTTAACCACTCAGCCACGGGGCCAGCCCCAACATGTAATCAATTTTTAAAAGTTAATTAGATATTTTACATTTTTACATTCATTGTTTTAATGTGAAGTCTTCAGAGTCCAATTGTGTTTTACATTTGTAGCACATCTTAATTCAGATTAGCCACATGCCAAGTGCTCAATAGCCACAAGTGACTAGTGGCTACCATATTAGACAGCACAGATCTGAAGAGTTATTTCTTCTGCGACTCCATGACTACTTCTGTCGTTTCTCTCCAGCCAAAATTCGAAAGACCATTGCAGTACAAATATATCACATATATATTGCTGCGTAACAAACTACCTCACAACCTAGTGATTTAAAACAACAGTTATTTACTTGCTCACTAATTTATAGGTCAGTAAATTGGACTGTGCTGCACTGGAACAGCCAGTCTGGGCTCTGAGTGCTATTGGCAGAGCAAATTCATGTTGTTGGGCCTTGGCTAGGACAGCTGCGCTGTCTGGGTCTCTCTCCATGTGTTCATTCACCCCCCCAGGGGGCTCTCTGGGGCTTGTTCACATGATGAAGGAAGAATCCCCAGCAGCATGAAAGGGTAAGTGCCAATGTACATTTACTTTTCAAACCATTTCTTGCATCACATTGCCAATATCCCTTTGACCAAAGCAAGTTGCATGGCTAAACTCAGAATCAATGTGAGCTGGAACTACATAAGGGCATGGGTTCAGGGAGACGTGATTCATTGGGGCCATTTCTATAACAATCTACCATACCATACTTTAACGAATATATGCTACATTGTACTTCATGCTCCCCATATGAACAACTTTTTATTTTGGAAATATAGGTTCTTAGTGTGCCTTGATTACTGTGGTAGCCAGCCTTGAAATGATGTCCAATGATTCTTGCTACCTGGTTGTTATGTCCCTGGGTACTCCCCTCCAACACTGAATAGGGTAAACTATGTAATCAATAGGATACTGTGGAAATGACAGAGTGTGAGTTCAAAAGCAAGGTCACAAAAGGCATTACAGCTTCTGCCTTGCTTCTTTGGATCACTTGCTTTGGGAAAGTCAGCCACCATGTTGGTAGGACACTCAACCAGCTATATAAAGAGATCCACATGATGAGGAATTCAGGCCTCCTACTGATGCCCAATACTAACTCGACAGTTACATGAGCAAATCATCTTAGAAGCAGACCCTCCAGCCCCACTCAAGCCTTCAGAAGAGACTGCAGCCCCAGCTAGCTGACACCTTGACTGCAAACTTATGAAAGATTCTGAGCCAGAACCACCAGCTAAGCCATCCCAAATTCCTGACCCACAGGAAGTAGGAATTCTAAATTCATGTCTGTCATATTTTGATGACATTGAAAAATTAAATTTGTCTTAGATACCAAATCTAAAGGTGAAATATAATTTTACATAAAGAATATTTAAAATAAAAAATAACTGAATAACCAAATTTCACATCTTGTGCCACACATATCCAGCATCAGGAGATGTATAGTTCCCTCTAGCAAATGAAAATAACAAATCTTTACTTTGGTTTTTATGCAAAAGAGAGGTATTTTAAATTTAGGGGAGTTAAGGAATTTAGCTGAACAGCATGTCCATGGGGACTTCTAAATTTTCTTCAAACAAATCCTAGATATAAAAATGGCTTATGGAGATTCCCTTGGGAATTCCCCTAAATCCTACTTTACTGCTTGGTATGTGATGTGCTCTCAATAACATTGAGTCATTCGAGATTTAGGCAATACAGTGTTGCATTGCTTTTGCCTGCCACTTCTATCTCCACCTTCTTTTACAATGTCAGGAAACTCATATACAGATGCAAATGGTCTTCAGAATTATAAAATCTGCCCATATACTGAAAACTTAGGTTTCCAAACATCTAAAACCATGTAGTTTCATCTTCTTTACCTTCAACAAGATATACTCCACCTTGAGGCTTCCTTTCAAGTACTGTCATAGCTATTAAAACAAAGCCTAAACTTGGAGAGTATGTCAACTGCCAACAAATGAGTTTATATCGTAGACTTACTTTTGTAATACTCTTGATAGTACAACCTCTTCTCTCACTTTATGTCTCTTTTTCTGCTTTTTCTGATGCTTTCTTTTTGCTCTTAAGAGGGATCTGTCTTTTATACCTTGGGTATCCTGTTTCCTCTTTAGGAGAGACTTCTAAATCTTGAGAAATTAAAATCCAGTTAAGGTATCTGTGGCTATGTATTGCTACCTTATTTATCTAATCCTAACCTTAAAGTAGTCATACTTTTGTTTTCTTTGGAAACTTCTGATGCTTCTTTTTCAATGTTGTCTTTCTCAACCATTTTCTTTATTTCTGCTCTGGGAGCTAGGCATTCTGCATCTTTCTACAGATAGAAGAGCTATTTCTCTTCCTCTTTCCCCATTCAAATGTCAGGCAAGCTGGATACTTCAACTTCAACTCGCATTTTTTTTTCTTTGAGGATGCCTTTTGGAGCTCAGCAACTTCTACTTTGGAACCCTTAGTTGTGGTTCTGGATCTTTTCGTTTTACTCACTGCTTGTGTCTGTATTCGACTCTTTGGCCCAGATATATTCTTCCCTCTTCATTCAACCTTTCTTCTTCTTTTTCGTTTCTTCTGTAACAGTACTATCATGAGTTTCATTTTACTTCAGCTATACCTACTTAACGTTAAATAAAGACCTCACCAGCTACCCTTCGGGTAGGAATGGGAATTTTACTTTTTAGGAATATACCAGATTTTCTTGTTGGTTCTTCTGGTAGATTGTTAAGAAACTGAAATGGTTGCCAAAAAGTTTGTTATTATTTATATCAGCTTGCTAAATTTTTTTTCTTTTTTTTCTTTTAGGTGCTGGGCTTACCTCAACAGCTGTTACTACTTGTTCTTTTATTCGAAATTCCACAAAGTCAAATCCCATTGGATCCCCAGTAGACTTAAAATGTGGTAGAATTATCTAAACAACACTGCTACATTTCCAAAATATTCTTTCAATCCAGCTACAATTAACAGTTTTTGGAAAGTAGTTCCTATTAGATAGATTAGCAGCAGTGTTAAATATACAAGAATTTGATAACTATATAGACTAAGCTTTTCACAAATCCTGTATCTTAGAAGATCAATAAATTTTAACTTGAATGTTAACTATATATAATCTATATCTACATCTACTATCTATCTCATATATATGTCTGTGTGTGTGTGTGTATATATATCTCCTAAGCAGGTAAATATTTTTAGTGTTTTATTATAGGTGGTACGTGGAGATTAAGAACTCAACTTTTAGCGTCAAATGGAACTGGAGCTGAATGCTGGCTCCGTCATTTACTAACGTAACTTCTCGGAGCTTTGATTGCCTCATCTCTCAATGGAGATGGTAACGCATACCATGTGGATTGTTGTGAGGATTACATGAGGTAACAGATATAAAGCGCTTAGCATTGCACCTGCGGTGTCTGCCATTATCTTCCTTGCTGGGCTATGCTATATGTGTTTCTTGATCCTTCCACGCGGTGCATTTGTTTTGTGCTAGAAAAGACGCCTTCACAGTGGGAAATTTATTCCAGTATTGCACTGATGGTCTAATAGCAACTTTGTGCTCCTGGGTACAATTACCATTCTTTCTATCTGTAAAGTAAACCCCAAAGAAGTTGAAATATTTAATTAATTATTAAAGATTCTTTCATAAAACAGAGTTATTTTTTAAAATTAGACAAGCTTATTCCAGTTGTCAATTTTACATATCACATGAAATCCAGACTCTCCCTCTTTGGAATACGTGGTCTGGCAGAACTTAATTGCAGGCTCAGTCTGGTCACACCTTACACTGAGCTTTTTATCATTTATTTATTCGTTCATTTAATAAACGAATGAGTGACGCCTCAAAACAATTCATTGTAAAGAGTGGATGTGCCCAACCCAACCCCAAACCCAGCTGCGGTTCTGTCTTTTGTCTACAAGTTGCCCAGACCTTGTCTGATGCCACCTCGATATGGAAGAAAGGGGTGGGAGAGTTCGTCAAGAGAGGGTGTGCCACTTGGGCAGCCCGCATTTCCTCCATTTGACACAGAAAGGATACATGAGTTTCCTGTGGGTTTTGCAGACAGCTCAGTAGCTGGCTGGACTTAAGCTAGCTTCAGGTACCCAACCCAAGGTTGCTGTTCTAGTTGCAGGGGCAACTCTAGGAGCTATGGTGGGGACAGTGGGCGAGGAGAGCTCAAACTTGAGCCTGAGCCAGACCTCCATGCTTGAAACTGTGCAGGAGAGAAGGCCATCTGGAGGCTCATCTGGAGAACCCATAGATGTGTCCAGTATGTGGATCCTGTCGTACAAATGGTTGGACTGTGAAGAAGCTACAGCGATCCAGACAGAGGAGACTACCTCTCACCCTGGGCAGCCCAGCAAGGAGCTGCCCCTGCCTGCTCTGCTCTCTCTCCTGCCTCAACGCCGTAGGCCACGTGCAGAGCAGAGGGAGAGGGAAAGTGTTTGCAGACCACGCCCCCATCTCCTGTGTTGAATTGCCGGCGGAAGGGGAGAGGAGCTTTGAGTGAAACATAAAGTTAATATTTTAAAAAGAAAACTTTTAAATATGGAAAATATCAAACATGAAGATAGAAAGAATAGCCTAGTGGCTCCCACCAACCAGCTTCAATAATTGTGAACTCACAGCCAATCTCGTTTCGTGCATACCCTCCAACTTTCCCACTCCAAATTATTTTGAAACGAGTCCCAGATATTATACTATTTCACCCATAAATATTTTTAGTATACATCTCCAGGAGATAAGGACTTTAAAATAACCATTAGAGTCCTGAATATTATCAAATATTCCCCGATTGTGTCAGACTTTTTTTTATGGTTTATTTGAATCAGAAACTGAATAATTCCATACATTGCAATTGTTTTTGATGTCTTTTAAGACTTTTAATCTATGGTTTCCTCCTCCTACTACTTTTTTTTCTTGTAATTTATTTATTGAAGAAACTTGGTTGTTTTTCCTGTAGAGTTTCCCACAGTCTGGATTTTGCTGATTGCTTCCATGTGACGTTGTTTAACATGTTCCTCTGGTCCCGCATTTTCTGTAACTTGGTAGTTAGATCCAGAGGCTTGATCGGATTTAAACTAGTTTGAGTCTTTGGCAAGACTATTTCATAGGTGACGGTATGTTCTGACTCAGGAGGAATGTAATAATCGATCATCCCTCTCTTTTTTAAATTGTGGTAAAAAAGTATATAAAATTTACCATCTTAGCCATTTTTAAGTGTACAGTTTAGTAATAAGTACATTCACATTGTTGTATAGCCAATCTCCAAAACTTTTTCATCTTGCAAAACTGAAATTCTCTGCCCATTAAACAATAACTCCTCATTTCCTCCTCCAGTCAGCCCTTGGCAACCACCATTCTACTTTCTGTCTGTATGAACTTGACTCCTCTGGATACCTCATGCAAGTGGAATCATATAAACTATGTGTCTTTTCGTGACTGGTTTATTTCACTTAGCATAATGTCTTTATGGTTCATCCATGTTGTAGCATGTGTCAGAATTTTCTTCCTTTTTTAGGTTGAATAATATTTCATTATATGTATATGCCACATTTTGTTTATCCATTCATCTGTCAGTGGACACTTAAGTTGCTTCCGCCTTTTGGCTATTGAGAATGCTGCTGCTATGAACATGAGCATACAAATACCACTTCGAGAACCTGCTTTCAATTATTTTGAGTATATACTCAGAAGCGGAATTGTTGAATCATATGGGAATTCGGCTTTAAAATTTTTTGAGGAACTGCCATACTGTTTTCCATAGCGGCTGCACCATTTCTCATTCCCACCCACAGCACACCAGGTTTCCAATTTCTCCACTTGCTTGCCAACACTTATTTGTTTTTTGTTGTTGTTTTTTGTTGGTAGTAGCCATCTTAATGGTTGTGTGGTGATGTCTCATTGTGGTTTGATTTGCATTTCCCTAATGATTAGTGATATTGATTAGTGATATTTCATGTGTTCATTGGCCATTTGTGTATCCTCTTTGGATGTCTATTCAAGCCTTGTCAGATATACAATTTGTAAATATTTTCTCCCATTTCACAGGCTGTCTTTTCACTGTTCATTGCGTCCTTTGATAGACAGAAGTCTTTAATTTCGGTATAGTCCAATTTGTTTATTTTTACCTTTGTTGCTGGTGCATTTTGTTTTATCCAAGAAATCCTTGCCAAATCCTAAGTCACGAGACTTTTCCCCTGTTTTCTTCTATAGCTGTCTCTCTTTCAGTCACCACTGATGATCATTGCCAAGAACAATGATTTCATCAGAGGTCCCAATATGCCAGTTCAGCCCTTCCTCATGTATTAGCTGGAATACTTCTACAGAGAGAAATTTCCCATCGTCAATTACTTGGTTATCCTGAGGCTCATTTTAAACACAGAAAATTTATTGTTTCTATTTACAAGTTGTCAAAATAATATGTTGGTGCATTAGTATCCTCAAAAGATGACCAATGAGTTGAGATTATTTTTTAGTCTCATTATGAACTTACAAATTTAATAATTTTGATGTGTTTGATCCACTGTAGTTATTATTTTTTTATTCTTTTTCAAATGTTTCCATCCTTAGACGGAAGGAGATTCCTCAAGTTGGCTCCTGAATTCTTTTGGCATGGCCCCAGAATTCTTTGATCGAATCCTTGCTTTCTGGTATTATAAAATGTTTTAGGCCCATCTTACACATTTCCTGCCACAGACAGAGAATTGGCCATTAAGATAATATTTCAATATGAACAGTGCTAAGATTTTAAAATCTAGAATGAGACTGCTTTAATAATCTGGACATTGTGCCATTAGACTGAACTATCCTGAGAGCCTCAACTATCCACAACAGCATAATTGGGCGGCCATGGGAAAACGTTAAATGATTTCATGTTTATACTCCTAATGACTTGAAAATTCTCAATAAACTGGTAATAGGCATGCAAGTGGAGAGCTCGAGGAGGCTACTGAAGTCATAATTTTAGAGCTTAGTGGGAAAGTCCAGGCTGAAGGCACAAATTTGGGAGTTATCCAAATAGATTTGTGTGTAAATCAAAGGGATGGATGAGATGAGCTAGGAAGAAAATGTTGAGAGAAAAGAGAAAGCCTGAGGTACACTGACATTTAACCATTGAGAAGAGGTGGAGCCAGCAAAGGGATCTAAATGTTTAGTGAATTAGGAGGAAACCTGGAAATTAAAGTGGTCTTGCAACCAAGAGAAGAGTGTATTTAAAGAAAGAGGTCAATTGTGTCAAAGAGAGAGGTTGAGAGAGAGAAAGTCAAAAAGGCGACCCTTGGATCTGTCAAAGTGGAAGTCGTTGTGACATTGACCAGAAGGGCTGCTGAGGATTGGTGGGGATGGAGGCATCAGTGGGGTGGGCTGCGGAGATGGACTGTGTCCTCAGGGAGGCTGCAGAGTAGCGGGTGCTCACTTAACCTAATGCCACCAAGCGAGAGGACAAGGGGTCTCATTACCAAAGGCCAGAACTGTACGCAAGGAAGCAGAGCTCCATATTTGAGCGGACGGCCTGGAGGAGAAGGGGGCGGCAGACCATAGGCAGACCAGACTCACTGCTTATCTGCTTATTGTTTTTCAATTGTGGTAAAAAAAAAAAAAAAATACGTGGTATAAAATTTACCATCTTAATCATTTTTAAGCACACCGTTCAATAGTGTAAAGGATATTCACATTGTTGTGCAACAGATCTCCAGAAATTTTTCATCTTGCAAAACTGAAACTCTATTCCTATTAAACAACAGCTCCCCATTCCCTCCTCCCTTCAGCCCCAGGCAGCCACCATTCTACTTTCTGTCTCTGTGAATTTCACTACTGTAGGTATCTCACGTCAGTTACCTGCTTATTTAAGAAGGCTGAACTCAGATCCCAGAGAGCTAAGTGTGTGAAGGACATTACAGAAGGATATCCGGATGCACAGAGAAAATGTAAGTGCAGGCTAGCAAGGCCCAGATTAGGGGAAGTCCAGCAAACCAAGCACAGCATTTTGGGAACGCAGAGATAAAGCAGGGACTACTGAGTGAATGGGCTGCTTCCCCAGCTTGCAGCTGCCGGAGCAATGAGCAAGGGAAACCTGAGGATGGACTGGGAGGGAAATAAGATTCCAGTGCCCCGCACAGGGAGAAGCACCAGCAAGTGGCTGTCGTGACCCCATTAGGGAGCAGAGAGCTGCAGAGTCGCTTCAGCAGCATCTGGAAAAGGCTCAGCCGAGAGGGCTCAGCTTAGTGAGCCCCTCCTTTCAAATGAAGACTGAATGGTGAAACAGCAGGTTGAAATCGAAAACAAATGTTTCTACCAATCCTGACTTGAAGCATGATGTTGCTGTGTCGACAGCACAGCTCAAGGCAGTCCCTCTGTTTCGGAATAGGTGCTCAGTCCTCCTATAGCTATGTTCCCAGGGAATTAGGGCTGTGTGGCCCTTTCGAAAGAGAGGCTACATCCAGCCCACTTAGGCCAATCTTTTAAAAGGCTTAAAGATCGTCTGAAGCGAAGGTGCCAAATGTTGCAACCAAAGTCTCAGATTTTCCAGTCCTGGTGCAATATTGTGGGTGACACAGACTGAGTAACTAAGGGTTACTTCCGTAAAAGGCTGTATTACAGGGAAGTGGTGACAGGAGAATTCACTTTTTCATTCAATTTACTCATATGATAATGGTAATTTTGAATTTTAGCCGCCATACCAACTGACTAACATTCAGTGTTGAAGACTTTTTTATTTTCATTCCTGGTGATTTACCTGGGATGCAGGAGCCCCGGATTTGCGTCCCAGTCATGCCGCCCTACAGCTGTCTGACCAGGGCTAGCTCACTCCGATTCTATGAGCCTCTACACAGCTCTCTGACGAGAATAAACAACACCTACCCTACAGAACTGTTTTATTAAATGAAATTGTACATGTGAAGTTAATTTATTAACCGCATATTACCACAAGTTTAGATTTTATTTTATCCTTAAAAATATGTATTTTATCAAATTATCAATAAAGTCCTCCAATGGCTTCCCATTGCCCTAGAATGAAAGTCAGCCTGCCTGAGTCTGTGATTTGCCTCTGCCTAATCCTCTGACCTCGTTTCTTACCCCTCTCTTGCTCACTTTCACACACACATTCTCACCGTACTGAACTAACTTATTTCTGTGTCTTAACCATTCCAATATTATTCCTGCCTCAGGGCCTTTGCACTTGCTCTCCCTCCTGCCTGGAATTTCAATCCTTCTCCCCACTCGGGTCTGAACTTAGATGTAATTTCATCAGATTGGTCATCACATCTAAAGTTGTCCCCTGGCCTGTTGACAGTCTCTGTCACAGTAACCTATTTTATTTTCCCTATAAAATGATCATGCTCTTATTTATGTATGTTTTACTTATTTATTGTCTATGTTTCCCACCAAAAGAGACATAAGAACAGAATTTTGTCCTATTTACTTCTGTATCTCTCACCTAGAATAGTGCCTGGCTCACAGGAGGAGTTTAACAAATATTTGTAGAATAAACTAATTACTGCTAGGGAAATTCTTTATGTTGGGTTTTAAATTAGCAACATTCATGGAAGCAAAATAAATTTCAAACTTAATAATTTTACATCATAAAAATCTAGTTCTTCAGGGTTATGCATTTTTTAATCAAAAATTATATTTGTATTGAACTTATTATTTTGTAATCTACTTTTTCATCAATGACACTGAGTGTCTCTTCTATGTATTTCTAAAGGCGAGACGTGGATGGACCACAGTGTGTTTAACCAGCTACCTGTGGTGCACACACTGAGGAAGCCTGGGTTAAAGGGCCACTGAGAAGGATCCCAAATTTCTCTCCCTCCCTCAGCGAGGCTGTGACAATTTATGCTCCTACCAACGATGCAAAAGAGACCCATTTTCCTAAACTCCTGCCAATACTGAATTTTATCATTAATGAAAGAAAACAAAATGTTTGCTAATTTGATAATTGAAAGAGTGTCTCATTGTTGCTTTATTTTGCATTTCTTTAATTATTTGTGAGTTCCAACTGGTTTTCTTTGCTTTTTTAAGGTGTCATATTTCTTCCCTTAGGAATTGTCTCTTCATTCTTTTGTTGGGACTTTTTTTTTTTTAAAGATTTTATTTTATTTTTTTATTTTTTCCTTTTTCTCCCCAAAGCCCCCTGGTACGTAGTTGTATATTCTTTGTTGTGAGTCCTCCTAGTTGTGGCATGTGGGACGCTGCCTCAGCGTGGTCTGATGAGCAGTGCCATGTCCGCGCCCAGGATTCGAACCAACGAAACACTGGGCCGCCTGCAGCAGAGCGCGCGAACTTAACCACTCAGCCACGGGGCCAGCCCCTTGTTGGGACTTTTTGGTGGTTGTTGTTGATAATTTTCTACCACAGTATTCATCTTTTATTGATTTGCAAGAGCTCTTTTTGTATTAAAGCGATTAACCTTTGTCACATATTGAGATTTTTTCCAATATGTTGTTTGCCTTTTAATTTTGGTTTGGAACCTGAGGCCATACAAATCTCTAGCCAGGCTCGTGTCCTGGAACCTAAGCCAGCCGGAAGGGAAAGCTCATTTCAGTGAGATCTAAGTCCCAGCACAGCAGGCTTGGGGTCCTGGACAGCACGAAGCCAGGCGCTGGTGTCTGAGGTGTCAAAATAGTTCAGAACTAAAGATTCCCAGAGCAACCTTTCGAACAACCAGCTACTATTTACTTGCTGATGGGCTTATGGCGTACCTTCCACCTCTGACCCAAAGGTGTTTAAACATTAAATAGGAACTTTTAAAGATCCAAAGGAATGAAGCGATAATGGTGAAATAACAAATATCATAAATTAGAAAAAAATTTTTTTTCAACTACTTTAGTTGCTTTTTCCATAAAGCAGTCTTTCCCTGCCCTCTCAGAAGGCCAGTGTGCAGTAGTGGTCAGACCATGGAGAGAGGTTCCAGGGAGGCATATTCATTGTGTATGTTTGTGTGTGTGTGTGAAAGGGGAGGAGAGTGCATGATATTACCTTCCATCTTCAAATGACCATTTTTGATAAAGTGCTTTCCGGATAAACACGTAAGGGGGCATCCTGAGACAGGTGAGGCGGCCTCTCAGCGCAGCAGGATTGCCAGCACCCCATGCCCATCTTTTGTTGAAGACGCCCGGAGGGCGGGTGGACCTCTACTTGGTCCCATTGAACTCCTCTTGGAGCGTAAACTGGCCTCTCCGGCTTGCTCACCCTGGGCAGTGCTCCCCTCGCCCCCTTTTCAGTTCTTGGGATCCCCTCTCTGCCATATCCTTTGGTTCAAATAAAGGCTGCTGCTGCTGTGACCTTTCCGCCAGCCCGGGGCTTGTTTCCCAAACCTCTCCTCAGCCTGTCTTGTCTGTACCCTCATGTTCCTTTCTGCTGGTTCTGCTCTGTGTCAAGAGTGTTGGAGAAGGGGGAAGAAGATGAGTTATGAGGTGGTGGGCAGGAGGAATGTGAGGAAATAAACAGCTAAGGCTCCAAGACTGATTATTCCCCTGGGGAGATTCTCGTTTTCGCCTGCTCCCTGGGGGTCTTACTGACACCCGGGAATCCCCCAGTGCTGGGCAGGGGCCTTTCCAAGGCAGGAAAACCTGGGAGCCTCAGCCATGTGGAACCTAGAGCGGTGAGGAACCGTGGCAACTTCCAGCTGTAGGACGGCACCTCAAGGGCAGCGTCTCAGGCCAAATATGGTTCCCTTCAGGAAGCATGTGACAGAGCGGTCAAAGAGCGTCCTAGACACGGTGTGACATAAACACTAGACATGAGCATTTTAACAAGAATGTGTGTTTTGACAGAGGCTGAAGTTTCACACGCACCAGGTATTCCTACATAAATCCCCAGCCTTCACGCTTCTGTTAACTGTCCCGTGCATCCAACTCTCTTAGTCTTGTTGTAGGGTTTGCAGGTGTGTGTCTACAAAGTTTAACAGAGCTTCAGAAAGCTTGACTGTGTAATTAATCCACCTTTCCTTAATCAGAAGATCTGTTTAAAACACAGATATTTTTCACTGTCCATGTTCCATTCCGTCCTCTTGCTTGCCATTTCCCATAGAATCCAGTTCGTCAGCCCCTATTCATTAGGTGTACGTGTTTCCATCTGTGCCCCAGCAACAACCCAATCCCAGTAGTTCACTGGGATTTGCTGCCTTATTGTCTGTCACTCGTGCCCTGGGGCATGGCAGTGTTTCGCATTGTTTTGCTTTTAGGTAAAATGAGCAAGGTTTTGTCTGCTCGTATTTCTTTTAGCAGACACGTAGTCGGATGTCTGGGAGAGATACACGATGACCTGCTGAAACTCCTCCATCACCAGCTCTTCAGATGCCACAGAGCCAACCCTTGTGTCTTGCTACATAACAATCGTGAAAGTGAAACCAATCTTACTGTCAACTGTACGGAACACAACTTGATGTGACAAGAACTTGTAGCCGAAACATGACTTTAACCCGGTCAAAAGTATTTTATTGAGAAACTACTATGTGCCAATCATCAGTTGAGATTCAGAGAAATCTCAAGTAGTAGAGACTGAGATAGGTAGAACTGGCAGGAAAGGAAAACATTTTTCTGATGTTAATCTTTCTTTAGATAAGCGGGTCTTAGCTTTTTCGAGTTCTTTAAAATAGGAACCACTCACGAGGGGGCAGTCTACAAATATTTCCCCAACCAGCCTGCTCTGCTCCCCCGATTTCTCAGATCACTCTCTCATCTTTAGGGCCTGTCAAGACCTGGTTAAAGAAACACCCAGAGGCAGAAGGACGTCAGGCACAGAATAGAGCACCATTTCACCAAAAACTCATCGACTTCCCCACTTTGTCTATTTTTTTCCTCATTTCCTTTGTACATTTTTCCTTAATCTCTAGTGTGTTTTCCACCCTACGGCATTTCCAACAATTCCATCCATCTCCCCTGCCAACAGCATCTTTGGTATTTATAAAGTTTGTAGTAATGCCACAAGTGAAATTAGATTAGAACAGAGTGTCTATTTGACAAACCAAGAAATTTCAAAACCCTTGCCAGCCAAACTCTCTTATTGAAAGTCATCTTTGTTATGATGTCTTTTATGATCTCTTAAAGTTCATAGAGTTTGTATTGGGATTTGACTTGTAATAGCCCTGGAATGTGGCATCAGGTTCCATTTTATATGGTAAATTCCAGAAAACTAAAGACCATAATATATGGTTTTGGTGGCCTGCTTTGAAGAGTGACATGGGCACTTAGGTGCTAAATACATGCTATTTGAGGATACGGTCCACGGGAAATTGGCTTAGATCACATTTATTCACCTGTCTTGGTATGTTAGTGTAGGGAACTGTGCAGGTAAAGGTCCTTGCCTTCATCTCTTAACATATTCAATATGTGCTGACGGTTTTTGTAGTGACGTCAATACCTAACGAGTACTTACAGATCCAGGGCAATCTTCCAAGCACTGACTGGGAACCAGTAGAAATGGCCTGGATCCTGCACTCTGGGTGCCTGATTCAGTACGGAGTCAACCACAGGTGCTCAGACACCACAGCGCCAGCAGAATGTGGCAACCATCATGAGAAATGTGTAAGGCCATGTGGCAGGAGTCCCTGGGTGGGAGAGGCCCCTTCAGTGTGTGAGGAGGGCCAGCTTTGGGGATGAGCAGGTAAAGTGGGATAGGGGGAGATGAGAAGCGGAGGCCACAGCTGCCATCGGGGCACTTCCGTTGTGAGGCTGGTGAGAAGGGCCTGATGGGGCAGGGAAGGGAGAGGAACACAGAGAAGAGAGATGTCAAAGGACTTGTGTGGTGAACGGATGCAGAATGAGAAGAGGCTCGGCTCTCAGTAAGAAGAGTCATAACAACCACCCTTTATCGAACATTCAACACGTACCAGGCACTTCACTTTTCATACAGCAGTTCTAAGTAAATCCTCCTGCCCCCTCGCCCCACCCCCGCCAGTTTACAGATCAGGACATTGAGGCCAAAGTCACCCAGCGACTGCAGGTCAGAACTGGGATCTAACCCGGCACGTGTGACCCCAAGGCGGTGTTTTCTTCACTACCTCATGTTGTCGAGAAACCGTGAGAACGGTGATTTCCAAGGCGAATGGAAACAGGAATTGGTTTTAGAGCACCGCCACGGTATCATATCTGTTTACTTATGTGTCTAGTCCATTCATTCTTTCACAAATTCTCCTCAGTAATTGGTTTGTGCAGTGCTGCTAGGGCGCAGAGTCCTGGTCCCCAGCATTGCCTGGCAAGCATATCTGAGCACAGGACACTGTCCCAGCCGCTGAGTCTTGTGACAATGTTGACTTAAGCAGAAATGCAGACACCACCGTGTGCTCACTGAGAAGCCAGGGGAATGTAGCCCACGAAACCTTCCCCTAACTCGCTTTCTTCCCTTTCCCAAGCCAGGGTGGGAGGCCTCGAGGCGCCCGGGGTTCTTCATCACACTTCCTGCATTTCATGAGAGCTGGATCTTGGATGGGCCCAAAGCCCTCGCCAGCTTTGCCCTGGTGGAATGTTCCCTCCCCTGCCGTCGGCCTCCCAGGCTGCGATTGCTTCACTTTCTGCCTGCAGCGCGGTGGACCCCCAGGCCAGGCGGCCCTCTGACACGGCCAGGCCCTCTGCAGCTTGGACGTGGCATTTTTCATCGTCCCTGGGTTGCTTTTCCTCTCTTTGAGAGCACAGCCTGGACTATTCCACCTCCCAGGCCCCTGGAATCTAGCACATCCCGTGCCACAGCATCATTGCATAATCCATCTCTCCCCCTGAACGGGGGGCTCCTTGAGGGTTGAACTGTGTCTAATTTAGCTGAAAACCGTGGGTCCTGGGAAAAGATTTGGCACCTGGTGGCATTCCATGCATATTTGTTGAGCGAATAAACAAACACAGAGCATTTGGTGAGGTAAGGGCAAGCCCTCCAAGGGGACAGGCTTGCAGGCTGTTTGGATCCATGCCACCAGAACTTCGGGGGAAATTCAGGCCCAGGGATAGATCTCTGCAAACACAAATATTGAGAGAATATCTGAACCACTGAAGGAAACGCAGGTGAGAAAAGAGTCGGACATCCCAGGACGGTCCAGAGGGTGAAACGTGCATCCAAACACTTCTAGATTATCAAGCAGATTATCCTGACAGCTGCAATGCAAGCAGAGGCTTTATTTTCTAGCAGAACTTAGTAGTTAGTGCTGCACTAAATACATTTGCTGGGGAAGTTGAATCAATATGACTCAACACTGGGGAGAGGAGGAAAGGCCAGGGAATTCACATCCTATTTTAGCGCAGACTTGTCCTGTGCCACTTCACGTCACTGTCCTACAGCTCGGTGATGTGGTTGTTCTTCTCATTTTAAAGACAAGGAAATTTAGTCTCAGAGAAATTAAACAATTACCCACATCACTGGAAAGTGAAGTCTGGTATCTCAGACTTCAAAGAGCTGGCTCCTCTTCATTCGAAGCTTTAAGTGAGGTCCTCCCGTGGCGCCGGCTCTTCTGTTGTCTGCCCATCTCAGCCAGGCGCTGGAGAAACCTCAGCTCATTTCAGCTCAGGGCGGGGACAGAAGTTCCAAGGCCCTTGGGGATGTTACCTCCTCTGCTCTTAGGTCCAATGCTTTCTTGTCGATGTCAAGACAATCTCTACTCGTGAGTCCATTTTCCCAGCCCTACTGATGACTCTGTCTACCAACAGAGGCTGCACCTTCTCTGACTTCCATGGGAGTCTCCTTGAGCACAGCCTGCTGCCTTCTTGCTCTCTTTCACAAGCAGCCTCTTGACCTTTCTCCTATTCTCTTGTTTTGTGAGGCTCAAGCCATAAAAAACAAAAACAAAGCAAAAGAAAACCTTCACTAATTCGAGGCCATATAAAAACCTACTAGAATAAAACAAATGTTTTTGGTGAGTAATCCTACATGAAAAAGAGATTTAATTTTATGGCTTAATAAGTGCTGACGCGCTGGCCGGGAGATAATAGATGGTCATCACATTCATGCGTTCCCACCACCCTGCGGCCATGGAGAGAGACCTGGAGAGAAAGGCCCCAATCCCGCTGGCAGATGGGTGGGGAAGAAAGGGCCCCGGCTCCCGCTCTGCTCGGCGCTGCCTCACGCGACTGGACCAGCCTGTGACCTCGCAGAACCACCAACCACAGGACCTGCAGGAGAATGAGGGGAGGGCTCTTCGTAAACGTTAACAAGTTTTCCTTTCTAGACCCATCCGCCAGGCCTCTCTGTCTTCTAACTGATGACGTTAGTATGTTCAGATATATTTTGATTATTGTTATTTGGACTTATTTCTACTACTTTATTTTTGTTTTCTGTTTTCTATGCTTTGTCTCTGTCTCTGACTTTTTTTTCAACCTGACTTTTTACCTCTAGAGATTTGGAAATACAACATTCTATTTCTAATTATTATTATTATTTATTTTTGAGGAAGATTAGCCCTAACCTAACTGCTGCCAATCCTCCTCTTTTTGCTGAGGAAGGCTGGCCCTGAGCTAACATCCACGCCCATCTTCCTCTGCTTTATATGTGGGACGCCTACCACAGCATGGCTTGCCAAGCGGTGCCATGTCCGCACCCGGGATCTGAACCGGCAAACCCTGGGCCGGTGAAGCGGCACGTGCACATTTAACCACTGCGCCACCCGGCCGGCCTCCATTTCTAGTTCTTTAAGGGTTCTCAAGTTTGAGTGTGCCCCAGAGTGTCCTGAAAGACTTCCTAACACAGGTCTCTGGGCTCCACATACAGAGCTTCTGACTTAGCAGGTAAGAGGCGGGGCCTGAGAACTACATTTCTAATAAAGTCTCCAGGCGATGCTGCGTGAGGCCCTTCCGGGGACCACGCTTTCAGAACCACCGTGCAGAGCAAAGCTTTGTGAACTGTGGGGAGTCAAGACTCTTCTGAGTTTCTGATGAAAATTATAAATCATCTCTCTCCCCAAACTACATGTTCCCACACAACCTTGCTTTCCAGTTTTGGGATTTGTAGTCCTTCCACCCCAAGCAGATCCATGGATTCTCTGGGAATCCCTGTGTCCCTCCGGTTAAGACCCTCTACCTTAGAGGCTGGTTGTATTATTTGGGGGAACTCTGGTACTAGAACGCAGGATTGGCAGTCTTAGACTGCCACCATGTCCTGAGCAGACAACTTCAGTTCTTCCCTCCGTTGACTCAGCCGGCAGATACCGCCTGAGCACTTCGCGTGTGGCGAGCAGTGTGCCAGATGATGGGGATAAAATCCCAGCCTCCACAGAGGGCACATGGCAAGTGACAGAGATGCGGACCCACAGGCGAGGCCGCCCCGGGGTAAGTGCAGTGTCAGGAGAGGGACAGGTTAATAAAGGCAGAGTCACGAAGGCTTCCAGCCCAGGCCCTACCAAGTCCGAGGGGCACCCCCATCCCTCCTTGAGCCAAGGCCTGGAACCCAGTTGCCGAGCTCTGTGTTTATTTCAGTCCTCATTTGGTGATGTGTGTGACCGGCCTTCCCCTGCGAAGTTCCCTCTGTATTTCATCTTGGTGCTGCGTGGCTCAAACAAATGAGACACTTAAACAAGAGGGTCGTGGAAAGTTTCCAGAGAAAGTGGTGTTGAAACCAAGACCTCTATGATGATCAAGACTTAGTTAGGCCAAAGGTCATGGGGAGGGGATTAATGTGTTCCAGGCAGCTAGAACAGTATGTCAGAAGGCCTAACAATAAAAGCCCAGTTAAAGCATCTGAACTTTTTTTCCTAACAGAAAAATAAAAAAAAAGGACGTGATGTGCTGAAGGATTTTACGGAGGGGAGGGAAGAAGCAGGGCCAGCATCATGTGGCCTGTGCAGTTGCACAGGTAGTGCACTTTGGAACCTTAGGGTTTAATGCTCTGTAGTTACTGTCTTGAAGTTCTTAAGAATTTTACCTTTGAATATGTGTTCTGTAAGTGAAGTCCAATGGGATGTGGAGCATGTCAGGGGCTTGGAGCCTCTGCTCATGTGTGGTTCCAGCTCTTGACACTTCCCTGCCTCCTAGGATGTGTACTTGGCCACCTGCTGCCTGTCTCCTGGTGCCCCAGCCCTGCCTCACTCCCCCTCCCCACCCTTGCCTCACTCTAGCTTGTACCCTGCACCCAGGGAGATGAAGGTGGGAGGCACATTTTCCACCATCACCCTCTACCCCTGGCAGAAGCCTAGGTGCACACGTGTGGAAGGTTGGACACAGCCTCATGGCATCTCAGGGCAGAGCAAGGCAACGGCCATTCCCACCCCAGGCTGGCAGCCCCACGGCACACTCGGTGAGCAATCCAGAGGGGGCCTCTTGTCCACCCCTGATCCGGGTAGCAACCACATCCCAGTGTGGAGGCTGCAACCCCTTGGGAGCCAGCATCAGCCGTGGGATGGGAAAGTGGAGCGTGTGGGAAGAGGAGATTAAATTCCCAGCCCCAAGCTGGGGCCCTGCATTTCCCAGGTCCTGGCAAAAGGTTTCAATTTCATAAAGATGAACCCAGCTGCCATGTCAACAATGTGAACCGTAGGTGGGAGTGGGAGTGAGCCGAGAGCCAGAGAGGAGCTGGAACGCTGTTGCAGTAATGTAAGTGACCACGCTCTGAGCCGAGTGTCGGGGGTGGGGGAGGGCTGGATGGGACTGATGGGGCTGTCTGAATACAGAGGACTTGGAGAGGAAGGATTCAGACTAGACTTCCGACACAAGCAACAAGGAGATAAGACTGTAATTCGCCACCACAAGGAGGAAAATATAAAATGGTTGTGAGTATGGGGAAGGGCACGTGCCGCAGAAGGTGGGAAGTCAATTTTGGACACGTGTTAGAGTTGTCTCTGAACACGCAGGGAGAGATGGTGAGCTGGCATTTGGGTGTGTGAGTCTCGGAAGTGAGGTCTGCGTGGAAGCCTGAATTTGGGACTCATCAGCATATAGAGGAAGCTGGAAAATACGCAGAATGTCTGCTCAACAAGAGGCTTTCTCCAGGTTGCTGTGTTACCAAGAGAAGACGGATGATCTCTCCTGAAGTGGAGACGGCTCACTCCCACACCCGTCCCCTTCCCATGGCCCAGAAGAAAAGGTCAATGTGTGAGAAGTTTCCTAGCTCCCTCTTGCCACTATCCTCTACCTTCTCATCAAGAGGCTAATGCCCTTCTGGTGGGTCATCCTCGACCCCTCCCTGTTGTCGCCTCTCATCCTGTTAGCTTTCACATTTGCTGAGAGTTTCGGTTCTGAACTCACAGCATCCCTGCATCCCCTATGTCCTTGTGAATGATCCAGTTAGCACTCTGGCCTTGCAATTTCTTGATTTTTCACGACTTCAAAGACATTCATGACAATGGTACTCCGGCCACCACACTATGACTGGCTCAGCATGACCCTGAACAACCATGCTGCTGACCTCGTGAGCCCCACTCTCCACCCCCTAATCTTTCTGTTGGTCTCACGCTCTTGTTCTCAATACACCTCTACCTCAAATGAATCAAAACTCTATCCTATTGTCTACCCCATTTTCTCCAAACCACTGCTATCATTAGTGTCAGCGATCATATGATAAGTCACTTAAATCCCTCTCTCCCTCATTACATCAAAGGCTTTCTCCTTAGCTTTCCACCCCATCCTCTCTGTTCACACCCAATCTATCCATCAGATTGCTGGGGGCTGTTCAGTGTGCCTTTCATTTGGCTGCTGAGCATTGCTCAATAGAAACAACACTACTGTGTGGCTTGACGGCTCTCAATGTCATGCCTTCGACTTGGCTGAATCTTAGTGAGTCCATCCAGCAAATGTCCTACATGATGCCAGGCAGCTCCCTCTCTTGTTCCCGTCAGCGGTGAGGTGAGGTGGTCCTTAGTGCCGCCTCCTGCTTTCCAGTTTTCCTCTGTGTTCAGCATGCAGAAACTGCATTTTCTGTCCTACTTTAGAGGAAGGTGTGACGATGCAACATGTTCCAGCCAATGAGGTATGAGGGAGAAGTTACACGTCACTTCCAGACAGAAACCTTCAAGAGCCTGCATACGGGTAGCCGTCCGCCATCTCTCCTGCCTCTGCGATCCTGGGTGCATGGGAGGGGATGGAGCCTCAGCCAGCCTGGGCCCTGAGGAATTATGATGATATACACCCGCTTTGGACTTCCAAGCCACCTCATCACCTAGGTCACCCTGAATGACCCCTCCCAAACTTCTCTTCTCTCCTCACACTCCCACCCTAGCACTTCCCCATCCATTCTCAGAGCTTGCCTCCTGTGTCACTGGCGGCCATCAGGGGCAAAATCCCTCAACTTTGTTTTCAACCACTGAGGAACTTTCCTCTTTCTAAGTCCACCCTTCCCTCCTCCCTGCTCTCTCAGTGGAAGTGGTGACTCCACGCCCTCAGGTCCCGTGCTTCCTGCGTCTTCCAGCTCCCCACCCCCACCCACCCATCCCTGCATCCTCAGGCACATGGCTCCAACAGTAGTCTTCTCTCCCACCTATATTTCAACCTCTCTCTCTAATGGCTCATTCCTTTCAGCATCTAATTCTCAATTTTCTCCCATCTTAAAAAAAAAAGACACCGCTTTTAATCATTTATCCCTTCACAATCAAGCTTCTTGGAGAATCAATATCTTCTTCATTTATTTATTCGACTTACGTTTATTGAGTTTGTGCATTTCTGCCAGTTATTCCGCCAGCTGCTATGGATACAGAGGATGACCAAGATGTGGTCCGTATCTTCAAGGAGCTGGAGTGAGACGGAGAGAAAGACAACTAGCAGGTAACAACAACGACAGTGAGGTAAGTGTTATGCTAGAGATGAGCACGGGATGCTGTGAGAGCTGAAGTGAGAGAGAAGGGACCACTTGATTTCAGTCTGAGCAGGGCAGAGACGATCTGGAGGAGGGATGAGCTGGAAGGAGGAGGAGCAGGGAGAGTAAAGGCTGGAGGGGAGTTCAGGGAGCCAGTCATGAAGGGCTTTATATGTCACACCAAAGAGTCTAAACTTTATCCAGAAGGTTATCAGAGCCGCCTAGTGATGTTAAGCCAAAGAGTCACCTGATTAGATTTGTGTTGTTAAAAGATTCTTCAGTACTGTTTGGAAGTTGAGACAGCAATCTTGGAACGACTGGATTAAGGTGGGAGGCGGTGTGGCGAGCAGGGGAGGGATCAAGAGATCCTCAGGGAATAGAATCCAAAGGACTCTGTAATTGACTGAATACATGATATGAAAAAGAGCCAGGAGTCAGTGATGAAGACTGCCCAGTGTGGGTGGGGCCCTTCACCAAGACAAGGGTACAGCAGGAGGAGCAAACTTAATTCAGGGGAAGATACTAGCTTCACCTTCTTGTTGGCCACTCCTCAATTCACTGCAAATTGGCTTTTATCTCAACCACTCCACTGACCATGCTGTTATTAAGGTCCCTAATAACTGCCAAACAGTTGTTGACAAGCCCAACAACAAGCCCAAGTCCTTGTTTTACTTCTCAAAGGCATTGACTATTAGTGACCATCTGACTGATACTGGACAGATACACTTGGGTGTCTGGTGCCACAGCAAACACATCGATTGCTCACCCAACTTAGCATCTTCTCCCCCAAACTCACTGTTGTCACGTATTCTCCTTGGGATAAGGTACCCACTTGGGCACTACAATCCACCAGAACTCTGCGAGTCCCTCTCCTTCACCTCCCACATCCAATCAGCTATAAAATCCTGTACATGTTGTCTCCCAAATGTGTCTTAAATCTGCATCCTCCTCGTCATTCACCAAGATACCATCTTGGTTCAGGCACTCACCATTTCTCACCAGGTGATTGCAATTGTCACTTCCCTGGTCTCCCTTTCCCTGCCCTCCTTTGCTCATCCTCTGCCTTGCCACCTAAATTATCTTTTTCAAAGGAGAATCTGATTCTGTCCTACCCCTTGTTAGAAGTTTTCAATGATTTTCTTATAGCTTTCAAGACAAAATTCAAACACCTTAGCTCAGCACACAAGTCTGTCCTGATGGGACTCTTCTGATCTCTTGACCATCATCTCTTGCCTCTTCTTCACACCCCAGTGACGTAGAACCCTCTCCCTCCTCTGACCTCATCACGCACTTTCCCACCCCAGTATCTCTCCACTACTGTTCTCTTGGCTTGGAAAGTGCTTACCTCCTTTCTTCATCTAGAGCCTAAATTCTGGTTAACTCCTACTTGTCCTTTCAAATTGAGCTCGAGTCTCAACTCCCCAGGAGCCCTTTCTGAGTCTGTATTCTCAATTAAATGCCTCTCTGCTGGGCCCCCATGTCGTTGAGGTGCTCCTCTGTCATAGAGCTTACTAACAGTGCTACATAAAAATTACTTACCCATCTGCCTCTCCCTTCAGCTAGATTGTGTCCCCCCACATCGAGTATAGTGTCTGGCATATAACAGGTAAATAATCAACTGTGTAGCAGGGTTGCTAACTCTGGCATGGTACATTTGATGTGTAGACAGAACTGTAATGACTTTGTTTGGTCCATAAATAATCTTATCATTTTTTCATGCTCCCATCGAATGGCTACTGGGAAAATTTTAAGTAAGTGTCTGATCTGGGTTGAAGCTTAGTCCATGTGGTAGCTTAAATTATTTCTTCAGGTAGTGTTTTGCTTCTCCTGTATAATTGCTCAGTCTCTCACATAGCCTTCCCTTCTGCCTGCTTCTTTCTCCCAGATGGTATCTGACGTTTGGGGGATGGATATGTGGCTTATTTGTCCTGTGGTAACGGGGGAAGAGCGGTCCCCTGAACTTCGGCAGGCACTAGAGCATACACTGTGTGGCTTCCACTGGCCTTTGGCAAAGTCCCTTATCTGCCTGGCTGTTGCTTGCCCTGCTCACTCCTGAGTCTGGAGTCTGTGGCTGATGAATTCGTGGTCTGCCCTTTTGGTACAGGCAATGATCCTAGTGGGGCCCTCAGTTGATTCCACCTCCCCTTATTGCCCATTGACTGCAGATACCTTGGCGTCCTTCAGAGGAAAAGTCTGACTCAGTGTCCACGACTCAGTTCCCGAGACTTTTGACAATGCTCCCACAATGCTTTCTTATTCTCAGTCTCTCTTCTAAATAGTCACAACAGGAAACATTTCCTCCAGCCTTACTTTCTGAGGATTTGGATTATTAAAACAATACTAATGCCAGATATGCTTTTTTAAAACTGATATGCCCTCCCCGAGAAATGTTGCTCTGCTGACCAGCTGAGCATCCCTGACAGAGTCAGTCCATCAACAACACGTGTGCTCTGGTGCCCCCAATGGTGTTTAATCTCTGTAAGAAACACCAAAAACTTCCTGTTCCCAGGGGAAAGGATTTCACCTAACATTCCCAATAAGATATAGTAAATAGAGATGTGAGTCATTTCATTGAGTCCTCTGAAAAAAGGGTCAATGAATAAAGACTCTTACATGAGTCATCTAGTTATGCTGCTAGACAAGAACCTTCTAAAAGTAATTTCCACAAAGGCAATCTGAGAGATGTGTCAAACATTTCCTCTTCCTTTAGAACATGTGTTAGAGGAAGTTCATGGCCCTGGGATGCACGATGCTGTGGTGAACATTTGCTCCTGGGCCCATTGTTGTGTATTCACCTTTGGGCTCCCTATCTCATTGTGGGTCCAGGATAGCCTCAGCAAGGGCTCCATGCAGAACTGAACCTGCACCAAGCAGGTTGGAAGACTGAGACCAGGAGAAATGATATGAGGTTGGAAATGTGGAGAATTGAGGAATACAACAAAAAATCAAAGGGACAGTAGCAAAGAGGTGAAGTGAAGGGGATGGTTGGGAGCATCATTTCATTCTTTGGCTCTTTCTTGGCCTTCTAAGTAAGCCAGATTATCCCCTTGCATCCCACCTCCCATGTGTCCACTTCATCACACTTGCATGCACATTAGGACTTCATAATTAAAATCCATTTTGGCACCAAAAAAGAGGAAGACCTGGAAATAACAGGGAAATTTTCAAAGACTCATATGTATCTGGGACTGGAACTAATCTTGGAATAAGCCTTGAATTTGCATCCAGAGATTGGATAGGCCATATCTAGAAGTATCAAAATGCCGGAGTTAGGAAGAAAGGGAACCTGAGAGAGAGGCTGAGAGAGGGACATCGCTCCAGATAGGATAAGAATACACCGAACAAGGAGAACTGAGCCAGAGCCCAGGAGAAGAGCAGAAGTGCTATAGAGCTTGGGGTACGGGGTAAGGAAGAGAACATGGCCAATGTCTCTGAAAGCTGTATGTCTCTCCAATGGGTGCGGGGCTGGCCTCAGGGGCAGGCAAACTGCATTTGTCCAGAGCACCGTGCTCAGAAGGGCCTGCACTTGGCTCAATGTTCTGCTGTCACCTTCTTGAAATTCTTAATAATTTTTGAACAAAAGGCCCGTCATTTTCATTTTGCACTGAGTCCCACAAACAACATAGCCAGTCATCCCGGGTGGGGGCATTGAGGATTTTGTCTGCACATGCCAGAACAAACAGCCTGTGACCCCTGAGAGATTAACCTCCCATCTGTCTAGTGAACAGGGCAAGGGTGTTCCTCAGCTGTTACCATCCAAGCAATTTCAAAGGCCTCACACACGTTCGATGAGCCAAAGAGATGCTTGAGAAAGATGCCTCCTAAGTTCCACATAATATCAAGGTTCTTCCGGCAGGAAAGGGTGACTATGCTGATGGTAGGAGCCATCTTTAGTCTAGATTTGAATGGGCTCACTTTTAAGAATTCTCAGTAAGTACATCCTTTGCAGAAAAACCCTCCAAAGAAATATTAACCAGCTTGCTTTTAAGTGTTTGGCTTTAAATACTTAGTAAATAAATACAAAAGCAAATATCTGTGCTCTACTTTATTTTTCTTTGCTTTTTTTAAATTAAATTTTGGCATTTTTATCATGTGAAATAGCATTCCAGGACTTTATTCTCTATGTATAACATTATGACCAGAAGACAGAAAGAGATAATGGCTTCATTTGCAGCATGAGCAACGAAGGCATTCATTCAAGGTAACTTGGATTTTCAAAATAATTAGAAATATGTATAGAAAACCCCCCAAAGACACTGATTTCCTAATATGTTCAATGTCTGACACTTGCAGACACACATTCGCACCAACCTAAGCCAAACAGGCATCTTTCTTTTTTCTTTCAGGGACAGTCTAGTTAGACAAAGGCCACAAATATTTTCACTATACAGGGAAAAACAACTTATCTGTCTTGTTCATTTCTGTATCCCAATGCCCAGCACAGTGATGAGTCATTATTTGTTCAAGAAATGAGTGAATGAAAGGTATTTGACCGAAAATGTAGTAGATTTTCCACGGCTTCAATGCCAGATGTTGAACTGGTTTCAGTTAACACCGTGCACTGTTAAAATTGGGTTGGTATACCTATGAGTATACACAGGTACGCAGGAAGGCCTTACATGTACACATCAGGAAGAGAAGCAACATCAGGAGAGAGACAGACAGGGAGGACATTGGGAAAAAAATAAGAAAAAAGAAAGTTTCTTCTTTGGTTTCTTCAGCCTCACATTTTTCTCCATTTTTTCTCCAACTCCCCTTCTCCTAAAGCCACATCTTTTTCTAGCCTCCCATTTCCACAGCTTATGCTTTCATCTGCTTCTTTTCTAGTGAAATCTATAAACATCAGAGTATCTGATAAACTCACTCATAGTAAAGTATGAATGGTTGCTATCATTTTTTTTTTTTTAAGGAAAATTAGCTCTGAGCTAACATCCACCACCAATCCTCCTCTTTTAGCTGAGGAAGATTGGCCCTGAGCTAACCTCTGTACCCCAGGCTCCTAAAACAGAGCATGCAAACTTAACCACTGTGCCACCAGGCTGCCCTGACTGCTATCATTTTTTGAATGAACTCTCTGAACGAGCGTATTTATATTTTAATAGAGGATAAAGGAATGGGTTATAACCTGTGGCATTCCCAGAAGTAAGGAATGCCATAGAGATGGATGTGAGGGGGTGAGGAGAAGAGATATTTCAGGCAGAAATGACCCTGATTTAAAAACAAGAATCATTCCTCTTTGGAATAGAATAACTGCTCAAATAGGGGACATTCTCATAGGAACTTTTACTCCTTTTTACATGCCTCAAATAAGCTCACTGTACATGGAGAGAGACAGAGAGAGAAGCAAGCGATAGGAATCTGAGGTGACTGATCCAATTGAAAAATCATGTCTGATTTTCAAACCCTCAGCAGGGGCTCTGCTCTCTTTTCAAAGGAGAAGACAGCCAGGCCTGCATGAGTCAAGGCAGAATGGGCCTCTCTGCTGTCTGACCACATGACTGGACTCTCTCAGGCCAGGTCAGCACATTTTGCCCCACCTTGGTCTGCTGGGAGAGGCAGACCTACATTTTAAATCAGTCTCTGTCTTATCTTTTATCCTCAAGGTATAAGCTGCCAAGACAAGTCATCCTCCTGGTTTTGAAGGAAATGGCCTGGCCCAGCTGGCAGTCAGCCCACAAGCAGTGTTTATTGCTCCTTTCCTACCCAAGGCCCCAGAGCAGGGTCTGTGAGGATGCAAGGATGGAGAAAAGGAGCTGGCGATGTCACTGGGGAATTAAGACACAGGCACATCAAAGGCAACTAAAAAGGGAAACTGAATCAGAGGACTCCAGCCTCTGTGGAGGAAGAGATCGCCTCACCTTCATTATCTTTGGAAAGCAATAGAATTTAAGCGTACCAGAGGTTGTGCTAAATAGCTAAAGAGAAATGGTTCTAGATTTCCGCTCGTCCTCAACTCAGATTTTGCGTATTACTTCAGGGAGTCCTGCAAGTTTACCTTCAAATTACTCAAACAAGTAAATCACTCTAATACACAGTTCAGCTTATATACATAGTGGGTGTGTGTGTGCACGTGCACCCACTTGCACGCTCATCCCCATGAGGAAATATCGCTTTACCTCCGTCAAGAATTTTTTTTTTTTTTTGCTGACCTTGTCTCTTAAGGCATTTAGAATCTTTGTAATAGTTGAATTTTATAATCCCCACATTTATCTACATTTCTCTCAAAGCTAAGTATATATGTACAGTGCAGGGCAGCTATCACTCAATTGAGACAACTATCATTTTTATTATTATTTTATATTTTCATCCTTTTTTACCAAGAGGGGAACAATCTCCCCTTAGTAAAAGGTAATAGCTGCATTAAAATTATTTACAGCAGTATCTATGTAGAGTTTAAATGACATTCCTCTATTTTCTTTCTCTTCCTGTCTCCGTTTCTATCCCTCCTTCCTTGCTCTTCTCATGTCCTATACCTCCCCCCTTCTCACCATGTGGTTCTCTTTTCTTATTTTTTGTTTAGATCCTTTATCTGGGGTGAGAACAAGGAGGTTGAGAATATGTGCATGGACGGTGGGGGTGGCAGTAGGAGTCTGGGGGAAGAGGGAACCTTTGGAAAGCTCAACTCAAGTTCTGACTTTGTGATGCTGGCAGGATCCGCTGCCTCCGTCATCCCAGTGGCTGCTTCAACATTAGCCTGAGGGCTCATTTCAGCTTTTCTTTTCTTAAGGTCATCAGGAGTCCCGGGGACACCAAGGGATCACTGAATGGGAGTTTCAATTCGATAAAGGAAGTTATGTGCACACGCTGCAGAAATGCCTCACTCAGACCTATTCAGCAACAAAGAAGGGTTTCTGTCCTTCTGCTTGATCATACTGCTCTTTCAACCTAATCTTAAGTACTCAAGGTTTCCACTACTGTCATCTTTCCCAATTCTAAATTAGTCACCGCCTTTCCCGTAAGCTAACTCGGACGACAGAGTCAACACCGGAGGGGCAAGCCCTTCTCTTTTTGGTGGTTGTTTCATGAACGGGCACCATGGGTTTCGGTATTTCAATAATGCCAAACAACGAGAGTAGCCAGGTGATGCTTCCCCACATCTTTTTTGGACAATTAATCAATTGTCAAGTAACCATCTATGTAATTTGGACAAATAACAACCTCTCCGGTCTCCAATTCATTACCTATCATGTGAGAGGATAGAATAAATGCTGTCTGTGCTGCCTCCCAACTCTAAAAATGCTTCTCTGCACTTTCAGTGGCACCTTCAGTTTGTTCTGTTGTAAACCAAAAGGTGAGGGCACGTGTCTGGAAAGGTGAGTTTGAGAGCTGTGACTTTGAAGATAATGACAGTACTTGGGAGATATATTAAAGACAGTGAGAGAGACCCAGGGCCTAAAATATGGATGAAGATGGAAATCAGAATGCAGAGGAATTTAAGATGCTCAGTGGTGCGTGGGAGAAGCAGATGGAGAAAGGGCAAATGAAGATCAGGGAGGGGAACACACCAGCCGATGGGAGCTAGCCAGGAACCACATACGAGAAGAGGAAGAAGGAAGTGAGGTAAAGATTAGGGCTTGAGAACTCGAGGAGGAGACCAGTGCTGATGGATCCTGAAGTTGCCTATCTCAGTCTCTGTAGAATGACTCCAGTTGAAGAGAGCTGAGAAATAATTCTTGGGATTAACCTAGTGATCTACGCTTTCTGCTGGAAAAAGACCAGCTAGTTGATGGTATAAAGGAGTGGGGGTCAATCTGAGCCAGGGAGTAAAGCAGAAAGGACTTTGGAGGATGGGAAATAAGGCTCTAGTTTGGATTTCGTGTAAAAGCAAGGTACAGCCTGGGGAGTATCAACGAGGACTCAACTGCATGATGGAGGCAACCTAGTGACCGTAAAAGGATGACTACATGTTAGCAAGGCCTGAATTGGGCATGTTCCATAGGCCTCTGGGCCACTGGTAACAGGGCCAGCTCAAATTAGCAGGGACGCTACTCAGTAACTGCCTCCTTAGAACTACAAAGTTCAGGCTCCAAGTGATGCTGCTGGACCTTGGTGTCTCTCTTGCTCTCTTCCATTCTCAGTTCAAGTTCCTCATGCATTGCCTTCACTCTCAGCCAGAGCATCTCTGCACGGTGGCCTGTTGCAGCCTTGGGACCACATCCTCAGCAGGGCAATCCCAGGGAACAGGGGCTCCTCCTCCCTGTCATTTCAGAAGAGGCTTAGGAATGAGGCTCGGTGGACCAAGTTGACTCTTGTGCTATCCCAGAGCCAGTCGTGATCAGACGGAATATGTTCATGAGCCTGAGGGATTATGCTCATTCCTGGAGCTGGGAGCAGCAGAGAACAGGGGTGAAATGGAATGAACTCCACCCATTCTCAGATGGAATGTGGCAAAATGTGCTTCCCTAAAAGACAACCAAGGAGCTATTATCAGAAGGGGGAATTGGCTGCTGGGCAGGCAGAAGAAAGGGATGTCCCCTGACTCAGTGTGTACTCATAACCAGCCTTACTTGCATGTAGCAGACACCTAGAAATTTCTACAAGAGAAATAACTTTATGCAGTCACTGGCTAAATCCACAGTGTGTGGATGACCCATTATGAACCCACAACTTTCCAGGGGAAGCAAAAGGAAAAGGTGGGCATCTCAGAGTGGAGAGTGGTGAAAGTAATCAGAGGCAGAATTCAGAGGAAACTTCTTCTGAGTCTAATTCTAATTAAAAGCCATAACCCCCCACCCCCCAGAATGACTTGTGTGCCTATTAAAAATCAGCTCCAGGGGTGGCACAATCCCCTTGTAGCCTATTGTCCTGCTTAAAACCTTCTTTTCCCTAAGGATAGAGATTCTAATCCTTATCGTGGCCTCCCAGGTCCAGCCTCATCCTGTGCCACACTCCCCATTATTCTCAGCACGTCCGTTCTGGTCACTTTCAGTCCTTCTAATGTACCATGCTGCCTCAGACCATAGGGCCTTTGCACATGCCATTCTTTGCCTGAAATTCCCTGTCCCCTACCCATCCTCCCTCCCTCTGTTTTCACCTGATTAACACCTCATCTATCTTCCCATTCAGCCCAGTCTTAACCTCCTCAAGTGACCTCCCTGGCTAGGGTTATGAACTCTCAAAGCACCAGGTGCCTCTCCCAGATACCAGGCACCACAGCTGTCATTTTTTTAAATTGAGGCAACAGTTGTCATTTAACATTTATTTCTGTGATTCTTAAATTCTGTCTGTCTCTACCACTAGATGGTGAAGCTCATTATGGCAAAAACCATCATTTTTCTTTTCTTTTCGCCATTAAGTTGCTAGCAGAGTTCCTGGTATATGGGAAGGAATTGAAATATTTATTGAATGAATATATGAATGAAGATATTTATAATCTAAGTGAGGCACACTGCCCCAGACACAGTGGTAAAAACTTAGTTACTCCAAAGTAAACCCAGTGGGGATTTTCTTGATTGACTCAGAGTTTTCCCTCCCTGCCCATGCATCTGGGGGGAGGCCTAAGTTCCAGAGGGCTCACATGCCACATTTTCAAGGGATCAGATCCCCGGTTGTCATCATCTCCCCATTCTGGCACCTGCCAAGATGCTCCCTCTCCCCCCAGCTCTCTGATCACGTCATCTCCCAGCATCGGCACTGACTGAGATGAACGGGTCTGTTAGTGGGTCCTTACAGGACTGCTACTTCCTGTTTTATCCTCTGCTGTGAGACTCCAGGTCTATTTTGAAATCCAAAAGCTGAGATGGCTCTACTTGTTCTCTCTACATTTTCGCCCTAACCTCTCAAACGTGGGGGCAGTGAAAACAGAGCCTCTTGCTGTTGTCTGATTGGATCCGGGGCCACAAAAAACACCAGAGAGAGAAAAACACAGACAAACTCAGCTAACAAGATGACACCTTAACACCATGATGACGTGGATAACTGCTTGCTGAATGAATAATCAAAAAGGAAACACTTAAATTAGTACGTGAAAGGTCAGCCGTGCTTTGAAGCAGCCTTTAGAGTAAATTCTAATTTTACTGTTTTGTACTGAATACAAGAGTTTCCAGATGTTTTCTCACGTAATCTCCTTTAATCTCTTTTTTAATCTGATATTTTTAGACCAGAAAACTGAAGCCCAAAGAAGTCAAGTGGCCCTGGGGGTAAGGTGCAGAGTAAGAACAGGGACTGAGATTTCCTGGCTCTTGATGTGGAAGTCTTCCCATGACATTGCCAACCCGGAGAGGAGCAGAGGAAAAGACGGTGGGAGTTAGACGTTACTACACTGGGCTATTCCCTTGGCTGGGCTGGCCTTACCTGCCTCATCGGTGCAGCAGTGGCAGAGAGGGGTCTTTTTGTGTTTTGGTAGCAATCTCTTGTGTTTGTCTGGGTTCTCTGTGACGGCCTTTGTGTGGCGACGCCGTTTCATTCTCAGAGCTCAGTCTACAATCGAGCCAAGTTTGAACTCCAATTCACATCAAAATGAAGCCTCCTGGATGGGAAAGTATGCAGTTATAGCTGGACGAGCTGGGTGGCCACGCTCCCAGAAGACCGTCCTGGGGCTGCCAATCTCTCTGTGCTGGCCCCGGTCAACACCGCTCAACCACGTTTGATAGGCAAGTCCTCTGAGCTACACGGTCCAGAAGGAAACTCGAGATCTAATTCAGTCCTAAACTTAGCTTTTCTGATTGTCTACTACAATTAGCTGTTTCTGTAATCTTCAGATTGGCCCAGAATCCAGCCATCTCACAAGTCCAGCCCAGTCTTGGAGTGGGGAGAGGGGAGATGGAGAGCCGGGACAATACAGAGAATTCTTGGTCAAACTTGGGTCCGAGCCAGGGGCAGTAGGGGGATGCTTAGAATTGCTCTGCCTCCATGCTGGTGTAGCCCCAAGCCCTTCTGCTGACCCCACAATAGCCCCACTCACCTTAAATTCCTGTTCAAAGACCAGAGCGTGCCTTCTGTCAGGGCAGACCTCAGAACAGAGCAGATCCACTGAGATGTTTAATCCACACTCGCCAGCCCCAGGCAGAACTGACCCCAAATAGGTCCACAAAGATAAACCAGCTGGGAGCACGATTTCAGATAGCGGGATGGTGGCTTCCCGGCTGGGATGGGGTGCCTTGCACAAGGAAGGGGAAGACCATGTGTGCCTGGAGGGTAGGTGATTTGATCAAGACAGCTTTCAGCTGGAGTGGCGGAGGGAGAAGAATGCTCAGAAAAACTGGTGGAACCAGTTACTGTGGAGCATGGTGGGAGTGACTTGGGAGGCAGAATGAAGTGCAGGAGGGTGATTCCCAGGGGAAACAAGCCAGAACCAGGCTTTAGAGCCTCAGCTGATGCTCTGCCAGTGCCCAGAGCAAGTGAAAGAAACAAAATGGATTCCACACCGTGAGACAGACGGCCACTGCAATCTTATGGGTGTCCCTGGCAATCGTAGGGCTGTCTCGTGGCGTGGTGGCAGAATCGGGTCCAGTGCAGTGAACCGTGGGAGGGTCCAGCCATAGAGCATGACAAGAGCTCCCATCATGGGCACCTCGAAATGCACCTGGCCACAGCTGAACAAGCATCCTCTCCCTGATTTCCTTATACTCCCCACCTGGGGAGCAGCATCAACATACACTTAGTCACTAAACCAGAAGCCAGACTTCTTTGCCCCTCATCCCCAAAACAGATCGGTCACTGCGATCCACTGACGTCTCTGTAATCTCTCTCTCCTCTGCATCCCCACAGCCACTTCCTTATTTCAAGACCTCATCTTTTGCCTGGCCACTGTCCCAGCCTCCCAACAGATCCTCCCGCCCCCCGTTCTTCACATTATTGGCGGAGACATCTTAATGAAAAGTAAAAGTGATCATATCACTCCCTGCTGAAAATCCTTCAGGAATTCCTCCTTGCCTTCAGGGTGAAATATAAAAGGCCTTGGCATGGCATTCAAGGCTTTTCATGAGTCCATCCTTGACTATCTCTCCAGCCTTACATCCTACCTGTCTGTACCACAGGTGGATGCTCTGTGCTCCCGTCATTCTGAACGGCATGCCGTGTCCTCTCCTGCCCCTGCATTTGCTCTCACCCCTGCCTGGGGTGTCTTACCACCCGTACCACACTCCTCAGAGTCTACAATGCCTGTGGTCCTCCAGGATTCAGTTTATACACCACATACCCCAAATTGGGTTGGGAATCCCTTCTCCAGACTCCCTAGCCCGCTGGTTTACCTTTGTGGGCACTTGCACTCTATACACAAGACCCTTGGCATTTGGAACTCTTTGTGGATGCAGATCCCCCCAGTACAAACTAAGTTCTACTTGCTAACCATTTTTCACAGGGAGACAAATCCTTGATCATTCCCAGGTGTCGTGGCCAGTGACAACAAGCCCAGTTGTGGCAGGTCCTGGGCTTTTGGACAGGCTTCTCAGCAGCTGAGTGGCCAATAGGACTTCCAGGATAGCAGTGAATTAGCCAGACGTCCCCCATGGTCATGGGCAGCCTGGGACCACTGGAAACCCCTCCCTCCCCAGGAGCAGACCCTGGCCAGGAAACTCACTGCTTGACTTACTGGGATCCTTCTTCCGAATCACGGATCACCCGAGAAACCATCATGAGCCACTCCTAGTAGTGAGTAGGGGGACAGAGAGAAGCCGGCTGGGTTCCTCTTTCATTTCCTTCCTGGGATGTGAGGTGGAAACTCCCCTTCTGTGGAAACATGAGGAGTGGGGAATAAGTGTGTCCCCCACACCACCTAGGGACCAAAGGCCTAGGTTTTACCCCCCTTAATCTCTGCATCCCTGGGGTTCATCACAGTGCCTAGCACATAGTAGGTGCTTAATAAGTGTTCACTGAACAATGTAATACATGAACATACAGCTACTTGTGCGGTAGTGGTTAAGACTGTGGGGGTCTGAAATCAGATTGCCTGGCCTCAAAGAGACTTACAGTGTGGCCTGGAGCAAATGGCTTAACTACCCTGTGATTTGTTTCCTTGTCTGAAAAATGAACATAGTAACAGTGCCTAGTTTTTAGCGTTGTGAAAATTGAATGATTGAATTTATGTAAACCAATTAGACAAGTGGTTGGCCTATAGTAAATGCCCAATTAGTGTCAGCTTCTTGGAAAGAGCATTGCAGATGGGATCCAAGTTGTTCCAAAGCCAGGCAGTCCAAGACATTTTCTCAGTAAAAGGGAAAGAGACATATGATGAAATACATATGTATATGTATACATACATATATATGTGTATACATAGGTATGTTCATATACACATATGTAATCAGATTTGTAATACTCTGAGATTATGTTCTTTCTGCTATTTTGACGTTAAAATGTCCTTGATCATGATAGTAAATGGTAATTGTTATTTTTACTCTTGACAAATGAAAATATATATTGCTCCTTCAAGTGCTTTTTGCAACGTTCCTGGTCTGTGAATACAAAAGTATGGAAATACTTGGTCACCGGCCTGCAGATCACCGGAGTCTCTCCCTAGTGATGTTATAGATTGGAGGACGTGGTTCCCAGCCTTGGCTACTCATCAGTGTCACCTGGGGAGTTAAAAAAAAAAGCAAACTGATAGCTCAGTCTGACCCCCAGAGATTCTAATGCAACCGGCCTGGATGTCAGGACTTTACAAGTTGGCCAAGGAGGGTCAGCTGAGTGAGCTGAGGCGAGGAGCCAGGCCGCGGCCATTTACTTCCTTTTCTTGTTCTCTAATCAAATACATGCTCCTTTTTCTTTATTAGTCCCAGAGTGGAGAGTGGACCAAATAAAAACAAACAAGAGTGGGAAAAGGTAGAGAATGGAAAGAAAAAGTAGCAAAACATTTGTTTTATAATTGATTAGCATTTTGAAACCTTATCTTATCAACCACCTTTTCTATTTATACTATTTAGGTTTAGGAATCTCTTGATTCCTAATTATGTTTGATAAGGTCTCATTCTCTTCCTTCTTATTTCATTTGTAAATAACTTTTCATAAAAATGATAAAACAACAATAAATAGAAAATCTCTCAAAGTATTCCTAAAAAGTCTTCGGTATTCCTCTTCATGCCACAATTATGACATCACTGAAAACATTTGGTGGCTCAGAAATGTACTGCCTCTCAGCTTCTAAAATTCCTTATATTTTAAGATACATTCCTAATTATATTTCAAATAAGAACCAGATGTGTTAAACACTTTACTTTGAAATGTCTTCCTGAATTGTGTTTAAAAACTATTAGGAGGGGGTAGCATTTTGACTCACTCTTCCCTTACTCTTTCTGTATATTTCCCAAAGATTTAACATTCTCAAACATTTTTCCTAGGAATTTATAAATTTTCCCTAACAGAAAATTTTTTACATCAATTGACCTCTACTCAACTGTGAGAATTAAGAAGAGTGAAGGCTTGGTTTTACGGTGCAGTCATGCACCACATAACCACGTTTCCATCAACGACAGACCACATATATGATGGTGGTCCCGTATGATTAGCACCATAGAGCCTAAGTGTGTAGTAGGCTACACCATCTGGGTTTTGTAAGTACACTCTATGATGTTTGCACAATGACGAAATCGCCTAATGACACATTTCTCAGAATGTGTCCTTGTTGGTAATTGATGCATGACTGTAGTGATGTTACTAGAGTTCTCCGTGACGTTCTTAGACTTAGAAAACAGCTTGCCAGCTGATTACTGCCTTCTCTCTGTCAAACCATGGCTTTCACCTTTCTTGTAAATGGAACAAGCCTGCTTTGTTTTAACACTCACTTTAACTCATGCTGTATCTTGCCTCAAGCACGCTTGCTTACTGCTCATGTAATAAGGAAGTGTAAAATAATACGGGAACAATTAGCCTTAACTTAGCATACAGATTTCTTTTCCTCCTGGGAGCTTGCCAAATCACTGCTGGTTGGAGATCACATACTCGTCTAGATTAAGTTCCCGCATCATGAAATGTATATGAGACTCGCACTCTTAATGGGGCAGTTGCTGGGGTCTAGGTGTAAAAGGTGTCCAGTTAAGGGAGTAAGAATAAAAATGGACGCTTCCTGTGTTTTCAAAGGTCAAGACCAGTGCTGTGTTTCTTACCCGCAGCCAAGGTCGCTGAAAAGGAGCAGCGATCTGGCAAAGGGATGGGATACCGCAAGACTGACCTCAGCTTGCCGGTTACTCTGTCCAGAGGTGGCTTCACTGGGAGGCAGGTCTGGAATAGACACCTTTAATTTGGTCTTTTTCTTTTATTCATGGGAACCTCCTGCATACAAAGAGGACAGGAGACTCAAGACTCTTTGTTCCTCTGGCTGGTGCACAGAGTGGAGGGCACTGTTTAGGTCTTGCACTATTTTTCTCATAGAATATGGCAGTACAAAGGAAAGTTTGGCCCCCAACTTATTTTCCATCCTCACCTTCTGCCTTCTTTCCTCTTTCTCCCGTCTCTTGCTGTGACTGGGATATGCTCAGGGCTTTCCCCCTCTTCTGGACCTAGTGAAGTCACATTCAACCCTGAGACCCAGGTCAAATGTCACCCCTTCAGTGCAGCCTTCCCCCGCTCCCCCACTCATTGGTCGTTGCCAGCTCCAGGTACCTGTACCATTTGGCACGTCTCTCTTCATATTTCATCCTGTAAGATAAATTTTGGTTCTTGGCTGTGAACCTCACTAGGCTGTGGACTCTTCAAGAGTGAGGACAGTGCCTTCTCTTTGTGTCCCCTGGGCCTGGCGCAGTGACTGGCTCCCAGGAGAGGTAATATGTATTTGCTCAGGGAGGGAGGGAAAGAGGGAAGAAGAACACACGGAGTCCTGGAGACTGTGCCTCCCACAAAGTGACCCTGGGTGAGCGACAGATGAGAAACACGAGGCTGCTGATCCTCATTCGCTGGGCCCCTCTGAAAATGTGAATGATTTTCTCGAGCGTGATTCTGCATCACAGACTCTAAACACAAGGCAACTACTTCTTCTGGTGTCAACTGAAGACATGGTGATCCCCTCCAACGCCAGAGGCAAAATTGGCTATCAGGCTAAGAGAGAATAGACTACCATAATTTATGGGCAACTGAAAAGATTTTCTAGTATAGTTCGGACCATATAAGAGTTTGGCCTGACATGCTCATTTGGGAACCCAATCCCACTGTAAATAGTTATTGAATGAAATCCTCTTTCCCTTTAAGATTTGATGAGCTGGTAGGAGGTGAGAGTAGGGGGACAGACCAGAAAACTTTAGTGCCCGCCTTCTCTAAAAACAATAGAAATAACAAAAAAAAATACAGTCATGTCACTTAATGACGGGAATACATTCTGATAAATGCTTCGTTAGGCGATTTCATCCTTGTGCGAACATCATAGAGTGACTTGCACAAACCTAGATGGCGTGGCCTCCTATCACCTAGGTGATGTGGTACAGCCCCTTGCTCCTAGGCTACAAACCTGCACAGCACGTTACTGCACTGAATACTGTAGGCAACTGTAACACAAGCTAAGTATTTGTGCATCTAAATATAGAAAAGATACAGTATAAAAGTTCTAAAATGGTGCACCTGTACAGGGCATTTACCATGAACAGAGCCTGCAGGACTGGAAGGCGCTCTGGTCAGTGAGCGAGTGGTGAGTGAGCGTGCAGACCTAGGACATTGCTGTACGCTGCTGTAGTCTCTATAAACACCGTGCACTTAGGCTACGCTGAATTTATAGTATATCTCTACCTTTTTTATCTTTCTTCAATAATAAATTAAGCTTAGCTTAATGTAACTTTTTTACTTTCTGAACTTTTTGATATTTAACTTTTTGACTTTTGTAATAACACCTAGCTTAAAACACAAACAAATTGTACAGCTGTACAAAAGCATTTCCTTTCTGCATATCCTTATTCTATAAGCTTTTTTCTATTTTTAGAATTTAAAATTTTTTTTTACTTTTTAAACTCTTTTGTTAAAAAACAAGACACAAGCACACATTAGCCTAGGCCTCCACACGGTCAGGATCACCAGTATCACTGTCTTCCCCCTCCACATCCTCTCCCACTGGAAGGTCTTCAGGGGCAATAACACGCACGGAGCTGTCATCTCCTGTGATAACAATGCCTCTTCTGGAACACCTCCTGAAGGACCTGCCTGAGGCTCTTCCTGAGGAGGCATCACTCTTTTCAGAAATATGTCCAAGGTGGTTTATTTGATTTGTTTCTTCATCATAGATTTGCTTGTAAGCAGATAATGTACCACGAATATTTCTCTCTATTATTGAAAACCTTTGGGTGTTGGGGTCCATGTTTTCAAACTTTTCAAGGAGCTTGGTGAGGGCTGCAAAAGCTTCTGCTAAACCCTTCACTGTGAATTTTCTTGGGGGTTCTTCTTTTTCTTCTCCAGCAGTTTCCTTTTCTCTCGGCTCTTTGTCAGCTATTCATTCCTATTCCAGTTCCAACAGCTCTTCGTTAGTCAATTCCTCAGGAACCACCTCTAGGAGCTCCTCAGTGTCCTCCTCATCTACATCCAGGTCCAAGTTGTTTGCCATCTCAATCACAGCCTGGTTGATTTCTGCAATCTCCTCATCCTTGGCAAACTCTCAGAAGTCATGGACGAACCTCCTGTGTGTCTTCTTCGAGATGTCGTTCACACACTCCTGGGCGATATCATTCCAAGCCCCAGAAAGGTTCTTGATGCAGTCATAGATGTTGTAATCCTTCCAGAATTGCATCTGTGTCTTCTCAGTGTCTTCCTCAGTTGCAGCAATAGCCTGGGCAAAGGTCTTCCTCAGGTAGTAGGCCTTAAAAGCTGCAATAACTCCTTGATCCATTGGTTGGATCAAAGAGGTGCTGTTTGGAGGAAGAAACACCGCTTTGATATGAGTATGAAGATCACCAATTAAAGGAAAATGTACAGAAGGATTATCAACAATAAGCAAAATCTTGAAAGATATGTTATTCTCCAACAGCACTTCGTTTCGCTGGCACAGCAATTCAGGAGGGCGTCTTGGAAGAGGAGCTGGGTCATCCATGACTTCTTACTGCTCCTGTAGTACACTGGCAGTGTGTGCTGACTGATACGCCTCGAGGCCCTGGGGCTCTCCCTGTGCCAGATCACAAAGGGTTTCAATTTGTAGCCTGCAACGTCACCCCCGGGGCAAGACTGTTATCCTGCCCTTGAGAGCCTTGAAACCTGTCATCGACTTTGCCTCCTTTTGGATGAAAAGTCCTTTTAGGCATCCATTTCCAGAATAGGGAAGTTTCATCCATATTGAATATTTGCTCTGTCAAGTAATTTTCCTCCACAATCAGCTTATCTCGAGTTTCCAAAACTTCTTCAGCTGCCTTCACATCAGCGCTCAGACTCACCGCTCACTTTCACATTATGTAATGAGTAATGCTACTTGACTCATTTAAACCATCCAGAGCCAGCAGTAAATTCAACATCATAGTCAGGTCCAGCCTTTTCTTTCAACATCGCAAGCAAACTTTTTGCTTTGGCTGCGATTGTCAGGATGCTGAGAGGAATGCACTTCTGTGTCTGGCCTTCAATCCAGGTCATTAGAAGTTTCTCCACGTCTCATATAGGCCCTTCTCAAGGATTTGTTGGTCTCGTTGCCTTCAGTGAAGCAGATCCTTTAACAGTTTCCATCACTTTGTACTTGTTCTTCAAGGTCGTAGCTATGGCGGAATGGGACACCCCTGACTGATGCAATAACCATCACTGACTTTCCACCTTCGCAGTCCTTAATCACTTTTAATTTCATTTCCAGGTCAATCACTCAATGTGGCCTCTTGCTGGCAATGTTAGCGATGGATTTTGCACACTTAGGGGCCACGAGGAACAAAACAACATGAGATTAAATCAAGCATAAAAGAAAATGGCACAATCAAGAGATGTGGTAAACACAAGATGTAGGAGTCTGTTGCCAGCGTATCACAGTGTACTGTTTTACAGTAATCTCTTTTTTTTTGTAAGTAAAAAGAGCGCACTCTAGAATAATGATAAAGAGTACAGTATGGTAAATACATAAGCCAGTAATATAGTCATTTCTTATCACTCTCAAACATTATGTATTGCACATAGTGGTATGTGCTGTACTTTTATACGACAGGCAGCGCAGTAGGTTTATTTACACCAGCCTCCCCACAAACACGTGAGTGGTGCACTGTGCTGCTACGGGGTGAGGGAGACGATGGCACTAGATGACAGGAATTTCTCAGCTCCATTATAATCTTATGGGACCACCACTGTCATTGACCAAAACATCGTTATGTGGCGCACGTCCTCTAAATACGTGAACGTGGTTTATTTGAAACACAGAACACTGCACAGTAGGATACTTCACGAGACGTGGGAGGGTGTGATGCTGATTGAAACAATCAGAGCACATCCTTGCTAACTTTCAGCAAGAGGTGTCCAATCTTTTTTGGGGGGGCCTGGGTGAGGTGCAGATCTTGCCTCAGGTTTATTTGTACAAATAGCACAGGAGGACACCAGCCCCGTGCAGCAGCCCAGGGGCACACCAGTCCTTCAGTCCTCACATTGAGAGGCAGACAGAGGCCTCTGCTCTGGAGGCTTCACAGGGGCCTGGGCACCTGTGGGAGCCTGAGCTGGAGCCCCAGGTGGAGCTGCACCTGGGCCTGGGTTGGAGCCTTGGTCTTGGGCCTGGCCGGCAGAGCACGGGTCTGTGGTGATGTTGGCACAAGCATATTTCCCGAGCTCGGGCTGGGCAATGTAGGCAAGTCAACTGAGCGTGCGGTTGATGCCCTTTGGGATCTTGGACTTGAGCTCCGTGGGCTTTACAAAGGCCCTGTTCGCCTCAGCACGTGCCCTCATGGCCTTGGCATTGTGGGCCTGCATCTTCTTCAGGCCCTTCTCCACAAAGCGCATGTTCCTCAGGAACTTGGGGTCCACCCCCTTAAGACTGGGGTTTCTTGATGCTGTTTCTGGTCCATTTTCGGGACTGGTCATGTGCGATATGGTTCTTGGACTTGGCCACGTGTGCTCCCAAAGTGCCGGGACCAGAAGAGAAAGAGGGGGGCCACAAGGAGGTCTTCAATCTTGAAAGCAAACTGCTTTCTATGCACTCGCAAGTTAGTGGGAAAGCTGCATGAGTGGACTTTCGATACGCCTCCATTAACAATCATTTCCAACTTTCTTTTTTTTTTATTTTTACTTTTTTTTTTTTAAAGATTTTATTTTTTCCTTTTTCTCCCCAAAGCCCCCCGGTACGTAGTTGTGTATTCTTCGTTGTGGGTTCTTCTAGTTGTGGCATGTGGGACGCTGCCTCAGCGTGGTCTGATGAGCAGTGCCATGTCCGCGCCCAGGATTCGAACCAACGAAACACTGGGCCGCCTGCAGCAGAGCGCGCGAACTCAACCACTCGGCCACGGGGCCAGCCCCAATCATTTCCAACTTTCTAAAGACGCTAACTGAAGAATAGTAGAGGTGGTGCCAGGACGTTTTCCCTCATAGAAGGACTTTACCAAACTCTCTCTGCCCCAAACAGACTTGTTTCCTTGGACTCAGTTTCCTTTTCTTCATTCGTGCTTCCCGTCTTTCTTTCATTCAACCAATGTTTACTGAACACCTGATATACACCTGGCTTGGCCCCGCATACGCAGGTGTAGACAAGCCTAATATGCTTCCTGAACTCATGGAACTCAGAGCCTGCGGGGAGACAGACCTTAAATCAGCGACTACAGTGAAGAATGCTGAGGGCGCTGTTAGGGAGACATTGTGTTCCACACGGATCAGACGGAGCCCACCTTCTCTCGCTGAACCCCACTTTCTTTTATGCCATGGGCATAATAATATTTACCTTGCAGGGTTGTTCTTTTCTTTTTTGTAAAGCTTAGTAAATGTAAAGTATCTGACAAGTGCCAATCAATTATACTATCGAAGAATCAGGTTTTTTCTTTTACTCCTTTTATCTAGTCACAAAGTGGAAAGAAAATAATATAAATATTTGTAATGTGTAGTTCTGTTGGCTGCCAATAAGTTAATGCACTAAATAGCTCCTCAGAAAACAGGCTGCTAATTTTCTTTTCTCCTCTGTGTTATTAAGCAATTAACAGCCAGCTAGTGGGAAAATATCTGACAGGACCCTTGATTCTCCAGCCTCTGCTGAGGGAGTAGTAGCGTTCTGCCACAAATGAATGTGTGAGGTCTGGTCATGTGTGACTAGAAGGAAGGCCACCTGTCCACTCTGGCCACCTCTCCTGATGCTGGGCCGGCTGACCACCTCGTGGGAAATCATGCTGGGAAAGAAGGAGCTACGCCAGGTCAGGCCTGGCGCTGGGTTACTCAACACCCAACATGCCCACTCGCACCCAACACATTCAGCGGGGGTGGCTGCAGGTTTCACTTTCTGTCTTCGGCTGTCAGATCCTCTCATGACTGCAGCGAACTGGAAGGGGGGCGGAGGGGATGCAATGTCCTCTGTTCTCCTCTGCACGCCGGAAGATGTGTTTTCCACTTGACTCTCCGTGAGCCTGCCCCTCTGGACTGTAAACGCCACGCGTGCCTCTCAGTTTTTCCCTCCCCCTTTAGGTGGGAGAGGTTGGCAGAGGGGGCTGGAGTTGCGTGCCTGTCTTCCAGCGGGTCAGTTAGTCTTTAATGACACCCCAGCAGGTTAGGCTCCGGCTCACTGGTTTCCCCTGAGGGCAGGCTTGTTAAGAGCAGAGTGCTCTGGTGTATTCAAAACCGTTCCTTTCCCCTCCCCCTGCCTGAAGCACGAGGGGATTTTTCACTGACGTTCTCTAGAGAACCTGGTAGAGCTCCAGGAGCTAAAACTCCAAAAGTGTGGAGGCCCCCGAGGACTGGGTGCCCTGGAGTTTTTATCTCTTCGCCTTGTCCACACGGAGCCTCCAGCCACTGCCAATTAGATTCAGGTTTTCCTACTCCAGCTCTGGTTCCCAAGGAAGTGCCTGCGGGGCTTTCTGCCCTGGTGAGTTGTGATCCTCCCTGTCTGCTTGAGTCTCTCCAATGTTGGGGCGGCAGCGGTTTGCCCTGTGTCCTTGTATCTCTTACAGATTTGAGGAGAGTTGCTGATTTTTCAGTTTGTTTGTTTTTTACTCGTTAGGATAGAGTATTGATGTCTAAGCTCCTTCCATGCTGGACAAGAAACCAAAAGTCCCAACGGATTTTCCTTTCATCAAGCCACAAAGAACTCTGGGTAGACACAAGAAGTTGAAAAACTGACACTTTGGTAGCTCATTTCACATAGTCTTAGTGATCTTCATGGTTCAGAAGAATTTTTTAGAAAAAAGTGAACTGTATATTTGCAAAGCCACTAAGTGCCCCAGGGTTTGGGCAGAGATGAGATCTGAAATCGTGGAGTGGGAAGGCTTGCTTCTGTTGAGCATTACGCCCGCACTGACTCGTACTTTAATTCCAGCTTGGTGTGATGACGACGCCATATTACCAGTCCCCCAGTTCGAGGAAGGGGAGCTAAGATTTTGCCTCCCATCCCTCTAGGTCACCAAATCCCACATTCAAGTTCTCCTGGATTCGATTTGTCCTCAGGGACAAACTATCAAGTTTAGTTAGTCCTAACAAACTAAGTTAGGACTCACCTAACGCTTCCGGCTCCTCTTTCCTACAGACTAACTTACTAAATTCCTTTCTGTCATAGCTGAGCTTTTAAGAAGATTTTCTTAAATTGTATTTTACCCAGAATTTTTAGTGTTTTCCGTGAAAGGACTGTTCCAAATAAACTACCCGACCCTGTTCCTGGAAAGAGAAAGATACTCTGTTTTACTTTATTAATAGAATTTAGTAATCTGAAATTTCCCTCCTTACTCTTGTTTATTATCTGATAACTCCAACGAGATTATATACTCCACATATTCCGTCTTGATCACTTGTGTATCCTCAAAGCTTGACTACTGCCTGGCACAAGGTAGGCATCCAATAGATGGTTGTGAAAGATAGTAATAATAGTGAAATAATAGCAGTAAAAGATCTTAAACATGGGGTGCATGTAGCATCTTAGCTGACAGCTGTGCCAGCCTCCCCCTTCTCCAAAGCATCCTACATGTGCTTGGAGATTTAATTTCTGAGAGCATATCCTCTCAACTTTCAATGGCTCCCAATTGCCTTTTCCATGAAGACCACATTTCTTAGCCTGGTATCCATACAATTCTGGCCATAAACTAGTTTTCTATTCTTTTTGCATCCTATGTTCTCCCCAGTCTACCTGGAATTTCCCAAACATGCAACACAACTTTGCTCTCACCAATTCCCCTGCCTTGGCTGCTCCTCCCATGACATGGAAGACAAGGTATGTCTTCCTTCTGCTCCAAACTTACCATTCCTTCGACACGCTGCTCAAATTCCATTTCCTCTAAGATTCCTTCTCCCATTCCCTGGCAAGAAACAATGCTCTTTTCTTTAAACTCCCCAAGAGTTTGGGCTTCCTTATATCTCTTATCACATGTGCTTTGCATTCTAACTATTTGTTTATTACATGGATTAATGCTTCTCCCAAACACTTGATGGTGCCTTGCCCATAGCAGACGCTCAATAAATATGAATAGAAAAATGGGTGGTCAAAACAGGCTTAGATTGTGGGCCTCTAACAATATCAAAACAAGGGAATCTTTTCCACTACACCCAGAAATACGTTTTTAGGCTCTTAGAAATTTCTTTCTTTCTTTTTTTTTTCCTGCTTTTTTCTCCCCAAATCCCCCCGTACATAGTTGTGTATTTTAGTTGTGGGTCCTTCTAGTTGTGGCATGTGGGATGCCGCCTCAACATAACCTAATGAGCGGTGCCATGTCTGCGGCCAGGATCTGAACCCTGGGCTGCTGAAGTGGCGTGTGTGGACTTAACCACTCAGCCATGGAGCCAGCCCCAGAAATTTCTTTTTAAAGATTTTATTATTTTTTTCCTTTTTCTCCCCAAAGCCCCCTGGTACATAGTTGTATATTCTTAGTTGTGGGTCCTTCTAGTTGTGGCATGTGGGATGCCACCTCAGCATGGCTTGATGAGCACTGCCGTGCCTGCACCCAGGATCCCAACCGGTGACACCCTGGGCCACCCAAGCAGAGCGTGTGAACTTAACCACTCAGCCACAGGGCCAGCCCTTAGGCTCTTAGTAATTTCTGAATATAGCAAGTGGGATCAGGCAATAGTCACGCCAATGGACATGTTATTTAAAATAATTATTCTCGAATTGTCTGACACCTTCTACAAGATGGTTTGGGGCCTGCTGTCCTTTTTTTAAATTCTAAAGCATGTGGAGAATTTCTCAGAGGACTCACTTTGCTTGGGAAACATCGAACTAAAAGTTAATGCTCATGACACCCACACCAAATTGGCTGTGACTCATATTTCCTATCAGTAGTTCCTGTAACCCTGTTGAATTTCTCATTGGTACTATTACTACACTGAGTGCCACCACCCTGAAAAACAGAAACCCAAGATAGCGTTTTTCTTGTTTCCAGAGGCTAGGTTCTAAAGGTGGAAAATTACAAGTTATAAAATTTAGCATTTGAACTCCTGTGTCTTCAGCATAATGTGGTACTTTTCCTCTGAAATGGCAGTTGGCAGCTGTTATATTACCAATTATTATTAATGCAACAAACAGGCTGCGTTATCATATTTGGTTGACTACTGCGAATCTTGTAAGTTCTGCAGGGAAATATTTGTGGTCAATGTATCCTTCTGATACTCTTCCTAAAGACTTATAGAAGGAAGCTGGACTGCCGCTAGCTGAATATCACTATATGAATCAAGGAGATTAGAGTGGGCCGTGATTAACGTTCTTGAACCTCCCTTTTGTTCAGGAGAGAAGTTTGAGTAATCAAAAGAAATGCCCTGGGAAGTGATATGTTTTGAGTTACCCTGACAACTGAGGGACACCACATCCTATAAAAGAAACAGTTTTACAGATCGCAAGTGGACAGCTTTAGCAGAAGAAAACAAAAGAAGACATAAAAAAAATATTTGAAATTAAATTTCAGAGGGAGAAACTCCCTAAGGCAGGAATGTCATGGGCCAAGAAATTTAAATTGAATGCCAGAAAACTGAATAGAACCCAGGAGGTCCTCTTGAAGGAATTAAGGGCTCAGTGATGGGGAGATGCCAAAGGATGCTTGATAGAATTTCAGTCTGCTTAGAGGTTAAGTCAGGTAATGTCTCAAAGGATCTCAAGTCTGACATGTTGATGATGTTGGGGGCATATTGGTGTGGAATGTGTTGTGTCCAAACAAGGTCACAGGCTTCAGATCCACTCTTCCCACAACACGGCCAGAAACCCAAGCCTCCCTGCTCACCCAGAATCACCCCCCACACTGCTCTGTTCATCCCCAGTGGGACCCAATCCCCAGACCGACCTCCCCTCCAACCCTCTACTGCCCCCTGAAGAACCTCCACTTTGCAATCAGCAGACCCCTGTAGCTCCACCCCCGTTCTTTCCTAAGCACCTGGGTCACCCTGAGAATGTTCTCCTGCAGCCCAAGCATTTGGGGCTGCTTCTTTCTCACACACCTCTTAGACCTCAAGACCAGAAGCAAAAGTTCTGTTTTCCTGGGTCGCCATTGCCACGTACAGACCATGTCTCTCCCTCCCTGTTGGAAAACCCCTGCTTTCTAAGATCCACACCACTCACATGCCACCTACTCCTCCTGTTGATGGCTGCCAGGCACAGACTTCCAGAAACCACCCCGTCTACACACACCCCTCATATACTGGAAGTTTTAGCTCCTGGCTGCCTGTCTTCTTTTCCACCCCAACTCCTGCAGCATTTTTGTCCACTTCAACGTACACGGAGATAACTCATCCACCACACTGGCCTCTCAGGCCCTTGACTACTCAACAGTCTCAAGAGCAGCCACCCACAGTCAAGTCACACCTGGATTAGGTCATCATATCCCCCCAAGTCTCTAATCTCAACATCCCTCCCATCCACCACACCTTCCTATCCTTCTAATGCTCCTGTTCAAATACTTCTGCCACACAACTCTTCAACTCCATCAACACCATAATCCACTGACCACTCGTTCTCTGCAGATGGCCTTGTCTCCTAGTGCACTGAGAGAAGAGGAGACTTGGAAGGGGCTTCCCTCCCCTTCCTGCCCCCAAATCAGCAAACCTGTTGGCACCTTGCACCTTGTTCCCTCCTGTTTCATCTTCCTTGTTTATGCTTTTGCTGTCCTGAAACAATGCTCTCCTTCTCCTCAGGACCATTTCCAACAGCTTACCAGTATGTTCTAGTATCTGCCATTCCGAGAAGGCACTCTCCTCGATGCAGCGGCATGCTGGAGCTGGGTCAGGTGGGCTCCTAAGAGCCAATTGTTAATTTTTCAGGAAATTTGCAAGCTGCATGATCTTGTGTTGGTAACCTGAAGTTGGCCACGCCGAGAGTATTTATACTGCTACAGATGAAGGCTTTGGTTTTCCAAAGGGGGGTTGTGAAACATTTACCAGCACATCACTTTATCTTCCTGCTGTGACCAAGGCATCTCTCTGCGACTCCTCCCACCTGTGCACATGTTTAAGCAAAACTTCTCAAGACTGTCCAGTGTTGACTTCCTCTCACTCATTCTCCTCAAACCCACTCCAGTCTAGCTTCTGTCCTCACGACTTCCCCAAACTACTCTTGTCTAAGCCACTTAACACCTCCAGAGTGCAAATCCAAATAAACCTCTCCTGTTTTTATCTGACTTGACCTTTGCATTCAACTTACCTGCTCATTTCCTCATTCTTAAAACACGTTCTTCTCCCAGCTCCTCTGAGACTATACTTTTCTTGCTTTTTCTCTTGCCCCTCTTGCTGTTCTTTTTCAGAATCTGTTGCAGGCTTTTCTCTGCCTCCTTCACCAACATACACAAGTTCTAGATGTTGGCTCCTTGGAGTGCAGTTCTAGGCTCTCTTCTCCCCTCTACACTATCTCCCTCTGTGACCTCATCCTGTCTCATGACTTTACATGCTAAGGATTCCCAAAAGGATACCTCAAATGTCCCCATCTCGGAACCCTCCATCTAACTGCCTACTTGACAACTCCCTGTGGATCATGCTTTGCTTTACGAATAATGTGTCCTAATTGAAACTCTCGATTCCGTCACCACCCAGCAAACCAGTTTCTCTCCCCAGTTCCCCATCTCAGTAACTGGTGGTGCTGTTCAGCCACTTGCTCAAGCTGGAAACATGGCCCCCATCCAGGTTTCCTTCATCCCCCACATCCAGGGCATCAGCAAAGCCGGTCGTCTCTACCTCCCAGGTGTCCATGCATCTCGACTTTCCCGCCTCTTTCCAGCGCCGAAACCACACAATCTCTGAACCACCCTCCAATCTTGCCTGTGTTCTCCCACGAACCCCTTACTGGTCTCATTTCCCCTGCTGCCCCTGTTTAATACATTCTCTACAAAATAGCAAGGATAAAGTTTTAAGAAAGAAAGCCATGGAAATTAAAGTGGTTTTTAACAACTTTAAGGATACACAGAAAAGTAATTATTTCATTATTGAAATCACAATTGCAAGAATGTGTAAAAAATAAACTACAAAAAAACCAGTTTTTTAAATTGCATAGAAAACAAGTTTACATAAAATTTCCAGTGAGAAAGCATAACAGAAAAATTTGATGGAAATTAGTTTGATGGAAATTTTTCATCTTTTGATGAATCAGTTTGATGGAAATTATTCATCTTTTAAATTTATAGAATTTGCATAGGCACCATTTCATCCCCTTTCGTTTAAAGAAATGATTTCCATTATGTTATTTTATGCTTTAAAATAGTAGCTGTCATTTTTAAAACAGCAACACATTCAAGCAGAGTTTTAAAATTTAAGGCTTAACAATATCCTTGCAAATGATCACCAAAGTCTTTTGCATATAAGCTATCAAAATAAAACTCCTGAATATAAGATCTGCCTGAAATTATCCAATCAAATAAAAATTACTCAACTTCTGTTCATCCTTTGCTATGGCATAAAAAGGAGAGTAAAATCTTACAAAGGTTTCATAAACCTATGAACTTTTGTCAATTTACTTTTTAAAACAAATCCTTAATTCTTAACTCTTCCTGAACTAAATTAAAATGGCTTTTAGCAATTTCAATATTACATGAAAAAGTAATTCTCTTACCTTTGAGATTGTCAATAGTTTTTCTCTTGAACTTACAGAAGTTTCCCTATTAACATGAAAGATTCCAAAATCAGATAATCTTTTTAAAATGGAAAAGATTGTTTTATCATGTTGCCTAAAACCTCCCCATTACATCTCAGATAAGATCTACCTGCCTTTTCTTTCTTTTTTTTTTTTTAAAGATTGGCCCTGAGCTAATATCTATTGCCAATCTTTTTTTTTCTTCTTCTTCTCCCCAAAGTCCCACAGTGATGCAGGCTCGGTGAGTCGAGGAGTCAAAAGAAAGATTTCTTGGACTCTCAAGGTCTGGTAGTAGTGCTCCTTTATTCAGAGAATAGCGTAGAGTAACATGGGGACAGGACCCGTGGGCAGTGAAGAGCTGGAATGGGTTGAGGGTAGGGCTAAACATATAAGGCATAGGTATGTGAGTCATTTCTTTACAAGACAAAGGAAAGATTATGTAAAAAAGTCATTAAAATGGTATTGGTGCAGGTGGGGTCTGGTTATCAGGTGGTCCTATAACTTTGGATGCAAATCAAATCGGATCAGGTCAGGACATCCTATGCTTCCCAGAGGATGATACATATTGGTGTATAGTCCAGGATGCCTCTGACTTCTCTCCCTGAGGTAGCCTTGATCCTCATCATAAAACACCTCCCCCCGCCCCCCGCCCAGAACTCATTTGGCCCTGAAATCTTTTGGGGATATGGGCAATGGTCAATCTTCTGTAACTACTTCCAGCTGTACAAGGTCATAGAGTTGTCCCTAAATGGGGCCATAGGGGTACAGGCAGGAAGTTCAGTGGACCGGAAGTTTGCGCCCATGAAGTCCAAACTGACAAGGTATACAGATCCTCTGGAGACGAGAGAATCATTTGACGAGAAGTGGTCCAGGAGGCAAAACTTAGGAACTTGTTGTTTATGACCCACCTGTGACAAGGCAAATTTAGTTAGTATTTGGGCAGTAGAGTTGAAGGAAAAGGTTTGCTTGTGACCAGGGAGCTCCCAGGTATCAGAGATGGATGGCCACAAGTAGACATTATGATTAGTAATAGATGAATCTTGTAGAAGAGAAGAGCTAGAACCTAATATCCATGAATGCGTACTATAGCTTCTACTGAAACATAATTTTTCTCTCTAAAATCACCCTCATTTTTGCAAAAGATAGCCAAATTAAGATGAACAGATTTGGAAATTAAGTGTGGTTTGAATAAAACTTGATCCAATTATTTACATAAGTGCAGCGAGGATAGCAATTGATCATAGAGACCCTTTTAAATCTACTTTGCTGGAATTTTTTTATGAGGAATCTCAGATAGAACTTTAAAGGCCTCTGGGGGCCAGAAAAGCCCAGCCAAGGACTTGCCATCAGATTTTGCCTGCAGTATCTACAGATTTAAGTGGATTCCTCTTTTTTTGAGGTCCCCCAAAATATTTCAAGCTCCTTGCACCCACCAGATAAGTGAGCTTCCTTACTTACCAGGTAAGATTGATGGAATCTCTGTAAACAAGGTACCAGGCCAATATTTCCAAGTGGCTTTATTCCAGAAAGTCCAATCTTTGTTCCTGAAAAGTTGTCTTGTCATATCTGAGCCTGTATGTTTCTCTCAAATATGACATTCCAGTCAAAGCCTTGGTAATATAACGAATGTTTCCAAATGTGTCCCGTTATAAGGAGAACAGATTCTTATTGAACTTATGCAAATAGCTATATTGCCATGAAATAACCACACTCACTCACAAGGAGTTTCCAAATTCTGGAGAGATCAGGTAGGGAGAAAAAGATAATTGTTTCTGTTCTGCTGACAAAGGTATAATTTCACCAAATTGCTAAAAGTAGTTAGCATAAGAGAAAAAGATTTCCTTAAATCTGAGACCACAAAGCGAAACATCAAAAAATCAACAATATTTCAAACAAAAGTCATAAAAAATATAATCATCCTCATCAGTTCATACAGTCCTGTATTGTCGATTCTTGATCTTAATCTTCTGTTAGCAGTTTTATGAAGTCATCAGTTTCTCCATTAGAATTCTGTAATTTCTTACCCAGTTCAGTTCTATGACTTGAAAGTTTATCAGAAACCTGTACTCTAGAGTAAGTGCCAGAGTCCTGTTCATGAATTTCTCTGAAGACAAAACATATTTGCAAAAGCAAAAGGCATCAGAGTAAAATAGCAACCATCTGTAAATGACAAAAGACTCAAAAGGGAAGTTGACAAAGAAACTTGGTGACTTCTGTGACATATAACACTTCAATATAATAACTAAAATTATGGCTGACAACCAGGACAGATCAGAATTTTAGGAATGTTATATAATTTTAAGACATTTATATCAACAGCATTCACCCACATAATATCACCTAAGAAAGTTTATCATCACTTGTTTGACAGTGCTTCCCATGTAATTTAATAGGCAAAATAAGCCTAATAAGTTTAATATCTTCTTATAGGAAGAGAGAGAAAATTTTTTTGAGAAGCCTCAGGAGCCCTCTGAAAATCCTCAGAGAAATTTTCTTCCTCCTACCAGGTCAAAAGAAAGCCTTCATTCAGGATGTGAATATTTTGTTGAGGGAGAAGCTTGTCAAAAATATCAAAAGATTTTAAAACACTTGTTCAAATAGGAGACAACGCTCACCGCAAAACAGTGCTCAGGTATATATTCAAAGTGACAAAAGAAACAGTCAAGAGCAAACAACACACTCAAAAAATCTTAGAGAGACCTCAGTCCTTCTGGACATAGGAAATTATTTTAACAAACCATAGCTTTTCTGTTAAAGGAAAACCTTTTATAACCTCTTTATCAAGAGCAGACCAAAAGTTCAAGAAAATTATTCTTTTGAGAGAGAAAACCAAATTTTAATTTTTGCAACAGCTTATTATTAAAACTTGTTTACTTAATTGGATTTACTTTAATCTTAGCCAACTTGACCAGGCATAAAATTCCTTTCTGAATTTCTCTTTCACAAACTTCTACAGTTTTCTTTTTGCATTCAGAATTTGTCCCATGCTTGCTTTCTCCTCTTCTAGTACTTTAGGTCAAATTTATCTGTCTTAACCCAACAAACAAAAATACTTCCATCCTTTATACTCTCTTTACTGAAAACATACATTTTACTTTCCTTGTATACAGAGTTGTTTGATTAGTAAACCCAGGCTGCACGTCTGCATCATATCCAAATACTGACAATTCTGAAGACATGCCTATTTCAATCAAACCAACAAACTTAAACAAGCTTTCATTTACCAAAGGTTAATTCACACCACGTTAACTTGAAAGACACTGGGTTAATTTCTACTACATTTAGAATTTATGTAAGTGCTTACTTTAAGCCAATTAAACAGAGCTCTTAATTTTGGCCGTACCATCCAGAGGGAAAATGCCACACACATAAAACATACATAAAGACACACGTACACAGAGTCTCCACAGCTATTGTTTTAAAAATTACTGCCATGAATCAGGTACAGTAATATAAATCTCCCTAGTTATGAATCCAAATTTTGTTTTAAGCCTTTTTACCAATATTTATGGAGGAGACACTCAAGATGCTAGATTTCTTGGCAAGGACATGCTTATGGCCTTTTTTTCCTTTTTCCCCCTCAGTCTTAGGAATTAGTGATGGGCTAGGTAGTCCCCGGAGGATTTGCAAGCTCTTTGATATAAGGGAAATGGGTGGAAGCTGAATGCCTCTAGAGCTGCTTTCCAGCCTTACAAGGATTTTCCAAGGAGAGCTGCTCTTGATTTCTCAGAAACTGGGTTATAATTCAGATGACATTATAGGTTGATTTACCTGTTGAACTACATCATAAAAGTACAGAGAAACACCTCAAGTTTTCACCAAGATGGAGCTTCTAGGGCATATCCCATTCAATTGAAAGTGTTTCCAATTAAATAAAATGCACCCAAGATGTGAGTCTCCAGGGATGCTTGGGGCATTCCCCATGGCAGTAAAGCAGGTGTCTGACTGACAGCAGCTGGGGAAAGGGTGCAGAGCCTGACTGCAGGGATCGATATAGTTATAAGATTTAGTCAGGTCCTGCTCAGCCCTGGCACTTAGTCCCTGAGCCAGCACAAGGCAAGCCAGGGAAGCAGGAGGCAAAGGCCTGGAACTGGCTTGGGGCTGGGGCTCCCAGTGCTGGGGCTGAGAGTTAAGTCCCTGGCAATAGGGTGTCAAGTTTACAATTTTACAGAAAGTCCAGGTTCTGCTCTGGTCCAGCCTGAGCTTAACCTCCACTTGGTGACAACAGAGGAGATAACGAACAAAACAGACAAAGAAAGGAAAAGCGAGATCAGGCCTCACCCTCATGGCCTCTTCCCAAGGGTTATTAAGATGAGGGTCACACAACAGTTCCTGTGCTGGAGCACAGAAAATGAGCAGGACAGTTCACAGAATAAATCACAGGTCTCCTATCCTCATAACCGACGCAGTAAGCACCTAAAATACTCAACAAGTCAACCACCAAGAGAGGGCACCCCACTTAAGGTTGCTGGGGGGATCAGGCCAGGAAACCAGAGTTGGGGGGGCTCCCAGGGGTGGAGCCTTTGACACTTTAAAGATTCCTTTGTTTCTCAGTTGCAAAGCTCAAAAGGAGCCCCAAATGGCCACTGTAACTTCAAGAGAGATGAAAGAAAAGGGTCCATTACCTTGAAGTCCCCCATGAACCCAGGGCAGTGTCCTATCCCTTGTTCCTCCTGTGGGATCCCTATAGCAAGGGGTGATGGGGGCATCCCCCTGCATTGCACCCCTTGTATACCTTCCCTATTATGCATGGCAATATATGCCTGGCAGAATGGTCCCAGAGATAAAAGAATAAAGAAAAACAGTGAAGAATTTTCCGCCAGTCTTGGGGACATTCTATCCAATTGCGTCTTGGAGCCATTCTCCAAAGAGGGGTTCCCATACTCAACCAAAGGTTAGAGTTTGGTACTTTCCTTGAACAGAGTCCCAGTTGGGGCTTTCCCATGGTTCAGAGTATGGGCAGGAGCCATAGGGAGAGATCCCAATCCAGCCTTCGGAAAACAAACCTGCCACAGGAGTCTTGGAGACTGGCGACCATCCTAATGACTTAAGTAGTTGACCCGCGCCCATGTAAAATTTATATATTAGAGATAGAGTTAAGAAGGAATGGATTAATTCATTCTTCATCACCCTCAGCTTAAGGTACTGATTCTCTTCAGGCTGGATGCCACAGTTTGCCCCATAGAGTAGCCATGGGCAGCAAATGTGGACTCATACAGCTGTCCGAGAAGGTTCCTGATGGAGAAGTGAACTTAGATCCATCCTTGAAAAAGAGGAAGGCACAAGGAAGAAGAGTGCACTTACCAGAACTTCAGCTCACAAGCTGGTGAAGCAAGATCCCCGGACGGGCCACCAGAAGAAATGATGTGGGCTCGGTGAGTCGAGGAGTTGAAAGAAAGATTTCTAAGACACTCAAGGTCTGGTAGCAGCGCTCCTTTATTCAGAGAATAGCGTGGAGTAGCATGGGGACAGGACCCGTGGGCAGTGAAGAGCTGCAATGGGGTGAGGGCAGGGCTAAACTTATAAGGCATAGGTATGTGAGTTATTTCTGTACAAGACAAAGGAAAGATTATGTAAAAAAAGTCATTAAAATGGTATCAGTGCAGGTGGGGTCTGGTTATTGGGTGGTCTTATAACTTTAGATAAGAATCAGATCAGATCAGGTCAGGACGTCCTACGCTCCCCGGAGGGAGGATGATGTAGATCCGTATGCAGGCCAGGACGCCTTGGGCTTCTCTCCCTGGGGCAGCCTTGATCCTCATCACCAGTACATAGTTATATATTCCAGCTGTGGGTTCTTCTAGTTGTGGCATGTGGGCTGCCGCCTCAGCATGGCCTGACGAGCTGTGCCATGTCTGCGCCCAGGATCCAAACCAGCGCAACCCTGGGCCACTGAAGCAGAGTGCGCAAACCCAACCACTTGGGCACAGGGCCGGCCCCCACCTGCCTTTTCTACAAGGCCCTGCACGGTCTGGCTTTACCTTTCTCTCGACTTTACCCCATCCTCTTTTTCTTCGAATTCCACAATCATCAGGTACACTGGCTTCCTCTCAGTCCCTGGGACACTCTCTACTTTTCTGGTTAGCAGTGGTGGTGAGTTTTTTGTTTTTGGCTCAGGGCCTTTGCATAAACTCTTTCTTCTGTCCAGGGATAATTTCCCTTCCACTTTCTGCTGACTTCATCTCATCTTTCGGGTCTTATCTCAAATACCACCTTCCCAGAAAAGCCCAGCAGACAGATGGTCTGGTAGAGCAACGTGGGCAGATTAGGCCAAGAGTTAGCAGATTGCCTTCTCTAAAGGAAGCCAGTCAGTATCTTAAATTTACTGTCTGCTTGGTAAAGTAGTACTTCCTTGTATTTGTTTCTATTCATCAATTCACTGAGCACCCTGGGGGCCAGCAGTAATTGGCAGAGAAGCTTTATGGGGTCAGCCCAGGTCCTTTCAACTGCCGGGGCCGGGCAGTGCTTGGTTGGTCCTTCCATGCTCTGCTTTCTCTCATTGACAATGTCAGTCCTGCCCCATGTCTTAAGTCAGGTTTCCTAGAAGCAGAGCTGAGATGGGGATTCTCGTACAAGTGGTAAATTGGGAACGGGCTCTCTGGAGGAATCTGTTGGGAGGTGAGGGAAGTAGGAAAGGAAAGAGGAACAAAGAAAAGATGCTATTTCAGCTGAATAACCTCCGCCTGAACATCACACTTGGGAAGATGAATGGCACCACATTTGTCCCTATTTGAAGCAGGGGCTCTGAACTTTCGTATCCCTGTATCAGTCAGTCATTGTGCTGAGGACACCTTGACCATGGTGGGGTACAGGTAACCTCGCAGACATTGAGGGGGCTCCCATCTGCACTGTTGTGAGCCGTTAGCAGCCAACACTCAGCAGTCTGGTGCATCCTCTGGGTGGGGAAGCAAAAGCTCAAGATCATCTTAGGGCGGAGTCTCTCAGCCTTGGCCCTATTCACATTTTGGGCTGGATAATTCTTTCTTGTGGGAGGCTGTCCTGTGCATTGTGGAGTGCTTATCAGCACCCCTGGCCTCTTCCCAGCAGTAGTAGCAGTAGTAGCACCCCCCCCAACCCCAGTCTCTAGACATTGCCAGATGTCCCCGGGCAGGCAAAATTGCCCTCCCGTCCCCAACCATCCCAGTCTTCTGTGGTATAGTGGGGAGCCTAAGCTTCTCCGAATATGACTTGCTAAACTAAGACTGGGTTAAGCCAGGATGAAAAAAAGGATCAATGAACCTGATGGCTATTTAAGAAACAGCGTTAACAGAGTTAAATGACTGACTGGACACGGGGGTTGAGGAAGAGGCTAACTGCCAGCTTTCTGGCTTCAGCAAATGCAAAGACAGGGCAAGAAGAGCAAGTTTGGAGGAGGAAAGGACGAGGGAAAATTTGAACACATTGAGTCGGACGCACTGCGTGCGGCTCCCCCATGGACACGTGGGGAAAGCACTCATATATCCAGGTCTAGGCTGGGCTGGTTGCTCAATGTGGGAGTCATCCCCAGCGAAGTCAAGGGCACAACTCAGGCTGCCTGGGGAGAAGATGCTTGGTGAGAAAAGAAGCGGGCTGAGGGCAGAGCCGTGGGAAGCTTCACATTTCCGGGTAGACGGAGTATGAGATGGTCTCAAAGGAGACTAAGAAGGTACAGCCAGAGGGGCAGGAGGAGAACGAAGCCGTAAACCATGGAGACAAGTAGGAGAAACTATTCTAAAACGGAAGATACAGTCCCGTGGCCTGTCCCTAGGCGCCACTCCCCAAGGATGCTAGGGCTTTGTGAGTTATCGCCAGAGCACAGTTGAGTAAAGTGGCGCAGGCAAAATGTCAGCCTGTGTGTGCTCCATCCACCTAAACGAACCCCCACTTAAGACAAAACAGCCCACTTGAATGAACAGATTTCATAAGGTGAGTGGTGTACGTACCACACAGAGGGCCCATATAGCAAACAAATCTCCTGTCACGAGATTCCAGGGCCCGCCAGCACGGTGGAAGCAGCAGTGATCTGGGAGTTGCACCTTTGTGTCTAAGCTCTTGCTATATGTCCCCCTGGTGAGTCATTTTCATTTCCAGGATTTGGTTTGTTCATCTTAAAAATATGGGCTTGGATGGAGTAACCTCCTAGTGTCCTTTTCTACTCTAACGTTCCAAGGGTCTCTTCAAATCTACTAACATTTATTACATAAATCTGTTCATGAAAGTTCCATCGTACTGTACGTGCATCAGAACAGCGATGTGTGAGTCCTATAGTGCACCAGAATAACCCAGGGAGCTCGTGACAGTACACACGGCTGCACAGAAGATACTGTTGTTTTCTAGAAGCTCCACCAGCCCTTGTGGTCTAGTGGTTAAGATTTGGCGCTCTCACCGCCACAGCCCAGGTTCGTTTCCCAGTCAGGGAACCACACCACCCGTCTGTCAGCTGTCATTCTGTGGCGACTGTGTGTTGCTGTGATGCTGAAAGCTATGCCACCAGGATTTCAAATACCACCATGGGGACAGGTTTCAGCAGAGCTTCCAGACGAAGACAGACTAGGAAGAAGGACCTGGCCACCCACTTCTGGAAAATGGACCATGAACACCCTGGGAACAGCAGTGGAGCATTGTCTGATACAGAACCTGGAAGGTGAGAGGGTGGTGCAAAAAGACTGGGCAGGGTGGGGCCAGCCCGGTGGCGCAGCAGTTAAGTTCACACGTTCTGCTTCTCGGCGGCCCGGGGTTCGCCAGTTCGGATGCCAGGTGTGGACATGGCACCGCTTGGCAAAAGCCATGCTGTGGTAGGCGTCCCACGTATAAAGTAGAGGAAGATGGGCATGGATGTGAGCTCAGGGCTAGTCTTCCTCAGCAAAAAGAGGACATTACGCTCGGTAAAATAAGCCAGTTACAAAAGGACAAATTTTGTCTGATCCCATCACCCCAAAAAGTTCTCTTGTGCCCCTTTGGAGTCAACCCCTCCCTCGCCCTCAGCCCCGGGCAGGCACTAGTCTGAGTTTTGTCCCTACAGTTCTGCCTTTTCCAAATGTCAAATAAATGAAACCATATGAATATAGCTTTTGTGTCCGACTTCTTTCCCTGAGCATAATGCTTTTCAGATTCAGCCATGTTGTTGCACGGATCAGTAATTCATTCCTTTTTATTATTCCGTTGTGTGGATGTACCACAATTTATGTATCCATTCACTAGTTGATGAATATTCTGGTTGTTTACAGTTTGCAGCATTATGAAGAAAGCTGCTACAAACATTTGCATGTGGTCTTTGTGTGGACATAAGCTTTTGTTTCTCTTGGATTAATACTGGGAATGGGATTGCTGCGTCATTTGGAGAGTATATGTTTAAATTACTAAGAAACTGCCCAACTGTTTTGTAAAATGGCTGTACCCTTTTGCATTCCTACCAACAATATAGATAAGTTCCAGTTGTTCTGCATTCTTGCCAGCCAGCCAAAGCTTTTTGCAAATATCAGCATCTTAATTATTTCAAACCCGCACTCATCACGACTATTATATCATCAGCAACGATTGGTTATATCTTTAAACTTCCCACTCTATAAGCTGAGGCTCAGAAACATGCACTGCTTGGTTGTTTCCACAATGCATATTTTTCTTTATAAAACAGTAATATAAAAGTACTTTAATGATCTCATTAGGTTTAAGAAATTACAGCAAGGCAGAGTTAGCCCATTGCAAAATAGACATCGACAACGGAATAGCCCACGCTTCGTGTTAGAAGAGAACTTGAAGGCCCTGCCTCCACCCCATCTCCCACTGGATCCTTGAATCTTGCCGTGTTCCTGGCAAGGGGTCACCCAGGTTCTGCCATAATCACTTCTCTTTCGGAGATCTCACTTCCTCTTGAGGTAGCGTATTAATCAGGAGTTTGTTACCAAAAGATACAGTCACCAGGAATTGTGTCAGCTGCGGACAGTCACTCTCACTTCAGCGTTCTTCAGCTCGTTGGTCTTTGTTTGGGTTTAGGAGCTGACATAATTCCAACCCCAGCTCTCAGGTCTCCTGAAGGATCTCCTCTCTCCCAGACTAAACACCACTAGTTCTTTGGAGGCTCCTCACACAGCAGGATTTTGAGTGCCTTCTGCCCCCCTCCTCCTCCTCTAATAGGCACAGCTATACCTAATCTTGTTCCGAATGGAGAGCTGTGAACTGAGCCCAGAGCTCGATGGGTCTAGCAAACATGGAGTAGATTCTGATGCAGTCTGAGGTCCCACCAGCTTTTCTGACAGAGGTCTCTGCCACCTCACATGGAATCCACTGCCTGTCATCATCTGTGCAGCAGCGGAATCACGTTTTGGGAGACTCAAGAGAAAGACCTTACACATTCTCATTTTGGATTTTCCTGCTGTTCCAATTTGCTAGGACTCTAGGTGACCCTGATATTATAATCAATTATGTTCTCAACTTTGTGTCGCCTCCAGCTTTGGTAAGCAGCTCTACAGTATCTCTGTTGAGCAAGGAGTGTTTGTGGAGCACCTTCTGCATTCTATTCACTGGGCCAGGCACTGGGAATACAAAGATGGATCAAAGGGGGCCTCTCTCCAGAGGGGCTCACAGACCACAGGAGACGCGGCTTGTTTACTACAGCGAAAGCTTCTCCTAGGAGTCCATGGGTGCAGCCATCAGGACACCGTGGTTTCTATCTTCTAGCCAGTTACTGACCCATCCGCTTGTACCAGCATCCAGCCCAGATGTCTCCACTTTGCCCACGTGGCTGGCCTGAGGAAGCTCCAAGAACATCTAGAAATCTAGACACCCTGTGTCTGTGCATCACCACCGAGCCAGGGCTCCGGGCGGTCAGAGGGATGAGATCAGTGCGCTATGAATTGTATTTAGGAAGTGCCCAGCCCACATTCTCACCACATCCCCACTGTCCTTGTCCCAGTTTCCCTAATCTCAAAATGTTGCATCAACTGATTCACGTGGACATAAAGGTTACTGAAAAGATAAAATAGTATGAAGTAGATAATGAGCTCGTGGAGTGGCCCAGCTTACACAAACAGGTAAACAGTAAGAGTGTAAGCAATGAAGGAATACCCCACACAGGGAAACTGTGTTTTAGGGTCTAAGCCTTATTCTCATGTGGTGCAATTTGGGCAGTGTCTAAGGGGCAGCCGGAAATATGGAGCTGGAACTGGACCTCTTAATAGGTTGTGCTTGGGCCCCGGAGACTGACGGTAGAGCTGAGTTTTTGCAGGAGGAGGAGAGGAGAGAAGAGGCCCAGAAAGCACGTCAGCACTGGCGCCCGCACAGAAGGCAAAGACTGCTTTGGGCACTCAAACTCCGGGTGGGAGAAAGGCGAACAGCTGAGGTGTGCGTTTTTAGAGCCATTTCATCGTACCCATGGAGCATTTGCAGTTCTCCGGTCTGGATTTTGCTCCCGCCTGCCCCGCCCCCAATGCGGCAAAGGCGTTGGAGACTTCTTTTACATCAAGAAATCAAGATGGCACCAAGACGGGAGAGTTTCACTGCTGACAGCTGTGGTCCCAGGGAGCAAACCTTTGGAAAAGAGTTGTTTCCTCAGGAAACTCCTCAGCAGCCTCCTCTTCCAGAAAACCCAGCTCCTCTCTACCCCCCGCTCCAGAAAGGTTTCCTATAGTGCCCAGGAAACACACTTTTTACCCAGAACGTGACAACCAATCGGTTTCAAGGACAAAGTTTGAACCGTGGGTGCGGGGGGGAGGGGGTCACGCTGTTTTGTTTTTTCCTCATTTCCACTGGAAGAGCCCCGCCCCCGCCCCATCAGTGAGAGCCTCTGATTTTCCCTGCGGCCAAGGCTCCGTGAACTCTTCTCGCTTCTGTTGTTTACTCTCTTCTCCCAGCGTTTTTGTTCAGCCCGGGGAGGCTGCGCCGCGGCTCCTCAGATGTTATTTATCTTTTCCTGCGAGGGACTTGTGACAGTCCAGGGTGTTGTGTATCCTGTGAGATTGTTTATCACCCAGCCCATGCCGTGGCCGGAGCAGCCTCCTCGCCAGCACTTCACGTCCCGAAGCCCGGGACTACGTGAGCGAGGGAAGGGCGGGGAGGTGACTCTCGGGCGCTGGGGTGAACCCGCGTCCTCTGGAGCCTGCGGCCACGTGTCCTCGGGCGGAGGCTCTGACCCCGGGGCGCCCAGGTGAAATGCACCAGACGGCCGCGCGCTGCTCCCGCGCCCCCGCCTGCTCCGAAGTCTCCTCCGAGGCCACCAGCTCCGACTGTGACTGTCGTCCCGGCGGCGGCGGGGAGGGGGCGACCCGGAGGTGCAGCGCCCCCCAGCCGGTCCCCACCCGGGCCTTGGCGCCACCGTGGCGGGGCGCGGATCGGGGCGCACGGTGCGCCCGCTGTCCCGAGTCCCCGGCGCGCGCGTCAGCCCTGCGGGGCGCGGAGCTCTCCAGGGACCTCCTACGTGCCAGGCCGCCCGCGAGTCAGCGAGTCCCGGGCGCTCGCACCGCGTGGGACCTCGCTCGGCCCGGGTTCCCGGGAGGAGCGGGCTTGGCACCGGGGTGGTGATGAGGGGTGGGAGACTTTGGGTTCTGAACGTGACCCAGGCCGGTGGAGGATTTGAAATTAGCCCGTAGGGTGGCTTTGGGGTGAGGCTTGTCTTTAACCTTCTTTCCTTTTTTTTCTTTGCATTTCTATCTTTTTTCCTTTCCTTTCCTTTTCCTTTTTGTCTTTGGGACGTCTTAGAGGGCTAGGTCTCTCTTGTCCCCTGCAGGAGTGCGCCCGGGAGCGACGGCAGGACGGAAGGGGCAGTGCCCCGCCTCCAGCAGCCCGACTGTCCCGACGCCACACACGCACGCACACGCACGCACACTCACACACTTACGGGGAAAGATCAAACGCGCACGGCGGTCCGAGGTCTGTTTTCTCAGGCGTCCTTCCCCATCACCACATTGTTAGCGGGACAATGGGCTCCTGTGTCAGTCTTGTTGGCACCAGTTTTGTACGATGCAGGAAACAGCATTTCCTCTCGGCGCTGGAAAATTAACTTGGATCGTGCTTTTCCCTTTTTATTGAGAATCCGCACACACCCCGGGAAACCCGAGCTCCCGGAGAGGCGAAGGAGCGGCAGCAATAGACATCCCGAAGTCCTGCCCCGGTCCGCCCCTTCCCGCTCGGCTCGCGGCCGGTCTCTGCCCAAGGAGGAAACTCCGCGGAACAATGAGATGGCGCTGCTGTCTCCGCGGCGACCCTCCCGCTGGGGCCGTCGGGACCCGCGCTGCCCAGCCTCACAGTTCTCGCGGAAGGCGACTTGGCAGAGGGGTTCCCAGCTGCCCAGAGACCTCCACGTCTGGAGGTGCTAGGATCTGCACCCAGCGGTCCACGCCTGGGCCGTGGGAGGAGTTGCCTAGGTGGCCCCCAAATGTACACATCTGAACACTTGTTAGGCCCACAAAACTACTAGCCAATGTTGTTAGCACTTCTATTTTGGTCTGCATCTGACTCTGCCCTGGATTATAGTGTTCCTTGTCTCTTGGAACAGCACTAGACTGCAAAATCACGAAGGCCGGGAGGAGTCCTCTTGGTCTGCGTTCATCACTGTAAATTTTCCCTAAATGTACAGACATTTGTGTCTCTCCTAGCTACCCCTACCACCATCTCCTATTGTTCACATTTGTAGGCTGGGAATACTAACAGCTTGACTGCTGAACGTACGCATAGAATTTATATGTATATGGAATTCACCCGGTATTTTCTATACATCACACATGTGTACACATGTACACACACTCATACAATACATGTATGCAATACGTGTTTAGTAACTGCAATACCACTACCACCCGGCTCTCCTCTACCCTGCCCTCGAGGAGGGTCTGGAGAGAAGGAAATGGAAACTCCACTTCAAGTCTATTATGGGTACACCTCTCCTTTTCACTGATCTTCTTTTGTATCAAATTCTTCAAAGGGTATATGTAAATTTAATTTTTGAAAATATTTCCCATCAAATGTTATACTCAATTTTTTAATAGACTTTATATTTTAGAGCAGTTTTAAGTTCACAACAAAATTGAGCAGAAAGCACAGAGCATGCACAGCCTCCCGTATTAGCAACATTCCTACTAGAGTGGCACATTTGTTAAGATCAGTGAACCTACATTGACACGTCATAATCATAGTTTACATTAGGGTTCACTCTTGGTGTTGTAAATTCTGTGCGTTTGGATAAATGTATAATGACAAGTATCCACCACTATAGTATTATATAGAGTAGTTTCACCACCCTAAATATCCTGTTCCGTGTATTCATCCCTTTAAACCCTCAATTTTTGAATTTATCATCATGCTCAATCATGTTAAGATCAAAATAGAGGATGTTGAGAAAGCGCTTTGAGGACTTTCTATCCTATAGGAGTAGGATATAAATCGGAGTTACTGGAATCATCGATCTGTTGTTGGCACTGGCTCCTAACACTCAGATTTAGATCTGCTTTTTTCCTGACCACCCACGTCCATCCCTTCCTCCCCCTCCAGCTGCAGGAGTTAATGGTCTGTAAAACAATACTTAAATATTTAAATCCTCTAGGGAAGCACTAAAAGGAACCCTTTGGGACTCTTTGTAATGTGAAAATCATCCCCTAATTGCTTCGCTCCCAGGTGCTCTGTCCTTAATCTGGTTGCCCAACTGAGCTGAGGCCAGCAGGGCTAAAAGCCAAGGCTGCTGAATGCTGCTTCGGTGAATGGTTGATCATGTTCTATTTTTGGTTTACGTGTTATTTTATTTATAAACTTAGAAAATAGGTTCTAGTTTGTGGTCTGTAGGAATAAATTTGGGGAGAAATTGGTGGAGCAATCTTGAAGAAGGTATAAATTGGGTGCATCCTAATTGCTCAACAAATACATTTTAATAATGGAAAAGTTGGCTGGCTCCTACGCTGAGCCAAGATGAGGTACGACTTATGAGAGCAGAGTGTGCAAAACCCTGTGGTACTGGGAGTTTACTTCTTAGCAGGGTCTTTGTGGTTTTGCAGAAAACTTACTGCCCCAAGAGCCTTGTTGTCTTGGCTTTTTTCGATAGAGTGTGCAACTCTGATTTGAACCTATTGTAGCTGTTATTTATCTTTTTATATACGTGTTCCAACCAGAGTGTGAGCCCTGTAGAGGATCGCCTTGAAGCCGCAAACCCATCACTGTTTCCGGCACCTAGAAACAGATCAATAAATGTCTGATGATGATAATGGGAATAAGCTAATGACCCATGTGAAATGAATGCAGAGGTCAAAAGTCATGAGGTAGCAAATTAAATGATGTCTAATGCCCTCCAGTGGCAGTTTTCCAATGGCATTCCATGGATGTGCTTCAAGGGAGCAGTGGAGAAGGATCTTCTACTGGAGTGATTTTATATTTGAGGTCCTGCTGCTCAGGACGATTTTGTGAACATCTGTCGCAGAAAAATGATAGCAACAGGCCGAGGCAGATTGCTATCCCAAATCTGTTCATGGAGGGAGATATTCAAGATTGAACTTTTCCTGTTACCAACCCTTAAAAAAAGTAATTTCTGAACTTGCTCTATGAACTAGAATGAAAACTTTTCAGAAAAGAAGTGCTCAGAGCTAGGAGAAAATGATGGAAGGTTTTAATCCTCTGTTCTCTTCAGTAGAAATCGTCGCCTGTACCCACAGCTCCAGATTCCTAAGGCTCCATCTGTCCACACACCCTTTTGGCTTTTCCATCTCACTTTGTTCCTGATAGCGGAGAGGCAGGTCATTCCCCACAGTCTTCCCACAAAAGGATTAGCCCTAATTTAAGCTAAACAAGTCAGAGGCTTATTGAGTCATGTAGCTTCTCTGATGACCTAGAAGGAGTTCAGGGCTCCTGAGCAGCTGACAAATGCAGAATGGTTGCACTTCAACTTGCCGTCTCAAGGACTATTCATGTTGGCTTAACTTGTGTAGGTTGCTGCAGACGAATCTTTTATTTTCTTCGTGGATTGCTGAAACATCAGTAAAGCTGGTCCTTGTCTCCATCAAATAAAAGTTTGTATGAAAGAAATTCATTCAGGGAGTTAACAGTCTGCCCTCTCTTACCGCTTGAGGTGTGCCACCTCTGCCCTCCAGCCCCACTTTGTTCTGGGGCTTCTGATCTGGTCGTTCCCCGCCCTCTTCCCCCAAGTTCCTGCCCTGGTTTCCTGCCTGTAATATTCTCCTTCTAGGACTGTTGCCTAGAGATGTTCTCAGAAGAAAAGGTCCCTTTTCTGGAACTCTGGTCCTGAGGCTAGGCCCTCATTGAGGGCCCTATCAGGACAGCTGTTGTCTACTGCCTTCCTGGGAAGTATGTCTACCCAGATTTCCGCAGTGCTCTGCCCACACTTTCAGGCCTCTTTTTACTTCATTTCAGGCTCCTTTCCCCATTGCTGATTAATTTCCTGGATTTGGACTAAAGAGTATGGTAGTCTGTAGACGCCCCTCTGACACCAACATCCTCAGCAGGGTCAACTCTCCCAGCATCTGTTCCCCTCCTTTCTAGGGCTTTGCTCTTCAGCTTATTCTAAGTATCTGACCATTTCCCCGCTGGACCCAAAGACAGCTCAAAACCTGTTTGAAAGGAGGCAGGTTCAAATTTTTAAAAAATCAGCAGAGGGTGCTAGTTATGGTGCCTGAAAGCACAGAAACAGGTGAATCACAAGACTTGAAATATCCAGTGCCGTTTGCAATGACCTTGCAGGTTTTAGTCTGCGAGGCCAGATTCCAAGTCTGCTTATGCCTCCCGGGTATTCTGCTCACGTTTTAAACCAGCTGCCACAGGGCAAGTGGTGGTCCCTGAGATTTTCAAACGGCTAGATTCTCCAAGAGGTACGATTTACTGTGTCCAAGAGTTCCTCAGCCTTTAATAGCCCCGGGACTTTAATGAATTGTGCATCTAAAATAAAGAAGCCTATAATATAAGAACTCTTAGTGTAGTAAACATTCTTTTAAAATCTTAAACATGAATATTAAAGATCAATATGTCAACGTCCTATTGGCAATGGCTTGTAATATTTTAACCTTTAATTTCTAAATGGGTCCATCCTGTCCTGAGTAGTTTAGGATCCGTAAGTTAATTTAAACTTATTTCATTACTTAAAAAAAAGGAATTTCATTCATTAATTAAATAAAATATCTGGATGAAAGATGGCAATAAATAAAATTCAGTGACTTTGTCACCAATCTTTAGCTGTGTTCAGTCCCTGGTCCTATGTATATTTGAGTTGAAAACTCTTTTTTAACCCACCTCAAACCTTTCTGCCTTGAATTCACTCTCCCACCAGGCTCTTTCCTCTGTTAACTCTGGGTTCAGCATGATGGCAAGGGTGTCCTTCACCACTGCAGATGGAGACTTTTTTTATCAGTCACCTCCTCTGCCTCTCTCTTGCCCTCTTTGCTTCCCTCCCAAGGGCCCTGAATGAAGAAGGAGAGAAGGTGAAATGGCTGCGCAGCCCGGCAACGTGGGCACCAGGGCTGTCTTCTTTCTAATCAGAAGAGTTTACGTTTTGGCCACCTTTCTTAACTAGGTTCTGACATTTGAAGCTAGAGTTCTTGTTCGGTATCAGATACGCTGGCACAACCCTCTGCTCATGCGCACACACTCACACATGCACACACGTATCACCCCACAAAGGGCACACCAATCCACAGGCTTGACTCAGCCAACAAGACTTAGTCTCCTGAAAATTTGAATCATGACGAGATACAGGCAGAGGAGATTGACCAATGACTCACTTTAATGGAAGCCTTACTGAGCAGCTACACAGGCCGAGCGTGACGTTCTGCACCTGTATGCCTTTTCCTTCCTGCACCCTGAGGAGGTGTGTGCTGTCTTTATCCCTGTTTTACAAATGGGGAACCTGAGTCTTGGAGCAGTTAGGTCACTTGCCAGGATCACACAGCTGGTCAGTTCAGAGGTGGGATCCAAAGCTTCCTCACTTCCCGGAGGGCAAGAGAGGGAAGATCTAGGCTCCCCTTTCTGAAGCCACTGATCCACTTTTCTTGGATCCCACCAGATCCACTTCCTCTGCCACTTTCTTCACCGGACCAAGTGGCTTTGGTCTCCAGTTGGGTTGTGGAGCGCTATCGCTTCAGAGTGCGGTGGAGGATCTGAGGCATGCTCAGTGTCTCCGGAACTCAAAATTCTTTTACATTCTCCGAACTTTACAGATGAAAACATTAAGACAAATTTAGGAAAGGAGTTTATGAAATGAAGGAGGCTCAGTAAAGAAAATTCTCGAGATGAATGAGGTGAATAACTGTTGCTAACACAATTGGAATTGGTACGAAAAAGATTATGAATCAAGATTACTCACTTTTACAGTAGGTGTAGTCTAAAAATAGTGAAACTGTGTCTATGGTTTAGTTATTTTCCTTAAGTTGCTAAATTACTCACCACTTTTAGGTTGATGTTTTCCTCTTTTTATTTGCGTGACTTCCCACATGTACCCTCTAATTTTTTGTTTTAACACATAATGACATTTTGTAGCTTTTTATTTTATGATAGTAATATCTAATTCTATCTCTTCGGCAGACACTGGGAAATATTAAACAAAATTAGGCTTCAGATTTCTGTGAATGCTAAAAATAGTGAAGAGTTAACTTTTTAATGCCCACAAATTAATGAATCAAAAAGCTAGAGGTTCACTTTGTTTTAATAAATCAAAAAACCCTTTTTTAATTGACTTTATTTTTAGAGCAGTTTTAGGTTCGCAGCAAAATTGAGTGGAAATTATAGAGAGTTCTCATATACTCCCAAAACTCCCCCACGCACACACACAGCCTCCCCCACTATCAACATCCCCCACCAGAGTGGTACTCTCGTTACAATTGATGAACCTACATTGACACGTCGGAATCACCCAAATTCCGTAGTTCACAATAGGGTCCACTCTTAGTGTTGCACAGTCTATGGGTTTGGACAAATGGATAATGATATGTAGCCACCATTATGGTACCAGACAGAGTAGTTTCACTGCCCCCAACATCTTCTGTGCTCCACTATTCATCCCTCCCTCCCCCTAACCCTTGGTAACCACTGATCTTTTTACTGTCTCCATAGTTTTGCCTTTTCCAGATTGTCATAGAGTTTGGACCATACAGTGTGTAGCCTCTTCAGATTGGTCTCTCTGACTTGGTAAAGTTTGACTCTTTAAACCATCAAAGGAGTCTCTTCATATCAAGCTCTTTGTATTTTGTCTCTAACGCTTGCTCTGATTGCTTTCTTCTGCCCTCTGATGGCTGGCACACATACCCACGTCACTCTTAGTGTTGCTGGGACATTACCTCAAGAGCACTGAGATGGTGCAGCTTTCTATCTTTAATTATATAAAGTACAGTGGGACATTCATAATCAATCAAAACATACTCTTGCCTCCACTTACCAACCAAGGGTGACATGGACCCACTAGGAGGCATGTGGAATGTATGTCAGGGGGCCAGGTACAGCAAACACACTACTGCCATTTAAGAATGATAAATATCTTGTAAAAATAGTTAGTTCTACCTAAGATGCAAATCGAACCTGTACTGAAAAACACTGTCTACACTCTCTAGACTCATTCAGTTTGAAAGCATTTTATTAATGCTATTATACCCAAAGGAAAACTACTATAAAATTTTTATTTTCTGGGGCTGGCCCCGTGGCCAAGTTGTTAAGTTCGTGCACTCCGCTTTGGCGGCCCAGGGTTTCACTGGTTCGGATCCCGGGCATGGACCTGGCACCACTCATCAGGCCATACTGAGGCGGTGTCCCACATTTCACAACCAGAAGGACCTACAACTAGAATATACAATTATGTACCGGGTGGCTTTGGGGAGAAGAAGAAGAAAAGGAAAAAAAAAAATAAAAACAAACAAAAAAAGAACTTTAAAAAATTTTTATTTTATTTTATTAGATCTCGGCCTCAAAGATTCAAAGTAATTCTCCACCACAAAACTAATGGCCATTACCTTAAGGTATCTTAAGACTTCATGATTCAGTAGAATTTAAAGGTGTCCAGGGGGTCCAGAGCCTCTCTCTCCATGGAGCTGGGGAAACAGGGGTTGTTCGGCTTATATAGACAGTGGTGCCCCAGGCCATCCTGGAGTTCTTGGGGGAGGACCATGAATAACACGTTAAAATTAAAACACTAAGTTCAACCATGATGATGGTGATCATAATAGCAGTTACCATTGATTGAGTGCTTACTATGTGCTAATCACTGTGCCATTCATTTGCAGATTATCTCATATAATTCTCACAATGATGTAAGACTCTTATACTAGGATTATCCCCATTTTACAGAGGAGTAAACTGGAGATTGGAGAGGTTAAGTAATTTGCACCACGCAGAGACGGATGTGGTTTTGTGAGGCCAGTTGTGTATGCAATTTTAAAGGCCACCTTTAAGAAAAGGGATACAAATGCACAAAAAAACAATCTAGTGTAGGCCTTAGGAGAGGGGTCCAGAGGCTGAAGTTTCCCACGTAATTCGCCTCTGACCCAAGACCACTGCGCTAGGAAAGGAGCGAGCCTGAGCTGAGTCCAGGCAGGCTGGCACAAACATCATGATTTTAACCTCTGTTCTGTGCTTCTAGTCAGATGAACACATAATTTTATGCTAAAATTTTATGCCATCTCAGACTAACTTATTGTGTAGATAGGTGGAGAAAGGTATCCAAGTTATGAGAAACATTTGATACAAAATTTTTAAATAGAGAGAAAGGTTCCATTAATATGGTATTTTCTGCAAATTTCTACTCAAAACATCAGTCCAATTCCTGAGCAGCAGAGTTCCACAAAAACATGGTTTATAAACTTTTGACCTAAACTATTTAAGAGAAAAGACCTCCTACTTGGTTTGTAAAGATCTTGGAGGACGAAAGACTCACAGCAGGCACGCATTCGTTTGTCGAATGAATTGTCTGCCCAATTTAGAAGTCATTTTTATGCCCTAATTTAATGCTGTGTCCACCTCCTGGTAGCATCTCTTTGGGATGGAGGACGCATCAGTGTCCTCCTGATAATAATTTTCTGAGATGCTACTGCTTAAAACACATGAAGATAAAAATGCCATATTGTGTTTGACCCATGATCTGCCCAGCTCAACATCTGATGAATGTCAGGGCAAAGGGCTAGTTTGTGAGAGCTCATGCCAGTTACTCTTTATGGTGTTGACTTCAGGAGATGGGGAATGTGCCCAGGGCGATGGGCCCCACAGCAGGTCAGCACAGGACAAAGAATTTGGGCTTGAGTTCTTGCTCTACCACTTACTTGTGTGTGATCTTGTCCAAATCACTTAACTGCTCTTAGACTCTTATTTTCTTTATCTGTAAATTATGCCTGTAGAGTTCCTCTTTTGGGGTCAAATACATAAATGATTGTTCTCATTGTTATCCCTAACATCCTTTGATATCAAAATACCTTTGAAAATATGCCCGTACAACCTTTCAGGGTAAGGCATCCCATGTATTTACCCTCAATACAGAGTCTTGATGTTTTCTTTGACAGACAGAGCTATCCCTGGGGTGGCCTGGACTGAGCTGGGCTCCCTCAGCTGCTTTTCTCATCGCTGAGGGTCAGACTCTGAAGAGTTTGGGGTGGGAGAGTTGGTGTCACGGGGACACACACTGTTGGTTGGAGCATGCCTTGTGTCCTCCTCCCTTAATCATGCAGTCCATTTTTATAACTTTTTATGTTCCTGTTCAAGATAATGCTCATAATTTTTATAGCTTGATTTGGGATTAAGATATTGAGAGCGGGAAAAGTCTGAGTTGCTCAGCAGCATGAACTCTGAGAGAAATAGTCCTCCAGCCTTTATCCTGCCAGATTAGCCTTGGTCATAAAATTTCCACCTTCAAGTTTCATGGTGGAGACATGATGGGAAAAGTCCGTGTTCAGACCAACTACACTCTTCACAGCGTTAAGAATTTGAATCATGTCCCTATCATCTTCTTTCTAGCCTGAGGAATCTGCATTGTCTCAGTACATCTTCACGGGCCAATAGTGCTAGCTAGTTGACTAGTTACCCTTCTGTACAGCGCTGGCTACATAATTCGTGGGGCCGAGTGCAAAACGAAAATGCAGAGCCCCTTTTCCAAAAGTCATGAAGAGTATTTCAAGACTGCTATGGCAGAGCATTAAACCAAGAATGGGCCCTTCCGGGCATGGGGCCCTGTGCAGTGCCTGGATGCGCCCCGGGAGCTGGTCTCACTTTTAGGGACTGTCTTTGGATGCCTATGCCTTTTTAGGGGCTTATCAACAGAATTACTCATGACGATATTTCAAGTAAAGAAATCATGTTTTTTTTTTACCAGCAATAAATCCATACTTTCTGTGCTGCGTTGTTTTTTAAAAAAATTCAAATATATTTTCTGGTATTTTGTCTTTCTGAGCCAATTGATTGCAACTTTTTAAAAAATCAGAATACGTATGTTTCTATCCTCTTAGTGAATTTACAATGGAATACTCTCTAAATTATTTCTAATAATCCATATCCTTTAACATTATGGATACCGAAATTAGACACAACATTCAGATGTACCGTGACGACTGACAAGGGTTCAAGACAGTAGAGTCGATCAATAAAGGTGGTTGCAACATCAACATGTCTGATTTTTCTTTCTTCAATTTGCTGATATTTCATTTAGAATTTCTGGATCTACTGCTCATGAGTAGAATCAGTTATAGCCGTAATTCTTACATTGTTCTTGTTTGGTTTTGGAATCGAGGTTATGGTGACCTCATCAAACAAACAGGACGGATTTCACTCCTCTTCTCCAGATCAGCTTTACGAGATAGAGATGGTCTGTTCTTGGAGGTTTATTAAAATGTACCTGGAAAACTATGTGATAACACATATTTTGAGGAGGGGGTTGGTGGGAGGGAGATGCTCTTCTAGACAGCCTTCAGTCTCCTGAACGATTATTGATCTATTTGAGTTTTTCCTAATTTTTCTTGAGTCAAACAGCTTTAGTTTTTTACAATTTTTTATTAAAAATAAAGCAGAAAGAGGGGCCAGCCTGGTGGCAAAGGGGTTAAGTCTGCAGTCTCCACTTTGGTGGCCCCAGGTTTGTGGGCTTGGGTCCCAAGTGCAGACCTACACCACTCGACAGGCATGCTGTGGTGGCGACCCATGTACAACGTGGAGGAAGATTGGCACAGATGTTAGCTTGGGGACAATCTTCCTCAGAAAAAAATAATAAAAAAATAAAGTAGGAAGAAATAACAATAATTCAAATTTCTATCACAGTTTTTAATATTTTGATATATATGCTCAATGTTTTTTGAGGAGAAAAAAATCCCTGTGTTAATTTCATCAGGATAATACATGCATAAAGTATAACAATGAAAGTTTTTTTTAAAGTTACTCCAGGGACTGGCCCTGAGGCCGAGTGGTTAAGTTAGCACACCCTGCTTCGGCGGCCCAGGGTTTCGCTGGTTCGGATCCTGGGAGCGGACACAGCACTGCTCATCAGGCCATGCTGAGGTGGTGTCCCACATGCCACAACTGGAAGGACCCATAACTAAAAATACACAACTATGTACTGGAGGGGGTTGGGGAGAAAAAGGAAAAATAAAATCTTTTAAAAAAAAATAATAAAGTTACTCCAAACCTCATTACTAAGAAATAACCATCATTAACCAGATCAATATTTATTCCAGATAATTTTTAATGCATTCATACAGATAAAATACAGATAGAAAGATGGATGGATGATGGATGGATGAATGGATATTTATAAATGCTATTTTTAGATAGATAAATAGACAGGAATATTTATTAATACTGTTAGTTTTACTTGAATTTATTCAAAGAAAAAACAAATTAAAGTACAACTGAATTATAGATGAATGGGAGAGATTAATTTCTTTGAGTTTTCTCAAAGGTTAAGAAGAGACGTTTTTAAAAATTAAGGTATTAGATCCACAGGTTTTTAAAAAAATTACATTGTTAAAAATTTTAGATAGCACCAACTGACCCCCTGCCATGAAAGCAGAGGACAACAGTATTTACTTCAGCCCCTTTTCTTCCCCTCCTGATCTCTGCTCCAGTTCACGGCATCTACATTATAGGAAGTACCATGGCTCCGGAGTTGTTCAGGGTACGTATATATAAAGATAGACAGATAGATAGATAGATAGATAGATAGATAGATATGTCTCCAAGCAGATTTAGTGTTTATCTTAAATCTCTCGTCTATGGTTTCCTCATTCCTGAGTCCTTATATTTGATTAATTTTTTTTAATTGACTGGATTTTGTGGTCAAGTCATGTTGCTTTTCCATGCAGAGCCATGGCATTATATCTTTCATGTTGGAGAAGTGTCTGCCTCTGCCTTTCTACTTGAGTGACATCCTGCTTGGTCTGATGTCTTTTTCCCTAGAACCCTGAAGGCGGTGCCCTGTTGTCTTCTACCCCTGCAGGCTGTGAGGGAGAAGTCTGTGGCCACTTTAATTTTTCCCCTTTATAAGTAATTTGCTTTTCTTCCTGAATACCTACTAAGTTCTTTCTTTATCCTTAAAGTTCAATACTTTAATTACAATATGTCTCCTTGCTATTGTCCTGTATTAAATTTTCCTGGAATACTATTTATTCTTTTGATCTGCAAAGTCAGTTCTTTATTTTACGGACTTTTTCTTACATAGTTTAAATAAATATTCTCTTTAATTTGTAGAGTCTTTACTTTAAGGACATCAGTTATCTTAAGTTGGAATACTTGAATCTTTTTTCCATTTCTATTAGTCTCATTAGTTGCTTTAATATCTTTGTCTTCTTCATATATATTATTTCAAATCTCTCAAGACTTTCCTTTATGTTAGTAATTAGCTTTTCAGTGGCATCAGTCTGTTCCTTCTGTTCCTAATTTATACATATCTATTATGTGATGATGTTGTTTGGATATCCAATTGGTTTCCTTATGTCTGCAAATTCTTTTTAAATTTCATTTTGTTGTTGCAAGATATTAGGATGAGCTAGATTATGCTACGGTAATTAATTAACTCAACTTCTCAGTGACTTATCACATTTCGGTTTATTTCTTTCTCATGCAAAGTCAGCTGATGGCTGAAAGCTTTTCAGGGTGGTCCCTTTCCAAGACAGAAGCCAGAGCCCAGGATATTTGCATCTTGAAGCTGTACCACGGGCTTCTAAGTTATCATGGCAGGAGAAATGACAGTATAGAACTCACACCTGCTGACCTGGAGTTGTCTGGAATTGACTTGGGATTATTACATGCCACTTACATTTATTGCTAGGATGTACACTTTTTCCCCCAGAACTAGTCTGGGAAGTATGAACTGCAAGAAAGGCAAAGAAATGCAAAACTCCTGTGTGCCCAAGAAGAAGAAAATGACGTAAGATTTGGTGAGCCCACAGCATCATCTCTGCCACATTTACCATATCATCCTTGAGTTCTTGTTTTACTGAATTCATGGGTTTAAAAAAAACTCTAGTCTCATAAAGGCAGTTAATGTGCAAAAAAATTATTCTTCTTTAGTGTAAAGAGTGGGAAGAGTTTTCTTCTTTTATCCGAGTTTTCTTTGGTTAAGTTCTTGCCCGTCTTGTGCTCTTCCCCCAGTCTGCTGGTCTGTTTCCTTCCTCCTTCCCTCCTTCCTCTTTCCTTCCCTCTCTTACAGAGTATTTGCATAGTTGTCATGCTGGGCTTTTTTCATCTTAAGCGATTCCGTCCAGACCCTCTCTTTTCTCGGCTGCGTTGTGGGGGACTTTCTTACTCCTTTTCCACTGCACCTAAAAACCATTTTTCTCCTTCAAGTTACCGTTTGTGGCTTGAGCATTTCATATTATTTTTTTTTTAACGGGAATGAGGGGATAGTGGGAAGGGAAGAGTTTGAGTTTATCTGTAGTGCTAGGAAGTATTTGTTAGGCTATGTGAGCCTTTTCTCTCTTCTGAGATTGGTTAAAATGCTCCCACCAGGATTCACAATGCCTGGGGGAGGATATTCTGGGAATCGGGACTGTTTCTTGCAATATGCTCACTTGTTTCTCTACGGCTGCTATTTGTCAGACAGAAGAGGAAAAAGACAAACACACCCACATAGCTGCTCCTCTCCACTGGGTATTCATAGTTGCTATTAGTAAGAATTCTTAGAATTTCTCTGCTCACTAATATGGTTTTGGGTGGAGAAGTGAGATTAGATGTCTAGCCTCGCTGTGCTTCTCCGCTCTGCTCCAGAAGGTCCTGTCTCTCCTTGGCTACTGACACTTGAAGTGTATTTCATTAAGCTGTAATTCCATCCTTTCCTGTTGGCTCCTAATGCATATTTTGGGGATGGTTCTCATGAATTTTTTCTTTAGATATTAAGGGAAGGAAATTCTTTGATATAAGTCCCATCTGTCATTTTAACCTAGACATCTCTTCAGCTCAATTTTGTAATTTTTTTCTATAAGTAATTGTCACATTCGTCTGTTTTCAAAATGATTTTCATACTTCAGTTCAGAGTTTTCTTAGGATTTTTGAAAACTCTGGACTGTGTCTGTAGACTGAGCCCCTTTGTATGGCTCTTTTGTCATTACTAATATTGTTTATTTTTGTCTCCTCTCTCCTTTTTTTTTTCCTTATCAGTCCTGCTAAAGGATTGTTTAAGTTTTGGTTTCAAAGTCACAACAACAGTAGAAATTCTATAAAAGTTTAGAACGTGTTGCCCATCCATAGTGAACTTTCAACAAAGGTGTGAACATTAGAAAATTAATATTTAAATTGTATGTTATTGACTAGAAGATAAAATTGTAGTTTTTAGAATTAAGAAAGCAATCAGGGGGGCTGGCCCCGTGGCCGAGTGGTTGGGTTTGCGATCCACCGTGGTGGCCCAGGGTTTTACCGGTTCGGATCCTGGGCGCAGACACGGCACTGCTCGTCGGGCCATGCTGAGGCGGCAGCCCCTATGCCACAACTAGAAGGACCCACAACTAAGAATATACAACTGTGTACCCAGGGGGCTTTGGGGAGAAAAAGGAAAAAAAAAAATCTTAAAAAAAAAAAAGGAAAGAAAGCAATCAGGTAGGAGTAGTTTATTAGTCAGCTCAGGCTGCCATAACAAAGTACGACAGACTGGGTGGCTTACACACCAGAAATTTACTTTCTCACAATTCTGGAGGCTGTAAGCTCAGGATCGAGGTTGCGGCAGGGTTGGTTTCTTCCTCTCTCCTTGGCTTGCTGATGACTGTCTTCTCGCCCAGGGTCTTCACACGGTTTCCTTCTGTAGCTGTGTCCAAATTTCCTCCTCTTAAGGACACCGGTCATATTGAGTTAGAGCCCACTCTAAGGACCTCATTTATCTTTAATTACTTCTTTAAAGACCCTATCTCTAAATATAGTCACATTCTAAGACAGGTTAAGAAATTCAAAAATATAGGGGCTCAAAAAAAAAAAAAGATATGTCATTTTTTCTCTTGAAACAATCTAGAAGAAGTAGGTGGCAAAGGCCTTCTTCCATGTCATCCAGAGACCCAAGTCCCTCTTGGTTGTTGCTCCACCATTTTCTAGAGAATTGCTCTCATTTAATGCCTTGGGACGCATTCAATGAATGCTTGCGGAATAAATGAATGAATGACATGGTGTGTCTTGGGACAATGATGGGGCTAGCAGAAAGGAAGTACGAATCTTGATAGGAATAAATAAGCAGAAAATATGATTAAATATTTATGTCTGACCAGATTTGAGGAGGCCTTGAAAGCCAAAAGGGACTCACAGGGTACTGGAACCAAAAGGGATGAAACAAATCCAACTCATTCATCTTATACAAATGAGGAAACTGAGGCTCAAGGAAGGGAATTAATTTACGCACACAGCTAATAAGTCATGCCATCCAGGACTCTAATTTAGTTCTGATTCCAAGTTAAATTCACTGCTCTTCCTACCATAACAGGCAGAATATGGATAGTCTGCAATTTTTTACATGGAAAGTGACCTGATGTATGCCATGTTTTAGGAAGGTCAATTTTTATGGCTCTTATGTGTCTTTAACCAATGACCATCCATACACTCACTGTGGCTGACATTGATTTTGCTCACACTAAGATAATTTGTCTCCCTCTTAGTTGCTAACAGACCCCCCATCATGGTCAGGTTGGAGGGAGGGGAAGGGAGATCCTTTGTTCTAGGAGACAGAGTGCCCAGTCCAGTGTGTGTGTATGTGTGCCCATGTGTGTGTGTGTGTGCACGTGTGTGTGTGGGTGGGGGGAGTATGTGCTAATTAATCCTGGCTGGCCTAAGCCAGTCACGTTAACTTCATTCCCCTTTGCCAGGATTGGTCTAAGGGTTGTCATGTGACCCAGTTGACATGTGTCTAGTTCTGGCCAATGAGATGTAAAGGGGATTCTGCTGGGTAGCTCTTGGGAGTTTTCTTCCAGTCTGCCCCACTCCGTGCCTTGGCTGTAGTTGTACAAGTCACCTGGTGACCATGAGGTGACATCAGAGATGGCAGAGCGGAAAGACTGAGATAGCCTCCCTGGGTGCTTTGTAACATTGTGGATTGCCACATAAACCTGGAAGTGCCCTGCCCAGACTCCTTACTATGTGAGAGAATTCAGTTTTATCTCTATTGCTTGTCCCTTTTAGTCAATTATTATTTTATTTGGAACCAAAAGCATGCCTAACTGGTATATTCATCAAATTTGCTTTTTAAACAAGCATTTAAATGCCTAAAAACATCCTCTTGCAGTTCTCTACACTTTCGCAACAAGAAAGTACAAGACAGAAATTCAGAACCGTATATTTGAGAGGAGTGTGAGGGAGAGAGGGGTCTGGGTGACCGGAGTGCTCAGGAAGGCCTTCATGGTGCATAAGGCACCGGGCCAGGACTTGTGCAGTGTGCGGGAGCTGAACAGGCAGACGGAAATTGTCAGCGCACATCACGAGCAGGTGGACGGTCCCACCATAAGCAAATGGAGACAACTCCTGCCGGTACCTTAGAGGGCCTGGGTCCCAGGCCACATTTAAACTCCTGCCTGAGTGTTACAGTCTCTCGGATGCCACAGGAAGTCTGCTCTTCCAGTCTCCCAGCACGCCCTGAGGGTGATCGATGACCAGCCAGGCATGTATTGAGGTAGGAAGCTCTGCAGCAGAACGGCACATTAACAGTCCTCTTTCACCCCAGCGCTAGGCTGTGGGGGTGCCCTTTACTCCTCACTCGGTGAGTTTCCTGTCTTCCTAATACACCTCCCTCCTGAGGCTGAGAAATCTTCATCTCTTTCTTTTGCGGTCAGTCATAATTTTGGTGTCAGGGGACTAGCCCAACAATCTGGGCTTCACGGCCCTAGAGGGTTCTCTTAAATTAATGGCCCTCCTGGTGGCCTGTTGCAAACTTTCCAATTTCTAGGTGTGGCCAGGCTCCTCAAATCACCTAACACTTTTAATGATGACAAATACCATATATGACAAAACAGTAAAACCATCTTTTGAAGTGACACTCCATCTACAAGGCCTGACACTGTGGCTATAGAAGAAAACCCGGTCTTGCAGGAACGTACCACTGTCTCAGTTATGTTGCCTCAGTTGGATACGTCACGTAATATTTTGGGGGCTTCATTTTCCTCATTGAAGGGATGAGTCATCGGGGCTTTCCCAAACTGAATTCATATTTTAAGTGGTTGTCAATTATACTTGCTGTTCTTCTAGATACTGAAATTACAGGAGTCCTGCTTTTTCCTTCTCCACCACCATTTTTAAAGTGGGAGAGCATTCTAAGTCCAGAGAACAAAATCCGCAAAGGTAAAATCAAGCGGCCCTTGCCCAGCTATGCACGGGGAACAACCCTATGATTATGTCATCAGCCTGCTGTGGAGAGTAAGAGACTAGGGCCCAGATGGGTTAAGTGGCTTGCTCAAGGTCATATATCCAACAAGAGGCAGAGAACCTCTGGCAGGCCAGCCCTAGAAGCTGTGCACACACGCGCTTTCCTGGTGGAGGCTCTTTGCTCTCTGCTTTGTTTTATGTTGCCTTCTGGGTGCAGGTGACCCTCTGCCCAAAGGTGGTGATCTTGACCTGAATGAGACTTGAGCTGACCCACAGGCAAATCCTTTCTTCCTTCTACTGATTTATCAGATCATCCCACACTGATCCAGTGGATGAAGCAATGGGTCTTTGGGGACCAGCTCTCTCCTTGTCTAATAAGCTTTGTATTAAGAGACTGGAAGGGCTGTGGGGACTGCGAGGGGGAGTCCAACCTAAAGCCAGAGGAGGTCATTCAGACTCAGTGGGCAAAGCATGTCGCCGCTCTGCCTGTTTCCTTATGGTAAGATCAGGTGGTTGGACCAGATCATCTATGAGGTTCATTTATACCCTAATATTTCAAGATGTTATGTTTTATCTTCACCAGTTTTCTGGACTCTTTCTTTTTCCAACCATTGGAACTTCTTAAGTTTTAGCAAAAATGGCCAATTGTCTCACAATATTGTCTTCCTGTTCCTAAAATCGCCTAGGATGGTTGCCATCACAATTTGTTTTGTTTTGTTTTGTTTTAAAAAAAATAGTTTTTAAGGTCCTTTTTAATAATATCATTAGCTGATTTCTATCCTTTCACCCTAAGTTTCATTTTCTTTACTTAATGATCACCATCCACAATTTGTAAATAAATAGGATGGACAAGAAAAAGGATTTTCAAAGCTTGTGCATTTCCCTCCTCTCTATCATATAGACAGTATTTTCCTTGATTCTACTTTTAAAGAATTTTCCTATTTTCTTTCTTCTTTTTCATTCTTGATCTGGTTTCTACTTGTCTGTGCTACTTCTTAACAGAGCAGTACTTTTGAAATCAAGTAGATTTTTCGAACCGTAAGCTGTTCTCCTTATGACTGCTTTACACCTGGTCATACCTCTTCACCAGTGGACGCTGGATTTGCTGAAAACTCAGGGAAAGGACACATGTCCTCACGTCCATCAGTGAAACCAAAGCTCTGGTCCCCAGGGAAGATTCACTGTCCCCTTTCTCTCAGGCTTCACTTTTTTCCTCGGCTCAAATCCTAAAATTTACTTTGGTCTGATAGTTTGCATTTTCAATTTCAGAGTAGGAAAGAAAAATGTGTTTTATTAAGAAAACATTTTAAACATATATATAAGAAGAAAGAAATATATATAAATTATATATCCATGACCCAGTTTCAACATTATCAACATGTGGTCTATCTTGTTTCATTTTTACTCCTCTTAGATAATTTTGAAGCAAATCTCAGATATTGTTTCACTTCATCTGTGGTTACCTCAGTATGTGAAGAAAGGGAATTTTATTTAAATAATAAACTATTATTTGTCTCAGTTTTAAATTTCAGCAAGAAAAAACATGCTAATATTTTACCTGATGTTTTGGACACTGTTATGTCTGAAAAACAAGATTTGTTTATCGTATCTTGACATTCACATCTTTCTCTTATTCTGATAAACGGAAGTTGTACTCCAAAATACAGAAACAGTGATTCTGATATTTTATACAGGTGTTCTGAGGACATTTTTATCATAAAATTATAGAAACAAAGTTATTTAGCAGTCTAAAACTTATTGGACAGCAGCTTATGATATTGTGCCTCTCAGGTAATAATTAGAAGCAATGTTCTCAGTTTAGCAAGAACTTGATTTCATTGAATGTTATTTTCTCTAGAGAAAAAACCTAAAGCCACTTATACTCAATTCTTCCCTCCACGGTAGGGTTAGGTGAGCCTGGGGATCTAATTTTCTTACAAATGGCAGATTTGCCAGATTTTGCATCTGATGATAGCTTAGAAAGCTACAGGGCCACATTTCTGCCTCCTGGCTGACTCTGGTTTGGATGGGCGTGTGGTCTAGGGCAGAAAGCGGCTGGGCTCCTCCGTGACTTCTGCTACTGCTGCTGCTGCTGATACGCACGAAAAGTCGGTCTGGGAGGAGTCTGGAAGAGGCGCAGGAAGGAAAGGGATGGTCTTCCACTGAAGCCGCCAGCAGACCTGCCCTGAGGCTATGTCTGGAGTTAGGGGGACTTTTGAAGAAGTAAGGCTGAAGGTGGAGAACTCTGCTGGTGACCCCTATATACTGAGAGGTAGAAATTAAATTCACGGCTTTTAATAAACTTCCTAGTGTCATAGCCCAGCCATTACACAAAACTAAGACTTGAGATATATATATATTGATATATATTTTTTCTGTCCAGCATTAGAGTACAGCAATCTGATGAATTTCTACTTCCTTAAAATGTTGGACCTGAGCCAGACTGTCACTTCATACGCTGCCTTGGCTCAAGCAGGAAAATAAAGTAGATTGCTTTCAGTTGCCCACTCCCCTCAACCTGGCTGAAACCAAGCCTTCCCCTCCCCTCCCAGCAGCCTCCCCAGCCTGGCAATGCTCAGCTATCCTAGAGTCCTCAGAACCTTGGAGTTCTCTTGGTGTCTTCCCTCTCCCTCACTTCTACCCCAAAGTTAATTTCTCTCTCCATCCCTTCTCTGAACTACTAACCAGAGCCAGCCTGCGCCCTTGCTCTCTCTGTCCCGTCATTGTTCCAGTCCTATATTCTCGCCTCTTAATAGTTTCTTTCTTCATAAATTTATTTCTTAATAGTTTATTCCTGTCCTTGCAGTCTCACTCCCCTTTCATGCCTGATACGCTAGTCTAACTCTCCTAAAACCCTCCCTTCTAGTACTGGCAGGATTAGACACATTCAAATTTATCTACCAACTAGTGAAGTTCCCTCAACCTCACCTCCTCGAACTTAATCTCCCTCTTCCTGAGCACCTTCCATCCTCTCCCAGCCCCTCCTCCACACACTTTTCCCCAATAGCTGCTGGTTTTACAAGCTTTTCCTTGTCAGATTGCTGTCTTCTCTCTGCTGACACAAATCTCTTACTACCTTCAAAACCATTTCCCAATTTAGTAATTAATAGTTCCTTTTAATACGCATAACTGCATCTTGTTCGTGCTTTTAATTACAGTAGAATTGTGTCCTAATGTTTCATGTAAGTCTGGCCTTCTCAAATAAACTGTAAGGCTTTCTAGGGCGATAATTCTATCTTCTATGCTACTATTTCCAACAAGACTGGCACAGGATTGTGTATGGGGTATGTGCACAAAAAAATATTTACTGAATGAAAGAATACACTTTCTGGATTATGCACCCTGATGTGAATCTTTTCCTTCTGATGGCTCAGCCAGGTCACTGTTGGACCAAGCTGGTTCAAGTTTCAAGTGAAGCAAGAATATTGGGGGAGGGCGGGGGGTGGGGGCGGGGAGGAGGTGTGTGCATGTGCACGTGTGTGTGTGTGTGTGTGTGTGTGTGTGTGTGTGTATGCATGAAAGGGCCTTGGAGGGAGGAGAGAAATGGGTACTGAGTGCGTGTGTGTGTGCCTAACTGACTAAAAAATATTCCAGTGTCAAAGTAAACATTTTGGAATTATTTATAATGATGAAATTGAAATTCCCAGCAGTAAGACAATATTTTGTAGCTATGATATATGTATAGTAATTATAAAGAAACATGGAAAATAAAAGCACTCTTTATGAAAAAGACTAACATGAAATATAACAAAGTGATCACGGTGGCAATGTTGAGATGATAGAGTTAGGCTTCATCCTCCAGGCCTCTCCCCATATTTTCATCTGTCTAAAATGTTCTATAACTAAAAGCATGTATTAAAAAAGGTATAATTTTTTTTAAATAAGAGAAAAAGTCAATAGTTGACAGTTATATGCTGAGATAAAATTAACCTTTGGCAAAGTTGTTAATTATAATGATTAGATGACCATTATCCTGATTTCCTCAGCCAACTACTTTTATTCTGTTTTGTCTTTTCTTCTGCCCCAATCTTCTCTAATTATCTCAGTCTGGACTTTTTTTTTTTTTTAAACTTTCCTAGAATACCTTGAATAAAACCTACCTGTCGTCTTACCTCTTACTGGGGCCATCAATTATTCCTGAATATTGACGTGGTAGATGTTAACTAATTCATATGCAACCTCCCTTGGTGAACATACATCTAGAGATAATGACACAAAGGAATACTTCAGTATACTGAACCTCCACAGATCTCTTCATTCATTCATTCAGCTCTGTCCTAGTCAATGATTTTGATGATGATCCGGAACACACATTTATCGTATTTGTGGATAATCCGAAGCAGGAGATATATAGTAAATGCACTGAATGGCAGAATTGGAGATCAGAAAGATTTCCAAAGGCCGGAAAGATGGATTAAATCAAATAAGAGTTTTGATAAGAGTGTGTATAAGGGTCTGCAATTTGAGATGTCAAAAGCTGCGGCTGTACAAGCACAGCCAGGTCACAGCTCCTGTGAAAGAGCCGCAGGGGTTTCAACCAAGAGTGAGCTCTGTAAGAGTCCAGGGTGTGAAGTAGCCAACAGAAAAGGCTCCTTTGATCTTCCCGTTGCAGTAGTTGCATTAACAGAAGTATAGTATCTATGTCATGGCCCCTGGGGAGTAGAGGAGGTGCAGGGCTAACTAGGAGCTAGAGCTGGGACATGCAGCCTCAAAAAGAAGCTGAAACCTTGAATAAATCAAAATGAGATAAGCAGCAGCAGTGCCAACCTATGTGAAGAACAGGTACTCAGGAACAGAGTGAAGCATGTGGAGCAGAAAGGAGAGCAGCGAGGACATTCACCGCCAGAAGCCCCTAAGGAACTCCATCAGAACCTATCAGCATGTGACAAATCAAACCATAAGTGTGCCTGCCTGGTGAACTCAGCAGAGCCCGCTACATGAGCTTTGTGAGTACCTGCCTCTTAGACCAAGGAGCCTGCACTGTCAAGTGGATATGTATTGGGAGATGTTTTTTTCATACAACATAGAAGGGTTTTATAAGATCTACTTGTTCATCGTAGCCAGCCATACATATTTATGCTATGCAGTGTGTAGCCAAGGAGTCTATTTTTTCTTTGCTCTGAGGCTCCCTGACCCATGTGGGGCTGAAATTCCCGATTGAGCCCCAGTAACTGCAAGGTGAGCAGCTCCACACTTGGTGCCCCATGGGAAGATGAGGCCCTGGGTTCCCTTCTGTCTCTAACACTGATGTTCCCACACTATTATCCTGTCGAATATTAAAGCTGTTGGTTTTACTAACAGTGTGCCTCTGAATAGGGACTAGAAAGAATCCTCAAGAGAGTGTTTGCAGCTGATAACAGGAGAGAGTGTCTGGTTTTGCGGGAGATGAAATGTGCTTTTGTATGTGAGCAGGAAGCAACAGATAGTCTACTTCAATAGCTTTTTATACCCACCAGGCATGTTGAAATTGATCTTTTCCATCACTATTATCTATAAAACCTCTTTCGTTAGTGATTTAGTTAGAAGAATGCTGTAGCCCATTCTCATTCAAAGGGATTATCTCTTTTCGGAGGGAGGGTTGAGAGCCATACCTTTAAGCCCCTAGCATTTTAGCTTAGATATTCATGTATCTAATGCTAAAATTTATCTAAGCTAAAATGAAATCACGAACAAAACCTTGTGACAACTTGCAGCATCTTGAGTTCTTTGTGAGGAGGCTAGTGCAGCTAACAAAAGAAGCAGAAAAGACACTGCTGACTACAATTAAAAGCCTGCAACTTCTTAAAAGAATAGTTGGGGAATTTGTGGAGGACCACTCGATACAGAATGATTTTGGTGTAAATTAAGTTCGATTTGACCACGATTCTTTTAACCTTAACTAACTGAGTAATCTATTAGCATTGTGGACTGGCGTCTTAGACTATGAAGATTGTTTCAGCCGTCCAATAATACCTGTTCTGGCTTCACAAATAAACTCCGAATCAATTAATTTCTTGCAGCAGGTAAGTGGAATGCTGTCTGTATGTTTTAAAAAATCAAATAGCATTTGAAAAGTTGCGTTAAACTTTTGTAGGTTTTACTATGGACCACTTTCTCCCAGAACCAGCTAAGTGTCTCTCCTGAGAAGCCCTCCTGAGTTGTCCGGACTGACCACCTCTTCTCTGGGCCAACGGGGTCTCAAGCCCCCTCCAGCACTGTGATCCTTGCACTGTGTCGTCATGGCCTCTTTACTCCCGTCAAGTTCCTCCCCAGTTTCTGAGCCCCTTAGAAGGCGGAGATCTCGTCCCATCACAGTGTTTTTGGCTCTAACACGTCTGTCTGTCTCCTGTGAGGCGCTACAGACGCGCAACGCTGAGAGCTGCTCCTTGGGAGAAACCGTGGGAGTGACAGGTAGTCTGAAGTGAGGCAAAGGGACACCGTGGCTCTCGGGTGTATCCCAGACTGTGACGGGCTGCCGGACCAGTTTCGAGAAGGATCTGCTGTCAGCCTCCAGCCCTGCGATCCCTATGTGCTAACTGTTCACGGAATGATCCTGTGGTTTTGGAGGAATCAGGCTCGAGGGAGGCAGAGAAAAGGAGCCAGGCGGAATGGTAAGGAGCACTGGAAAAATAGAAAGGGCTGACGAAGCTGACGGGCGAGCAAGGGCTGCGCGGTCTTCCTTTCTTCCGAACCACAAGGGACTGTGGCTCAGGCGCCCCGGCGCCAGGTGCGCGGACGCGCGCTTCCAGCGTGGGGCGGCCGGTGGCGGGGACCTGTCCTTGCTCTGCCACCCAAAGGTGTGGCAACTTCGGGTTGCCCAACTTTCCTAGGCGGGGAAGTAGTCCTTCAGGAAGTCTCTCGCCCCGTTTAGGAACCATCACAGTTCCTTTTATCTTGCCCATCTGGCAGGTTCCAATAGAACTATTTTTCAAGCCAGCGATATTTACAGAGACAAGACGAGGCTGCTCCGTGGAGCCTAGGACGATTTCAGCTGTTAAGGTAATGAAGACAATTGAAGAACAAAGCGGAATTAGTGTCATCGCAAATGATCCAGCGCCTCAAGTTAATTTCACCGGGTTTTGTTTGAAGAGCCGCAGAAGTACTCCTCTTGCGTAGCAAGCTGCCACCAGAAAGATTTTTTTCGAGCATTTAGGAAATAGAGTTCAAGTGCTCGGTCCTTACAAGCTGCAGGAGCAATTTCATACTTCAGGTTTTAAAAAGGTATCGTGATGTTATTGCCTGTTTTGCTTCTAGGAAGCGAAGAGTTTAGGAAATGACTTGGGCGGGTGCATCTATGCTGCCGAAAAAGACTCATACGCACTCCCCAGGGACCTGAGCGGGTTCACTGTCTTCCCGAAGGTGCCAAGCAAGCGTCCGGTCCCCTCGGGCACTCCCGGTCCAGTCCACTGTGCCGAGGGTCTCCGGCGCCATCCTAGACGTCTGGGGACAGTCAGGGGGGTCGGGGGCGGCTGGACAGCGCGGGAAGAGCAAGGAAGGGGAGGGAGCCTGACTGCGCCTCACTCCTCCGTGCCAAGGACACCGTCGCGGAGGCGCGGCTAGCATCCCGTGGATCGGACTTTCCGCCCCGGGCAGTGGAGCTCCAGCCTCGTCCCCTTCCCAGCTTCGGGCGGCCCCCAGGGCTGAGTAAACCGGGCGGAGGGAGCCTGCAAGGATTTCCTGCGCGCTAAGGGAAGGAGGAGGGGACCGGGGCAGGAGAGCCGGGAGCAAGGACCCTGAACCTGCCGGGGCCGCGCTCCAGGGCCGCGTCGCCAGCGTCTCCCGACGCGCGCTCTGCCCCCAGCCACCCGCCCTCGGCGGCCCCCGCCCCTCTCCGGAGCTGTAGGGAATCTGGTCCCGGAGGAAGAGGGTAGGTGGGGAGGCGGATGAGGGGTGGGGGACCCCTTGACGTCACTGGAAGGAGGTGCCAGGGTAGGAAGTGGGCCGGGGAAAGGTTATAAATCGCCCCCGCCCTCGGCTCCTCTTAATCGAGGTCCGCTGGAGGCTCGGAGCGCGCCGGGCAGACTGTCCTCGCGGCTCCTCCCCGGCGGCGGCGGCGGCGGCGGCTCGGAGCGGGCTCCGGGACTGGGGCACGGCAGCCAGAGGACGCCAGGCTGTGAGGATTACCCGGGGAAGTGGTTGTCTCCCTGGCTGGAGCCGCGGAGAGGGGCGCTCGGGGCGTAAGGCCGGAGCGTGGAGCCGGTGGCGGAACGCGAGAAGACAGGCTCGGGCGGCTGGGTCGTTGGCCCGCGAGGAGCGCGGGCACCGGGTGAGCAGGCCGCGTCGTGCTCACCATGATCAGCTGCTGGGACGCCGGGGTCCTGCTGTGCGCGCTGCTCGGCGGTCTGCTTCTAACAGGTGAGGCGCTGCCGGGGCCCGGGGCTGGGATGGGGCGACCGAGGGGCACAATCTGTGGGGCTGGGACCGGGTGCAAGCGGGGAGGTGAGGCTGCAGCCGCGAGAAGCAAGCCTCGGCGGGAACCTGGGACACTAGTTGCAGTGGGCACGCCTGGGACGATGGCGCCCCTTCTCCACTGGGCAGTGTGGGCGCCTCGGAGAGAGCTGGCGGGGGCCCGCGGGCGTCGCTGCCCTGAACGGCTGCTGGAGCAGCGCTCGGGTCCCCGCTGGGGCTGCCCCTTTGCGGCTGAAGTCGCTGATCCTCTGCCTGGCTCCCGGGTCCGGTTTCCCAGCCGAGGCTCCGGGCTCGGGGAGCGCCGCGCACCTGGACCTGCCTGACATCCAGAGCCTGCTCCCAGGCGGCGTGGCGCGGGTTCGTGGGGCCCTCCGGAGCCGGGCTCAGCGGCTCCTAGACCGCCGGCGAGGCTGCCTGGGGGCTGGGCTGAGGCCCGGGCGTTGGTGATGTTGGGCACTGGCCACGACGTCGCGCCTCGAGGGGGAAAGAGGAGAGCCACCTTGGAGGGGGTCGCGTGCCTGCTAGGAGCAGACAGATCCCAGGAGGTGGCAAACGCTGGTATCCTTCGACGCACTTCGGGGCCCCCGAGCCCGACTGTCCCCAGGAACATTCCACGAGCGTCCACGCCTCCCGGTCGCTCGTCGACTGCGGGGCCCGAGCGCGCTCCGCGCAGCCTCCCGGGTGGGGCCTCTGCCGCCGGTCCAGCCCGGGTCGCCGACCTTAGTGAACCTGAGCGACGAGGGCAGCCGAGGGCCCAAATACTGTTAAGTTTCGGAATCACAAGCCTAGCCTTTAAATTCTAAGAGAAGAACGGGCGGACGACTTAGATGAAAGATGCAGCTTGAGGAATCGGTGAGGTCCGCCCCTTTGCCGGGCATAAGAGAAACAGGCTGCGGGAACCCTCTGCAGCCAGGAGGTTACACCCACCCTGAGGGTGAAGGCCGCCGGATCCAGGCGTCAAAGCCCAAGGGGATTTAGGAGGTCGTCCTCGCCGTCTCTGCCCAGCGGGGCTGAGTGGCCAAGGCCTCTGGTTCAGGCCCCCTGGGCACAGAGAGTCAGATTTCCGAGCGCCTTTATTTCAAGCACTGTGGAGAAAGGGTAAAATATGAAATAAAACTCAGTAACGTAAGTTATCGCACTGATTCCCGGGAAGGAAAGTCAGTAGGGTTGAGTCTATTAGAGGGGGAAAAAAAAGCTTGTTAAACCCAAAAAGCAGTAACAGTGAAATATTCTTTCTCAGTGTCAATTTTTGAATAACTAGTAATAGTTCCAATTAGATTGGTAAAACTGTTAGACGACGAGGCAAGGCAAAATTGTAATGTCCGAGAACTCGATATATGTTGGGAAAGTTGCTAAAATATGTTAAACGGAGTATTGTATTTTCTATTTCAAAAATACATATTTTTTTGTTTTGAAATGTCGCTTATATTGAAATATGATTGCTTAGACCATTTAAATAACTTGCTGAAGTCCATCCATTATGTAAAGGTAAATCGAAGTAAAATTACTGTGACTCCAAAAAATGGAGGGAAAGTTTGTTTGATTGGATTTTCTTCTTCACGCATATGTCTTCATCTTTGTTTCGCAAACAGGGTTGACTAGTTTAGGATAATTCTGTTTGTGATTAGGAGCTCCGCGAAGTCTTCAGACACGTGAGTGAGAGCCGCTTGTGATTGCTCTTAGATTTCATTTTACTTAAATGAGGCAGAAATCTTGGAGCTCTTTTGTGACTTTTAAAAACTTACATATGCGTTATAGAAAGAAAGCAAGACACAACACTGGCAGGGTGAGAAGCCTTTTACCTCCGGCTTTAGGGGATGTTCTGTCAGCGGTTGGGTTTTGTAATTGCCTTTGCAAGCCACAGGCTTCTCCAGCCGATTAGCAGACGTCTCACAGTAAAACAATCAGCCACCGACCTTCTAAACTGCCTCAGGGCTTTCAAACTGAACCGAGCAGCTGCATCTCTGGGGAGTGGTGTCCAGACAGAGGCTGAGTTTCTGTCGCGTGGATTTGTCAGGAGTCCACTCCTCGTGGGCGCTCATCATGGGCAGGGTGTGCTCACCTTCAGGTGCTATATATAGCCTTTGAATATTTATCAGTTATTAATATTGTGTCTGTGTGTGCGCACTGAAGTATAAATAACCAGAGGTTCAGTAAAACAAAAAGATAATGCATTTCTCCCTAAAGAGTATATTTACCTTCTTCCAAATATCCTGGGGAAATAAAAAGATGCCAGTAATTCAGATCCTTTCAAGTGCAGTCTCTTCCTCTAGAAAGGATACCAGTCCTCTTTTCTCCAGCTCAAAGTCCCATTTTCTTACTTTTAAGGCACCATGCCCTTGATTAAAGCCACAGAAACTTCTTTTCTGCCCCCATTTTTCTTGTGTTTTTGAGCAGCCGACATTTACAATTTGCTATAACTGGAAATACTTCACTTATGAATTCTGTGAAGGAAGTCTACACTCATAAAATAAAGTTAAATCAAGATGTACATGAAAATAATACCCATTTCCAAATTGGATGTAAGAAATCTTTCATAATAAAGCTAATTTTACATAATAATTTTTGATTTTGTTGTTTTCTCCAAGGTTTACGAAGTCATACTTTTTGGGGTTTGTTTTTCCAAATTGCATATTTGAAATGTTGGTTCTTTAACACTTTTGGCAGCCCATGTAGTTTTCCAACTGATGGATCGTGTTGCAGATGAACTGTATGTAGCTACCTACTCGAGTTCCTCAATATTTTCACCTTGTTTATTTAGTATTATTTAAGTTTTTTCCTTCCCTGTTGAAAATTCTATAACAGGCTATCGTTTCTTTTCTCGATATCACTAAGTGGATGTTTTGTTTTCATATGTAAAATTCAGAAGTTAAGAGATGTTTATTTCTAAGGCCCTTTCCAACTCTAAAATTCAATGAATGATTCCCAGAAGTAAACTGAGTACAGTGTCTGTCTCTTTTCTCTCCCTCCCCTATCTACATTTGCATATAGAATGGATGATAAACCCTGTGATGCTGGAGCTGAGGCCGTAAGGATGAACTGAGTTTCTCTGCTATCAGTGATCACACTGTATTTTCTTCTTCACTGGTAGACTGCACCTGACAAACCAACTAACTTGGTCTTTAGTGGGTTGCAGGAGCTAGGCTGTTAGAAGATGCCCAAAGGGCCGGCCCTGTGGCCGAGTGGTTAAGTTCCCACGCCCCGCTTGGGTTTTGCTGGTTCAGATCCTGGGCGCAGACGTGGCGCCACTCGTCAGGCCATGTTGAGGCGGTGTCCCACATGCCACAACTAGAAGGACTCACAACTAGGATATACAACTATGTACCAGGGCACTTTGGGGGGAAGAAGAAGAAGAAAAGAAGATCAGCAACAGACGGTAGCTCAGGTGCCAATCTTTAAGAAAAAAAAAGATGCCCAAGCCAGTAGTCATCATTATCCAGGGCTGTTGTTGTTGTTGTTTTTTGAAGAAGATTAGCCCTGAGCTAACATCAGCTGCCAATCCTCCTCTTTTTGCTGAGGAAGACTGGCCCTGAGCTAACATCCGTGCCCATCTTCCTCTACTTTACATGTGGTACGCCTGCCACAGCATGGCTTGACAAGCAGTGCGTAGGTCCGCACCCGGGATCCAAAATCGGCAAACCCCGGGCCGCCAAAGCAGAGCGTCCGAACTTAACGGATGCACCACCAGGGTGGCCTCGCAGGGCTTTTTTTAACTAGCAGAATACGTAACTCTATGAAGTAGACTCTACTTCATAACTCTCATTCTATTAACTCTGTTAAGGAAATCAGTCATTCTAAACCCAATTGCGTTTCTTGATTTATTAATGCTCAGTTATTTGATCAAAAAATAACTTCATTCTAAAAGAGTTTCAGATTTCAACAAGGATACTAAACCTCTTATTTAAAACGGAACCTATTTTATGTCTTTTTAGAACAAACCAAATAATCACTTTGTTCTCCTTACCAAAAACCATTGAGACATTCTAAATCTGCTTTGAATGTATACAATATAGAAGTTGAAAATGGTATTTTGCATAAAATGGTTTTATATTGACAAAAAAATGCAATGTCCTTGAGGAAGGTTATCCAACCCATTGCAAAGTTTTGGCTGATGTTTACTCTGGTTTGGGAAGTTCTACAAAGCAAGAACTAATAACAGAGTCAGTAGCTTCTGTAGTGTTTTAGATAGATGTGAGTGGGCATAAGAATGGAGAGAAAGTGGGAGAGAAGCTCTGTCAGCACAAGGGTGTTAAATGCAAAGCTTGCTGGTGTTAGTCAGGTTCTTGGTTCAGTTGCACGGTCAAGAGTTTGTTGGATATCAAGTAAATATAATTTTTTCAGAATATTTGTTATTGGGGATGGGGGAGGAAGGACATTTGAAATAATAACAGACCTTGCTTTTTTTAAGTAAAAATATATTATTAGGAATGGCTAAAAGCATTAAGAGCACCTGTTGCATTTGGTTTAAACAATTTAATTGAACAGTCTATTCTCTTCCATTGGCCTTAGTATACTGGTGGGGCTCATAAGAAATGACAAGATTTGCCAGATGCTTTCCAGGATCATTGTTGATTCCTCACACACTTGGGTGCCTTGGAAATTGCATGCTGCTGATTAAATTACTGGATTCTATACCAGATTGAGGGAGGGGAAGGAAATGGGAGGAATGGGGTAATTGAGGGAGAGCTTGAAAGGAACGTCTCTGGCTTAGCATCTGGGCCTGCAGGGGGGTTTCATTAAGGAAGTGGTTCCATTGAGTCTGCTGAAGATAGCGGACTAGGTTTCCTGCATTGCTGCTGGGGCGGACGTGGGGGGATGTCAAGAATTCCTGGGGATTTCCCATCAGTCTTGGTGAAGCTGGATGCCTCAGAGTCATTGCTGGTTATTGCTCCTCCCCTTGATTTTGAGCTCCTTGAGAGATTTGATCTTGTCTCACAGACACATACATTGTGAGTGCTAGATGGAACCTCATAGATCCATTCTGCTCATTTCAGAGATGAGAAAATCTGCCCAGAGCAGTTTAGTGATTTTTTCTAAGGTCAACAGCTGGCTAGTGGCAGACCCAGGAACAGAACCTGATGTTCATACTACAGATAACATTTCTTCTTCATTTTTATATTTCCTCTACCACAGAGTAGAGATGTTTAAATATTTGTTGAATGACATTATTATAGTGCTAACATTTCTTTTTAAACTTTGGCATCTTTTTTTAATATGAAATTTTCTTCCATTTTCTTGAAGCCCATAAGGGGTTTAAATTAAGAATATAAAAATTATGGCTGCTCAGTATTGCCCTGAGAGATTCGGTGAAAAGATTCATTTTTCCTGTGAGCAGTCAGAATCCTTCTTTGGAACTACCGTGGCTTACATAGCTGTGGCTTACGTACCAGCTTCATCTTTCACCATTTCCCTCCAAACACCCTGTGTCCCAACCGCACAAACTACCCCGGTCAAAGAAATTACTCACCACTCTCTCGTACTTCATCATTCCATGTTCATGCTGTTTGTCTGCCTGCAAGATCCTTTTCCTCCCTCAGCATCTCTGCCTCACTGCCTTTAAAATCCAGCTCAGAAACCACCATCTCCACGAGCTCTCCTGATAGCCCCAGACAGAATTAGCAGTTTCTTCCACTCCTGTGCGTACCCTCCTATATATAGCCCCTCTGTGTGCCCCTCCTTCAGTTCCTCATCTTGCATTGTTAGTATTCTGTTTACGAGTCTGTGCCCTCGCTCTCTGAGGAGGAGAGACCATGGCTTAGCTGTCCTGAGGTCCTGGCACCAGCTGTAGTACCTGGCATGGAGGCACTCAGTAAGTGTTAGAACAAATGAATGATGCTGCCACACTATCATTTCAAGGAAGAAAGCCCTCAGGGCCAGACATGAATTTATTCCAGTGTATTAATGTACTGCTACCTGTCCATTTGGCCTCGGTTACAGAGTCTTCCTTAGAGGGACGATAGGTCATGTTTGTCCTCCACAGTGAGTGACTAAGAGGCAGGAAATCCACTGTGATCCTCAGCTCTCTGAGACACCCATCTCCTCTCATCTCCTCCTGTTTTGTCCTGATGCTTCACTGGGGCCTCTCAGGCAGCAAAGCCAGGCTTCGGTCTGTGCAGAAGTCCTGTCTTGGCCTCTTTTGGTGAGGTGGCAAGTACTTCAGTTTTACTCTGCAGTGTCTTATATAGTTTTTAGAGACAACAGCGCTCTCGGATTTCATGGTTTGACTTACTTGTCCTTTCATAGACTCAACCTGAGTCCTTGGGTTATGGCACCTCATGCAAACCTGAATGACAGAGACCTGGCCACACTCAGAATCAAGGCTTTGTTTCTTTTTTTTTTTTTAAGGATTGGCACCTGGGCTAACAACTGTTGCCAATCTTTTTTTTTTTTCTGCTTTGTCTCCCCAAACCCCTCCCGTACACAGTTGTATATCTTAGTCGCCGGTCCTTCTAGTTGTGGGATGTGGAACGCCGCCTCAACGTGGCCTGACAAGCAGTGCCATGTCCGCGCCCAGGATCCAAACCCTGGCCCGCCGCATCGGAGTGCACCAACTTAACCACTTGGCCACGGAGCCGGCCCCAAGGCTTTGTTTCAATAGGAGCCTTTGTATGCCAGGCTAGTCTGCCTGATAGCCTCTTTTGTAGGATGGGTTCTTCTCAACGCTTCATGCAAATATGTTCCCGACAGGACCACCCTACTAGGCAGGAGACGTGTTCTGAAAAATCTGAATCCCACGGTTTGGGCTTAAGTTGGTGCCTCCCTTCCCCTCCTCCCACCCCCACCCCCACACTTTGCACATGCCCAGAACATAGTCAAAACCTGCTTTTCAAAGTGTGGCCCATGGTCCAGCATCCCCTGGAAACCTAATGAATCAGACCCTATGTTTTAATAAAGTCCCCACATATTTTGTTAATTAAAAATTAAGAAACACTGATTTTAGTAAAGGATTCTTAGCTCTGGCGACAGGGTCTAAATCCTCTTCACCAACATCCTGTGATGACCTTTGACCTGTGTGACTAAGGGACTAGACCTGGGCCAGCCAGGAGCCTCTTCTGGCTCCCACATTGTTCTCATGCCCTGTCTTCTGCAGGGACACCTGTGTCCTACTTCCAGGATCTTTTCACAAAATCTTAGACTTTGTAAATGGAGGTTGTGGTCTTGAAGAACACCATGGTTAACCAAATCAGAGGTGGGAAGATCAAGGTATTAGAAAACAGGGAGTTGGTAAAAAGTGGTTAAAGTGCCATTAAATAGATATGCATTAACCGTAAATAAAGTTTTATAAGGCATTTGCTTCCAAAACAAAATTACTTGGTGGTAAAGACCAGCGGAGGTAAGCGCCCTCTCCAGAAGGAACCTTTGTTCTCAAGGAGGCATCACCGTCTCCTTGTGTTGTGCTACGGCTGATAAATTCTTTGTGCTTCTTACTGGCTTGAAATTTAATGTTTTGCACTAACATTCTTCCTTGTCTCATTATTGCAAATGTTGGCAAAGGCTTTTGTCTTTTCACAGATTATCACAGTGCTGACCGGCACTTTTTCTCAGCCTGTTCTTCTCTCCTTCTATTTAAGGGGTGGAGTGTGAATGGATTTCCTTTCACAGACCCACCCATGTGGTCCACACAAGCAAAGCTGTAACAATGATCAGATCCTTTTGTTAAAAGAGGCCTGAAGTGAACCTTGTATAAATGAAAGCCCTGGCTTTTATTATATACAAATATGAAACCGCTTAAACTCAAGGCCACCTTTAGCAAAACCCTGATTAGTAATTAGTCTGCCAACTGAGTTCTGTGAAATTCTTTACTTCTCTCTAGGGCCATGGTCCCTAGCCTTGGCTCTACATTAGAATCACCTGGGGAGCTTTTAAAACTCCTCTTGCCCTGGCTGCTGCCCTGACCAATTTAGTCACACTCTTTTGAGTGGGACTCAGGCATGAGTAATTCTAAAGCTCCTGGGTGATTCCAATGTGTAGCCAAGGTTAAGAACGTCATAGTTTATCCCACATCCAAATCACCTGACGACCTTGCTATGCTACCGAGTCTGGGCCCCACCCCAGAGGTTCTGATTCCCTGGGTCTGGCATGGGGCCAAGAATTTGCATTTCTAATGAGCTCCCAGGTGATGCTGATGCACCTGATCCAGAGACCACAGTTAGAGAGCCTCTGCCTTGGGGCTGGTTTGAGAGGCCTGGCCACCTGGGAGGCCCCTGCCCAGATTCCAGTCTGTAAAAGGCACTAAATCCTCACTAGACATATAACAAGGTAGAGGAAACTGTATTTATGAGAATTCCTGCCAGGAAGAGGACTTGGTCCTAGAGTGCGGCAGAACAAATACTAGGATAAAGTGCTTGGGGTGTGTGACCTCAATAGATGTGGCAAAATTACCTTCTGAGGAAAGTAAGTCTGTTTTGCCGTGTGAGGTATGTGAGTTAGGAACCAGAACTGAATTGCTGGTCAAGACAATAGAGCTAAGAGCAGTCCTCCTTCTCTGCCTTACACCACAGAGTGCTCTGCCTTTCCTCTATATAAACATTGGCAAATGTCTACAGAATCCTTTTGAAAGGTCCCCAACTATTGACTTGTCCTGGGCACCCACATGCCCTGGTCCCTGCTCCCCTCCAATGTGCCCCGCACAATGCTCTCTGAAGCCTCACCATGATTTGCCCCTAACTGAGCCTCTGCATCTGCATTTCCTTTGCTGAGATCAGCATCCCCAACCTGGGTGGCCAAATTCTACCTGTTGGAGCAGTATGGTTCTGCTGACTTTTGTGATATGCCAGGGGTCTGTCCTCCTTGGTGGGAAAAGTTGCTGCTTGCTGGAGACAGAGCTGGCCTCTCGTTGTGTAGAACCACGATGTTGGGACCCTTCTTGTGAAACACCAAGAATTCAAGCTTTTTCTCCTTCCCTGAGAGCCTCTAGGGGTACCTATAGGGCACTGAAGGCCTAATATTACGTGAGCTCCACTTGGACGCTTTTATTTTCAGATACAGAAAGAACATATCCTTTGCCCACTACTGAATCACTGCTTGTGCAGGGCTGAGTCAGCATAGCATTTCTATCTGTCATCTATTGCTACATAATAGGCTGCCCCCAAACTCAGTGGCCTCCAACAGTAATTCATTATGTCTCATGAGTCCTGGGTTAGAAATCTGGGCTGGGTCCAGCTAGGTGATTTTTCTTCCGGTCTCACCTGGGTCGCTCATGCAGCTGTAGTCACCTGGCATTTCAACAGAGACCTTGGTGCTGGCTGTCACTGGGCCTCGCCCCACACACTGTCTTTTGCCATTCAGTTGTCTAGCCTGGTTTCCTTACGTGGAGGCAGGGGTGGTCCAAGAGGGCGACGGTGAAAGCCTCAAGGCCTTCTGAAGCCTGGGCTTTGGAACTCCTACAAAACCACTTCTGCCACATTCGATTGGTCAAAGCGGATCTTAACGCAGAGTCGAGGCATGGGGAAACAGGCTCCTCTCCTGATAAGAGGAGCTGCACAAAATCGTGGCCATGTTTTTCAATCTGCCACCCCATATTTAGCACTTAGCCTTTTCTTTTCAGTCAAGATGTTAGGCTGGAGTTTGGCCAAGAAAATAGTAGTGACTAATGCCTTCGCCCTTCTAAACAGTACCTGGGAATGAGCAAGTGGTCCAATGGGAGAGCTTTCTATTTGTAAATCTTTTGATTAGGGCACTCAGGCCATGACTAATGCGGGATGCCATGTCGGGGGTGGGGGTAGGGGGCTAGCCTCCTTCGAATGCTACGACAGCAGCAAGGGAGGACCGCTCACCCGCACATTCCAAATGCAGGCTGCCCTGCAGGTCTTGGGGCTTGTATCATAGGCTCTCTGAGCACCTTCTTCTGGAGGAAGAAGGAGGAAGGGAGGGAGAAAGGAGGAAACTGACCCCTGTGGATTGTTGGGCACTTTGATTTACATATATCATTTTACTCAGTCGCAGGAGGTAGGTAGAGTACTCTTAAACATGAGGGAACTGAGGCTTAGGTAAATTAAATACTTTTCCCGAGATCACAGAAATAGTAAGTAAAGCTGGAATTATTTCAATGTGATTGTCAGACTCCAAACCTCGCTCCTCTTACCACAACTTACAGCCTAGATGAAAAGGGGAGAAAGAAAAGAGCATCGATGAGAGGGTGTTGGTCTTTCCCTTCTTTCTAAACCATTCTATCCTTGGGGTTTTGCCATTTCCAAAGAATGTGAGAAGCCCCTGCTATTCCAGCTTAAAGTGGCCTTGGCAGATTCCACTGCTGCGTGTGATAGACACCATTAAAGTCTCCATTAAGACAGAATTTTAATCATGTGGGTTTTCTTATCATGGGTATTCAAGGACCTTCCAAAAAGTTCAAGTCAGAAAAAGCCATTAAAAACATGATTTTATATGGGTTTCCAAACTGCTCTCCTATATGTGGCTTTACAGATTACATAGGAGGATGGATGAGGCCAGTGCTTTTGATTCTGGAAAAGCTCTCATCAGGCAGGTCCTCTGAAAAAGCCAGGAATACCCTCTGCCAAGATTGTTTCCAGGAATCAAATATCTACTTCTCTGTGCACCTTTTAGATCCCAGAAACCTCAAAGACTTGGAGCTTTTTCTTAACGGAACTGGAGTACAGGGAAGGATGTGGATATATGTTTCAGCCGGAAGGCAGATGCTATGTGAATTGAGGGAGGGGGAGCACTGAATATGTCCCCAGGGGACGTGGAGGATGTTCGTTCTGAGCGCCTCCTAAGCACAGGTGCTGTGTATGTCAGCTCAGGCGAACCTCTTCATAACCATCCAACATGCACGCTCAACTGTTTTACCAACTGATACCCTGAGGCTCAGGGAAACTTGGTGATTTGCTGAGGGTCGTAAACTTACAGAGTATCCAGGCCAGGATTCAAACCGAGGTCTTTCTGACTTTGAAATCAGTGCTGTTTGTACTAACATTTACCCAACATATCTTGAATGATAAACTCTAGGAATTAAGAAAAACCAAAAAGTTTCGTTTTCAGGGTTTAGAATAAAAAGCTATTATATCTGTGCAGAAAAAGACAACCGTCCAAGAACATTTTCCTAGAGGGAGTTCCTTTTCAGTCTGGGATGGCCACAGCTATAGGCTTTGGTTTCCCTTTTTCTAAAGCAACTTTCCAAACTACCATATAGCAGTGTTAACTACACTGTCATGTACGTTATATCCCCAGATGATTTCCCTTTTTGATTGGAGGTCCTTGTACCACGATCACAAATGGAAGCGTTTCTTTAAGCCCTGTTGCTCCTTCTGTCTCTTCCTCCTCCTTAGATCATTCCTTTCAGATATTCAAACCTACCAGAAGTCAGGAAAGAGAAAAAAGCAGTTGACTTTTTCTTCCTTCATCCATTACTTGGAGAGGGGCAATTTTCAACACCAGCATATGACCATGTTGATCCGAATCGGAGAAAAATCCTATCCTCCTATCTATTGAGGAGTTTTACCTTTGTTCCAAGGAAATAGTGGAAAGTGTGGTCAAATGGAAATATGCTTTGAAGACAGTTACAAGGAGTGGTGATATATATTCTGCTTGAGTTTTATGATTGTTTTCTTTTTCTAAATTGGCATTAGAGAAACCAAAAAAATACATGTAAACAGATGGAAAGGCAGGATATATTAGAGGGGATTGCAAACAAAAATTCTAAAAAGCAATATAAACTCTTGTTACATCATTTTATTTATGATTAAAGGGATTGTTTTCTTTAAGGAAAACACTGTTTAACTCTCTTTTCCACTAAACGTCTCCTGACGGATCAGATTTTTGTTCTCTGTTGTTATTTGGAAATTTTTATAGCTTCAGAATCTTCTCCCTAGGGAATTCTGCTAGAAGTAGAGAAAAAAGAAAGGAAAAAAGCATGGGAATTGAGTAATTGTATTGCCCTTGAATGGACTTTGTGTACTATAACTTCTTGAGGGTTAGGAAATATTTGACACACATTGTTGATATGCAGATTAAAAGTGTTCCTGCCACTCACTCCCCATCCCATTTCCTGTCCTCAAAACTGGTAAATGAAAAATACCCTATGCAAAGTATTTGCCACACAAACTTACTTAGAAATTCAGGACACTAACATGAATGCTAATTTTCAGGAATTTCTATTTCACTTTACCTTTTTTAGACTGACTTGAACCTTAGTGATTCTATATCTAAGTATATCTTTTTAGAAATAGTAAAATCCTAAAATGTAGACATAGAGTTGTTTTTTTATTTTAACTGTGCTTTACAGGCCAAGCAGATGGGCATGGGATTGCCTTGCTAGAGTAATTCACTCATCTTTTTGGGAGAATGTTAAGTATAAACGTGGGAGTAGAAATTTCTTTTGAGAAATATGTTTTCTTACAGAGTTTTGGAATGTATATTTCCTGCCATAATTTCATGAGGAAAAACATGGATCATATTGAATTTAATTCTCCCGATGCCAATTTCATAACTGGTCATCATTCTAGGTTTATGTCCAACTTCCACTGTGAGTTCAGGCACGCATAGACTTTTATTTTAGAACATTTTAATATATTCCCTTAAAAAAGTGCTCAAGCAGTTATCATCAGTTAACCCATTATATTAATGCCCGCTCTCTCTCTCTCTCTCTCTTTTTTTTAAAGATGCAGGAAAGCTTGGTCAAATGATAAAGGTGTTTTATCTCAGGAACTTGGGGGTTTTTTTTGTTTTTTTAGGTATGTGTTTTTTTGGTGAGGAAGATTGGCCCTGAGCTAACATGAGTTGCCAATCTTCCTCTTTTTTTTTTCTCCCCAAAGCTCCAGTACATAGCTGTATATCCTAGTTGTAAGTCCTTCCAGCTCCTCTTTGTGGGATGCTGCCACAGCATGGCTTGATGAGGGGGTGCTAGGGTCCATGCCCACGAACCAAACCCACAAACCCTGGGCAGTCAAAGCGAAGCACACCAACTTAACCGTACGTCACCAGCAGGCCCCCGTAACCCATGATATTTTATCTCAAGATATAAAGATGGTTGTATTCATTGTACTAGGCATTGACCATTGAAAGTGTCTTATTTTGTGAAATTCACTGTGAATTTACTGAATTGAGTCATACTGAAGTGAGTCAGCACAGAAGTGAATCAGAATGTGACTCCCTATACTCAAAAATGTGTTATTCAAAAACAAGATCTACAGTCTTGAGGTGATCTCTATTTGTTGCCTGTAGATAATCTTCTATGCTTCTTGGTATTCACCTAATCTACTTCTAGATGACTCACGTCCTAAGAGGCTGCTCAGGGCTGAAAGCTCTTTGAGAGGAAGAACTTGGTTTTGATCCATCTTTGCAGCTGTGATTCCGGTTCAGTGCCTGCCACATAGTATTCAGTCAATAAATGCTGGCTGAACTGACTGAAACTGTATCCTAGCCATTCCGCTGGGTCTCACAGGCTTTTGTAGGAGTTGTGGTTCCACACTGGTTCATTTCTAAGAATCTGTGTGTGAGCATGGGTGGAGAAGGCTGGCTAAAATGTGTCTAAGTGCTGGCAATAATTCTCCCTACACATCTGTAATGTTCTGTTCCTTCCATTTGGGCCATCCTCTGGTTCCAGTGACCCTTTTCTTGTCCTTAGCTGAGCTGGCCATATTTTCCTGAGGTGATTCTAGACTCAGAATTCAGAATGAAGATCTAAGCTGCCCAGCCACTAGAGAAATGGTTCCCAAGAGATTTTCCCTTTAGATGAGCCCTTCTGCTGGAGTACTCTTAGCTGGTCAAGGTTTAGCACAAACAGCACAGAAGAGACAGTTGATTGAGATCCTTAATTTCTAGGTACACCAACACAGCCTAAAGATACTAGGGAAGCTTACTGTTGCCGCCATTGTTTTTACCATCTGGGATAAGGACATTTGAGTGGGAAAACTATTTCCTATTGGCTATGGACCATCCACAGTGTTGGCTAGGAAGAAGAGAGAAAAGGAAGGCCAAGTTAAGTCCTGGCTGATGTATCACATCTGATCACTTTCTTTTGTTTTATTCCCCTCATTGCTGCATCCCCATCCCAGAACTCTTCCATGATTTCAAAATATAACTTCAAAAAGCACAATGTGACCTGGGTGGCATACCTTCTAGAGAATGTTCTGTTGTGGCTTTTTTTCCATGGCTAGTGAAGTCACATAAATCCCACACTAAACAAAAAAAACTCAAACCAGAGCACTGGAAGAAGATAATAGGGCTTTCTCCTCTCAGCAGAGAGGTCAAAGGAAGCAGAGTTGTAGAAGCAAGAGAATTAAGGGCAGTTGGTAAAATAAAACAAAGTTTAAAAAGTAAAGATGACCTTTAGAGGGTTTGAAGCTTTGGAAGCCTTTGAAGGAGAGAAAAAGAGAGCCTGGTGTTTCCTTGAGCAAACACGCACTCATTCTTCAGGTTTTACCTTCAACGTTATTCTTCTGAGAAAACGTCCCTCACTCTCTGGGCTGGGTTAGCTTCCCCCGCATCTGGTCCTTCCCCATGATAACACACAAATATAATGTAATTTTATATTTATATGAAAAGTCATTTATAAGTATAAAACTGCATGTATCTATATAAACTTTGTTGTTCAGCTTAAGTTATAAACACTTTAAAGAAAGCAGTCTTGTTTATTATTGTATCCTTCTCTTAGTATATGTTTAAAATACTAAAGAGAAGAATAAATGGTGAGGTTAAAGATTGGAGAAATCAGCAAGGTGAAGGGGGTGAGAGGAAGGGGTCATATCGGGAATGCAGTAGGGAAAAACCCAGGGTTGGCTGGCAGTGAAAGGGAGATAAGAAACATAGATAACTGAGGGAAAAGAGTTCCCAGACTCCTGGAATCATGGATGGGTGTCCAAGCCTTCACCCAGGGCATCAACCCCATCCAGGGAGGTGGTGGTTGAACTTTGTGGGGACAGCTCTGGTATTGGGGACCTTACTACCGCTCTACAGAGTTCTTCCTTCTGGTTTCATGTTACTTCTACTTAGTGGTTTTAGTCTTGTCCTCCAGAATGAGCTGATTCATGATCTATTTTAAAGCCTCTTAGGCTGATAGCCAACTGGTAACAGAAGTTGGTGTTTTGTTTTTTCTCCCATCAGAGATGTGATATTTTGGATGATATCAAAAAGCCTAATTCTGGAAACAAATTTCTAGATAGATTAATGAAAGTATATAAGTAAAAAGCTCTGAGAATTAAAACCAGCATTCTCCAGGTTTGGGGTACAAATGACTTTAAAAAACATTCAGTAAATTATTTCTTTAAAAATTGGGATACTCGGGTGGAAGCATACTGCTTTTAATGGGTTACTTTCCCTTCCAGACCCTTGACTCTCAGCAAAATTTATAGAACATTAATTTCATCTGAGATAAGATTCTTTTAAAGTTTGTAAAATCTTAGGAAGGCACAGCTTCCTAATTTCCTTAATTTACTATGTAAATTAAGCGAGTCTGAAGAAAACATGAAAATTAAAGGAACCCAGAATTAAAAAGAACAGTTCAGTCAACATGCCCATCCCATTGTTTAAGCAGGATTAGTCTCCAAAACATGTGTAATGAAAAGCAATTGTATGTCAAATTGTTTAATTTAGAAGGAAACTGACTTTGACAACAGAGACACAATGGTCAAGAATAGTGTTTAATGAGTCTTAGAAAATATGCTAACATAGCTTTCAAAAACTCAATTCCCTTATGATGGATAACTTTATTGCACACTCTTGGCCATTTAAATCTCAAAGGTCAGAGGGTTTGTATATATTATTGGTTACAAAGACAGAGATCTCTCAAGTTTCCTCTTAGTGAGTGAATTTATAAAGCACCTTCTTTATAGACAGTCTAAAGTACTCCAGAAAAATGTTTTCCATGGAGTTTAGACTTCATAAACTGTAAGAAAGTAAGCTTAAAATTAATGTAAGCACTTCATCATACTCAGCCTTCCAGTCTCATTTTATTTCTCCTCTATTTTTATATGCAAATGATACTTTGTCTTTATTTGTAATGGATTATAAGGTTGAAGAATATATGAAAAGAACAGACCAAATATTGGGTTAGCTATAATAATGTTTTCTGCTTTTTCTTGTATGAATAGCTAGCATGTTAAGGTGCATGTTTGCTTGCCTGTCTGCTATCTGCTTGCTAGCCTTTCTTCTTCTTCTTCTTTTGTTTTTTTTTGCCTAGGAAGATTCACCCTGAGCTAACATCTTTGCCAGTCTTCCTCTATTTTGTATGTGAGCTGCCGCCACAGCATGGCCAGTGATGAGTGGTGTAGGTCTGCGTCCGGGAACCAAACCTGGGCCACTGAAGCAGAGTGTGCCAAACTTAACCACTAGGCCATGGGGCTGGCCTCTTCTTTTTCATTTTTTTTATACAAAAATTTTAAGAAATTATTTTGAATTCAAAATTAAAACTTCAGCATGATACATTTTTTTTTTTTTTAAAGATTTTATTTTTTTCCCCTTTTTCTCCCCAAAGCCCCTCGGCACATAGTTGTACATTCTTCGTTGTGGGTCCTTCTAGTTGTGGTATGTGGGAAGCTGCCTCAGCGTGGTCTGATGAGCAGTGCCATGTCCGCGCCCAGGATTCGAACTGACGAAACACTGGGCCGCCTGCAGCGGAGCGCGAGAACTTAACCACTCGGCCACGGGGCCAGCCCCCAGCATGATACATTTTTTTATGATTACTTAGTAGCATCACAACATACAGCTCCATGATGTATTCATTTTTTTCCAGAAAGAACTGTGTGTGAATCTGAAGATTATCTATGTTACATGACAGGTTATAGGCAGTGGCTAAACTAAAATGTAAAAGTTCTCATTCTCATGCTTTAACATATGGCAAGCTCCTACCTTGAACTGATAAAATATCTCCCAGATCTTTTCTGTGGTGCTTTTCTTCCTAAGGGAACCCACAGGGATCCACGTAAATAGCATGAAGATGAGATCTGGAGAGCTGCTGTCATTGTCTCCGGAGATGCCTGGAACTTTGGTATTGAAGAGTAATGGACACAGAGTATTTGGTAAAGGATTTGGTGGTAGACCAAATTGTAAACCAAATGTCATGTTAAATAGGGAAAACTTTAGATTTTAAATTGTGGCTCACATACATACTGAACTATGCTTCCAGACTAATAATTTTTTATTTTAAAAGAATATGGAGGGTACCTTTGGCAGAACTGAAACTTGTAATCCTAAACAATTTAGAGCAGTTTGAGCGTTTTATTAGTATTAGTACTATTCCTAATAATGCAACTCTATCCAAATGCTCTTTCAGCTGTACGCATTCTCACACTGACTTGATACTTGATTCTTATATAGCAAATGATTCTAAAGAGGGTGCATCAATTGATGAAAGATTAACAACCACCACCAAAAATCAATTACTTCCATTAAGCCAAGTGTCGTATATTTAATCCTGCATGTATTGCGTGTGTTTTTATTGAAATTGTACCTCTACTGAGCAATCTCTTTTCCAGGTGTTGCTAACCTGAAAATTAATATATTCTGGCCTGAAATAACTTGTGAATTGACATAAACTAACACTACTGGTGACTATGATCCATTGTATGTAAGAGGACATCAGGTCCAGTTTCCCCACAGTCCTCTGAACAGTAACATTGGATAACAACATAGGCCAGTGGGGAGTATAGTCCCCACTGTAAATACATACAAAAATGGAATGTATTGCCTGCTATTGAGAGAGAAACCAACATGTGTCCAGGCCCTGCCTACTGGACAAAACCTTCCTCTGTGCATTTTTAGGGTGTGAAGACCATTTGTTCTGTTCATCTCCCTTTGTATAACTGACCAGATGAAGGTGTGACAGGCTTTTCTGCCAAATACTTTATGAGCTGTGTCTCGTGCCCTGTCAACCAGAGCTTGACCCTTGCTCCAGGCAGCTCAGATAACTTCTATGACATTGTATGGTAAATTGAAGTGACGGGTTGTTAGACAGCTCTGTGGAGGTGGTTTCTGAACCTATTCAATAAAGAACAGCGGTATGGGAGTAAAGCATTTTTTGGGACAAGGTAACTTGTTGGTTGGCAGGAGATTTCTCACTGACCAACCTTAATTAACTCTGATGTCACATGAAAAGGAGCTGTGCATGGGTACAGGTCATTGGGAGGGTAGGCTCCTGATGGTAGCCTAGTGACAGGCCTAATGATAAATGAATGTGCCCTGTTAAACCATGACCCTCTGAGAAGGCAGTGTCGAGTAAAAAGCTCAGAGAGGTACACTGAAGACATGCCCCCTCGTAAACATTGACAGTAGGAATGTCGATGGTATTAGAGTACTTTTCTCTTGGTAAACATCTTAAACCACACAGATTTTTTCTTTTAAATGGCTTTTATAAAGTTTAAGGGAAAATGAGTCAAATCAAAAGCCCATGCATGGGTGGAACAAAGACTGTCCAAGTTCTGAATATTTTAGACATCAGCCACTTCAGTGGCTAATAGTGTGGTGTCCTCTGTGCCATGTGCTGCTAAAGCTATTTATGGGTTTTGTTGAGCAACAATTAAAATGTGAATTGTAAGACAGCTTTAAAACAAACAAATCATAGTAGAGATATAATCAAATGAATATATCTATAGGGTAGTGCCAATGCTAAATGCTGAAATTAAACATTTAAATCATTTTTTTCACTGTTTTTTACACCTGAATTCAAAACATAAAACTTATATAGATGAGTATTTTAAATTTTCTATGAAGGCACGGAGATCAGAGCCTTCACATTTCAAGTCTAATGATTTGGAAATTACTTAGAACAGCAAAAACTCTAAAGCAAGAAGCCGGTGAATTCCTTTTGTGGGTCTGTGTGGTGAAACAGTGCGTTCAATGGAATGTAAAGACGTAAAGGGAAATAGCAGGTTCCTGGGACAGCAGCTTTCCACAAATTAAATGTATTGTTACCAGACAGCAGCTACCTAAACATTCAGCCTTTTGTGGATCCTGAGATCACGAGCACAATTACCCTAATCTAAAATATCCTGTGTGTCCATCTAAAGTCGCAAATAATCTTATCTCTATAAGGGATTAGTCAGCAGTGAGGCAGAGCTTCATGCTATTGCCGAATACAAGTCAATTTCTAAATCCCAGCCTGGAAAGAGCTTTCCTTATGTCTAAGAGAATGAACAGTGCAATTAAAACATACACATTCAAAACCTCCTTCATTTCTATAGCCACCTCCCCACCACACGTAAGACAAACTTGACGTTTTCACGGAGAGAAAAGTGTACGCACACGTGTAGGTAGGTATGTATAGGTGCATGTATTTATGGAAACATCTTTCATTTCTTTAGGTTCTTCCTTGACTTAAGGCCAACTGTTTTGGAGAAAAAAATAACATCTTAAAAACTAAGATCATGGCTAATTGTGGGGCTCAAGTTATGCTGCTACCATACAAATTCCCACACCTTTCCCATCTTCAGTTTAGTCTGTTGGTAGATGGAATGTGAACCCTCTGATCTTTCTCCATCATGCTAGAAGTGAGAGAAAAATGCACATTATCACGCCCTCCATCAGAGCATGGTGCCTGTAAGTTTAGCTAGTGGTGTAGTCTTCACTTAAGGCAGTTCTAATCAGTGCATTCAGTTATAATGCACACTACATAGTATCTGATAAATTCTGTAACACAGGCATGACACAGAGGTTGAGACCAAGATTTAACTTTTTATTAAGTATGAGAGCCCTGTAGGAATTAGCATGTCAAACAAAAATCTCGGTGGATTCTAGAAATTTGGTTCATCTGCAATTGCATTCTTAACCTTTCTCCCACCCTTGCCACCAACAAAAAAGATTCTATGAGATTTAGTCTATGAGATGTAAGCTTTTAATAACCTACATCTTAAGGAAAGAATATCTTCTTTTATTATGAATTATGTTCAATTAACCTCACACAACCTTGGCAAAAGCTCACAGTCTTAAAATCAAATTTTAGAAATATGATACTTGGGGATTTATATTTAGATAAAGAGGTCATTTATCATGTAGGATTATGTACTATTGAAAACATGGTATGCAAAATCAAAGACAGATGCATATCATTTGACATAAATCTAGTATACAAAGCTATGTGTTAAAAAAAATAAATTAGAAATCAATGATTTTAATATAAAAGGAAACACCAATAGATTTCTTCAGAGAGCTCTAGTGACATAATTTTCAATGTGACTCAGTTTGCTAAAATTCTAATTTAAGTAGTTAAAATTTGAAACATGCAATTAGAAGTGATTTTAAATGAGCATTAAATTAAATTTGAAATATTGTAATTTGGGGGAACAGTGATTTTTTTTGCAATGTTTATAAAACTTTTAATATATAAATAGTGATGTTATTGAACATTAAGGAAAAATTATTTCTCTAAAATCAGCCTATCCTAAACCTTTTAGCTGGAAAAACAACTAGTATAAAATCTAACACTGATGGGTCATATGTGGCAACAATGTTCAAAATAGCTCAATATTCTAGGGCTTCAACTTAACTCTGTGATTACTTTAGTCACGTTGGTTTTTTTCATAGCAGCTTTATTGAGATAAAATTCACATACCATAAAACTCACCACTTTAAATGATATAATTCAGTGGTTTTTTAATATACTCTCAGAGTTGTGCAACCATTACCACGATCTAATTTTATAACGTTTTTCATCACCCCCGAAAGAAACCCCATGCCCATCATCAGCCCCTCTCCATTCCCCTCTCCCCCAGCCCCCAGCAACCACTAATCTACTTTCTGTCTCTCTGGATTTGCCTGTTCCGGATATTTCATGTAAATGGAATCATAAAATATGTGGCCTCTTGTGACTGGCTCCTTTTACTTAGTGTAATGTTTTTGTTTTTTGAACAACAGATGTTTATTTCTCATAGTTCTAGAAGCTAGAAGTCCCAGCGCAAGGTGTCAGCAGGTTTGGTTTCTTTTGCGGCCTCTCTCTGTGGCTTGTAGACAGCTGCCTTCTTGCCGTGTCCTCATATGGCCTTTGTTCTGTGCCAGCATGTTTTCAATGCTACAGGTTCATGCCATGTTGTAGCATGGATCAGTACTTCATTCCTGTTTATTGCCAAATATTCCATTGTATGAATATACTACATTTTGTTTAGCTCTTCATCATTGATGGACATTTGGGTTGTTTCTACTTTTTTGGCTATTCTAAGTGATGCTGCTATAGACATTTGTGTACAAGTTTTTATGTGGACATGTGTTTTCAGTTCACCTGGGAAGATACTTAGGAGTGGAATTGCTAGGTCGTATGTTTAACCATTTGAGGAAGTGCCATATTATTTTCCAAAGTGATTGCACCATTTTACAATCCTACCAGCAATATGTGAGGGCTCCAATTTCTCCACATCCTCACCAACACTTGTTATTGTCTGTCTTTTTGGTCTGAGCTATCCTAGTAGACGTAAATTGGTATCTCACTGTGGTTTTGATTTGCATTTTCCTGATGACTAATTAATGTCTAGCATCTTTTCATGTGCTTATTGGTCATTTATAAATCTTTGGGAAAATATCTATTCAGATCCTTCATCCATTTTGAAATTAGGTTGTCTTTTCAGTAGCCATAAATATTTTTTAAATGTGATTTCTAACTTGTACATTGGTATCAATTATTGTGATCTCAGGATCATGGAACTTTTAGGCTGGAAGAGATTGTAACAGTCTAAGTCCAGCCCCCTCTGTTGGCAGATGAAGAATCTGAGGCTTAAAGTGACAAGCCCATGGCCATAACAGAGCTAGCTAGTAGCAGAGCTAGGGACATTAATGATTCTAAATCAAAAGTGAAAAAACATAGGCGTTTCATGATTTATATTTGAATAAGGCCCCTTTCTTACAGAGAATAACCCTTTGATTTCAATAAAGTAGAGGCAAAGCAGTAGCATCTGAAAGGAAGAGGAGCTAATGAGGAACTTGTCTTGAAGTTGTATACAGGTAGTAAGGACACTGTTTTTACTTAGATCAATACAAATACCAGTTTCCTACAGATACTTTTAGTCAGACTTTACATAAGAGTCTTCCTTCAGTCTTCAAAGTGATGGCCAGGGCTGTCTCGTTCATGATGACCTATAGTGGGAGCTCACTCTTTTAGTGTCATGCACGGTAGCTTTGAAAAAAGAGCCTCAATCATTTGGGCTTTGGATTTTGTTGCAAAATAAAGTCACACTTTACTTGGAATTTTACTCACTTTCCCACTGAAGTCAAAGAAAGCATTCCACTTTGCCTCATGAAATGAAGGTGGGGAATGGAGAGTGGCATTTTAGAACAGTCTGCGCATGGGCTTTCTACCAGAGGTTTGGCATGTGGAGAGAAGGGATTTTTGTCAAAGAATCCTAAAGTTCTATTCTCTTTATAGCTACCAGATAATACAGAACAGACAAACAATGAGTAAAATATTCAGACAAGAAGAATACAAAGTGTCAGTGTTCACATAAGTCCGTGTACACATACTGGTTTTTTGATAAACCACACTGCTATTAGCCCACACTGCTTGATCGTACAGTTTTTCTAATAAAGAAGCATGTGATAAAGCCCATTTCCATGGTCTGCCACAAGTTTTTTGTTTTGTTTTATTTAAATAATAATTTTCCTGATATAAGGAGATCTCTTTGCCCCTCATGATTATATTTGCAGTTGACTTTGATGAAAACAGTAGTTCACAGACCACCTAGTTCCCTGAGAGGACAATAATTCTTTTAAACCAGACTTCTGGGCTACTATGACAAACAGTGGAAAGTTTTGATCCCCATCTGAGCTTCACAATGGGGGAATCATTGTTAAATTATAGCACTCCACCCTTGGCAATGAAGTATCCTGTGGATTGTTTCTAAATGGGCATTGTGACTCTGAGTTACTTAGTGAGAAGAGCAAGCTGAGTTGCACATGGTGTGAAGATGTACATGTATATGGATGTGTACATATTTATATCTTTATATATATTACTATTGAGATCGAGAAAGTGTGTGACATGCAATAGATACTCAAAAAATGTTAGTTAAATCTTCATTACTCAAGTAGGTGTATGGACATTAAACTGCTTCAAAGAAGTGTTTTAAGGCCTGATGTAATTTCAAAGCATTTGAGGAATAAATATTTCACTTTCCTTTTTCCTTACTAGTTTTCCTGTTAAACTGTAGTCTTGGCACCTCCATTAATCTTTATGAGATTCTAGTTTCTTATGAAGAGAAGAATGGTGATGTACTCAAAGTGGCCAGTTACTTGGAAATACAATTTCCTTATACTTCTCCTCTCTTTTTGTTTTAATCAACCACTTTTATCTAACTTCCTCATTCCAAGTGCAACATTCATTGATGTCAGCGGAGACAAATTATATAGCAAAATGTTCTCTCAGCATTTTCCCCCTAAACTTTCCAATAACCCCATTTTTTTCTCAGGGTCTTATTTAACCACTCCTTTTTGTTGTCATCTTTTAGTTGGAGGATGGAATGTCCAATGCAGAGAGGAACGTGCAGATGGCACATCCTTTGAGGAATCTTCTCTATGTAACATTTCTCTCAGCTGTGATTTGGGTAGTTCTTTGAAGTCAAAGGTTCTCTCTGATGAGGGTCAGGAGTACTGGTATTCTAGGGTGCTGATAAAGAAAGATTCATACAATTTGGTAACCAAAATAGCAGGCAGTGGGATTCACCTCATATGAAAAGGGAGGCTTCTTCCCCATGGCCTCTCCTGGATGAGAAAGCTCACTACCTCCACACAAACCACAGAGATACCTACAAGGAATGCCAGAAGTTTCCACAGGAAGCTTTGCTGGATCTTTTCCAGCACATGAACAATTGCTCAATTAAATCCCTAGAGTTCCATGCCATAGAAAAAGGCAGAAACTATTCTGGCCTGGAAATTTTTCAGGGCAGGTGTTATCACTTGCTAGCTGTGGCTGTAGAAAAACCTCGTGCTCCCATGGATCACTGATTTTGAGCTACACGTTGCCTCAGGAAACTCATAAAGGTGAGCTAAGTACAAAATTCTTCCCTAGGTACCTGAATGGGTTGACTTGTTCTATGGGGTTATTTGATAGACCAATTCATCTATATGAAACAGTAATTTTCATTTAAATTAGTCAATATTGAGCCATTTTTTTCTAGTAATAATTTGATACTAGGACCTTCTGTATATAGAAGTTACTTTATGGGGCCAGCCTGGTGGCCCAGTGGTTAAGTGCACACGTTTGGCTTTGGCAGCCCGCGATTCATTGGTTTGAATTCTGGGTGTGGACCTAACTACTGCTTGTCAAGCCATGCTGTGGCAGGCGTCCCACATGAAAAAGAGGAAGATGGGCACAGATGTTAGCTCAGGGCTGGTCTTCCTTAGCAAAAAGAGGAGGATTGGCAGCAGATGTTAGCTCAGGGCTAATCTTCCTCAAAAAAAAAAAAAAAGTGACCTTAAAAGTACTAATTTATATCTCCAGCAATACTAGAAAAGCAGATAATGTTAATTTAATATCTTTGCAACTACACACCCAGCAAAAACTCTCTGAGAGAAGTGGGAGGAAGTGATTCTGCTGTCAGGGACAGTGGGCATCTGTCACATATCAGACATCATGCCCACACCTAGAGGACACAGCACTAAATCCTCACACCACATCTGTGAGGCAGATCGTGCGTTTTCCAGTTCTACACATGAGGATACCAAGAAGCAGCAATTAATGCCAAGGCCATACAGTTAGTAAATGGAGAAATTAAGCTTTCAATGCAGATTTTTAAGTGAGTCTAGTTTTCTCTGAGATCTTAGGACCCGAGAGAAACACTAGAGAGCACTGCTAGACTTAAGTGGAATTGACACATAGATCTCATCTCACAGATCTGTGAGCTGACGTTAAAACCTAGAGCACCATTCAGCTCAATCTTCTACCTTGAATTCCACTGCATAAACCTATTTCTTTCAGAAAAAATATTCTCTAAGATTGGCTCCAAATACTTAACTCTTCTCCTTCCAAGAATATCTTCCCCTCCCTCCCTTAACCCTTATCCCTGCTAATCCTGGGCCCCTGATCTCCTGCTTTGGCCTGGCATTGCAGCTGCCTCAACAGGAATTGGCGGGGGGGGGGGGGGGGGGGGCCGAGGAGGAAGAGCAGAGGATGGGGGGAAGAAGGAGGCAGGAGAGATCTTTATTGCTATTTATTCTGATTAGTCAGTGAGAGCTTCAGGACAGGATCAACCTCTCCTGAACCAAAGGCTCAAAGAATCATGGGACTGGGAATGTCAGAAATGGAAAGTCAGAGATCCAAAGTCATCTAGTCTAATCTCTCATTTTCCAGATGAGAGAACTGAGATCTGGAGAGAGAGGTGACTTGGCCAGGGTCACATCACTAGTCACTAGGATATATAATATTATTGTGCTGCATGGAGATATATAGACTTTAAAGCACCGCTGAACAGCTTATTTCATTGTCTCACAACAATCCCCATGACATATGCTTGTCAAGTGTCACGTAGGAGTGGATGGTTCCCTTTTTTCTGTTCCATTATAGAGGGAACTTGGAGATGATGTGAAACAAACCAAATGGCTTCTAAAACTGATTTTGATTCTATAATTAGTTTTCCAAATGAGGAAACTAGTTCAGAAAGAGAAATGACTAGCCCAAAATATAGCTTACCTAATGACTGAGTTATGTCTAGAACCCAAGAAAATTTCTATCCTTTGTATTCAGAAAACAGATCAGACAGGCCTGAATGACGAGATGACTTACAATGGTAGAAAGTTCAGTATTAGAAATATATTTTGTATGAGATTTAATACTGAGAGTTATCAATGTTGCTATATATTCTTAACATGGTTGCATTTTGAACCATGTATGAATCTATTAATGTTCTAAAATGATGGGCTTTTGGATATTATTTAGACCACTTGATATAATAGGATATATAATATTTGTAAGCAAGGCTTGGGCTGGAAAAAAATTGTGAATTAAGAGAAATGTGTATTAGATGTACCTTTTTGTATATGCAAGTAAGTTAAAGATGAAAGTTACCTTTATGGAAAGATACACCTTTTTTGAAAAAAAAAGATGAGAGGGCAATTTGCAAATAATGCATTTCAAAAATTTGTTTTCCAGGATCTAGTTCAGGTTCAAAATTAAAAGGTCCTGAACTGAGTTTAAAAGGCACCCAGCACGTCATGCAAGCAGGCCAGACGCTGTATCTGAAATGCAGGTCAGTGACTGTTGGTTTGGGGATAATCTGGTTGCCTTTCCTAAGGGAAAGCATTCCCTGGCCAAGTGGGAAGGTCTCCTCTTGGAGGAGAAAGGCAGTGACCTCAGCTGTCTCTCGTGATCTGCTGGGGGAAATCACAAAGGGGGAACGGAACAGATGCCCCAAACATTTTGCATCTTTATTCTGAGTTGTTTAAAAGCTTTTCTAAATGTGTTGCTTTTCTGTAAAGAAGAAGATGACTACACTTAAGAAAGGACCTCAGATTAGAGCTTCCTAATGAAATGAATGCTTAGGAACTGGCCCCAGCCCTAATTCTGTTTTCTTTTCTTATCTGTGATTGCAGGGGGGAAGCAGCCCATTCCTGGTCTTTGCCTGAAACGGTGACTAAGGAAAGCAAAAGGCTGAGCATAAGTAAGTCTGCCTGTGGAAGGAACGGCAAACAGTTCTGCAGCACTTTGACCTTGACCACGGCTCAGGCAAATCACACTGGCTTCTACAGCTGCAAATATCTGTCCATGCCTGCTTCAAAGAAGAAGAAAACAGAGTCTAGAATCTATATATTTATTAATGGTAAGACTCATTTTCTAAATTCTGTTTGCTATAGCTTTGTGGTGGGTCATAAATCCACCCTGATCCACTGGAAAGGGGGCTTTCCTAGTGAGTATGAAAGAAATGGGCCAGGGAAGAGATTCTACCCTAGTTGCGGAATCTTTTAGAATGCATTTTCAATGCGTTTCTTGAGTGTCAATTTCAACTAGAATTTTCAAGGAGCAGTCAGTCAATTGTATGCTCTCTGAAGGGAGAGATTCTGGTCTATTTTGTTCAGCACTGTATCCATAGTTCCTATAATAGTATCTGGCACATAGTTGGATGAATAAATGAAAGACAAGATTTTAGTTCTATTTCTTAATTATTGAGAAGCCCAAAATAGAATACAAGATTTTTTGGCCTTTAACACAACTGTATTCTCTTATATGTTGGAATTGTAAAATATTGTTTTTTCTACTAAATTCATAAATGTAATGTTTCTAATGTCTCTTGAATGTTACAAAATTGGTTCTAGTTGATGATGTATTATTTCATGTTCATTAAGCAAGTATTAGAATGATATAAGAGCTGGCATGTGCCATTATATAGTGGAAAGGGCAATAGGTAAAAATGAGTCATTTTTTGGTAATAATTTTTATGGTCCTATTTTTCCCACCTTAGAGAATGAACGAGTGAAGTAATATTGAGAGGGAAGAAATGCAAAATCCTTAAAGAAATATAAACTGACAATAGAAGGGATCCCTGAGGAAGAATAAGGAAGATGGCCTGTCATTTTTTTCTGCCTTGATTACTTGTAGCCCATTTTCAAAACCTGTTGAGAGGGATTAAAAAGAAAAAGAGGCTCTAGAGAACAGAAAATGAAATTAGTAGGCACCTCAGGTACAAAGTCAAGTTAAAAAACAAAACAAGACAACCAACCATCAGTATCAATAGCCTAAATACACATTGTGGGTCTCCCTCCTGGGGAGTTAAAGAAGTGGGTCTTTGTATTGGAGGCAGTACCATAGAATTACGTTTTGGGGGGATTCTTGTTGAATTTTTGAAATAAGGCAACTAGACAATGTTTTTCCCAAGCATAATATGTGTAATCATCCGGATTCAGGATTAGTCTTAGGAGACAGCAGAACAGTTGTATGATGTTGGCAGGGACATCTTCCTATCAGCCTGATTTTGACTGAGCCACTCTTCTGTCCCTCTTCCTCCAAACTCTTTTTACATTTTGCACTTTCCCAGGGGGGTAGATAACTGAAGGAGGAAACAACTTTCCAGCTGGTTGCCATCATAGGAATGCAATCAGCCCACTTAAAAATAAGAGGAGGAAGTAGGCCAAGGATCTTTGCTTGGCGAAGTCAGCCCACTTCTACAGGAGGGAAGAAAGGGTGGCAGCAGGAAATGAGGCAGGGTGCAAAAGGTGCAGAATGAAGAAGGGGAGCTTTCAGAGGGGTACTTTTGCAGCTTAGGGAGAAAGCAGACGCAAACTTGATAGTGGTGGAAAAAATTATGTACTCAGTCATCTGTTCTCTTTTTCGAGTTCCACATAGTAGGTTATGTTCTTTCTGACACTTGTAGAGGAAAGAAAACTTTTTATTCCTGTCTCTCTGAGGGGTGGGGGAAAATTCATTCATACTAAAATTCTCATAAAACTTTCTCCTATGGGTTTGTCAGAGTCTAATTTGCTAATCCAATACTTTAATGAGTAAAAGAAGACCATCTCTTTTTTTTCTCTAGAAAATAACTTTCAGTTATTTTCACCTTTAACTCCTACACTATTCAAGAGATCTCATGGGTTTATAGAGCCAGCAGGTAGGGAGCGCGGAACTCATCTTTTTCAATCCTCTTTTATAACAGAAGGGAAACTTAGCTATTTAGAATGATTTCCATTTTGACTATACAACAGAGTAGATCTGGCAAATAACCATTACTTGGGGTGTCAAATCACTTGTTAATCTAAGCCCCATGAGGGCAAGGTCCATGTCTGTTTAAATTACTTTTGTCTGCAGTGTCCCTCCCTAGTACAGTGCCTGGCACATAGTGAGAATTCAGTAATATTTGTTGAGTGAATATATGAAGCAATTAACACAGGCTGTGTGGAATACTATATTGAAATTGGCATTGAGGATTAATTCCAGGCTAAGTGGGAAAGAATGCCATGTTTGATTATTGATGTCTGTTATGAGATTGGGAGGGGAAGTAGTGGCCATTATGTCATGTATTTATCATGTCTGCTCTTCTGTAGTAGTCCAAAGACATTAGCATAAAGTTACAAGTCCCATGTCTCAAAACTTACCAACACACAATTTGGTTGGACATTAGGAAATTGTCTATTTCAAAGACCGTGTTTTTGGAGAGGGGAAGATTGTGAAGTGTATTAGTTGTGTTTCATAGGACATTACTATGGAATATATATAAGTACTGTGAATACTATATGAGTTCATTGGGAAAAAATATTATAATGATACTGCTATTTTTAATTAGCCCTAATACTAGAAGATATGTGAGGCAATAATAGTAGCCATAGAAGAGCACCTGAAGCCTCTTTGTTAATTAATTTAATTAGCAAAGATTTAGGGGACACTTGCTATGTGCCTGTAACTCTACTACTCTGTATAATAACACCAATTTCGTCTCTTTCCTGGCAAAGTGATTTTGGTCTCATAAACACACTGTACTGAAGTCCAAGGTAGCTGTGATGTCTAATTCTCTAAAAGATGTAACTTTTCCAAATATCCTTACATTTTACGCATTTCCTATCATCTTATTTTATTCTCTTTCTGAGAAAATTTGTCTTATGCTTCCATTTTTATTGAATACCTACTACATTACAGGTTTAATTTCATTCAGGGCACAAAACTCATCCCTGACTCAAGATTGTCTCTGGGATTAACAAAACTCCGACCAGTTCCTAATACACAGCTGTGATTACTCACTAGATATTAACTGGTTATTACTTGTTTATGATTGTTAAATATTTACTTTAGAGCACATTATTCTATTTGGAGTACTTTTGCCCCTGATAAGCACCTACAGCTGTGTTCGCATTTTATTTTGGTTTTCTATAAAGATGAGAAACACTGTTAGACACATCTTTTGAAAAGGCATAGATTTGTAGCTGATAGGGTTCCGAGAAAAAGACACAGGGCTACAACTTTATCTATATAACACCAAATCCAGCATGTAGATTATAAATAAATATGACTTAGACATTATCGATTGCCTGCTGTGTAATAGGCACAGTTCCCACCTGAGCACTAGTTTGGACATAACATCTGATATGCAGTGTACAGAAAAATCAATATCACCACTTTATCATTACAGCTTGTATAAATCCACCAAACCTCTGACATAATGTACTATATTAATTTAATTACTCAAGTAATTATACTTTACTTGACTTAAATACTGAATTGTCTGGTAAATTAAAATTTCCTTTAATATAACTTCTAACATTTGTAGTTTCTTTTCATTTAAACAAATGGTTTTGTTTACATTCTGCCATTTAATTCTCACAACGGTCCTGTGAAGTATTCTTCTCTTCATTCTACAGTGAAGGATCTAAGACCCGCTTCACATGGAGCCTACGTGGGGAGCAAGGGAAAAGTGTTAGCACCACAGTAAGGTGGCCAGATTTTTCCCTTCAGAGTCCCAGTGGCGGGGGGGGGATCAGGGCGGGCAAGACTGAGGCAGGAAGACCAGGTAGGGGCTGCTGTGTGCACTGAGGCAGGAGAGCTGGCGGCCCAGGTCACTGTGGTACCCGCGGGGAAGGAGAGAAATGGATGGGCTGGAGGGAGTCAGGCAGCTTTGGAGAGTGTGTGGATCAGGTGGGTGAGGGAAAGGGAGGAGTCAAAGCGACACTCGGAATTCTGGAGGGGCAGCTGGATGTTGTGAAGTACATTAGTTGTGTTTCATAGGACATTACTATGGAATATATATAAGTACTGTAGTATATAAGTACTGGAGAACAATGTTCTCCAGGTCTCCCGGAGCCAAGTAAAGCTTTGTCTCACTAAACTACACTGATGTGAAGACCATCAGCATCTTCTCCTGATGCACCCTTGGCTTGGTCTCAACAAACGGCTGTTGAATGAGAGTAGCTGAAAACTACTCATATACATTTTTAAGAATTGCTCTTGTGAAAGTGAATGGAAAGCCTAGTAATTATAGCTACAAAATTCTGGGTCATAAAGAAAAACAAATTGTAAAGCACTCCTTAATGCTTTGCTAATTACAAAACAAAAAGATTTCTAGATGAATAGTAACATTATGGCTGCTGAGGTGGTATTCGTCTCCTTTGCAGAGAAAAAGGAATGCCTCTGCACTTCTTTTCTGACCCTCTGGTATACACAAGAAATTGGCTCCAGCTCAGCCTTTTCTAAAAGTTAGAAGCGTTCATTGAAATTACGATTGTAATATATGAGTTGTGACTGTAAAGGAAGAAAACTGAGCATAAGAGTTTTTAATGGCATCTCCAGAGTATTTAATACTTTGTCAGTGACTCCAATTTAGTTAGGAAGACCATGAATTTAGCATGTTGAGTTCCTCACGCTGTGAAGTCAGCCTATACCCCTCCCCTCTCTAGACCCAAGCCTTTCAGGGGTATTTAAGTATAATATCTTCTCTTGAAAAATTATAATTGAAAAGGGGGAAGAAATGGAGGGGTGTGTGCGTTATGGTTGGGTGGATATCTTCTACTTCTTCCCTGTTAAAGAAATTTATCTCTTTTCTTCACTTGATTTTTCTCTCTGAGTCTATTAAAGCAAATAGGTTGGAGCATTTTCATAACAGATTTTTCCTCCATTGCTTCTCCTATATATATAAAACGTATGAGATTTGCATAACAGTTTAATTCCAGGTAGAAAAATTTTCAGACACACTGGGTATATATTTGAAAAGTAGTAGAAATTCTAACAACCCAGATATTCCGGGAGAGAATAATCATTAAGGCTTCACATGAACTAGAGAAAACTCTACCTGGCTATGGGACCTGGAACAAGTAAAACTACCAACAGCCCAGATATTCGGAGAAGGATTCAATATACTCATTTGTACAGCACTTCAGATTTTCCTGAAGAGCTTTGACATAATTATCTCTGCGATAAACCGAGTTGGTATTATTTCTTCCATTTTGTATATGAGAAAATATCCTCAGTGACCTGCATGAAATAGACAGAGCTAATAAAATGATAAGCCAGGATGAGGATCTAGGTCAGATCCTTAGGTTAGGGCTATCTCCACTTCATTAGAGTTTCAGCTATTGCTTCAAACTATGAATTAGTTGTTGTTTTGATCTTTGAGAATATAGATTATATGGTTATTAAATTTTTCTAAATTCAATCTATTTCTTTTGAGGAATGATAGATTAAGCAAGTTTCAGAGTGTCTTTCTGAGCAATAGACCTTAGAGAAACAAATCCTGATCCCAAAGAGCTTTGTGTTGTCGCCTCTTGGGGACAGAGCTTGTCTGGGCATCATCCGCATAAACACTGTTTCACTGCTGCATTCTGGCTCACACAGTAGGAGAAAGAGACACAATCCTATTGACTAAGTTGAGCAGGGCTTTTAAAAATGTGCATTCCAATCCATTAATGGACTGTGGAATCAAATTAGTGGGTTGTAATCAGCATCAGGAAAAAAAAAAGCAGAACAGAATGGAAAATATCCCAGCACATTCCAAAGTGTAGGGGTAAGTGTTGTTTAGTGAAACTTTTTTTTTTAAATAAACTTTGGTTTCCATTTTATACACATACGCCCACATTTATACATTACACCCACATATATGTAAAATACATATGAATGTATGTGTGTTTAATGGGCTGATGCGAAATGTATTTCTTATTGTAGAACTCAGTACAATAAATTTAGAAGTTTTAAACTCGTGAAAGTTTAAACAGGTAAACTTATTAAAGTTCTAACAGGTTTCGACAGGGCAGGACATATCTATACTTTTTATTTGGGAAAACACCACCATTCATAAGCACCACGGTGTTTTTTGCACACCACTACTAAAACAGGCATGGAGAGAACCTGCTAGGGGGATAACTGCTCTCCTCTACTTGAGGTGGCTGCACCGCTGCCATGTGGTTTTGTGCAATACACATGTCACATTCCTGAAATGGGGTTTCCCACAAATAGGTCTGACCCAGGAGGTGCCGTCAGCAAATGGAGTCTGTCTGCAGATGTAGACTACACACCTGCCACGTACAAGGCCTTATTGTTTGTTCTGTGGAGGCACAAAGAGCAAAGCTATGGGATCTTATGATTTTTGGACTCCCCTGGTCACTTTCTAGCACCATGACTTACAATAGATTTGTGAGGTTTTAAAAATGCACAGGTTTAACTTTTTTAAAGAATAACTATTAGTTCAAAAGCAGGTCTTTCCAGGAAGTGAACAGGACTCCTCCAATAGTTCTTACTGAGGCCTCCCATCAGTGTTCCACGGAGCCCAGACATTCTGTTCCAACGCTGCCCTCCACTGGATTTCCACCCAGGTCTGAGGCACTGTGGGGCACTCACAAGATGCCTGGTTGACACTGCTTAGCTGGGTGATGGCTGAGCAGTTGGCGTCTGCTGCCCAATTTGCCATACTAGAATGTTAAGTCCAATCAGCACAGCCATTATAACAAGCAGAGACATTGATGAAAAGAGTAGCAATCTGAAGATTTACTCACAGAACCTTGCAGCTCCCACTTTTTCCCTCACGGTGATAACAACATATGTAAGGTGGGAATGCACAAAAGATGTCAGCCCTCCAACCTAAACTGAAAGGGGGTCTTGATGCTTTCAATTGCATCAGTTGGCTGCCTTGTCAGATACGCCACATCCATGCAGGTCAGAACTACAATGGGCAGAGAGAGCATCACAAGGCTGAACAGACTTTCAAAGCCTCTAAAAACATTTCAGTGGAATCACTATCATATTTTTGTGAGAGAAATTTTAAAGAAAAAATATTTACTCAATTCATCAAAATTCTCCTCTGAGGGAAAACAGGCTAAAACAATTTACATTTTGTAGGAAGAAAAAAATTAAGAAACCAACTAAAAAAACCCTCTTAGCCACATTAGATGGCTGAATTCTTTAGGTCTGGATTTCTTAGCAAACTTAGGACATTATCTGTTATTGCTCTGTTAATGTCTAGAGCCTTCTCCAGTTTTCAACATGTACTCATTCACCCTTTCCCCTGCCCATCCAAAGAGCTTTTTTCACACCTCCCTTCTTCACCTCTATCCCTGATGCGTGGCTCCTTCTACTTATTTTCTGAAACTTGTCTTTATTGGTAAGAATTGGTTTCCAAAGTTTTGGTCTCAAGATTGTCTAAGATTCCTACCCTAGTAGCCACCTGAGCCCACAGTCGATGAGAAGAACACTTACTAGTCACCTTGCATCACCAGGAAGCTGCGAATGCAGACAGGTTGGGTGATGGATCATGTTTGCTATTCTTCTCACATCATTGCCTGATGTATTTGCTTAGGAGACAGATGAACACGTTGAGGTGAACAAAGTTTGGACTCTCAGCCTCTGGACTACACGTCTGGAAACCCAGGTGGGTTTCCTAAAATGGAAGCAGTCTGAGGCTGACGTGCATTTGCAGAGCTCTACTTCAAATGACCTTCTGTAAAGAATTCCTAGGAATTTCCTGGCCTGTTTCTGCATACAGCTTCATCAAAAATCTAGTACAAGGTCAAGTTTTGCTGGATTTTTTTTTTCAATTTTGCTGAAGTTGTGAAAAAGAGGAAACAAATATATCCAGGATTTAAAATACACACTGACGACATTGTTGATTGGACTCACAGATTCTTCCTTGGGAAACAGACCCCTCTACAGCCTGGCTCTGTGCTTCCTCTCGGGCTGAAGCATGAAGCAGATTATCCATTCTATCCATCACTGGGGGACAGCTGATTAGGACCACATGGCGAGAATTTAGAGAAGAGTAACTTAACTCTTATCCATTCTTCTTTCCAGCTACATGAAAATTTGATGGAAGACATTCTTGATATCTTTAAGCCCTGCCATTTCATATTTCCCTTCTAGAAGCATTTTTGTCATTAGACACCAAGAGACTTTGACTATAGGAAACACTTACATGTGATTGGGACAGAAGCCACTTGTGTTGGTGAATTTGTTGGCAGTCAGGAACACTGCATCTTCTTTCCTTAGCCCCTGCCTCAAACCTTCACCTAGGTGAACCAAATGTTCACCTAGCATGTTTGTATGAATTTCATTCTCAGCACTTGACGGTACCTGCCAAATAAATGTTCAGGCCATTCCTTCAGGAACAGCATTTCGTGTCACTCCCAGAAAATTTTGGCATGCCAGCTCTCTAGAGCCACATTACTAAGCTTTGTGAGCAACAAGACAATTGAACATCACCAGGCATTGAGTACAACTATATAAATAATCAGAATGAACATAGTCTTGAATGAGCCATTTGGACACAACATAAGACTTTGAAAACTTAATGATTAAGGTAGAATTATGAAATTTCAAGATGGCAGTGAAGTCTAAAGGCAATAAAATTGGCCATATCCTCTCATTCTCCCCCTACAATAAAGAACTGTGAAAAATAGTACATAAAAACTTTATGGTTTTAAGGATTTAAAAAAATCTCCTTCAAGTAATCTTTTAAGAAAAATGAAGAAGGGACTTTTTCAGGAGAAATCCCCTTAAGCTGCAAAGGCTTTAAGTTTCTGACATTTCATAACTCTCTTTTTAACAATGATAATGAAATGCCTGCCCTGCCTGGAGATGAAGAGGTGATCTGTTTTGATCTTTATGGTCCTTGCAGTTCTGATACCCTTAAGTTTTCCTTTACTGTTTAAAATATTCATTGTTCTGTCATCCGATGCATCTTTGCTGGGTTAAGTTGGCAGTCATTTGACTAACTGTGCTATTCAAAATCAGTGACTTAACTAAAGCAACAAGCACCCCTCCCTTCCTTCCTTCTTTAAGTATGAATTACTAGGGGCCAGCCCTGTGGCTGAGTGGTTAAGTTCATGTACTGGTTTGGATCCTGGGTGCAGACCTAGCACCGCTCATCAAGCCATGCTGAGGTGGTGTCCCATGTAGCAGAGCCAGAAGGACCTACATCTGGAATATACAACTGTCTATTGGGGGGCTTTGGGGATAAGAAGGAGGAAAACACGATTGGCAACAGATGTTAGCTCAGGGCCAATCTTTAAAAAAAAATCAATTAATAAGCTATAGTTGAAAAAACACAATCTGGGGTTCACAGTGGATTCAAATCCTTGTTCTGATACATGCTAGGTCTTTGACAAATTCTTTAATAAGAATAACTAACGTTTAACATGTAGGTCTCACTCTGTGCTGGACGCAATTCTAAGCACTTTGTGTATGTTGACGATTTCATTCTCACAACAACCCTAGGAAGTAGCGCTATCATTGTCATCTCCATTTCACAGAAAGGTTAAGTAATTTGCCCCTATAACTATATGTAAAGGTATGTATAGGTCATGTAACTAGTACACAGTAAAGAAAGCAACAAAGTTCTTGTCCTTAACCACCTCTCATAGTCAGGAGTTCATACACATAAAACACTCAGTTTCAGTGTGTAGCGTGTAGCATGCACTGTCTTTACTATTACTGCTACTACTGTTGTTAGGACATCATCTTCTGAGCCTCGGTTTCCTCATCTGTAAAGTAAGAAGAGTATTACTTCCTGGGGTTGTTAGGAGATTAAGTGAGATAATATACACAGTACTGTGCCTACACTTAGGAGGATTAATCAGTAGTAATTACTATGTGTGAAAGGCACTGTGATGAGCAAAGCAGGAAGTACAAAGATGATATCCTCAACTTTTAAGGGGCCTACACTTTGGTGGGGCAAATAAAGTAGGTTACAACTAACCATATGGCAAAGCACTATGGGAAAAGAGCAGTAAGAGGAACACAGATGGGATGCTTTACCTGGGACATTCGCATCTCTTCCTTCTCCTCCCCCTAGCTCTTTTAACCAGCTTACTCTTATTCATTTGTCAGGTATCAGGTTAAACATCACCCCTCCTGGGAACCTCTCCAGGCTGCCCTAAACTGGGTTTGGTGCTTCTACTGACCTACTCCTTTCACACAGGACTCACCTTGCACAAACTCTGTGACGATCAGGGCTGACTCTACCTTGCTTACCATGATAGCTCGAGCACCCAGCACAGGATCTGGTGCACAGGAGGTGCTCAGGAAATGTTTGCTAAATGAAAGACAGAAACACGGGATTTTTAATTTCTATTAGTCTTTCCTGACCTCCTGGACTTTGCTGAGGAAATTGAGGGCACACTGGGTAAATGAGCCAAATCTGGGGGTAAAAACTCACATGTCATGTGGCAGAATCATGATCCAAAAAATTTCCAACAGACTAGAACAGTGAACTGGGATTAATAAAATACGACTTGACAGGAATAAGTGTAAAGGACTGTATTTGGCTTACAAACCCCAGCAACTACCCTAGGACTGTACGGGGGAGGCCATGGCTGAGACAGCACATGTGAGAAAGACGTCAGGCTTTTCATTGACTCCACATATGCCAAGAAACTGAATCCAATCTTGGACTGCATTAATAAATATATAGTGTTCAGAATAAAGTTGGTGCCAGTCTTACTTGTTTAGTTTACACTTCAGGAGAGACAATGAAAACAGGAATTCCAAGCAAATTACTTAACCCCTCTAAACTTCATTTTCATCATCTGTAAAATGGGTACCTGACTCGTAGGGTTTTGAGTATTAAATAATTTGATGATTTCATTATTTTCATTGACAAGGAACAACTGAAGGAACTGAAATGTTTAATCTAAAAAAGCAAAGAATTGGGTGGGAAAATAGGAGACACAAGTGTGAGAGTGTCCTTCAAAGTTTTCTTCTGTGAGAAGAGATTAAGCTTCATCTTTATAATCCCAGATGGCAGAACTACTATCTACGAAAGAAAGAAGTCAACAACCCTCCTCTTTTTGCTGAGGAAGACTGGCCCTGAGCTAACATCCGTGCCTGTCTTCATCTACTTTCTATGTGGGACGCCTGCCACAGCACGGCTTGCCAAGCAGTGCCATGTCCGCACCTGGGATCAGAACTGGTGAACCCAGGGCCACGGAAGCAGAACGTGCGAACTTAACCACTGCGCCACTGGGCCAGCCCCAGGAAATACTTTCTAACATCTGGCTCAGGTTCATTACATATATCACCTCATTTCATCCTAACAACCCAATGGGATAAATTCTGTTATCAGTTTTCTTTTACAAAAAAGCTGGAGAAATTCAATACCATGTTCAAGGTTGCATACTTTGTAAGTTACCAAGGCAAGCTTTGGATTTAGCTCTGGTTGACTCCAAAGCCCCTGCTCTTTCCCACATGGCCTTGCTTGGACTTCCACCCCAACTTCCCTGGAGCTTTGTGTGCGGTACAAAATGGAGTAGGAGGGAGGGGGGATGCAGTGCAGGGTCGTAAACTGGAAGTTTTCATGCCAGATTCAGTCAACATACGTTTTGATTGGCAGGCATAGTGTTTTTGGCTGCCAACATTTAATAGTTGGAGTAGTTCACATAAAAATCTGATTTCCTACTTATCTCAAATAACTGGTAACTCTAGCCACACTGGCCCATATTCCCACTTGGCAACAACTGGCTGCATCAAGCAGTGAATGCCCCTTTCAGACATAGCCCCCACATTCTCAACTGCCACCACTCTTACTGTCTTGCATCCTGCTACTCTGTTCACTTGCCTTCCTTGCTCAGCCCCCAGAGGGATGTCAGTGTGCTATGCCCAGTGTGAACGTTTCAAGTGAATGCATAACAAATCATAAGTTTGGGAATAGGAAAGTGCCTGTTGCATTTTCCGCATGAAGAAGCTGAGCCCCCAGAGAGTCCCATAGTGCACAGGTTGTCAGTACAGGACCTTAGCAGAACCCTGGCTCCTGATTCCCCACTGCAAATGACTGTGGAGGGAATGTTCTCCTAAGGGGAAGTACTGAGGCTGCTCTCCAGGAGAACCCGTGTCCTGGCTGGAGAGGAGGGTGACCAAGCACCCCCTGCACTTGAGGATGCCTGTGCCCTGAGAAGGAATTTCATCCCTAGTCTCCACAAAACAAGACTTTCTCTGTTTTGGCTGCTTGTGGTTCTGAGGTGGTCATCACAGAGACCTCCAAAGAGTCCCCAGCACCTCACAGCAGAGAGAGAGAAGCAGAGGGTCCAGTGACTTAAGCTTGATTTTAATAGTGAGAATTACTTGTTGGTCTGTTGTTTCATAATTGTAAGCTCTGTCAGAAGATCCCATGTTACCTCTGTCTCTTTGCCACTATTTCTCTCATTGGTGTGTTTAAAGGTGTACTTGTCACTCCTGAGTCATTCAGGAGAGTCAGGCCCCAATTTTGGCATGGTGGAGAGAGAATAGTCTAGGACTGGGAAACCTGAATTCAGTTTTGGCTCAGCTATTAATATTATTTCTGTGCTTGGGGGAAGGTCTCTCCTTCTCTCTGGGCCTCAGTTTCCTCTTCTGTAACATGAGAGGCAGTGTTAGGGTATCTTAAGTTCCTTAACAGTTTTACAATTTTATGATTCAGAGGCAGAGCTGAGAATAATGGGACTTGGAACACGGCCAAAAATCTTGGCAGTAGAAGAAAGAGTTATACTAGTCCATCAGAGTTCCTTGATTTTTCCTTTCCTTTCTCCTTCATTTCTGTTTTCCTTCCTTCCATCCATCCTTCCATCCTTCTATCCTTCCTTCTTCCCTTCCCTCCCTCTCTTCCTTCTTCCCTTCCTTCCTATCTTTCTCTTTCTTTTTCTTTCCCTTCTTTTCTTTTGAGATGATTCAATTGATCAAGATGAAGATCTGACTGAAGTCATTCATTTGGTGAACACAGAAATCAACCAAACAGCATTGTGTGAACACCCAGTGAGCAAGGTTCTAGGGAGCAGGGAAAGCCCGAGACCTTCTTTGCCTTCCTTGATCTTATAGTCTAGTTAAGCTTACCATCTACCCAGCACCCCACTCTTATTTAGATCTTCAACTAACTTTAGATCTTAGCTGTAAATTTTTAAAAATGATGTCCCTACTCTCCTTTAAGGCAGAATTTAGTATTTACTTTTTCCTCTAATCAATATGAAAGTCTCTGTGTGGGAGGATGTGTGTGTTGTCCATGCAGCTACACTATTAGGGACCTTGAGTTCACGGACTGTGCTTTATGCACAGTGCTGGGTAAATAATACATCCAAATTTCACTTTTTTTTCTTGTTTCATCTGATACCTTGTCCATAAACATTAGTTGACTGTGTGCCATGTGCCCAGCCTGTGCTGGACACTGGGTTGAGATGACTGATTACCCTGATCGCCTGCTGCTAGCCACTCACATTTCAAGGAGCAAATTCACAGAAGATGGAAAAGGAAGGAGAGAGGGTAGACCATCATCTCTGTTCGCGTCTCTCCTTTCTAACTCTTGTCCTTTTCTCTTCTCTTGCTATCCGATCTGCTGTTATAAGTGGGCCAATGGGGCTTCAAAGTGAGATAAGGCAAAACTACATGTCTCTCTTCTGAAGAAAGGTAAGTAGTTGGGAAAGAGCTTTTTTAGAAAGAGGCATTTCTTATTTTGTACCACACAAATAATATATTTTTAATTTTTTACTGTAGCATGACATCTTGAGTCTGAAACACAATGAACTTTCTCTATTCACCTTCTTTTAATAGAAATATTTGTGTAAGGTATCTGTCTAGATGGCAGAAACTGGCAACTGATATTCCTAGGTCAGCCATAGTGGGATTTTTCTCACTTTTGAATCTGGAGACTAGTCCACTAATTGCTAATGGCAACAGTGGGTATATTTTTAGGGTCAGTGGTAAGTTAGCTGAGGTTTTATGATATTCGTATGGGTAATCAGGATAACTCATGAGAAAATGCTTGACTGTATACTTTGTGTGGACTATAATTCTCAGATACGTCAGTCAAGTAACTTCCCATCTAAATGACGGCAGAGATGTTTCACTATGCTCCCTGCTGACCTGGGGCTGCCAAGGGGAACTGAAGGACATATTTACAATCAGGGTGACTTTGTCACAGGGAAAATTCCATTTTTTGTGGGTGGCCCACCAAGATGCAAAGAGGAGTGGTTGGAAAAAGTTTGCAAGGACCCATAAAGTGAGCAGCTTGCACTGGATGATCTCCAGGAACTATTCTAGCTCTGAAAACAGTGGGTCACCATTTCTAAGAAAGAGCCCAAAAAAGGTTTTTGAGATAGAATTCACATATCATACAATTCACCCATTTAAAGTATACAAATTAATAGCTTTTAGCATATTTACAAATATATGCAACCATTACCACCGTCAGTTTTAGAAAATTTCATGATCTCAAAAAAATCCCCATACCCTTTAGCTATCACACTTTAGCTATTACCCTTTATCCTTTCTTATGTCCCAGCCCTAAGCTAATCTACTTTCTGTCACTATAGACTTGCCTATTCTGGATATTTCATATAGTATGGTTATAATTATTATATCTTTCTGATGGATTGACCCTATTAGTATTATAAAATGTCCCTCTTTATCTCTAGTAACATTTCTTGTTTTCCAAGTCTATTTTATCTAATATTAGTATAGCCACCTCGGCTTTCTTTTTGCTGCTTCAAAGCTCTGTTTTGAATTTTCAAAGGCTTTGATGGGCAGTGTAGGTCAGTGAAGAAATTGCCCCTTTACCTTTTTTTCTTTTGCTTATATTTCAAGCGAAATATTTCACCAATCAACTCTTCTTGAGCTCTCGGTATGGTCCACAGCACAAAGACCTGTGAGATGTGCAAACTCTTGCGTCTACACAGAGTGCTCTTCATGGGATTGGTTAATTAGTTTCTCATCCTCTTCACTCTATCCTCAATAAGTTACAATCACATCCTTGTTTAAAATAGGAATCCTCATGACCAGGACTTAGAGGTAAGGGAAAGGATGTCAGGAAAAAGTTTACAAAAGTCATACGAATAAACAAGTTCTTGGAAACAAGATGTTTACTCTTGAACCTCTCTTCAAGTCAGAAAAGCTCCCTGAATTCTTTGGGTCATTTGCGTGCTTTGAACCCAGTAGCACAACTCCCAAGTTATGCCAGTGAGGAAGGGAGTGGAATGAGGATGGCAGCTGGGGCCTCTCTGTATGTGCGCCTTCATGTGCCAGGGCCATTATAGATTTCAAAAGGAACAAACACGTTTAAAAAATAGATGTACTACCATTCTGAGCAAGGGTCCCTGTTTGATCTTTCCCTGTGTCCGAGCCCACTTGTTGTCCTGAAGGATGACTGCCCAGATACTCCCAGTGGATGAGAAAACCTCATATTCTGTGCCAGTTTCCTGTCACTGCTTTGTGCTCTAAGAGTTCAGAGAGGGGAGGGTGGTGTGACCTCTACCTAGCTATGTGTTGGCATGAGTCCCTGGTGACAGTGTGTCTCCACCGCCAGAACACCAGCAATCTTTGGAGCAGCTTTTCCTCACTCTTTCAATGACCAGCCAATTTGGTCTCAGGAAACCACTCTGCAGTGCTGGCTGGGTTTGGAAGTCATTTTTAATTTTGTGACAAAGACAAATGTGTCCTATGGGAGTAGTAAGTGGTTTTACGGGTGATATTAATGGAACCGTGACCTCTTCTGTATCTATGGTCCTACAAAACAAAAAATGTTTGTATTATAATGTGTCAGGCAAGTTCATTCTTAGCCCTTCCTTGAAGCAAATTGCAGAGGAAATATACTATTAATAAGCTCAGAGAATATAGTTGGTGTGTGTGTGTGTGTATCTACAATCATAAGGTCATTTGCAAACAGTGGCTTTATAATGCCACTATTAACTGTGATACAAATGATGGGTCTTGAATTATGTTGGGATGGACACAAATCATGGAAGTTCTGACATGTTTGAACAGAACTGCAGTGGGCCCCGTGCTGAAATTGGTGTTGGCTTTGAAAGGACAGTAGCTGTATTAAAGTTCAAGTGTTGGGGGATTCAAAGTGACAGGGAAAGAAGAAATTCAAGGCACATTGAGTTAACCTTTTCTATTTTCATTTGGGATTGCCGGTCATTAGCCTAGAAATGGCTACACTGATGTTTACAATTTCCTGCAGGAACTTTTATGCCAGTGTCCTTTGTTGAAAATGGTTGCTTAAGGAGACAGTAAATTAAGTTTGAAGGATTTACAGTTTAGTTACATGAATTAAACCATTTCCTGGTGTTTGTGTTTACCTTGGGACTCACAAAGGAGACAAAAATATAGACTCACAGGAGGAAGGAAAGGAATGATCAAATCCCAATAGTCCCTGCCTGAATGTTTAGCTCAGCAACTTTATTTAGGGAGGAATTTTGTGCTGATAAGTCAATCTTTGACTGTGTGTAATTAACTTTACCTCTCTGCTTATGCTACTGCACCCATGGGCTTTCCTAATAGACACTGTTAACTGTGATAGTTAAATGTCTCATTCTATCATATCGGACAAAATTAAAGTAAATCAAATGCAAAATTAATAGTTTTCCTCAAGTAAAAATGGCTGGTGCTTTATAGTTTGATACTTAAATTCAATAGTTAAAAATGTTATTACAAAATAATACATGATTATTCTAGAAAATCTGACAAATACAGAGGAAGATAAATAAGAAAATAACAACAACCCATAAAGCTACTACCCAAAGATAATCATGAACATTTCAGTGTATTCATTTCATCTTTTTTCTATGCCATTAAATGAATATATATTTATGCTTTTTATAGTTAAGATCATGAGTATAATTTATGATTTTCATATATTATAACCCCCTTTCTCCGTAAGTTCAAATCTCTCAGAAGAGTAAGAAAAGTAACAGCTAACGCATATGTAGTACTAACCATCTGCCAGGCACCATTCTAAGCACTTTTCATATATTAATTCATTTAACCCTTTGAAGTAGATTTTACAAATGAGGCACAGGGGGTAAAATGATTTGCCCAAGGTCTCACAACCAGTAAGGGGCAGAGCCAGAACTCAGACCGAGGTTGTGAAATGTGCACTCTTAACCTCCATGATCCATCACCTCCATCTGACTCGAAGCCATGCAGTGGCCCTGTCCCAAAGCCTCCCCTCACAGCCCTGCCCCTTGGTTATCGTCTTCTCAGAATTCCTCTAAAACTAGACAGTGAGACATGGCACATAGTTTCCCCCACGAATGTGTGAAAATCAGCCTCGGTCTCTGAAAAACAATTGCCACCTACAGCCCTGCCAATGGAGGGGCTCTACTTCACTAGGAGGAGGCTGGAGATCCAGCCCTATGGGTGGTACAGGGAGAGGAGCCCTGAATTGGACATCAGGAAAAACTGGCCTCCAGGCCTGGCTCTGCTCACATCTAGACAACTCACTTCACCTATTTATACTTCTGTTTTCTCATCTATAAAACAACCATGTCAGATAGCCCTTCATTCATTCGTTCGTTCATTCATTCATTCAATACATGTTAGACAGAGATGAATATGATCAGTTTTCTCTCCTCTCGGAATTCATCATCCAATGTGTAGCCAGAGAAGTAAGCTGCTAGTTCAGTCTACGGTGTTATAAGGGTTGCAACAAGAGAATGCTAGAGATGTTGGAAAAGCCCCTAAGGCAGGCGGGGCAGAGAAGGGTATAAGCAAGGGGCTGGCCTAGCAAGGATTCCAAGGACAAGTCAGAATTATTTAGGTATCTAGGGGCATAACAGATGGGCTGTGGTGATAGGGTCTTTCTAGGGCCCTCTCTAATATCTGTCAAACTATCCCATCTTCAGCAGGCTAGAACAATGTCACTTTTTGGGGGATTAAAACTACAGAAATTTATTATTTCACATTCTAGAAACTAGAAGTCTGAAATCAGGTGTCGGCAGGGCCATGTTACCTCTGAAACCCGTAGGGGAATCCTCCCCTGCCTCTTCCTCCCTCGGGGTGGTTGCTGGGGATCTCTGGCTTCCCTTAACTTGTAACTGCATCACTCCAATCTCTACCTTTGTCTTCACATGGCTTTTCCCCTGTGTGTGTGTCTTCATATAGCTGTCTCCTTTTAGGGACACCAGTCATATCAGATTAGGGCCCACCATACTTAACTGAAGTAATTACATTGGCAAGGGCCCTATTTGACCGAAATGGGGTCCCATTCTGAAGTACTGGGGGTTAGGACTTCAACATATAAACTTGAGGGGGGACACATTTCAACCCATAACAATTTCCACAGCCCCCATTTAGTCTAGGCAACCACTGCCTACTTCCTGCTCTTGTTTCCTTCCAATTCATTCTCCACTCAGCATCTAGAATGAAATTCCTAAACTACAGCAAGCAGGTAGAGTCTTAATTAGTTCTTTCAGGTCCAGATGAAGAGAGTTAACACGAGACTGCTTTCTCTCGAGGCATATAAGGCTGGAGCCAAGGGGGGACGATGAGAACACAATAACTCCTGAAGAGATTGTTGCCTGAGGATGTCAGTAGATTCCTGAGGACAAGGGAATGGTAGACTGAGATGTTTCTAAGGATCTCATGCTCATTCTGGTCCACAGAGGAATTACAGGGACACGGAACAGGTGGCTTGAATCCTTCTGGCCTCTGAGACTGGCCAAATGCCATACTTTTAAAGGGTGGTATCTTGGTGATTATTTAATGCCTTTTCCAGACCTCTCTGCATACACTTGCACATCCTTTGCTTTTAGTAGATATGCAGTGCGTACTAAAGAAACAGACCAAATATGCATATGAAATAAATGCAGTATTCTCCACTGTTTCTCCAGCCTTTCCCCTCCTCCTAAGGAGCTCAGACCTTCTTATTCATTATTAGTCTGCCTGGAAAGGTCTAGAAAACCTTCAGAAGTCAGGCTTCTGTCATTCAAATGCTACTGTTCTCTCCAACTTGACACCTCTGCATCACCTCTGTCTGCTGTCATCTGTGCTCCAAAGGCAGTTGACCAATGCACCTACCCTCTTTGACTTCTTACAAAGGCTCTGGAGGGTGCTTCCTGAGGCTACTTAGCATAGCTGTGGTAAGCAGTTTATGCAGAATATTCTCCTTTCTCTCTAACTGCACTTTTATGACTTTTCCTCCCCTCCCCCCACAGTGATCTAAACACTGCCCCCCTCCCCATATCACAATTGCATATTAGGGCATCAGGGCAATCTGATCAAAGGCCAGGACCTGAATAAGGAAGTAGGTTTTATTAAAGAAGCATTCTTTTTCTGGGCAGAAACACAGAGGGCCAATTCAGAGACAAGAATGTGAATTTATGGATTACCTAAGGGGAGAATGATGTGACTGTGGCCGTGTCCATATTGCCTCCCCAGCTACAGTGTCTAGATTTTGGTAATAAAATCACTTATATATGTATTTTTTCATTTTTTTCTCATTCAGATACAGGTAGACCTTTCTTAGAGATGCACAGTGAAATACCTGAAATTATATATATGACTGAAGGAAGGGAGATCGTCATTCCCTGCCGGGTCACATCACCTAACATCACTGTTACTTTAAAAAAGGTAAAACTGAGCAATGCTACTCTCAGAATACTTTTACTCCAAATGAGTATAATGAACTTTTAGTCATTTTTATTCTCTAGAATAATTTTCTTACAGACATTTAGGCTTCTCAGCGGACTTTTCTGTAACTTCCTTTTACCATAAAGTGTAAGTGCTAAAAGTTATACCCATGCATGTATTTAAATGGAATAAAATGATAATGTCTTAAGCATAAATCTATGTGAATAACAAAAGAACTAAAACCATGAAAAGTTTTATATATTGCCATAAATCCAAATGTCTGCAAATATAAGAAAAACCAATTCTATTGCTTATACTAATTAATAACTTGTTAGAGAGTGGTTAATCCAGATTTTTGCTAAAGACAGAACTGTCAGGCAGGGTGCCTGATTCGCCAGGCATTTAAGAGCTCTTGCTTAATGCATATGGAACTACCACATTTGGTTTGAGTTGGGAAGTTCCAGGTAACAGAAAGCTTATCTCCTGCTGGGCATCCAAACTTAGCCTCTTAGGAAAAGAAAAGGAGGAAAGAAAGCTATAAATGAGATTTTTCTTTATATTATATTGCAAATTGTGCATGTGGAAAGGGAAAAATTTAAGGTAGAATCTAATAAAGACAAAAACTAAAATGTGATGTTCCAGCTAATTCATCAGCAATAAGAGTTTAGGAGGATGCTAAGACTAAGCATTGGATAAAAACTCCCAAAATGGAAAACTGTGGTGAATCCTAAGAGCTTACAGCTTTAAGAGGGAAAGTTAGGGATGTCTCAAGGCAGCACCCAGCAGTGCCCAGCACATAGTAGGTCCTCAGGAAGTGTTCACTGGTGGTGGTAGTCAAGTTGGAAAAGTTTAGAGTGATTTTCAGTATCACCTATTGGCCCTGAATCCTAAAATGTGATGGAGGTGTCTCCTGTCTTCTTCCCTTGCATTCCCTTTCCTACATTGTTGATTTGATTTAAGCCCTCAATATAGTCCATCAGTGACAGGTTTGGGCTTCCATTATATCTGTGTATCATGGCCAGGAAACATAAAATTCATTGTATGTCAGAGGTGGAAACATCATAGATGTCTAACTCAATTGGAAGAAGGAAAAAACCGAGGTTCCCAGGGAGTTAGGGACTTCCCAGGCCATACTGGGCATTGGCACTGATCTCTTGACTTCTCCTTTGGTGCTCTTGCCACCCTTTGCTAATGGTTTCGTTTGCGGAGGAGGAAGACCAGGGTGGTTAAGAGCAGAGCCCAGTGCCACACTGCCTGGACTACCACCCTACCACTTACCTGCTGGACAAACTGGTGAGCTATCAAACCCCTCTCTGCCTCAGCTTCCTCATTTGGGAGAGGGGAGTGGTTACAGTAGCTCCCACCTCACCTGGTTGTTAGGAAGGCTAAATGAGGTGAAATATGGAAAGCACTTAGAACGGCGCCTGGCATAAGGTAAGCCCTATTCAAGTGTTAGGTATTACTATATTTATCTAACAGCTTACTATCCAATACTTGATTTATTACCAAATGATGTTTTATATAATAAATGTTTTATATAATAGCATGGCATTACTCCGAGATGATAACTGCTATATAATTCATATGAAACAAACCATGGAGACATGGAACTTCTCTGTTTCACGCAAGCCCCTTGCCTTTTTGCCCTAATGCAGATGGCTTGTCTGTTGTAAGGGAACATTTCCAAATTCCCACATGTAAAAAAATTGGGGGGAATACTTATTTTCTCTGTTTTCTACCTAAGATCCATAATACAACAACAACAACAAAAGACAGAGAAGCATAAAGAGCTAACAGGGATTTTGGTTTGCCATGTATATACTGAAAATATTCTAACCTATTACTTATGTATGCCAACATGAATATAAAATCTTTCCCTTCCATTTCTCTTCTTGTCCCTTTTCTTCTGATTTGCTGTCCCCTCTCTCTCCTTTTCCCATGCCTAACTTGGTGGAACCATTGTTAGCTGGAGATAGGCCCTCCGTAGAGTACTGCCCGTCTGTGTGCCTCTGTGTGACACGTGCAGCACCACCACAGCTGAGCACCTCTATAGTCTTTTGCTCCTGTACTGTCAGCTAGAAATAGAGTTACCTTATCAATGGAATACTGCTAGTGGCAGCAATGTATAGATTAGAGAAACATTTTAGAGGAAATTTTAATATATTTTTAAGTTGTGCTGAGCAAGTCTATCACAAACCTTTCTTTTAGATTAAGCACATGCTTGTTTTCACATATTTTTAAAGCAACATAGATTTCAATTCCTGACTTAAATTTTTCTTAATTTTTCCCTTAATAGTTTGCATCAAATTAAAAGGTTCTTTTTCCCCCACCGAATGCAGAGTTTATAGATAGAATCCTGATTTATTAAAACATGAAATGCATCCTTCAATTGCTTTCAGTTCTTCATAAACAGGAGGCAATTCATTTCAAACCCAAGTAACACTCTGGTAGCATATGTCAGGACAGACCTATTCACTGGGAGAGGGCACTGGTGACTTTTGCAATGGAAATTTCTACCATAGGATCACAAATTCCCACCAGATTAGCTCCTTCAACAAGCAATATAAATAAATGCTAAATGGATAGATAGAGTGATGTAAGGTACGCTTTTTAAAAGAAGATAGAAAAGATATGACACTTCTTTATGGCAGTTTGGCCTTTGCTTTATAATCTGTTGTGGGAAGGTAATCTGAGTTTTTTTCCTTCTCCAATTAGGGATAAGTAATAGTGGTAGTCAGAGTGTACTGCCTCTGAAATTGGGCTGGCAATCTGGCATCAGGGGAGTTTGGCTAGGCTGTTCTATGAAAGCAATGACCCTTTATAAAGTCTAATCCCGAGGTAGACTGTTTATATTGCAGTCTTTAAAAATTAAGTCCTTGGTGTCCAGAAGAAGGCATAAGGAGCAAATCAAATCATGGATTCTTTTCTTCTGTTTGGACTCTCTGCGTTTGGGAATACTTCTAAGAATCTGAGAGCACTTTATTCATAACAGTATCTTTGGCCTCCACATCTGTTTGTGGCTGTCTTCACTGTCAGTGGCCTCAGCTTCTGGGAATTTCCCTTCCAGAGACAGAGTTGATACCCTCAGCCTTCTCAGAATGATAACCCCAGTGAGTGCCAAGTTAATGCTGCGCATCTGGGAGGACCTGGAGTTATTTATAGTCCTTTTAAGACATCCACCTCTTTAGTAAATCACGGGAGGACGAGTTATGGCTTGTTAAAAGCTCCAGATGGTGAGACTCAAGAGGATAACTTGGCAGCCCCAGTAGAACAAATACTAATTGGTTTCTCTATCGAGTATCAGGCCAGTTTATGACCAAGATTCCCAGAGGCCAAAGAAATACAGGGTCCCACTACAAGTCTGACATGACAACTAGGTCTAGCCTAGGCAGGCAGAGCTTATTGCTAAGACTGATAATAAATTACCATAATTACTATAATTTATTATAATAAATGTATATCTTCCTACATGCAAAGAAAACTGAAGAACCAATTATAACAAACTGGAGTTTTTACCTGTACTATTTTCATTTTAGATGAAAATTATGTTTTCACAAACTATTAGTGAAACAGTATCACCACAGTGCTAATAGGATTTTGTTAAAGCATGTTTCTTCCTTTTCAGTTTCCACTTGATACTCTGATCCCTGATGGAAAAAGAATAATCTGGGACAGTAGGAAGGGTTTTATAATATCAAATGCAACATACAAAGAAATAGGGCTTCTGACCTGTGAAACAACAGTCAACGGACATTTGTTCAAGACAAACTATCTCACATATCGAGAAAGTAAGTGATGTTCCAAAGGCATGAACATAAGCCGGAATGCTCAAGGGTTTATCTGCTTAATGAAACCCTGACTTTTAAAAAATGTTATTTCTTATGCTTGCAGCCAATACAATCACAGATGTCCAAATCCGCACACCAAGCCCCGTCAAGTTACTCAGAGGCCATACTCTCACCCTCAACTGCACTGCTACCACGCCCTTAAACACGAGAGTTCAAATGACCTGGAGTTACCCTGGTGAAGTGAGTGACCAATTTTTCTATTTCTTCTGTAGGACAGTATTTATTTTTAACAAGTGAAATGCCACTGAGTTTTTGAGGTGAGAAAAATCAGAATATTCTCACTCCCGTGGCAGTTTGAATCAACAAAGAAGCTTTGGGTTTGGTCTGGGTGCTTTCCTTGCCTGACATCTCACAAGCATGATATGCGTTGATACGTTCTTTTGATGTCTGGAGGTTTTGTTTTGAAGTGTATAGGCTGGTATTTCTATTGCATGATTCTGGGTGGAAACAGGGATTGTTTCATCCTCGGAAACTATTCTCTAGGATTTAGAGATGAGAAAGAAATTTATCACTAAATGCCAGGCAGGGACTATCTTTTGTAACAACAACAACAAAAAGTTGTTGTCAGCACATTAATTTAAGATACTGGCAGACAGTCAGGCACCTGATTGGAGCATGTTTGGAAAAGATATTACGACTCAGCCATCCAATGTTCCACTTGTTTAGCGACAAAGGAGTAATTCTGTCCTTCAGAAAAATGAGAAGAATGAAGACTAAGTTGAGTTCCCTTCTTCAAATTAAATATCTTTGCAAACAATAATTATTTTAAAAGTGCATAGATGGGGAATCTATGATAAACTGTTAGGAAACTTTTGACAGTCGTTCCAGCCCCCATTTCTTGTGTGTCAGTATGATTTATGTGGCATATCCCAAAGTACAATCATTTGTTATGTCATTCAGATTGCCCAGTCACAAAGTTAACTTATGATTGAATTGTGTTTGAAGGACTGATGCATCAGCTCCAAGCTATTGTTTTTCATCAACATTTCTTGCCATGGAAATAGAATAACTTAGCAACAAAAAGGTGTAACAAGTGCCCTGTAGGGACACATTAAGGACTCATCAGTCGTAAAGTATTTTCTAGAAAGTGGCGTTGTTTCATTTAAATGGAAATGTTATGGCATAGCAATATATTCTGAGTTTTGATAGAAATCAAATATTCTCAATAAACGCCAAGAGGGAAAAAACTTTTATCCTGTTAGTGTTGCTACTATAAGTAAGAGTATGATAATATATCTGTTGAATGCCAGTAGCTTTCTAAAATGGTACTGTCCAAAAGAACTTTCTGTGATGGAAATATTCTTTATCTCTGCTGTCCAATATAGTAACCACTAGCCACATATGGCTAATGAGCACTTGGAATGTGGCTAGTGTGACTAAGGAACTGAATTTTTCATTTTGTTTAATTTTAATTTAAATAGCCACACGTGGCTGATGGCTACAGTAGTAAACAAAGCAGTTCTAAATTCAGGATCAGTTGTTTTCCAAGGCAGAAGAAATACCAATTGTTACTCAAACTTGGGAAGCAAAGAATTCTCAAAGGGAGAAGAGAGACGTAATACCTACATAAGCAGAGTTGCTGGAAATTCCTCAGTCTGTTATTTAGGGGACTGATTCTCTGATTTTTTATGGTGATGATTGACATTTTCTCTCTGGTTACTGCTGAGAATGAAGAAAATGGCCTAAACGTGTGTCTGTTCCAACAGAGCAATAAAAGGATAGGTGAGTGGAAGTTTATTAAATATGGCACAGAGGAGAGCTAAGTTCAAGACCCAAGGATCAGTCCTGGACCGCTTCCAAAGTCTTTTTTTCATGCCTCCTCATGGGGAAGGACTGAGAGAAGGAAATAACATATTATGTGTTATAAAATGTAATGCTAAAAAAAAGGAGGAAGGAACAATTAAAGGAAAAGGCAATGTGATCTCATCTTCTCAAAACCAGGGGCAGGTCATTGTGGCCAGTTTCCATTGCTGGGCCTTGAGGCCTGCTCTCACAGCTCTTCGCCTCCCCTGAGGCAAACATGAGACAACACCCCCACCCCTACTCAAGTGTTAGCTAAACCTGTCTATGGCTCTGCATGTCCCCAGATCCATTTAAGTGCTATTTAGGAGAAATTGGCAAGCATTGCTCAAATAGTGAAATAATGAAACTAAGATTATTACCCTTAGTAGGTATAGCCAGGACTCATTATTTTTTCCTTCATTTCTAACAAGGAAGCAAAAGAAAACTCACATGGTGATTTTTTAAGAGAAACACTGTCATTGAGCCAGATACTAAAGATAATTATTGTCTGAGTTTGTGTGAGATATCTATGCCTAGAGAACAGGTTACTGTTTAGAGACGTATGCGCTAGAGGAAAGGCGCCAGATTTATACTCGAAAGACCTGAGTTCCCAGCCTGCTTTGGCCAGTGTTTCTGATGCTTCAGTTTCTTCATCTGTAAAAGGGCAATAATCCTGCCGATCTCACTGGTTGTTGTGAGAAACAATTGAGAGAATGTATGTCAAAGTCTGCTCGAAGAAAATGAAGTGCTAAACAAATGCTCCTATGGCTCGTATTTGAAACACATCTAGACAGAGATGTAGTTTCCAAACAGATGGTTGCTCTAGGTGGGTTTGCTTCTAAATAATTGAGAATAAAATATTGATCTCAGTATTAATCTGAGAAATGCTGTAACTTTAACCACAAACAATTACTACTTCTACATTTGTTATACACTTTCTTTCTAGACAAATAAGAGAGCCTCTATAAGGCAACGAATTGACCAACGCAATTCCCATAACAACGTATTCTACAGTGTTCTAATTATTGACAAAGTGCAGAACAAAGACAAAGGACTTTATACTTGTCATGTAAAGAGTGGCCCATCATTCAAATCTGTTAACACCTCAGTGCATATATATGGTAAGCAACTCGTGCTCTGCTTTCTAATCATTATGGATTTGGGGAGTTGTATAAGAAAAGTAAATTTTCTTTTGGCCAAGAGGTACACTGTCATGAATGAATACAATTTTGTCACCCTCCTGCCCCTGCCACAAAGCAAATCACATTAAGTGCTCTTTAAATTTAATAGTTTTGAATTGGACAGAGACTCTTTTCCTTACAAGTGTATTGTGGTTAATAATTCAATCATATTATAATCTATATGAAATTCCTTATTTAGTGTCCCATGTAAACAAAACAGAAAAATATGATCAGTTTTACCTTTATTTCCTGGAGGAAATTTCTCAGGTACTATTATGATTTAGAGAAATAAAAATATGGTATGGTAAATTATTTAGAATTGATGCTATTTTATACCTGGTTTTACTCTTATTTTACAAATCCTAATATTGTTGCTTACTTCCCATAGGCAAATTCTGTAAGGAAAATACTTAAACCTCTTTAGAATCCTTAAAAACCTCACTTATTTCTACTGTTAAAAGAAAAACAGTGTGAGGAGAAGAATCTATGGAACAATTCTATCAATGGCCTTTGATATTCTTTTGACTTTCTCCAGTTCATTTTTTCTCCCAAATTAGTTGTTTCAGGGTGCCTGGAGCTACCGTCTCCCATCATACTCATATTGGCCAGGTAGATTTTTAGAAGGATCTTTTTACTTTTTTGTTGTTGTGATATGGATATTTACGGTGTTTCACTTTCTGTTGCTCTGCCACTGTTTTTATGTCCCTGGGACCTGAAACCATTTAATTTGAAAGTATTTCACTAGTTAGAGTACTTTTAAATTATTTTATTCATCATTCAATATTTGGGCTCATTGAGAGGTTTGATTATAATTCAGCTGTTTATTTTTTATTTTTTAAAGATTGGTACCTGAGCTGACATCTGTTGCCAATCTTCTTTTTTTTCTCTTTCCCTTCTTCTCCCCAGAGCCCCTCAGTACATAGTTGTATATTCTAGTTGTAGGTCCTTCTGGTTGTGCTATGTGGGACACCACCTCAGCATACCTTGATGAGTGGTGCTAGGTCTGCACCCAGGATCCAAACTGGCAAACCCTGGGCTGCTAAAGCAGAGCGCACCAACTTAACCACTTGGCCATGGGGCGGACTCCATAATTCAGCTGTTTATTTATTCATTGGTTGCACCCTCCTTTAGTGAGGCAGTAATTGGGCTTTTTGTTTTTGTGTTTATTTTGTTTACATAAATATAGTCTTTTCTAATTTATTTATCACTTCTCCTTTCAAAGATAAAGCATTCATCACTGTGAAACACCGAAAACAGCAGGTGCTGGAAACTGTAGCTGGCAAGCGGTCTTACCGGCTATCTATGAAAGTGAAGGCATTTCCCTCACCAGAAGTTGTATGGTAAGACCATAATTATTTTCATATCAGTTTAAGATATGCTTTCTAAGTAGGAAGATGCAGGAGCTCAATGACTTGAATTCCTGAAAAAATATTGAGATAAGTTCCCCAGACAGCAGTAGAGAGCTAAGAACTATGTTGACTTCTGGGCTGGGAGTGGAGTAGGTAGAAAGGGCTGGAGGGGAAGGGAACTAATGTAACAGGATGGAGCAAGGGCTTAGGGTTTTTTGAGTGCTCATTTACTCACTGTGACTGAATTTCTGCATCTCTAAACCTTCCTATGATGTCAACATCCTTTGAATGGGATATTTTGGGCAATGACTAGGAAGCATCTTGAATATGTAACATGCTCTATTAACTCTGAAGAAGTGGGCCCTTGTAATGAGGATAATAATTCTTTTATTATCTGAAAATAATTCTTTTATATACAGCTGGGTTGAAAGTTCCAATCTTGTTTTAAAATTAAACAAACATTAACAGAGACAAGACTTATTTAGTGGCAGCAGTAGACGAATGGACCTACTTGAACTAATTAAATTTTTTTTGGCTCAAAGTTTGCATAATCAGAAATTCCTTAAGCAGTTTTTTTTTTTTTTTTAATGCTAGTACAACACCTGATGTAAAACAATGTAATCTGTTTATAATCTGCAGTTATTTTGTTAAATCACTTTTAAATGCCAGCATCTCTGGCTCAAGCCATTGCATTTTAAACAAAGAGTACAGTACAAAACTGATTAGGAAAACAACCCACACAATATAGAAGTGGTGACATTTTAGGATCTCTTGAACCAGAGCTTATTTTGCTTTCAATATCATATGAGTGTAGTGTTTGTTTTCAGGTTCCTCAAATAGTTCATAGGGAATTAAACAGAAGATTTAACTCTGTGCTATGCCCCTTCACACCATCGCAGTAGAAAAGAGATTTTGTGTTTCATAATATCTAAAAAGTTTAATAGTAAACTTCCTATGAGTGTACATTATTCCTTAACAGAAATTTCATCACTCTAGGAGGTACATTCCATCTTTCAGTGACTGAAAGTATCCCCATCTATTAAACTGGGCTAATTTCTTCAATAACTAAAGTAGCAAGGACCTAAAACAAACAAACAAATCCATTTTTGAAAATACTGATTTGTTAATAGGAAATAATTTAAATACTAAGGTGATATTTGTAATCACAAAAGAGAGCATACTTATTTTCACTGCTGTGGAACTGAGACCCACTAATAATGAGAACTTGTTTGCAGGACTATGTAACATATGCATGAATATGAACTAATACCATCCCCAATAGTACACCCTTATGCAGAAAACAATCAACTCCTAACAGATTAAAAAATGCTCATTTAAAGAACTGTGCAATTTAATGAAATCATAAAATTTTAGAGTTAAAAGAGATCTGTGAGAAACTCTAGAAAATTTGGGGAAACTGAGGCTCAAATGGATAAGTCAGGTGCATAGCACATAGTGGCAGAACCAGGTCAAGCGTTCAGGCGTCCTGACTCTCAGTTCTGTATGCAATTGCATGATATCTAGGCATTGATTCTATTTTAAAGTTAAAATTTTTCTTTTAAGTTTATACCTTTTGTTTGTGAGTTTTCTGCCTTAACTATTCTTCTTCAGGGAAAAAATCTTGATAATCTTGATTTCACTATAGCTTATGAAAGGGACAACTGGTGTGACCATTTATACAACTAATAAGAACTCCACATGAGACCACAATAGGAAAGTCTATTTTTATTTTTATCTGGAGAAGTGATCTAGTTGATCTGACCTACAATGGCTCTTGTATTGCTGATGGAGCCTCATGGAAAACTCTGAAAAACATCTCAGATGGAATCAGCCAGTGCTTCTGAGTTAAAACTTAAGTCACAATGGCGACCAGTATCCCTGTGGGTACATTAGAGCATCACTTTTCTTTCTTCCTTCAGCTTACTTCTTCCTCTTAGCTGATAAATATGAAGTGTTTCCCAATCTAAAAATCACACCTGGCTTTACTAAAAAATTAGTGTCTAAATTTTTTACATGAATGTTGAGGACCAAAGGCTTGAAATGTATAAACTTGACCTCACAAATTTTAATGACAGTTTTAAAGTGACATCTGAGAGAAAGTGTGAAATGACTTACTCATCATACTCTTAACCACAGGTTAAAAGATGGGTTACTTGCGACTGAGAAATCTGCTCGCTATTTGGTTCATGGCTATTCATTAATTATCAAAGACGTAACTGCAGAAGACGCAGGGGATTATACAATCTTGCTGGGCATAAAGCAGTCAAATATGTTTAAAAACCTCACCGCAACTCTAATTGTAAATGGTAAGTTTACTCTTCATACTTCCTTCTGGTTCTGGTAGGGGTAAAATTAGTGAAAATTTGTAAATCAAAAGTCAGGATAACAACATCAAAGAAAACAAAATTTTAAATATTTTAAAAACCACTTACACCTCCATCATAACTATTCATGTCTGCTTATCTTTCATAAGTAACATGATTTTTTATAATTGTAATCATAATGTACATACCATGGAATCAATGTAATGTTCTTAAAACACTTCTTTTTTAAAAAAAATTGGCATTATAATGACAAATATGAGGGTTTATTTGTTTTTTTTTCATATTTTTACTTCCCTTATATCAAAATCAGTGAGAATGTGGTCCTTCATGTTGTGGTCCAGGAGAAAGTCATTAGAACAGCTCTTGACCTCTGTCGTGTTCTTCCTCTCCTTTCCAGTGAAACCCCAGATTTACGAAAAGGCTGTGTCATCGCTTCCAGACCCAACTCTCTACCCACTGGGCAGCAGACAAATCCTGACCTGTACCATTTATGGTATCCCTCAACCTGCAGTCAAGTGGTTCTGGCATCCCTGTAACCACAATCATTCCAAAGCAAGGTAGGGACAGTTAGTTTCCTGAATAACTTTTAAATACTTTTTGACACGTGGACTCAAGATTCTTTAATGGACACAGATGGGAGTTTGCACATGGGATGTGCAGCATATTTAGGGCAGAGGCTTTCCCTGCCTTGAGAACAGGTCGGCAATATCTTTTCTTTTTTCTTACCCATTTCTAGCCATTTCATAATTTTTCTCTCCAGTTTATAAGTTGTAGGAGCCCAGGGACAGAATTAAGATTACCCTGTGAGCCATTATTTGGACCTCAGGTTGGAACTCGTCACTCGTTTCCCAATTGAGGATCCCCAGACTGTGGCTATACCACTCCATCAGTTACACTGGTCTTCCCATCTCTCACTTTATACACGCTAGATATGATATGAGGTCTTCCCAACACTGACGATCACTACCTTTCATAGGCTTTGCTCCTGCTTTTCCATCTGTCTGAAATGTACTTCCACCCATTTTCTGCCTCCTAAGAAGTCCTTCTTTATCCTCCAAGGCTCAGCTCTTAGGTCACCTTCTCTGCAGACCCTACCCACTGCCTCATTCAGACTCCTTTCTCCCTCCTCAGTACGAACAGCACTTTGTTTACACCATTGTTACATCACTAGGTGTGCACACATTTTTCTTTTCTCTAGGCTGTGAGCTGATTGAGAGCCTGACACAGTGGTTGGCATACAGTAGATGCTCACTGTGTATCTGCTGAATGAATACGTCCCTACCCTCTGTTAACTGTGCAGTGTTTCCTTGCATCCTGTTGGTGACTGGGCCCTGTTTGCCTTTTTCCCATTTTCGTTTAGTCTAGAGGAATGATACTAATGATAGTTCATGGAAGCTAATTTGAAGAACAGGAATAGAATTGATAGGTGTCACAATAAGATATTGAGACTGCCCAAGAATTATCATTATGCCAAATATTTTCTGTATTGGTTTTAACTCCACTTGCAGAGAGTTTGGGAGAATTGCTATTTAAAAAAACCAAAACCAAAACAAATTAGCTTGATAAAAAGTAACCAAGACATAATTCTAGCATAAACAGAAGTGGCTATTTGGTTTTTTAGATTCTTCCTGCAATTTCAACTCTTCTTCATCTTGTGTTTTAACCTTTGTTTAAAGCACATTATTCTGATAGTGCAAGTTACTGGGGAGTTATGGAATTCCTGAGAAGTAGCTGTTTCCAAAGATATCTAATTTCTCACCTAAGTGTCATTTTCTAAGAATAGAAAAATGGAAAACTTACAAATCTTGAATACCTTCTTTACTATTGTGGATATTTAACCCAAAAGAAAGTGAGATCTACTGAGATTTTATATTATTTAGCTATTTTGGGGGTAGGCATCCATATTAATGGACCCATCCCTTTAAAGCCTTGATATTTGTGCAACCCTAACATGTAAATATATTAAAAATAACTAAATAACTTAAGCTATTAGATTTGGATAAAAGTGTAGAGTTGAATTTTTACAGAGTAACATGGCCTTTGATAGATATTTTTAATTTTTGTTTTGACAATAGCAAATCTAAAATTTCAATTCCATCTAGGATCAGAGCTAGTAACTATCTTAGAAAATAACAATTATGAGTGATAGAACATAATATAAAGTTATATTTGAATAATGCTAACCAAATATTATTAGGGGAATGAAGTCAGCTGAAGTGAAACTTTGTAAACATTAGCCTTCTTTTTCCGAGTTCTTTGTGGCATATAGAGTCCTTCTGTCATGTTATGAAGTAACCTTCCAAGGCCTGTTAAGATGTCTTATCCACTCTTGGAATTCTCTCAAGACTCAGAGCACTGCCTTAAATCTTCAATAAATGCTTACTGACCATCTGACTTATTCTTTGCTAAAGGTGTTCATTTTCTTTTTTTTTCACCAATCACAAGACAGATCAGAAATGAAAGATTTCTTTTCTTTTTTAATGAATGCTTCATTAAAAAATATATGTTGTTGCTTGAAATTATCTGCTTAAACTGTGCATATCCATAAGAAGTTCTCATTTTTTTAGTCAGCAGACTGATTGAGTAGCTTACCTCTGTCGGGCCCAGATTTGGTGCTTGGTGGTTTATCAGAACATTTAACATCGAAGTATTTCAGAAAGATATATGGGACATTTGTGCACTAGGAAACAAATGGAATAACTCTATTTCACCCTGTCAGAGAGATAATAGTTAAAACTGACAGATAAATGAAGCCCTCTTTAATAAATTTTTCAAATATGTCTTTATATAAATGTTCTTTATATAAATGTTCTATGTACTTAGATTATCACTTGGATTCAGTGGTAGACAGGAATTTTAGTTAGTGACATTTGAATAAAGGATGTTCTATTGTAAGAATTTTTAAAATCTTATTTTGAGTTACATAGTAATATATTTGCATAGTGCTATCTGTGCATGATTGTCAAAACAGATTAGGTGATTAATATATAGACATTATTCCTGAATAATTCTTGCTATTTGAAATTTAGGCTCTAGTTAAAGGACATATCTATATATGGATACAACCAAAGTATTAGTTTAGTTCTGAGGTTAGAATGTGTTTAAGTAGCTCAGAATTATTAATTGGTTTGATTTGGCCAGCTGGTTAATGTACCTAAATTAAAGAGGTTCAGAAAACTCTAATTGTATGGCTTTCTGGAGTCCAGTAAATATATAAATATGTTTTAAAACAATCAAAACTGCTGCTAAACTACTTTATCTTTATGGATATTAAGAGCGACAAATGAATTTAACAAAAATTTCCTCCTTTTAAAAAAAAATTGTGGTAAACTGCTGAGCTACGTTTTAACTGAATAACATTGTGGTTTTTGATTCACCTAGAATTTGTTCTTCTAAAACATAAGGAAGAACAGAGACGGGGAAAAAGCGTGGTTACTTTTAACCTCATATACCTAATGAGCTGAGAAGAAATATAGCAGAATCTTTACCCCTTTTACTTTTCTGCATATTTGGTTGGTAGAGTGGTAGGAGAGCTAGAATATTTCTTTTGAATTCTTAATAACATTAAAATAAATTATTAGCACTGAATGAGGTAGAATTTTGGATTTTTCTCATCCTCAGCAACTGGCAGAGACTTCTAAATAGATACTCCTAAACTGCTCCACGTTAGCATGGGCATACACCTAGGGGAGCATGCATAAGGCTGTTAAGCTTATAGTACCTTCCACATGTGTGTAGTTTACAGTTTCTGTTCATATAAAATAAGGATCATTATACACACTTCATAGAGAGAATATGAGGATCAAATGAAGTAAGGTATTTGGGAAAGATACAGAGTGCCACGGAAATGTAAGGTTGTAATTATTGCTTGCACTGGGGTAAACTTCTCTAAATAAGGCTCCAAAACTTTTAAGGAACTTGAAAAGAATTTTCTGCCTACTATAGAGCTAGTTTCACAACAGTGAGAATTTTTACCTAACATTTCTGAGAAATGAACACAAATTGTGGAAAGTAAAATGTGATTTTGCTGTGCTTTAGAAATAGGAATTTAGTAGGTCTGGGCTGTAGAACTCAGGAAAAGATAATTTATGACTTTTCAGAAGAATAAAATAAAGGAAATATAGACGAGTTAGGCAAAAATAGAAGTAAGAATAAACAAAAGTGTGTAATGGGGGAATAAAGCAAGTCTCCCAGTTTGTGTAGCCTGTCCCATTCATTTGTTTCCCGTCATAGGAGGAAGTGATTCTGATCTGTGGGTTGGCTAAGGCTGGGGTGGGGCAGATTGGGACGTAGGAAGGCTGACTCTTGCTTGGTGAGTCCACATTAGCCTTCTAGAACTTCACCTCCCCTCTGGATTTTGAAGAACTAAGTAGTCTCCTAACAGCCCAGGCAGCAAGGTAGTCTTGATCTCCCAGTCCTTGATGGGCTTTGCCACAGTGCTGGCACAGTCTCATAGGAAATATTGTCTGCATAAGGCTGCCCACTTTAAGGCAGCTGGTCTCTAAAGGAACAAGTAACACTATTGGACTGGAGGGAAGAGGCCCCTCTTTGGGGAGTGGAAAGGATGGATTTGAGGAGCCCAGGAGGGAATGGGGAAAGGACAGTCCTGGCATAATCTGTTTGTACTTCAGATCACCAGTCACATTTTCTCAGGAAGACTCTAAGATGTTGGAAGACTGCTTTTACTCATGCATACTTGAATATCAAAGAGCCCCTCAGGTAACTGCCTGGAGAATTTTATGCCTGAACAGGTCATCTACTCCCCACAAACAGGAGGGTAGTGAGTGGGCTTGTTCTGGGTCATCCTTCTTGAGAGTCTCCATTAACTCAGATCACCTTTCCCATTAGCGTCCAGAGTCTACCTGGTTGTTTCTGAGGTTGTCTTTTCTTCTTTTTAAAACTAAGACCTGCTTTTACAAGGTTGATTGTGTTTGGGTCTTTCCTATAGGGAGGTTTAAGGCCTGCAGCCTTTGATTACCGTAGTTTTGTTTTTAGAGCATACATTTTTTAAATCATAGGCTGCTTTAATTCTCTCTCCCCATCTAACTATCACAAATTATAATTTCAAGGTAATAAATAACGCTGCTTGATTATAATAGATAAAGTTGCAACACATACTATGTTATTGTCCTTTAATGGAAAAGAAGTTAGGTATATTGGGTTCTTTGTGAAACTCTCATTTTCTTCATTGGTTATCTGTGAAGACCAAGACAAAGACGTAGAGAGAAACGTCCACTTACATTACGTTAACATTGCTCACATCTTACAAATGCATTTTGTGTATCATCAATATTCAATCTAATTATACTGTCAACCATCTTCTTATCACATAAATGTTTATTGGGCACCAACCATGTGCAAAACATAAAGGCACACCATTTGTCTTTAGCATTTATGTTTTAATTCTATAAGATCGAACATAGTTGGTGATTACTTATTCTATCTATATATGTATCAGTAGAAGGTCTATTCCACAATCTCAGGGATAGATACCTGGGAATCAAGGAAATGGGTTCTATTCCTGGCACAGTCCCTGCCTTCTCTGTGACCTTGGCCAGTTATTTAATCTGTGCTTCAATTTCCCCTTCTGGAAATGGTAAGAGCCGTGCTTCCCCTTTCCTATAACACACAGCTATTGAGTGAAATGAGAAAATCTCTTAAAATTATGGTTTCTTCTTTCAAAAAAGCTTTAAATAATTTCCTCATTGTTGCACATGGCTTCTTATAAATTATAAAGCAATTTGACCTGAGGATTAACTCTGAGGATCAGTGCCAAATTAACAGAAAAAATCAACTATAGAAAAGTAGAATGGTTCTAAGAAAAGTCTTACATGTAGTTATGTATTCTGTGGTACAGAACTGACTCAGTAATTATAACATTAATGAATTACTCATTAAGAAAAAATGCAGCAGCTCCTGCACCATTCATGTCAACCCATATTTTCTTCAGTGCCAACCTGGACTACCTTTGCCAGTCTTACTTCAGCCTATACAAATGAATTATCATTCTTTGCCCCGTTAGCCCTGAAAGCATGCTTGCTTTGTTTAGTCCTTTGCCAGTGAGCCCCTCCAGAATGCGAGAAATGTAGCTGGATTCTCAACTCATGTAAGGTGGAGCGGGTAGCATATTCTTTATTACTTTTTAGCTAAAATGATAGGTTTTCTAAGAAAGACCGAGTAGACATACATGGAATCTTAAAGAACTGCTTCCAAACTCTAAAGTAAGGCAGATCTGGAGCCTCAAATAATTACACGCTTTAGAAGTTTAATAGAAAATAATATTCCCTGCCACACAATTTGATGTTCCATTTCTGCAACACTCTGCATCTGCCCCAGCAGCAGAGGACTGTGGGGAGTCTAGAGAAAGCTGAGCACTCCAGGACTAAGTGTGGTTTGCTGGGTTTGTGTGCGTGTGTGTGTTGGCGGAGGGGTGGGGGTGGGGGGGTGGCCTACAAAATAAGGGAAAGCAGAGGCATCTATGAAGTCTGAGAAGAGCTTGCCTAATTGCATCTCTCTATTGTTTACGTCAGCAAATTGGCAAAGAAAGGAAGGCCTGAATCATTAGGGATGTGTTAGGCATAGATCATTTGGGAGAAACATAGTTTTGTGCATCAGTGGGGTATGTAAAATTAACAAGACAAAAACAAAACAATTGCTAATGGTAGTTAATTAGAAATGTACTCAAGGACCCAAATTTAATTGACTGCCAGCATGAATGTCTATTATTTTTATGCTGAAACAGTTTTATGTCCCATATTCTATTTTCTATCTACAAAATGAAAGTTTGAACAATTTAAACATTAAAAAAGTCAACGTTTCCTGGGGGCTAAATGTAGGTCAGAAGTCAGAGGGAAGCTGTAATTTAAGACCTCATCTTTTGGAAATATTATCACATACTACATGTTTTAATGTTTACCACACTCCTCTTAAGTATACATACAATTTGTATCCATGTGTCTCTTGACATATATTCTGTGCAGTGTGTGTACAGATATGCAGACTCAAACCAGGCATGCTACAGAGAATTTTAATTTGCCACCCAAAACCTTGAATCAAAATGGAGACTTTAAAGAAGACCATTTCACCAAAGACCACTTTAGCAGGACTTTGAGCTTCAACAAATAACCGAATAAATCTGGTCATCTTACATAGCATACTTTCATCACAAGCCAAAAGTGAATGTGCACTTACTAATGAGAAACTTGCTCTCTGTTATACAATTACTGGATGAGGAAGTGCATGCTGCCCAGTGTGAATGTTCAGACAACAGCCCTTATTAATATTTCATACCAAGTCCTGAGAACAGAGCACAAGTTCATTTGCCAAATGCCTCTTTGCCACTTTTCTATGCCTTATGAGATTTTCCTCTTTTTCCCACTCTTCATACAGTAAGTCTGATGAATAATCGTTTCTAATGAATTAACTGTCTCCTGTAATTGCTATCAAACATTTCATTACGTGTTTAAATTAAACCAAAAGGCTGAGTCATAGGAAGTCTATGCTGGATGGTTTTTATAGGGATCTTTTGAGCAAAATTCAGTGTAGCTTCCCAGGAAGAGGAATAACAGAAGAAGGTAGTGACACACGATTTGGGAAGATTCCTTAAGAAGACTGGCAGAACCTCCCAAATTTTATTTGGCCATAGTCACAGATTTTTAAAAATTAAATGAGCGTTTTCATTACTGAATCTAGAAATTAATGTCCTGACGCAAGATCCTTAGGTTATAGGTAAATACGACAAATCACTCAAACATGCACCTATTCTTGGAAATCTCCATTTCAGTTATATCTCCATTGACTTGGTAGACTGTTTCTTGAAATATGGACTCTAGTCTGTGGTTTTAATATAACTTCACTGCCCTTTTAGGTGAAAAAGTAGAACCTGGGAATCAAGAAGATGGAAAGGGTGTGATGGATTGACAGTATGGCCCAGGTAGTGCCTTATAGTGAGCTCCAAGTCACTAGACTTTGTTTCTTCCTACTTTCTCTAGAAGCCTCATAGGAGGTTTTATCACTTTGAATGCAATTGTCTACTTAATGATAACAGCTGTAATAGATTTAATCAATGAGCCCTTTCCAGTGCCAAAGTTGTGTCCATCCCTTTACGTACATTATGCCTAATCTGGACAACAGTTCTACATAATGCACATAATTTCCCCATAAGGAAACTGAAGCTCAGAAAGTTATTTTTCAGGTGTTTTTGGATCATGGAATAAAAGAGGCTAAGTAGGTTGGCATTTCAGAAGGTTACTTTTCATTGGTGTCCACAAGACTCCTCAAAGTGGATCCCTGTGGGTTCCCAGACGAAGGAGCATAAATCCTTGAGGGGATAGGTTTGGGGGAGCACTGGCCTACCCTATTGGGTTTATTCTTGTCACCAGTGATCCCACAAAGTCCACCTGTTGAGTTAGAGTTGTTGAGTTAGAATTGAACTGAGATTGGGAGAGGAAAGGAGGAGGTTAGCACAAATGGGAGAATTTGACTCAAATTTCACAATTTCTTTAGAAACCAGTGATGACCTGCACATGGTTCGGGCCCAAACCTGCAGGTGGGAGTAGACCCTTTGAGGCAGTATAAACCCCAATGGGATGAGCAGGTCTAAATAAGACCAAGCTCAGGAGGATGTCAAGTCAAACAGCTAATTGGCACTTTCCCCTAAGAGTATGGTCCCTCTCTGTGACTTTCTCATCATGCAGGGGTATTTGATTCTCTTGCAGGAAGTCTCATTCTCTCATTTATTGTTTGGGATTAATTTTCTGGATCAGCATTCAGTAAGCACTCAGTCCTCAGTGGGTCTCACAGAGCCCGTAGATGTTTAGGCAAGAGACAAAGGAGATTAATCAAAGTAGATGAAGGAGAGGTCAAAAGAAAATAAAGGAGAAAGCATAAGTGCTTACAGTTGATGAGCGGATGAAATGGGGACATGCAGCCTGCAAATTTCAGCCTCAGCATGCCTTGATTTAGTCACTTTGAATGATTAATTCACTTAGAATTTAGAAACTTGAGAGATAAAAAAGAGCTTGTTTTACAGATGAGAAACTGAGGCTCAAAGATAAATAATTATCCTTTACCTCATAGCTAGTTAATGGCAAGCCCAGCACTAGGCCCAAGTCTCTGGTTTCCTGCTTATTCTTATTTCCACCATAACATTATATTGAGTCTCCATGGGAGGTGCTTATAATCTGGTTGAATAAATGAACCAACATGGTTTCAATGGATGCTGGATGAGTACTGCAGTTTAGGGGAAGCATCATGGAGGAAGTAAGATCTGAGTCCCGTAGATGATGGTAGGTATTGCACTGCTAAATGGAAAGGGAGAGGGACACAGATGTAATAGAGTGACATGGGGATAGGAATGGATTAAGGAGTTGGAGAGAACATGCTCGAAGAGTAATTTGGCTGGCTTATTGGATTTGGGTTGAAAAAAAAAAAGAAAACCAAAATTTGGAAAGATAGTTTTGGACCTGACATGGAATTTCTTGAATGGGGGCTAAATAGTTGAGCCAGTCAGTCATTCTGCTTCAGCTCACCTTCCCTGGCTAATGCCTAGGTATTCTGCTATCTATTGACCACAGGCACATGCTGTCACTGTTATAGATGGACAGACTTTCACAAACTCATTGTTGGTGGTCTTCTTCCTGTGGCATGTCTTCAGCATGTGTTATGTGCCTTGTATCCATGAAACTCTGCCTTCTGTGTCTGAAGATCAAGGCCTTAGAATCCAAGAACTTGGATTTCTACTCAGGCTTTTTAAAAAGTTATATGGGTACATATTATCCCATTTTATTAGGCCTGTAATGTTCCACATGCCTTGTCCTCATTATTGAAAATTATGTGAGATGATAACCGATTACTACCTTATCGAGAAATCCTCTCTTGTGAGTGTGAAAAAGTCTTTGGATAAGTAAGGTAAGAAAAACAAAACTAGGTATTTAGAGACTACTTAGAGCCAAATAGAAGATTATGGTTAGAAGACTGTATGGCTTAGCGTTCCTATTTTTATTTTCTTTATAGATGAAATTTATTAAGAACTTATCTATAGGATGTTAATTGCCTCATATGTGCTTTATATGTATTATCTCATTTAATTATTATAGAACTTCTATGAGGTAGATACTATGATTATTACCATTTTCTAGATGAGGCACAGAGAGTTCAAGTACCTTGCAAGGAAACCAGTTCTGGTTGACATGTCGGAGATTCTAAATGAGTGGCCTTCTAGCACATCACCAACCAGGCACTTCATTTGTCACTACTAGGACTGGTTCTTTAAGAACTACTTAGACATTAAAAGGAGTCATTTCAAAAGCTCATGATCCATAAAGCAAATATGTCTTGAGAAGCCTGTGTTATGATACCAAGGGCCAATTTTTTTTAAACGATAGTTTTCCTGTTACTGATTTTTTTTTTTAAGATTTGCCCTAAGCTAACATCTGTTGCCAATCTCCACCTCTTTTTTTTTTTCTCCTCCCCAAAGCCCCAGTACATAGTTGTATATTCTAGTTGTAAGCCCTTCTAGTTCTTCTATGTGAGTCGCTGCCACAACATGGCTACTGACAGACGAGTGGTATGGTTCCGTGCCTGAGAACTGAACCTGGGCTGCTGAGTTGGGGCATCCTGAATTTTAACCACTAGGCCATCAGGGTTGGGTTCTTGAGCCAATTTGAAAAGGGGTTAGGATTCAAAAAGGCAATACAGTTTAGAGTTTAAGGACATGGGCTCTGGAGCCTGAATCCTGGCTCTGCCACCTATTACCATCTACCAGCTGTGTGATTCTGGGCAAAAGAAACCACCTCTCAGGATCTGAGTTTCCTGATCTGTACCATAAAGATAACAGCACCAACATCACAAGGTTGTTTGGGGGAATTAAATGAGATAATATACATGAAGTGCTTAGCCCAGTGGCTAGTGCCTTGCAAGTGCTCAGTTTGTTGCTGAAAGTATTTTTCAGTATTTTTAGATTGCTCTGGGACTGCCCACAGCAAAGCAACTTCCTTCTGAAGTGGTATCATATACATACTGATATCCTGTGGAAGCTAATGATGATCTGACAAAATAATCCATGCTCTTAGGAAAATCTTCTCCCAGGAAACATAGTTACATCTTTGGACAGGTTTTCTGACTATGGTGATTTACTCCAAAGAAATTAAGATGGGACTGGAATTGGTAGAATTTTCAGATTATTTGGGAAATTAGAGGAGTTATCCTGGATCAACTCGAGTTGTGAATTCTACCTCAGTTATTCGAATGCTCATTGACCTAAATCTTGTCCAGCCTATAGTAGCATATGGGCTCTTGACATTTTACTGGTTTGTGCTCAATTGTATTCTGATATTTTTCCATGTATTTGACTTGTCTCTTCAATAAACGTATATATTCCTTAATAACAGAAGGAACTAAATGTGGTACTTATTTCAGAGGACATGATTTTACTTCTTAAATGGAATATATGTGAACAAATTATTTTTTATTTGAATAAAATGAGGCTAGTAATTATGGCCAATATTTCTGTCTACACTTGAAGAAAGAAGAAGACCATTGCTGGTTAGTTTTCTATTTTCTATTAGACCAGAAGATGCTCCTTCACCTGTCAGCATCATTGCCTAAGCTGAAATTGTCCATGACTGTCATTCTGTCAGATACCGATAATGCGGTGATGAGTTTATCCAGGTCCCAGGCAGATCCTCTGTCTTCATCAATACTCCTCATGGTGAACAGATAGGCACAGATGGTGGTGACATAGTGCTTAGTTGAGGGGGTATGTGTGAGGTCATTTGAGGGTCAGAAGTGCCCCTTTTTTCAGCACATTTGAGGTAAGTGATAGATGGCAGGGTTGACACCTGACATGAGGTTGAGTCCACATCTAGTCAGGCCATTATCAGGATTCATTTTTCTCACCAGGCAGTCAACTAAGCAAGACACACATGTGCTCTTCTACTGTTACCAGGTGCTTGGGCCAGGCACTGAGGTTATAATGATGAATAAGACATAGTCTCTGCTCTTAAGTAGCTCTCAATCTAGTCAGATAATAAAATGACAATAACATTAATGATCTATCTACTGTGTGCCACGCACTGTGCTAAGCATGCTACACAAATTAACTCATTTATTATCACCGTAACGTTTGCTGATGCAAAAGGATCTTCTTTGAATTATTTTCCTTCTGTTTGTTTTTCAACCCCTATAATAAAACTAATAAGATACTGTAATATGGGATAACTCCTTTTGAGCTGGCAATTTTAAGAACACATCCATTCCCAAAGAATTCAAGGTGGTTCACAAAAAGCACAATAAATAATTGAGCAAATCTGGATGAAAGGAGAAAGTGAGGTAAGACTAGTGTGGAGGTATGGCTCACGTGCTTTACTTGCTAGTTGTCAAGAGAGAGAAAGAGAAATGAAATAGATATTTGCAAGATCAAGGGCCCATATGATAAAAACAAACTGAGATCTGAGAAAAGTGATTTCTTCTCTCATGTTCTGAGATGTAGTAGACAAACTCCTCATCCCCGTTCTATAAAGTGAGTGTCACAGGACTGGTAATTATAATATTCCCTCACTGTTGACCAGTGGCACAATACCAAACCAGAATTTATTAAAAGTGATTTTGTGGGCTGATATGACCCAACAATTTCATAACTATTCAAGGGATTGAAAAGACTGCAAGTCTTCTGAGCAATTTTCTTGACTATCATTCTCATAATTGGGCTTTTGCTACCCAGGGTTATATAACTAGAAAGTTATAAAATCATGATTTGAACTCAGGTCTGACTACCTCTAGAATCTACGTTCCTTACGCTAAACTGTGATTCCCTACCCCACCCCCGAAAGCTTTCTGGGTGTTTCAATATTGACCACTATATAATATGTAATCTGCTTGCTTCCTTTTCACGAGAACAAAATGTAACAATAGCTTGAAATATTCTTCATTGAGTGATTTGAAGTTAATACCTTAAGATTCTTTGAATATATTAGAGTAAAGGATATTATTTGCAGCCACTCTTAACATTTCCCTAAAGATTTCTTAGTTACCAAATCACCTTTCCTCAGCTGACCAGTCTTTCATTAAGAAGAAAAATGAGTGTACAAAAGAGGTCTTCTCTTTGAGGCCCATACCTGGGTGTAACCAAGTAAGTATCCACCCTTTTAGCCTCCCAGTCACCCTGGTGTGGGGTTATAAGGATTCCTTGGTCTTGGCTCAGATTCTGTAAAAGAGCAAGAGAGTCCGAGTCAAGGGTAGGGGGAGTATTGGAGCTCCTAGTGGAAGCAAGCAGGAAAGAGAGGAGGAAGGAAAGCAGAGGCTGGGAAGGCAGGCCTTGTTCTGAGTGTGAATGGACCACCGGGCCCTCAAGAGCAGGAAGCAGTGCAGGCCAAGACGCTCACGGAAAAGCTCTTATCTAAACAGAGGTGGCCAGGACGCTGGATCACCTCCACCATTGTCCACGGAGCTGACCCAAAGCCTTCAATCTCTGAAAACTCTTCTCTACTCCTCCCTCTCCATTCAGACAAGAAGTAATTTTCAGTATGGCCTCCAAGGCGTCACAAGGTCTCTTACTGCACAAGAAACTCACTCCTCCAGCATCCCTTCAGCCTGACCCTGTGACCACCCCAAAGGCCGAGGCCCTTTTCCTGGAGCAAAAGGAGCAGGAACCATTCTGTCTAAACATTCCTTCCAACTCTGCTTGCATCCTCTCTCATTTGTTTTAAGAAAATGTGAGAGGAGGGGAAAAGATAGTGTTTGCAGATTCTATTAATCTGATGGTTCAGACACGCTATCACTAATGTTTTGACACGACACCCACAGTAGCAGAAGAAAGTTTACATCAGGCCCATCTACAGGATGGCGCACCACAGTGGGGAACCAGCCCTGGTCATGCCCTCTGGCAAGGTTCCAGGTGGTCTTTGTTTTCTTTTCTATTTTTTTAAAAGACATTTTACAGCCTTGACTTCTTCTTTATTACTGCTCTACCTCTTTGTTTCCTAACTTGAAATGATTCCATATTCTTTACAAACAGATTCTAATCACAGTTAGCACGTGCAGTCAAATCCCATTAAACAGATAAGCAGAGTCCACACAAGAAGTCTTCGTATTTCATCATCCAAAAAAGAAAAAGGAGTGAGAGGGAGATTATTCTCTGTCTTGCAATGTGGTAGAACTTTCTAGAGTATCTATCCCAATCAAATGTGCTTTAATTATAAATTAATATATGCATACATTCCTAGGCAATGGCTCAGGCTCAAATAGACAGCCACTGGGTGTTGGGGTACTCAGCTCGTCACTGCACAGCCCCCCTGCCCCAGAGGCCCTCTTTAAAATTGGCGGCCTGCTATAAAGGTGTTGAAGTTTGTAATAAAACAGGCCAGCTTCATCCCAGAACAGGTCCAGGAATCACACAGACCAAAGTAAGTTAGCAGGGAAAGAAAAGGATTGTGATAAAAGTTGGATTTTTATTTTGTGGCAATATTTTTAAAAATGATAAAATTTATCAGCCAGTAGAAAGCCCAGGGTTCCCATAATTTTAACATCAAAACATTTTTATGACCAAAACTAACCAGAATTTATGTCAAAAAAGTAATTATAAGGGGCTGGCCCAGTGGCATAGTGGTTAAGTTCACACACTCTGCTTTGGCAGCTTGGGGTTCATGGGTTCAGATCCCAGGCAGGGACCTAAACACTGCTTGTCAAGCCAGGGCTGTGGTGGCATCCCACACACAAAATAGAGGAAGATTGGTACAGATGTTAGCTCAGGGCCAATCTTCCTCACCAAAATAATAATAATAATAATAATAATTATACAGTATTCCTCTGCCTCTTCCTCTTTACCAAAGGAACACGTGCTTCTTCTCTCTCTTAAAAGCTAATGTTTCATTTCTCTTGGTGTCTGACTTTGTAGCAGTTTTATTCCAAGGACTCCCAGAGTTTTCCTCTCTTAACGTGTCTCTGAGCCAGGTGTACCCTGTGAAGCATAGTGGTAGAAGTTTGGGGAGGTTCCTTGGGAACAGAATTCATCCTATGTGATGGATTGAGCTTTGGTGTGGTAGAAACATTTTGGAATATCTGGATTCTAATCCCAGGTCTGCTACTTTCTGTGATCTGCGCAAGGCATTTGATTTTCCTGGGTCTCAGTTTCCTTATTGAAAAGGGGAATCAGAACACTTGTTTCATTGGGTGACTGTGAGAATTAGTTGAGCTTAAAAGTGTATGACTCCTGGCCCGGCCTGGCACCTTAGCAGCAACTCAGTAACAACTCCTTTCCCTTCAGTCAGCCAAGAGTCAGAATTTAGTAGAACAGAGCTTTTGAAAGAAAGATCAGCTTAATATCATTTATTTTAAGGTGACAGGGTGTCCTAAAAATGATTCATCTTAAGACTCAGGCTGTAGAGTAGACTTTCTAGAATTGGGGTGGTTATTAAACTTGCTGGAAATAATTTATGAAATGAAAATTTTATGCTAGATTACTACAGGAGTCTTGGGTACCATAATAGGCACCAAACAGATGGGCAGTTTCTAGAAAGGCTAAATGAAGGGTTGAACCATCTCACCCAGTTCTTCAGAGCCTACTGTTTTCTCACACGAAAAAGCCATTTCAAAGAAAACAGACTAACCATCAGTGCCTAAAGCTCACCCAGCTGGATTCTCCCTACTAATTCCACCAGATGCAAAAATCCATCCTCTAAGGAAAAGAAATGGCCAGTTTGCATTTTAGATAGGGGGAGCGGAAAGGCAGGAGGAATTAAGAAAGTCAGAAAATCAGAGTTGTTCAAAGCCAGCACTTAAGAAAAAGCAAAGGTGAACACAAAAGGGTGCCTTTGGCTGCACACCATGCATTGTATTTCCTATGCTGAATTTGCCAAGGTGAATGGGAACTGGGTTCAGAAACTGTGGATGATAAAGTGAGTTCTAATATAAACCATAATTGCAGACCAGGCACACACTGAGCACTCAATACACTTTGGTTATGTACGATGAGAGTTGTTTGCCAAATTCTGGAGAGAAGCTGTTATGTAAAAAGGGCTAAAAAAGACATTAAATCCCCAACGCAGTGATGGTATTTGTGTAGTGAATACTTGAGAAGCCTTTTCTTACTAAGCATAATAATTTTGTGTTTTATGATGGTAGTACATAGATATTATGTTACGTATGGTATGAGGGTTGAATGCATAGATTCTGTAATGAGCCAGAACTGAGTACAAATTCTGCCTCTGCTACTCACTAGCTGTTTGGCCTTGGGTAATTTACTTAACCCATCTAATCCCCAATTTCATTATCCATTAAATGGGGGATAATAGTACCTACTTTGTAGGATGTTGTACAGATTAATGAGATAGTATAAATGAATCACTTAGCACGGTGCCTAGTGCATAGAATATAGAATCTTTATTATAGCAGAATACAATATTGCATAGTGTGTATTATAATTATATAGCCTTTGTCTAGTTAGCTTGCCTGTTGGGACCAGCAGTCAATATTGTCAAGATGATAGGTTTGACTCCAGTGTTGGCTTTGCCTTTTTCTGTGTCCCAGACGGCCTTCATCTGTCTTTGGTCACAGAGGAGCTAAATATTTATGAGTGTGAAGGGAACAGGGCAAATCCATCACCACTACAGGAAAATCTACCCAAAGCATGTAGGTCAGTAATGGCATCTCCATCTATGGAGGGTGGTGTTCTCCCATTATGTGAGAGAAGAAACCTGGTAACTTAGACCAGATGGGAGAGTCTCACAGATGGTTCCTACTTGGAATTAAACAGACTGATGTGTCACATGTAGGGTCTCAGCTCCATGTGTTGGAGGCATAACTGGCTGATTTCTTTTAATTTATTTATATCAATCTCTAGTCCAAAACTAATTTGTTTCAACTCCAGGGCAATAGACAGCGATGACATGGAGTACACTCTTACCCCGGAAATTTTTTTTTCCTCTCAATGGTTATAAATACCTCCATGCTATTGTACTTGGCATGTTGTATGCAAATAGAGGTAGGAGTCCTAAAGCTCATTAGGAAAGGGACAGAGGCTTGGAGCATAGAGAGGACAGCATGGAGCTGAAGCTGATAACAGTGGCCTTGTCCAGAATAGTGCATGGGAGCTTTCTTATCTGCCTTTGGCAGGAGGTGCTGTGGACTTCCTGTGCGAAATCAGGAGTGAACGCTGCTTTCCTCTTGTTGTTCAGCTTCCTCCCCCCTCAAGACGGTTCCCAGCACAGTGATTATCTCTGCATCTTCAAACATGGCACAATCTACTTCCTTAAGAGCTTGATGTATTCTTAAGGCTTAGGCAAATTCCCCTCCCCCTAAATCTCTTTTCAAGTGCTGTTATATAGTCAGGCTCCTAAATGACATTCTATTTTTACGGTTCCAATTACAAAGAAGGAAAAATAACAGTCCCCAAATTAGAAAAGAGCCACAGTATCTGTCCTTTTCATTTGGAGGGCCTTGCAGTAAGTCTAGCCTATAGTTTCCATACTAGGGCTTGTGCCATCAGTAAGCGCCCTTAGAGTAAAGGGGGTGGGGGTTAGAGGTTGCCAGCCCCATGTGAACTCGGATGGCAGACTGCATTTCCCTTGGGAAATGCCTAGACTTGTTTTACTCTAACGTATTTCTTTGCATTTCCTGAAGACCAAGCATATGAAATTAAGATCTTTGTCTAAGACCTCCCTTATCTTTTTCACTTCTCTGGGGAAAAAAAGAATGAAATTAAAGGTTTCTCTTCCAGATACAAGAGAACTTCAGCTGTTTGATGTCACAATACCAAGTATACGTGCACATGTCTAATATAGGTGTACACGTGTACATGGTGTAAACATATGGAATAAATCCCCACATACATGTGAGGTATATATATATTATATATAGTCATATATTTCTGAGTGTGTATGGAAGATGTATGGTCAAATAGTAGTTCAAGGTATAGATGTTATAGTCTAGAAAATGGAGAATACTAATAATGAAAAATAGGGCAAAGTGACTTTTATATGATTTTCACACTTCATCAATAAAATATTTTACATAAAGGAGAAAGTGATTTTTCTTTGGTTCGATTTCCTCTACTAATCAATAAGAGTTAAAATGTTCACTTATTTTACCTGATGATTACAGGAATAGCTAGGAGAAATAGCAGAAATTCCTAAGGAATGATCAGTCCTTATTAGTTCTTTTTTATTTTAAATTTTATAACCTAACTATAAACACCAACACTTTAATCTGATATATGGACCAGGTACTAACACCACCATGGAATTACTACTAATTCTCTTAGGTGTAATAATGGCATTGCTGTTATATTAGAAAATGTGTGTGTTTTTTAAGAGAGACACACTGAAATACGTAGGGGTAAAATGACGTGATGTCCAGGATTTGCTTTAAAAAACATCACAAAAGGAAAAAATAAGAAGAAATAAGGGATGGATGAAATAAATGTAGCAAAATCTTGACAGTTGTTAAATCTGGGTAATGAGTACACGGGGATTTATCACACTATGTCTCTGCTTATCAGTGTGTTTAAAAATGATACTTAAAACAAATGAAAACTCTTACTAGAAACAACATGTCAGTACCTCATGCTTGTGTGTATGTTTACAAATGTTTAAGGAGTGCCAATTACATAATAGGCCCTTGCTTAACCGTGAGGACAGAATGAATAAGTCGATGGGCCCTGTCCCCCTGTAGCTGCCAGCCCAGTGAGGCCTCAGAAGCTTTACATGGAAACTCAGAAGGTGGTGAGTGCTCCGGGGGAGGACGTTATGGGGCAGTGCGCCCACGGAGGGGAGCCTGACCCAGCAGACGTTATAGTTTACGTCTAGAGACCTTTCTCAGCTCAAGGACCAGAGAGGAATGATCACAGAACTTTCTTCTGATCATCACAATCCTTTCCACCTTACCTTTTTCCTCACTTCTTTTATCCTCTCATTTTCATCTCACATAAGTCACTGCTGCCCTTGGCTACTTAAGTTAAGATCAACCTCTCATTCTTTGTGGAAACTGGGCTTTAAAGTTCCTCCCAGGTTGAAAATCTCCAGAATTTGACCAAGACATGTACAAATTAGAGCCCAGCAAGTTTTCTGCTCACCACAAATTCTAGTCCGGAAGGTAAGAATACAAAATGATTCCATGAAATGCTCCCAGAGCAAGCAATCATAAAAATAACCACTTTCCTGCACTTAAGGACTCACTCTTCGGGCTGGGAGGTAGGAGGAAAGCTGCATCTACAAGGGGGATATAGAAATAAACATCATCAGCACTTAAGGTAATCACGAAGCAGAAGAGACGGCCAAGGGTGGCTGCAGGCACTCAAGCCCGGCTCCCATGGGCATCCATCTCTCCTCACCTTCCCAGGCTGGGAGAGAAATGCGAACCTTGGAGCCCACAGATATCTTTTTGAGGTACCTAAAATATCTCTTTGTATATTTGCATTGTGTACCAAATATAGCCATATTTAAATCTCAAAAGGCTGCTTTAAAGGAATCAGTATTCATTTTGTCACAAATAGTAGAAAGCAAATCACCTGCATTGTAATACATGTGGTATAGTGCTCGGCTCTGGGCAGGTCACTACCTATTGGGGCAGGGCGCGAAAATATAAATTACAGTACAAATTAAGGTGCACTTGCTATAGGCTTATGGAGTGGTTCAGACCATCAGAGCTGTGAGGTTCACAGTGATCAGATAAGCCACTTAGAGAAGATCAGGTCGCAGGGTGGTGAGGGGGTGTCTAGTCAGTGGTGACTGTGTGAGTGAAGGTGAAGGGATCAGGGTGCACATGGCATACACTCTGTGATACGCTCAGAAGAATTCCTTACTTTTCTCTGGCGTCTTTAATTTACATAACTTCTCCAAGTAAAACTTTAAGTCATTTAATGCTTGTACAATCCTGTGAGATTAACAAGGCAGGTATATTTTATTCTGGTTTTTCAGAAAAGAAAACTTTTCATACAGCTAGATGAAGTCAGGGTGAGACTAGGACTCAGGTCCTCTGGCTCCTGTTTCAGTACTCTTTAAACTAACTAAACCAAAGCACGGGTTGACTAGGACAAAAGGTTTCTGTAGGGGTAAGGTTGGAAAAGCAGGAAGGGAATGGACTGTGGATAGCCTTGATGTCAGACAAGGAAGCCTGGCTTTCTTCACTGCAGTTGAAGCTTTTGGAGCAAAAAGGATTCCATTAAAAATACAACATTCAGGGGCTGGCCTGGCAGCAGCTTTGTAAGGTGTTGGAGCGGGAAGCCAGCTGGCGGCCAGGTCAGTTAGATACCACTGCACTGCCCAGGTCACAGTGGTCTCAAGTGTCCTTTTTGTTGTTTGGGTTTTTTATTCATATAGAATCTAGGAAACATAAAACATAATAAATGATCAATAAATATTTACACCAATGATTTGAGTACCAAACCATATGAAAACAGAAGCCTACTTATAGAGAACATGCTAACTTCCAAATGTAGGTCAAAAACTCTCTTTAAAATGATATTCTACTAGCTAGTTAAAAATAATAAGAGAGACTTCGTGGACTTTTAGAAACAAAAAAGATCTTAAAAGATAAACAACTTCAGCACCCTTATTTTATAATTAAACACTTGAGGCTTGAGAAGTTAAAGAGCTTGCCACAATACCCCAAAACTTGAAAAGAAATACACTGAATTTAGTAACTGCTCCATGATGTGTGTTTCCATACACACTTAATTAACCCTGGAAAAAATTAGCTGTATAATGGAACATTCTGATCAAAAGTCAGCCTTTTATAGATGTGAAATGCTAGTATTTCCTTGAGGTTTCTATTCATTAACATAACTTTATATTTTTTTCTGTGTTTGCATGTTTCCTCCACTAGGAACTAATTAAAATCTAGGTATCAAATTTTCTTATTTATGCATTTTTATTTAATATTTAACATTTAGAACAGGAAGAACATATGGAGATACACTGGTGTGTTTTTTTCAGATCAAGCAAAATACATTTGCTATTTTTAAGTTTTGAGGATGGATGTTGGGAAAAAAAATCTAAGGGAAAGAAGAAAATGTGTGACTTTGTTATCTGAGGTCTTATCCAATGACTTTGATTTCACCTGTCACCATGGGCTGTACCATGCTGCAAAGCAACATAGTGATGACTTACTTTTTTTTAAAATAGGTATGACTTTTGCTCCAAAAATGAAGAGTCCTTTATCCTGGATCCTGACAGCAACATAGGAAACAGAATTGAGAGCATCACTCAGCGCACAGCAATAATAGAAGGAAAGAATAAGGTATTGTTTATAAAAATAAGCACTGGGATATTTATTCTAAAAACACACACTCAGCTCTCATTCTGGGTTTATTAGAACCAGAAGTAATTCAAATGCTCAAACAGAAATTTAGAGAAAAGAAAGACAATATCTGAGATACGTCTTCATGGAGAGATGCACTGAGAGTACTCAAACTGCTATATTCTCCAACTGACTACCAGTTCCAAAGTAATGAGTACTTGGTCCTAAAGGAAGAGGTGGAGCTGCCTCTTGAACATCAAAATGGTCCACATCAGTGGTTCTCAACCCTGGCTGCACGTTAGAACACTCTACCAATTATTATCACATTTGAATCTCTAGGGCAGAGCCCAGGGTTCATAAAAGGTCCCTGGGAGATTCTAGCATGTAACTAGGACTGAGAATCATTGACATACATATGAGTGGGATGTCAATAAGCAAAAGCTAGTATAAGACTTCAGCTTAAAACTGAATATTTCCATTTCACAAAAGATCTTATTTTTCCCTCTGTCCCTCTGTCTTTGCAAGAGCAAAGCCTAAGTTGGGGTATACAGACACAAACAGTATATCAAGATTCCCTGACCTAAGAAAGACAAATCAAAACCAGAATGAGATATCACCTCACTCCTGTTAGAATGAATATTATCAAAAAGATAAGACTTGTGTCTTGGCAAGGATGTGGAGAAAAGGGAACTGTTGTCCGCTGTCAGTGGGAATGCAAATTGGTGTGCCACTATGGAAAACAGTATGGAAGTTCCTCAAAAAGTAACAAGTAGAATGATGGATGAATGGATAAAGAATGTGGTACATATACACACAATGGAATATTATTCAGCCATAAAAAAGAATGAAACCTGCCATTTGTGACAACATTGATGGACCTTGAGGGCATTATGCTAAGTGAAATAAGTCAGAGAAAGACAAATATCATATGATCTCACTTACATGTGGAATCCAAAACAAGCAAACAAATAAAAACCAAGCTCATAGACAACAGAGAACAGACTGGTGGTTGCCAGAGGTGGGAAGATAGGGGATGGGTGAAGGCAGTCAAAAGGTACAAACTTTCAGTTAGAAAATAAATAAGTCATGGGGATGTAATGCACAGCATCGTGACTATAGTTAGCAATACTGTACTGAATATTTGAAAGTTGCTAAGAGAAGAGATCTTAAGATCACACAAGAAAAAACATTTTCACAAGAAAAAACATTTTTTTAACTATGTATGGTGATGATTTTGCAACATATACAAATATTTAACTATTATGTTGTACACATGAAACTAATATAATCTTATATGTCAATTATATCTCAATTAAAAAAGAGAGAGAGAGAGTCTTTTAACCAAAAGGAATATTCCCTGCCCTAATCAAGGTCTGGCAGGCATCTTTTCTGCCATTCTTGCACCATTCATTCTCTATTCCCCTAACCGCCACTGAACCTCAGCAATAGCTGGCATCTTGTGATCCAGGTAAATCCCAGTGGATCTCAGACCTGGTGGCTTTTTTTTCTGTCGAATTAGTGAAAAATACACTTTAAAAATCTGGTATTATCAGGCACAGAAGTAGTGATGCTTTAAAAAGGAAAAAAATATCAAATAACCCCTTGCTGAAATGTCTATTTATACATGCATATCTTGATTTGGAGTAGTCTGTTTATATGGATGCCATCTGCTTGAGTGTGGTTATGTTTGTGTTATCTATTTATTCAGCTGTACTCTTTCCACTTGAAGGTGACAAAGTAGATGGCATCACTCCCTATGTAGGGGTGGGGGAAGGGTAAAAGGGGTAAAGGGAGGGGCACATTTTTATGGTGACAGATGGCAACTAGACTTTTGGTGGTGAACATGATGTAGTCTATACACAAGCTGAAATATAATGATGTACATCTGAAATTTATATAATGTTATAAACCAATGTTACCTCAATAAAAAAAATAATAGCAACAAATAATGTCTGAATTCATTATATAAAACTTTTTGACATACGCTAATGTCAACATCATTCTTTGTCAGGCTAGAGTGGTTATCTCTATTTTAAAGATAAGAAAAACTGGGGTAATAAGATGATTAGCTCAAAACCACACAGCTTAAAAGTGGCAAATGAGAAACTGAAACCAAAGTCTTCCTATTCCAAAACCCAGTGACCTGCCAACTAACCCAAGGCAGAAATTAGTTACAGTGGCAATGGCTCGCATGGTAACATCAACAAGCACTTGTCACGGACTGAGGAGAAGTGTTCTAACCACAGCACTAGCTGTGGGTGGTTTATAAGTCTGTTTCTCTAATACAAATGAACAGTAGTTAAAACATTCCATGATGTGTAGCTCTCGATGAGAAAGCAGTTTAAACGAAATACTTAGAAAAGAGGAAATTCTATAACCTTGAAAGTGTAATTTGGGTCACACTCTATTTTTTAAAAAGGAAATTGCCTCAGAGTAGAAAGCAAGCTAGTTGTCACAAAGTACTAGAAAATCTCAAGATGCCATTGATTGTGTCAATTCACCTTTGCCTTTTCCTGACCATAGCAAGTGGATACACTGATAACTGCTAGATATTAAAACAAGAATTTATGAGCCTAATTTCAGTGGTATCCTCCAGTCTTATTTTAGTATTCTAGCCACAAAAATATACAATAGAAAAAACAAAAGGAAAATGGAAAAGCTAGGTGAGGTTGCTGATGCGCCTGAACCAGGAAGTAGCAACCTGACTCCACATTAGAAGCCCTGTGAAAACAGTGGGAGAGCAGTGACGAAACCTGGGTGAGATAAAGGAACTTGCCTGATTTTTTCCATGTGGCCTTGAAAATTTATTGTCTTGCAGTTCTGTAGTTCTGCAGAGCTTTTAAGTATAGACCTCCAGACACAGTTGGCAGTTGTGCCGTCCAACCTGCGGTCAGGAGCGAGGGGGTGAAGCTCCGCCACTTTCTATGGGGCGTAACCATATGCAAATCAGTCTACCTCTCTGAACTTGATTTCTTGCCTCCAAAAAATGGAGATAATAATATTTGCCCTACTTGGTTTGCCTGTTGTTATAAAGACGATTGTCATATATAACCTAACGCAATTCCCCAAATTGATTGTGATCATATACAATGAAGACTATTTGTTAAACAATTTGTTTGCATTAAAAAATTTTTACTACTTTTCCTAAACAAAGTTGACATCTATATAGCATATTCGATTAGCAGCTGTAATGTAACACATTAGACTTATTATTAATTTCATGTTAATAATTGACATGAATTAATTACATGTTCTAAATTTAGAAGAATTTACTACTTTTAGCTTCTATTGATATATCTTTTTATATATGTGAAAAAAATTATCTTTCATATGATGATGACAAATAGAAGTTTTGCTATTTCAGAATTATTTACACTGGTCTTTCCTTTACAATTAAAACTGCTTTTATTTTCTGTACATTTTTAAAAAGTAAAGTCCCAACTTAGATAATAATGATCCTTGACCTGCAGTCATTCAGTTAGCATGCCCAACAATACTACCCACGGATCAGCAGAATGGAGGGCCTCCTGGAGCACTTGCTGGATTTCAGAGACTTGCTTTTTTTTTCTGTTTGTTTTGGTTTGTTTTTTGTTTAACTCAAGGAAGGGTGCAGAGGAATATAAAATTCAGTTTCCTTATTGCAAGTTTTGGCCTAGATTTGTGAAAAGTGAGTCATCAACTGGAGTTGCTAATAGCAAATGTGGAGTCTTAGTATTGTTTAAATGGGGCTGCCAGACTATTAGGTTTGTAGATACGGAATAGGAAGTAGAAGGAACCCTGTGTTGGAAAAAACACACAGGAAATACGTATTACAACATTAATTCTGCAAGGCTGGAGAATTGTGGCAATTTTAATGTTGTAGGAACATTTCCCTTGAAATTGTTTTGAGGTTACATTGAGAAATGTGTATATTGTATGAGGCAAATCCATGAAAGAAACATTAATATCACAAAATTACAGAATGTGTTTCATTGCCCACACACTTCCCAATTTTTTCTCTCACAATCTATTTTCCCATCACTTGGCTCAAATGTGCCACCCAAGCCTAATTTTATATTCTTCTATGACCTTTACATATCTACTTTTATTTCTCTCTGAAACACTTAAAAGGAAACTATATTAGAAATATCCCAAGATTAAAATGACTGTTCTATATATAGATTTTTTAAAAACTAGTGCTGGAAATTAGGCTGAATTACACATCATCCCATCTATTCTATTCCATGAGGTTCAAACCACATTGTAGTACTGAATTACAAATACTTAGTGAAAGGGAAGGAAGGAAGGAGCATGAATAACTTCCAAACTTACTGTATCTGATGACAGTTTTCATCAGTGTTCCTGGGTCATACAAAAGAATCCAGAGACTGGGCTTTAAGGGTCTATTTCTAGTATCTAAATCCTGAGGTCCTGGCAGGGCAAGCAGAGGCACCCCCAAAATGTGAGTTCAGAGGTTAAAAAAAAATTGTGGCAAATGAAAACTAATTATATAACTAGTATAAGCAGATATCCTTGAGAATTTCTTTTGGGGTACCTTATAAAACAAATGATTATAATTTCAAACACGTTACAACTCAAATTATTGATACTCTCCCTATTAAAGTATTAAGTTGATATTTGGTGTTCCAACTGTTATGCTATTTTCATTTTTTTCCCCTTTGAAATAGTAGTATCTGGTTATGAGCACTCCGGAATGGATTTGTCCCTTTAACTTAGAAGACTCCCACGTTGAGACTTACTGTCCTGTGAGAAGTTGTCTTCTGTCCAAACTATACTCACCTACAACTCACACTTGAGCTCCTTTTTTCCTGAATTGAAGTTTATACTTCAGTTGTCAAATATCTTTTGTTTGTCATGGAAATATGTTTTAATTTATAATTTAAAAATATATTCTCTGGAAAAAGAGAAGCACTCTAGAACTCAGATAATTTTTAATAACGTTGATCATAGGATATGTTTCATCTTATTTTTAAAATTTTTTCTTTAATCACAACTTTTTCATTCATCAATCATATTTTCAAACCATATAACACTGTATCAGGTGAAAAGAAGCTTGCAGCTTTGGAAAACACTAAAAAAGAAACTAGTATTTCTGTTCATAGCAGCATTTGGCTTATGCGACCTCTGCTGATTAAAGGAGATAATCTCAAGGAAAAACCCCAATTCAAAGGGTAGACAGAACTCTACCAATAGATCTGTGTCAATAAATTTAAAGAGTTTTAAGAAAGAAGCAGTTGCCTGTAGAGATTAAGAGCAGAGGCACTGGAGTGAGACAAACCTGGGCACAAGTTCTGTCCAAGTCTGTCTGTGATACTGTGTGTCTTTGAGGGAGTCATTTAACCTCTGTAACCTCAGTTGCCTCTTCTGTAGAACAGGGTAATACACCCACTTCATAGGGCTATAGGGAGGATTAAATGAGATAAGGCCTTGCACACTGGCACGGAGCAAGGGCTACATAAATGTGCCGAGAAACAAAGGAACAATGTAAACTCCCATCAATGTCATTTTCTAGTTCAATTTTAATTGAAGCTTTGGAGAAGTGAGTTCTGGGGCAGGCTTGACTATGAGTAAGGTGTCAGCTTTGGAAGGGGTCATTCAGGCAAAATAGGAGAGGCTCAAATGCATTCGTATCTCCATGGTTCATCATGTGACCTGGATTCATTTCTCTCATAGGTAACCTCAATTTTATTCTCTGATTATATGAAAATTCTGAGTGATTTGACTGTTGGAGTCGTGTAAAATGGCTACGGCCATTCTCAGATTACCTGCACAGGTCTTAAATATGGCAAATGTGTACATCTGAATTGACTTTCCCTTGCCATGAAACCCAGTTTTTGTTCTCAGTTGCTTTGAGTTCAGTGAAATCAAAATAATTGTAATAGAAACCCAAACACAACTTCCAGATTTAGGTAATTGCTGTCCATAATTTCAGACATTCTCAAGCCAAACAGAAATGGGTTTTTCACTTATTTATTGCACAACAATAACTCCAAGAATCTAAATAGGATCCTGCTGAGGCCCATAAGGGTAAACATTTGAGAGCTAACTTTATAAGACAAGCAGTGCTTGAGCTGAGGGGCAAGTGGTGAGAGAGGGGCTGTGAAGCCTCTGTGTGCATCCCCTGCATCTGAACCTGCTGTGCGCCGCTGCAACGCATGGAGCCCGAGTTTCCCAAGACAAAATAAAGGAGTTCAGAGTCTTACTTGATGATCTCTATTGTCCTTCCAGCTGCCACCAACTAACACTTCCTTCCACACTGCCATCTCCAAACTTCTCTTCTCACTACCTCCATTTTCTTCCATGACTGTTAAGTGGTGGTCACAGTAATTAAAAGGAAACAGTTATCTAGAATTTTTTTATTTCCCACCTCTTAGAAAGATTAATAATCAAAATAGGGAAAGGGACACCTGAGCTCTCTTTCATAGTCTTCTCCACTGGTTATTTGCCAGCAAGTTCATGTGAATGTTTCTCTGCAAAAGAGAGAATAGTATATATTTGATCTTCAAGTAGGGAAATTCTTCTCTATCACTTTAAAGGAATCCTTCAAGGTTAAGAATAGAGATTGTGTTATATTCATATCTTTCTTCCTTACAACATCTGGGCAATGCCTTGATAAACACTGAATAAATGTCTGTTGAATTGAATAAAAATTGCTATATACTGCAGACGCTTTCATTTCCAATAGTTTTAATAAGACACAGAGGATATATGGGTAGATGTAATTAAACGGATTCAACAAACAGAAAAGGAAACATCATATAATAGTCACTATACCATAGTGAAAATTACAGAGAATTTGGAGCAATGAACTTGCTGGCTAAAAAAGCTAGGAGTATATTTTTTAGTCTTCCTGATCTGTAGATTAAAGACAGAAATACCTTAATTTATTGAATGAAATATGAGAACCAGGTAAAGGGGCTAGCACACTACTTAGAAACTCAGAAAAATGTTAGGACCCTTTGTAGAATTTATGTTCACCATCTTAGAAAGTGCACTGTCACATTTCAGCCTATATATTACTTTAGCGTGTAAGTCATGTGGTCTAATTCTGCCTCAGCTAGGACACCCCGTTAGTCTGGAAGCATCAGCAGAGCCTCTACAATTTCAAAGCCTGTGACCAGTTATTTGTGTCCTAGGAGATAGGCTGCAACAATTTACAAGTAACTGGATGAAATTTTTTTTTTAATTTTAAATATGAAAACTTACTAGCATTCTCATTTTTTTCATATATAGTATGCATGACTTTTTTTTCAAGGTTGGATTAAATTTTAAAACTCTCAATAGTTTGTTTCATATTACTAATTTTTATGTTTAAAAGAAGACAGCAATGCAAGTCTTTAAGCTGTATACATTTGTGTTTCATTCCTTTTTGAGACATCACAGTTTGGAAAGTGCTTTCAAGGTCACACAAATTTACCTACTGGTGTTTCTTTTGGGGCAAATTTGTCAAATAGCACTAAAATCTAGGAAACAATATCATTGTATTAATTCATAACTTATATCTTCATTTTCTAGATTAGGAATTGACAAACTGAGAAATGAAGTAGTTTACAAACACACACGACATTCTTAGTGAGCTTTCCAGCCTCTAGTCTCCTTCAGCACCATCAGGGCTACAATGCCATATTCTTTGAGCACATAAAAGAAATAGTTCAGCCAACCTTTCTCTTCCGTTCTTGCTCACTTAACATGCCCATTACAGAATCAAAGAGCAAAGAAGGCTTCTGTTACCAAATGGGCTCCATGATCTTAGGTCATCCAAACAGAAGGGTGGCTTTGGCCTCACCTGTTCCTCTCATTGACGTGAAACTGACCACCTCATGGAGTAGAACGTGCAGTCCCGCATTCGTATTCAGGTCTGTAATTGTTACGCCAGCAGCACGAGATAAATAAGCCTGAAACCCTCATACGAGTCGGATGTCATAGCCCCCGGTCTCCTGAGGACCTGCTTTCCTGTTATTTTTCCATTCTTGCTGCGGCTCGGCAAGGGGAGAGCCTTCTGGTAACCACCACTCATGCAACACTATGTTGAATGAACGGAATAGATGAATCATTTCAACCCTCAGAAGTATCTTAGGGATATTCAAATAATTTTTTGTCCTATTTCTAGCTAAAGTGTCCTTTTCTTTTGCAGACGGCTAGCACCCTGGTTGTGGCTGACTCTAGGATTTCTGGAATCTACAGTTGCATGGCTTCCAATAAAGTAGGGACTGTGGAAAGAAACATGAACTTTTATGTCACAGGTAAGCCACACATCCTAAACTCACAAAGACAGCTCAGTGACCTCAGTCTCTTTTCAAATCTTGTATGCTTTTAGCGCACTTATAGCTTAAGTGATTTTTATTTAAAAACAAACAAAACAAAAACATTCCATAGAATTGTTAAACTTTAAGTGCCTTCACCTTTCTCTTAGGAGTAGTATTCTACAACATCATTGGTTCTCCTAAAGAGCTATTTCCCGGAATTCTCTTTTAGAGCTATTTGTGTATGTCTCCTTCCCAGGCTGGACTGTGAATCTGGGATCTTGTCATGTTCATTTTTGAACTCCCTTCAGTATCTTGCACAGGGTCTGGCACATAGCAGTTGTTCAATAATAATCAAAGAAACCAATTATAATACATGTGATGACATTTTGTTTTTAAACTAAGAAGCTAATTGTTTCATAACTTGAGTTTTTGAGAATGAGGCTCTCCTATAGAAATCTGAAACTGAGCTTTGCTGACAATAATTAATATGCCATATTTTTGGTAGCATTTAAGCATTTTTAGCCTTAAATATGATGGCCTCCGCAGATCTTAAAACTTCCAAGGCACACAAGTGGCACTCCCTATGTCCCTCCATGGGTACAGGAAGGAAGTAAGTAGCTCAAAGTATAAAAACAATTGCCTGGCTCCATACACCCCCCCCCCCCCCCCAATTTTCTGAGGAAGCCTGGGCAGTTTTCCAGCTCTCTGGAAACACTGCACTGCATGGGGCAGGCCGCAGCAGTTGCCTAGAGTTCTCCAGAAGGAAATAGGTAGGTCTGATTTCATGAGATGTATGGGTCGTCACATCACAGGGAGCCTTCCGGCAAGTGAACCAACCCTCAGAGAAGCTGTGCAAGGGGGGATATCCTTGAGTAGGTTCCCACAGAATGTCAGAGCTGGAAGAGATGTTAGAGGCTATTCAACATTGCAGCCCCCGATTTTCCAGATGAGGAAATGGCATTTAGAGAGTAAAGAGGAACACAGAAGAGCCGCTCTAGACCAAGTCAGTCCCTGTCCTCTCACATTCGAAACATGGAAGGGAAATCATTTTTGCATCCATTCTAAGTAGGAAAAGTCCTTTATTTAGAATATTGAGATACAATTTCACACATATCAGTTCTCTAATCAATCTCAGAAGATTTGGAGTAATTAAGAACAAAGGTTTGTATTGTACTTTATAGTTGGTTGGAAACAAGTTACCATGCAAATCCACAGACACTGTATAAATGATTTAGAGTACAAAAGATTGAGCAATTCCTGTTCAGTTCTGAACATCACTCAAGTTTGTCCAAGTTTAATGAGCACTAACTATGAAACAGTACAGTTCAACTCTGTGCTGAGCACTTGAAGGGATATCAGTGGACTCTTGTCTTTCTAAGAAGACAGTTTTAACAGCAAGCAAACAAAGAAAAAGTGTTAAGTTATATATATCCTCGTATCAAAAGGTATGTGCAGAAGTAAAGTGACAGACAAATTCACCATTAACCCAATGCTGTCCAATAGAAATACAATGTAAGCCACATATGTAAGTTAAAATTTTTTGTAACCTCATTTTTAAAAAGTAAAAAGAAAAAAGTGAAATTAATTTTATTTAACCCAATTTATCTGAAATGTTATCATTTCAACATGTAATCCATATTGTTAAAAATATTACACTGCTTCAGTTTTTAAAATTTAAATTAACTGAAGTAAAATAAAATTAATTGAATAAAATTCAGTTCTTCACTAGCCACGTTTTAAATGCTCAATAGTCACATATGGCTAGTGGGTACTGTATTGGACAGTGTAGCTCTGAGCCTGACAGAACATAGCAGGATTTGAGGTGATCCTGGACTTGAGCTGGTCCTGAGGGAGGGTAGAATTTGAATAGAATTTGAAAGAAGAGGACAGTCTTGCCCTGACATTTTCAGAGCCAAGGCAAAAGTACCAGTGGAGGCTCACAAACTATACACCTAACCACTCATAAGTTCTAAATTAAGCGAACAAGCTATTAAATATGTTTTAGCCTCCTGTGAACAAATATACCTTCATGAAAGGTCAAGTACAAATTTAGAATTCTGGGACTACTCAGAGTTCTACAGCAGAATGTAGCAGTGCCTGGAGGTGCAGAAGGAACTGACCCCTGGCTCACCCATCTTCTCTTTGCACTTCTGGCTCTGTCCCACACAGGAAGGGGCCACACACTCAGTGTATGGTCTCCCCAGTCCACACTTCCAAACTCTGTCCACACTCCTCACAGTCTCCCCTGGGACAGGGACAGAGCATATAGCCAGAACAGAGCCATCTAAAGGCACAGGACAAGGACCCCTTTTGCCTGGGTTGGAAGGCAGGACTGGAAGAGGATGTACTAAGAGTAGAGGGGAACTTCATGCTCATTTCTTATTGTTCAGGGTCTCCAAGAAAGGTTAATTGATGCCCAGCATTAATTGCAGCATCAGCATCCAGCCTATCTATCTCACCACGTTCTTCATTGCTGCATCATATACCTATGCATGGTAATGTTGCTGAAAGGGCTCCAGCTGATAAAGCTGATCACCTGTTAAATTCAGACAGAAATTCCCTCCCATCTCCCACATTATACAATTTATAACCATGGAATGCTTGAAACCTTTTCTAGATCCCAAGCCTTGTCCAAAGAAAGAGGTGATGAGATTTCAATTTGAACATACCTACTTGAAGCTCACAACATTTTTCCTCTAGAAATTCAAGAGCTTTAATCTCACAACTGAGCACAAATTCAGCCAATCAAGACCTCATTGCCTGGAATATAATTTCTCTTAATGCTTTTCTACCAGTCCTGAAAAATTCTAGTTTGGATTGGTGATAATAGATTAATTTGCTTATATTCATTATTTTAAAATGAATTATTGTCTTTTCTTTCTCAACTCTTTGTCACGAGATTTATTCTCACTAGAGATGAGACTAAATACTTTTAGGATGTTGCACCTTACATATCTATTTTCCAAAATATGAATGTATATTTTTTCAATGTTTATACTTGACCTAGTGCAGACAATGCTTTAAAAGATCTGTCTAAAATTTAACTGCTCTGCATCAAAAGATCTAGATTTGGTTCGTTATTGATTCTCATTTTAATCATGTTGCCCCTTCCTTAAAATACAATAATAACTTAGAGTTCCCTTCCAAACTGATGAACACCAGTTAGCTGTGGCCATTAGAATCCTCTATTGCTTCCACTCTAAACTTTGCCATTTACTTGTACATAGAATCTACTTGAAACAAGCAAAACTTCCTACTAATCACTCACCCTCTTTTTAGAGAATGTTATTTCTATTCTTCAGGAGAAGTACAGCCTTCGTTATTTCTACCTGTCAAATGAGATGCCATTCATCCTTTTAATTTCTATGCTTGTCTCTTTCATGAACTCAATTCATGTTTGATCCAATCAAGTCAAACGTCTACCCCCAAATATGCACCTTTGTAAATAGGTTACTCTTTCATCTAACTCTAGCAAGGGTTGACTCTTCTCCATGACACCTCATAAGATGCCCTGGATGTGATATGTGTTTGATGGATGAGTGTTGATTGGTGCTGATGATGATTGCGCTGAATCTGCAACACATACTTAAGTGTGGGAAGATTTCTTGTTTTCACTTTGAGAGTTAGAAGGCAATTCTTTCTTGGGTCTGTTTTTGTACTCAGGCTAAAAAAAAAAAAACAACATGAATTAAGGGGAAAAATCCCTCTGGATTCATTAACTAGTTCAGGACATTTTATTTATCAGTTCCATGCATCAAAAGAGAATACCAAAGAGGTTATCCTGAGAAATAGATAATCATTTCTAAAAGGCTATCTGATAACATAACCAAATTAGCTTCAGTAACAGTGTCCCCCATATGAGAAACCGACCTCAAAACCTATTTGGTTCTTTTCTTTTCCTATGTGTGTGTTTTTGCTGTTTTGCTGGCACTCAGCATGACTATGGGTGTGTTAGCAATTACTGAGGGTGAAACAGGAACAGCACTGCCTTATCTCCCTGGTTTCCCAATGTCACTAAATGCATTTTATTTTGAGATTCCTGGTGGTGCTTGGCAAAGATAAACAAAATCTTCCATCAGGAAACCTGTGAGCTATTTCCACAGGAAGTTTCAAATCACTAAAGTAAATAGAAACTCTCTACATGATCTCAGTGGTGTTACTTGGGCTTGCTTGGGTTCTAACTACCAGGATGAGACCTTATAAATGGAAAGTCTGTGGTCTTTTAAGAAATGATTTGATTGCAACCAGTGCACAATACTTCTGTTCTAGTATCTGTGTAAAAGTTGATGGCTAATGTTTTACTCCCCATACTTGGAAAATGTCCCAATTATAAAAAGATGCTGAATTAGAGGGGCTATTTCTGACACCTTATTGTTATGTTAAAAATGACTGTCAGCTGCTTCTGCATCTTCTGGCACATTCTTAGATTTTGATTTTAAAAGCAGGAAAACCTGGTCTCCTCTCTTTCCAACCACTGACAGCTTCATAAGCCACTGTTACCCCCGGCTCCCAGGTTTCAAATGAATACTTTGGCATTTCTTCAGACGTGACACTTTATAATAAAGCCAAAGCCCAGAAAAATCAGAAAAACAAGCAAAGTGAGATTTAGGAAAGAGTTGATATGATATCTAAATTTGGACTATTGTCCCCTTAAGGTTTAAAGGTTTCTTTATAGCTTTGTGTGTAAAGGATAATAATAATAATAGCATAACATAGTGCTTTTCATCTTCAAAGTACTTTGTAAAATGTTGGCCCAAATTCTTTGCTCAAATACAGATATGCCACTAGTAACAAGCAATGGGAGGGTTTTGACAGCAGGTCGGTTCAGGGCCAGTAACCAATGATTTTTTAAAATCCTTTGGTGAAATGGTCCAAAATGAGACTGAGGAACTCTCAGCACAAAAGCTAAATGATGTTCCAGGGTAAGAAAGCTGACGAGGAGAGCTCATGAGGAGAGGCACTCAGAAAATGGAGATGAAGCTTAGCTGGGAATTGACATTGGAGAAAATGGCTTCTAATGACACAGTCACTTTCAGAAAATGTTTAATATGTTTTTGAGAGTAAATTTGATTTTTAAAATTACTCTCCACCACATTGCCACCACTTTGGAATCTGGCAACTCTTCCAGATTAGTTGTCTGCATTTTCAGAAGAAATATTTGCTCTTTTATGTCTGACAACAACCACCACAATGGGGACCTGAACAAGTAACCTGGCTCTTCTCTGCCCTACTGTGCCAGCAGAGAGCAGGGAAAGTCATGGAGCAGCAGCAGGAGGAGGACAGAGCAATCCAATTGTAGGAAACTGGGGAAGTCGGTTGTTTTTTGACCTGAAAAGTTTAGGATTAAAGTGGTGTTGACAGGCATGACTGAAGTCTCCTAGCATGTACCTGGGACTTCCTATTATCACCTGTTTACAATGTATTTTGGATAAGTTAACTATAAAGGTATCTTTGGGTTTTGGTACAAATTGCTCTTATATCACTTCACTAGTTTGCCCAGTTACCAGTAGGGGTTCTGTACGTGATAAAGAAATGGAAACGTGGTTATGATCCCAAGTTGTAAAAAAATATTCCATTGTGAAAGCAACTTTGGGCAAAGAAGGAAAATGTACCATCTTAATAACGGTCTTGTTTTGCATTTCCTGCCTCCCTTCTGATAGAATGAACTTAGTTGGTTCCTACCTGCTATGTTTGATCGGTTCTCTTAAAATAAAAAAGATAATACTCCTTTTAATGCTGATGCTGGGAGAATTTGTGTAGGAACATCTCTTAAGATGTTTGAATATCTCTTGAGGAGATGTCTCCATATGAGACACTGATTTTTCTAGGAACTGAAGTTCTTTACTCTTATTTTATAGATGTGCCCAATGGATTTCATGTTAACTTGGAAAAAATGCCTACGGAAGGAGAGGACCTGAAACTGTCTTGCACGGTTAACAAGTTCTTATACAGAGACATTACTTGGATTTTGCTGCGGACAGTTAATAACCGAACAATGCACCACAGTATTAGCAAGCAAAAAATGGCCATCACCAAAGAGTACTCCATTACTCTTCATCTAATCATCAAGAATGTTTCCCTGGAAGATTCAGGCACCTATGCCTGCAGAGCCAGGAACATATATACAGGGGAAGAAATCCTTCAGAAGAAAGAAGTTACAATTAGAGGTGAGCACTGCAACAAAAAGGCTGTTTTCTCTCGGATCTCCAAATTTAAAAGCACAAGGAATGATTGTACCACACAAAGTAATGTAAAACATTAAAGGACTCATTAAAAAGTAACAGTTGTCTCATATCATCTTGATTTATTGTCACTGTTGCTAACTTTCCGGCTCAGAGGAGATGCTCCTCCCAAAATGAGTTTGGAGATGATAGGAGTAATAATGAGACCCCAAAGTCCCAGCTCTGGGCTCCCCATTCAGGCTGAGGGGTCTGCCCTCTGGGGCCGACTTGGTGCGCGTTTGGATTTGGAGGATCCCTGCAGTGCATTCTCTGTGTGTTTTGCTCTTTGCTGTCTTCTCCTGCCTGATAAACAACAACTTGGGACTGATTCTTTCCTTCCACTTTGATGCCAACCTCTTTTTATTTTTAAGTTTTGAAGCTGCACAAACTGAATAATTTAAACAGATGCTGGTTTCTGCCAAAGATGGACATGAATAAATTAATTTTCCAGCTCAGAATGAGTACAGTTGAATTTGAGACTCTGTCGGACCTCTGCCTGGTTTTATTTTGTATTATTTCATCTGTTCTTGATTTGTAAATAGCACCTGGATAGCAAGTTATAATGCTTATTTATTTGAAAATGCTTTTTTTTTTTTTTTTACCTTAAGCACATTAATCTTAAATTGGAGCTTCTAAAATGAGCCCAGGGGTGCAAGATACAGGTGTAATATTGAGGTATTAAAGCTGTATCACAGTATGAATTATGAAAGTCCACCCAAGTCAAGCCCACTTCCCTCCTCTCATGCAATTCAGGTAGCCAGTACACTAGTTCAGAGAAGGGTTTCATCCTTACTGCCTCTGAGTGGACTAGACAGCTATGACAGTGCCTGAAAGAAAGTGGATCATGCCATCATTTTAAATATTTTTGTCCCCTGGCTATTCTTTTAAAGAACTTTATCCTGTTTAATTGATGGCATTCAAAGGTGTACCACAATCAGTTTATCAAGGAAATAAAGGCTAATGTGACCAGAGGTTTAATGCATTCTTCTAAATGTAATTCTAAAATTTGTCCATTACAAAAATTCCACTTTTGGGGCTGGCCCCATGGTGTAGTGGTTAAGTTCAGCATGCTCCACTTTGGTGACCTGGGTTCACAGGTTTGGATCCCAGGTACCGACCTACACCACTGGTCAGCCATGATGCAGTGGCAACCCACATACAAAGTAGAGGAAGACTGGCACCAATGTTAGCTCAGGGAAAATCTTCCTCAAGCAAAAAAAGAGGAATATTGGCAACAGATGTTAGTTCAGGAGGCAACTTCCTTGGCAAAAATATAAACAAACAAAAAGTCCACTTTCTCCATATGCAAATGTTAATAGGATATTTTATGGGGATTAAGAAATGGCAAAACTACAGAAGCAAAATTTAGGATCATTTAAAAATATACATCATTTTTAAATCAAGAGAGATTGTAATCTCTTGTTTTAACCTTGCATTTGAGGGGAAAGTGACTTTTTCACCAGTTTAATGTTTATTATTTTGTTGTTTTCATTTATCATTGATCATTATATGTGACTTGCATGAACTATTGGAAAACAAACTATAATGACCAAAATAGCCATGGCTGAGAACACAGTGGCTGGGCAGTTCAATAGGGGGTGAAAATATGACAACTTTTCAGGCTTGGGAACTCACCAGACTGTTTCCTCCTTTAGGTCAGACTCTGTCCCACGGCTAAACTTGTCTTTCACGTGGGAATTGCTTTTGTCAAGTGTGAAAGAGTAAACAATAGCATTTCCCCAGAATGCCAGTTTTATGGAGCCCCAAATGCTCTGAAAACAATTAGTAACCTGGAAGTTGTCAGCGCAAAGGAAAGAATAATCAATTGTATCTTGAAATTTTACCTATGGCTCTTTTGCCTGGGTCTTTGTTCATTATAAGTCAGTGTGTTCCTTCAGGAAACAATGTCTTAGTACCACAGAACTTAGGGGCCTCAATTTTCACTAAAGCTGAAAAAGCAAATGGAATGATTTAGGAGTTGCTTTTGAAAAAATGGTGAAGTGGACATGCAGAATCTGTCATTTCCTTCTCCTTAAAATTGCAATGTAATTTTTGTGGGGAGGGGAGGGGTGTTATTATTTACAGGAGATGATTTTAAGTATTTCCAAGAGAAAAATTTAAGAATTACATACAGTAATGAATTATTCACTGTGTAATTAATCCTTCCAGAGAGTTTAAAAAGAAAAAACAGTTGAGTGGCTTTTGTTTTTTATTAGTTACTCTTTTGAGTGTGGAGTAAGGGGAGGATAATGGGAAAAATAGAAAAAAGAGCATTAATATGGAGAATGATTGAGATGGAGTAGAGGGCATGAGGCTGGTTCCTCAGTCCTCATTCCAAATGGAGAAGAGACACTGTGTATTTATGGGACCTAGCAAGTCTCTGGGCCATAACACTGAAAAGTAAAAGAACCTGGTGGTGAGCTATCTTTGGCTACTGACAACCAGCAGAAATATTCTGTTAATTCTGATTTTCTCAGTTTGAAGGGATCAGCTCCACTTTGCTAAATTTTGGAAAGTAGCTACCTATTTCCATCAAATAACTTAGGTTTAAAAAATATGGGTTCAATGTACCTTTCTTATTTAAAATGTCAAAATAGATTACTATAAAGTATAAAGTGGGAATTGATAAAATGATTCCTTGATCAATTGGTCATTTTGAAACTAGCCAAAAATGAGACTCTTCACGTAGGAGAACATTTTTTCAGAAATGGGTACAAAGAAAGAAATCATAATACTGTATGTTTCAGACATGTTTATATGAACTTTGTATTTAATTGAGTGTCTTATGTTTATTCTGCAGCCTTTTTGCTGCTTCTCTTGTCTGAAGTTTTGTGTAGTACAGGTAGGGGCTTTGGGAGTTCTTCATGATATTTATGTTAAAATAAAATGTTCTCTTTTATATAAGTATTGTTTTCCAATACACCTGTGAGGGAAGCCAAATCTTGTATTGATGATGTTACAGTTTGTAGCTATGAAAATAATTTGGGTGTTGCAGGCCCTATATTCAGACTTCCTTTTTATAATAAGGCCTATGGGCAATGACAGATTATTTTATCATATTTAGTGCATAGAAAATAGTAAATGTGCTATGGGAAGCTACTAAAAGTATAACTCAGTGAACTGGATCTGAGTTTTAAATGAGGAAGTTGGCTTGCCACTGTAAAAGATACTAAATAGTAATATGATACTGTTCTTTATTATCTCGTCATGTTTCACTGGTATGTTTGGGGTCTTTACCGTGTAAAAATGTCAAAATTGTAATGATCAAGCATGTAAAAGTTATCAAAATTGAAGATTTTGATACATGGCTGCATTTTCTATTAGTTAGAGCTATTTGACAGATTGTACAACATGCAAACACAGAAATATTAAAATGGTTCTGCCTGGGGGTAAAGATAGACAAGGAAAGATACACTGAAACAGGCAAAAGGATCATTGCTATCATCTATCCACACTGTTTGAAGAGTTTATAAATCAGAGTACTTCCTTCAACACTCTTTTTTGCCTTCAGATTTTACTTTGTATGAAATGAGAAAAGACTAATGATAAGCTATAGAAATCCAAGTTTAATGAGAAATCTGTTTCTCCTAACAGATAGTAACTGCCATGTTATACTAAGTCAACATGTTATAAAAGTTATGTGATAATATACTCTTTAACCTGAGATTTCTAAATTGCTTTAATGAATGCTAATCCTGAGAGTTTCCCTGAAGGAATAAAAAGAGAAAGGTTTTGGGACTGTGTCATCTCTTAGAGCATGGTAATCACTCCTAAGCTGCTTTCACAGTTTTAGTACAATAAGATGAGGACATCAAAAACGGTCAGAGAAAGCTCATACTGTATAATTGAAACCAGTGATGCAGAATGTGTAAGTTATGCCAAAACTCTTTTGATTCTGTTCCAGGATTTGCAACAAGGGGGGAAAAGGATGATTTGGGAGGGTGGGAAAGACATTAGGAGTTGTCTTTATTCCTTTACCTTGGAAGCTTGAGCTACCAATCCAGCACCGGCCTAACTAGAATGTATACACATCAGCAGGACTGACTACTTCATTAAATAGAGACACTGTACTCACTGGGGGCCTGGGGTACTGCTGTTCCTATGTGGGATTTTAATGTTGTAATGTATTGCATCCTAATGTATTAAATTCATTTTGTTGTACTATATTGGTTGGCATTTTATTAAAATAAATTGTATTGTATCATATTTGTATGTTTTAAGAGAAAATAATATAAAATACAATATTTGTACTATTATATAGTGCAAAAACTATAAATCTGTGCCTCTGCCTCTTGAATTAATCTTTTGGTCGCTTGCATTTGGGAAGGGAATGGAGGAAGGAAATAATCAATAAAGCATTCAAAGTTCAAGAAATTCTCCTGTTTGGTCTGCTGCCTTACAATTTAGATTACTGACAGCTGAGTAACACAAATATGCTCACCCTCACAAACACATCAATAAAAATACATACAAAATTATATTAGCTCATCACTATACTACTGTATAATTATGTAAAAATTCATTACAAGCCTATACCCAAAATCATGTTTTCACTTAGAGTTCTTAAAATATTGTGCAAAATCATTAGGTTCTTTTGAGAGAAGTAAAGGTTCTCTCAAAAAAAGGAAGGAAACTAGTTGGCCAGGCAAAAACCTTGATATTGAAACTTAAAAATATAGGATTTAGTTCTTGATTTTACTCCGTGTCCTAACAAATTTCAATTTCTTGTAGCAACTTAATAAAGAAGAAGCAGTAGGTTAGCCATAGAGGAGAGACTTAGGGAACAAGATACAAATAAGACCTTATAATTGAGCCTTGCTGTTTCTATATATATTTAATACGTTGATATGCATATACAATAAAAGAAGAAAATTGATGAGTAATAACAATTCCCTTTCTTTATTCACTAGATCAGGAAGCACCTTACCTCCTGCGAAACCTCAGTGATCACACAGTGCCTATCAGCAGCTCTACCACTTTAGACTGTCACGCTAACGGCGTCCCAGAGCCTCAGATAACCTGGTTTAAAAACAACCACAAAATACAACAAGAACCTGGTAAGAGATCTTTTTCCCTTGTGTTTACTGTTTCTCATTATCCCCTTCTTCCCTTAACACTCCTATCACCTCCTTCCGGTACATCTAGAACCACTTGCCGATAGAGCTGCGAAAAATTGGGCTCTGGTTCATGCTTATATCAACTTCACATGAGGAATATTTGAGCCAGTTCTTATGCAGACCATATTCCTGACCCTATAGAAAGATCCTTATGGAATCTGCCTTACAGAGTGCATTCAGAAAGAAATGGTAAGAGCCACTTAGAAAATGTTTCGGTTCACCTTGACAGCAGGGAAAGTGAAGAGTTAGTTCCTTAGCTTGAGGGTATAGCAGAGCTTTGAATATCTGGCATACATGAAGTTCAGAGTAGATTTATAGTCTTTTTAATTCACCTACACCAATTTTATCAATTTGGTAGGAAGAAGAATATTTTAAAAGATATTTTATAATACTTGTAAAAAATTCTAAACTAATGGTTATGTGTTCATTTCCTTTCCACAGAAAATACATTTAAAAACAGATAGGCTTAAATCAGCCAGCCCCAATGGTCTAGTGGTTAAGATCCAGCACTCTCACCACGGCGACCCCAGTGCATTTCCTGCTCAGGGAACCACACCACCATCTGTTGGTTGTCATACTGTCATGGCTGTGTGTTGCTGTGATGCTGAAAGCTGTATCACTGGTAGTTCGAATACCAGCAGGGTCACCCATGGTGGACAGGTTTCAGCTTCCAGACTAAGACAGACTAGGAAGAAGGACCTGGCCACCCCTTTCTGAAAAAATTGCCCATGAAAACCCTGTGAATAGCAGTAGAGCATTGTCTGATGTAGCGCTGGAGAGTGAAAGGATGGCGCAAAAAAACTGGGCAGGGTTCCGCTCTGCCATACACAGGGTTGCTACGAGTCAGAGTTGACTCAATAGCATCAACAACAAAAACTGAAATCATTAAGTATAAGCACTATCTATTGCCTGCCTCATAATTCCATGGTTAAATAAGATTAAAATGAACTTATTTATAATTTTGATTAATAATTACATTTATATTAAAAATAAAATTGCCATTTATTTGTAATATCTCAACAGCCTAAATGAAATAACTGGCAGTATGGAGTGGTCTTTAAATGTAAGTCCTATACTCAAAATCAAAATGAAATCTCCATTTGAGTTTGATGCACAGAAAGGGGTTGTGGTATAACATCTCCAATTTCAAGATATTTACAAATGTCTTAGGACTTACACTCAGCAGGTCCAAAACTGATCACATCACATCATTTTTCTCCGTAAAGCAGTACCTCCTCTTGTACTGACATCATATACTTCATCATCCAAACTAGAAGGTAATGACCTCTCCTTCACCCTATTCCTCTAATCAATCCCCAGGCTAAGCAGGTTATACCGACTACACACTAAATATTTCTCAAAACCTTCTTTTCCTCTGCTTTCCTATTGTCATTCTCTTGGTTCAGATGTTCGCTATGCAGCCCCTGAACATCTGCAGCAGTCTCCTAACTGGTCTCCCTACCTCTCTTTTCTCTCTTTGCATCTGTTTCCCACACAGCTATATAAAACGCAGCTGGGAACATGTCACTTCCCTGTTTCAAGTCTTCCACTGGCTCTCCATCACACAGGACCGAGTTCAAGCATCTGACAGAGAAGGCGTTCAACGACTGGCTCTGCCTACTCCTACAACTCTATGCTCACCTCCCCTGCTTTGAACTTTATATTCTAGCAATTGCCAAACTCTTATAGATCATCACACACGTTATGCTGTTTCAACCTCCTATGCTTTTTTTTATTCTTGTGTCCCCTCTGCCTGGAGTACTTTCCCTTCATCTAATGCCTACCCATCCCTTAAGACCAAGATCAAGAGTGTTCTCCCTCCAGAAAACCTTACTCAACTTCTGCGAAGAGGAGGCAGGTCCTCTATGAGTCTTTATTATTTATGAATGTTTCTATTCTCTCTCACGGAGTTGTTTTCTGATCATCAGTTCATATGTGTCTGTATTATCTATGCATATTGCTTCCACTCTTACTATATAGTATCATCAGTTTATGTGTATGCTGTCTTACCACGTGTGTATCAACATACGCCATCATCCTGAAGGCAAACAGTGTATCTTTGTCTTATTTGTATCCTTCTTACTTGTCTTTTTATCCTCAGACCTGGAATAGTGCTTGGCAATCAATAAATGTTTCATGAATGAATGAATGAATGAATGAATGAATGTTTTTCAGAAAATCTTATTCTACCCTTAGCAAGTTCACTTGGTAGCACAAATGCCTAGACTTGGGGGTACGGGCTCTATCACAGACTTTTTAAAGGTAAAGGGACCTTTGGAATATCTTCAGGCCCATTTGTGGAACATAAAATTTAGACCCAAAGAGGTAAAATGATTTGCCCAAGATGACACACTATTAAGATGGGTAGTTTCATAGAAAACTAATTCTTTGAGATATTCTACCAAAATAAAAGGATAAATGAATACACGAATAAATAAATAGCTTGTGAAACAACACCTGTAATATCCTCCCATTAGAGATTCAGAGTTCATATTAGTATATCAAAGGCCCAAGGAAGTGCTGTACTACATAAATCAGGTAAACTATGCTTTTAAGCTCTGTATTACCCAAACTTACTTATATTTTAAGCAAATACAAAATACATTTTAAGAAGTGTTAATGTAAGATGTTGGGTGGTTCTTTGAAAGAAGTAAATTTGACAAGTTCAGTTTTCATACTTTGAATGTGAGTTAAAGTATTAGAGTTGACCCAATTTTGAAAGCTCATGACCATTCTGGAACTAGAGCATAGACAAAGCAAGAGAATGCGCCAAGGCAGTTACTACACACAGAAAAAGGTTATGAGGTGTTAGAGTTTGAGTCCTAACATTGCCCTCATGAGTCAGAGAATTTGGGCAACTCACTTATCCTTATTCTCTGAGCCTCTATTTCCTTATTTATAAAACTGGGATAATACTGACCACAGGGATGTAGTGAGGTTTAACTGAGTTAACATAACTAAAGTGACCCATAGTGATGGCTTAGTCAGTGCCACCTTCTCATCAATCTCGTTTATACAAAAATTGGCCAATGAGTTGTCAGAATTCGTTGGAAGGTGTCAGAGGGTTAATTAATGTCAGCTCAAATGTCAAACAACTCTACATCTAATAAATCTTCCTCCCAGCTTTCTTTGATCTTCTGAGGGCCAAAAGAAGAATATCTAAAAAGAATCTTATGTAAATTCTTTATAAATCTTTATCATTCTAATATGCTATTAGCATTTATTGAGTTCAACTGCACTAAGTTGTCAATTTTATCTCTTTTCCCTTTATTCACTCTTTAAAACTACTATAGCCTTTTGGAAAGGAATTTCTTAATTTTTTTGAGATACTCTTTTACATGTATACAGTATTTATAAAATTTCATATGTAAGATTGCCATTTGATGCAGCAAATTCAGCAGCCAATGCAATATGCTCTTTGACTAGGACCCTTATGTCCATGCATATAGACATCTTCAAAAATACCAATTCTTTTATGGTATATCTTTTTATAAACCTATGAGTACAGATTACAGGTACCCAAAGCAATAAACCTTGACTCACTGATTGTTCCAAAGCCTAAATGGAAAAACATCAAGATGACAGCCTGAAAAAGACTGAAAACTAGGTCATCATATACTAAGCCTTTGGAAAGCTAGACAGTTTTAAAACCCTGAGAATAAACTGTACATCCTTTAGAGACTTGAGATGCATCTTTTATATGAAGCCTGGCAACTCAAAAAGAATTTATATTCTGAGAGTATTTTAGTGACCTTGGATCATTGATAGGATCCAGCCCATTATCACTGTTATTTGTTAAATGACAACTTACTCTATTCCAAAGAAAATGTGAGAGAGGAAGCAGGGCACACACAAGAGTTCACGATCTAGACAAGTGGCCGTAAAACACCTGCTGAAAGAACATAGTGGAGTAGAATTTTTTTCCTTCCTTTTCGTTTCCTCTCAGGAAAACCTTTCAGTAGGGCACAGTCATTCCATAGAAGAAATGCAATTTCAAGAAAGTGTTATGAAAGCTGAGTAGTAAATTCTTGGGCCAAAGGGCATCAAGCAGGAACAAAAGGGATCCTAAGCACGCAGGCACAGGAAAGCATGAGCACAGGGGGCATGAGGCAATCTCCACTACAGCAACTCAAATGAGCAGAAAATGGGCATCCTGGAAACCACGCTGCCTGACAACCCCCAGAACAGGCTCCCTGCTGCCAGCCACACAACCCCTAGCTTTTCAGGGCCTCAACTGCCCGGCCCCACCCTACTAACTGATTCGCTCCCACTACCCCTGACCTCTGTACTCTCCTCTTCTCCCCTCAGCCTCTGGGCCATAGAGGCGCCTTCACTAGGGATCCTCCTTTCACATTCCAGTGCACAGTGACTCTTCCCTTTCTCCGATGTCCAGGTTTATTTACAATTCATGTCACAGAGTGCATCACCTCGTTGTTCTCGTTTTATCTGTGCTTATTTTTAAAACCTTTGAAGATAGATATAATGTCTTAATGTCTTCTCTATTAAAAACAGTAATAGATTTACTGAGCCTTCACAGGTACTAAGGCACTGTGTTAGGAATTTTACAAATATGTCATTTACTTTTCACAACTATCACCTGAGGTAGGTACTGTTATTAAATGCTTTCCATAGATGTATTTTAACTTAACAAGCACACATTACGTGCCCAGTACTGTTCTAAATACTTTACTAATATTAATTTGTTTAGTGCCCTAAGAATTCTATGAAGTTTGCTAAATTATGATGCCTGTTTTACAGACCAAAAGATGAGGAAGCAGAGACATAGACAGGAGAAATAACTGGCTCCAGGTCAGAGTTAGAAGGTAGCAGACCAAAGTTCAAACCAGAAGATGACTCCTGAGCCTGTGCTCGCACACTCAACATGTGGAGCCGAACATCAGTCCTCACCAGAGCACAAATAGGCAGTGGTTGTAAATGACCTCATGGGCATTAACAAGCACGTATTTAAAACAATGAATAGTTTCTCATTTCCAACCCTTGAAGATTAAGCTTCCTAAAGACTATAGTTTATTTTAAAAATTTACTTATTAAAAATACTTAAAGCATATTAAAAATATTTAAAGCATTTTTTAAAAAGTAGACAATCCATGTATAAAGTTAAAAGTTATTCTGAACACAAATCCAGTTACTTTCACGTTTTGAAAGATCCAGAATTCATTGCATATTAGCCCAACACTCTTTTACTCATTCAACAAACATTTATAAGGCACTACTTTGTGTTTGGTGCTGTGCTAGGCTCTGCGAATAGAGCAGTGAACAAGAAAACTAAAATCTGAATAACAAAATATCTAAAGTAATTAATTTGTATACGTGTTTAAATGAATACAGCTTCTTCAAGCAGCACCATGTGTGTCCTAACTTATTCACTATCATCACATCAACTGGGCACCAGAGTTAATGAGTCTAAAAATGGAATGACGCAAATTAATAAACATGACAAGTAGAAAATATTATGGCTCAATCAGGACTAAAATATCTTTAATGTAGTAGATAATTGAAAAAATACTTTTCCTTTGTGCTTTAATGCTGCACATACAACAGGTTCTAAATCATTAATGTTAGCTGAATACACAGAATGGAAGAGCAATAAAGAGGAAATAAGAGAAAATATGTGAGAAGTAATAAAGGTGGCAGAACATCCAAATCAGAACCGAGTAACGAAGCTACCAGCAACTATTAGAAGGGACTGAGAGGTGCAAAGTGTTGAAAGAAGAAGGTAATTTGACACATATTTACTTTGAAGAGACAAGTGAAAATGGACTAGCTGAAGTAAGTATAATATAAAGGGCCAGACATGAACAAAAAACGTAATGTGAAAGGACCAATACCAAAAAAGCACCAGACAAGAGCTCTCCGCTGGAGACGAAGTCTATTTGACAGTGGCTACTTTGAGTACAGTTTGACTCTTAGGGGTACGCAGACAGCAAAGCTCCTTTAAGAAACAGTCATTTCTGTTGGGCTAAAAATTTAAAGGGTTTGCACCCAGACTTGAAACAATGGTATGAAGTCACCTTGGAGAATGTATGACTCCCCCGAGCATCTTCATTACTTCTCCAGTCACCCACCCAAAGGACCAGCAGCTCCTCCAAAATGATCAAAAAGTCACCTTTCTGCCTGACCCTCTTCCCAGATTCTCCAATGAGGTCCTAAAAATGTTTCAAGCTGTGACAGGTGGCAACTTACTTCATGGTGGCACTGTGAGGCATCAAGATAAGTTTGCAAAGCAGATATGGCAGAAGGTTCATCTAGCTTAGTTTTACTCTGATGTAAGCTCAAACCATCTCACAAATGATTGTGCAGAGAAAAACGGGGGTTCTGAAAAAGTCATTGAAATGCTGAAAAAAGTAACAAGCTCTCCTCTGAAAATATTTAAGAGAACAGAAGGCAATGTTAATCTGAGATGTATTTAGTAAGACCTGCTTGAACCGAGAAACTATCATCAAACTATTACTTAAACTAAATTTCTATGACAGAAAAACATTTTCAGAATATTTTCAGATTAAGGCAGTAGGATTAGAACAAGGAGTTTAGAAAGAATAAATTCTGTCTTAAATAGAGTGAGGATGGAACAGGAGAGAACCACCCTAACCCACTGATTAATATTCCTTCCTAAATGGGATCTTGGTCACTGGGACCACTTATCTAATGACCTGAAAGGGACATCTTTCCTGTCACCACTATATCACCAACACCAAATATCTGCACTCATAAGTGCATATTCAGATCAAGGTGACCTACTGTCCTAGTACCTGGAGGGACAGAATTATATGTGAAGTGTAAAGTGGTTTTCATAGATCTGGGAAAGATCTTCAGGAAAAGTAGAAGAGAGATATAAATGAGGATGTTAATGCCTAGTGATGATAAACTATCTGTCACCCTCAGGCTATAAGAATCAGCAGCTTTGCTTGATTTCTTAGTAATAATAAAATTCAGAAATGTCAATAATTTTTTGCAAAACTTGAGTAGTAATTACCTTTTCTTTCTCATGAAATTTACTCTATGGTGCATAAAGAATTAAGAAGTATTGCAGTGGGGCCAGCCCAGTGGCACAGCGGTTAAGTGCGCATGTTCTGCTTTGGCGGCCCAGGGTTCACCGGTTCAGATCCCAGGTGCGGACATGGCACCGCTTGGCACGCCATGCTGTGGTAGGCATCCCACATATAAAGTAGAGGAAGATGGGCATGGATGTTAGCTCAGGGCCAGTCTTCCTCAGCAAAAAGAGGATTGGCAGCAGTTAGCTCAGGGCTAATCTTCCTCAAAAAAAATAAAAGTAAAAAGAAGTATTGCAGAAAAGAAATATGTCCAAGGGGCTGGCCTGGTGGCATAGTTGTGGGTTCATGCACTCTGCTTCGGTGGCCCGGGGTTCTCAGGTTTGGATCCTGGGCATGGACCTACACACCGCTTGTCAAGCACGCTGCACACTGTGGTGGCATCCTGTATACAAAATAGAGGAAGGTTGGCAGAGATGTTAGCTCAGGGACAATCTCCCTCAAGCAAAAAGAGGAAGATTGGTAACAGATGTTAGCTCAGGGCCAATCTTCCTCACCAAAATAAATAAATAAGTAAATAAATAAATAAAAAAAAAGAACTGTGTCCAAGATTCCCAGGTGCACAGAGGGCAGTGCGTGGGAAGGCAAGTTGGCTGTTCCATTTATCACCTGCACTGAGCCAGTCAATCTGCTGATGTAATTGGCTAAGCAGCTATTCTCATCGTTCCTTTCTCTTCAATATGTGCCTTTAAGGTAAGGGTGTCCATGTACCCAGACCCAGAAGGGCCAAGCTTCACTGGTAGATATACCAGTAGCGCTTCTCCTCTGCCAGAATCTTCAAACAAGTTCTCAAGGTTTAGTTGTACCTCTGACAAGAATATAAGCATGAGGGACATCCTGAACATGTTATAGAATCAAGGCTCAGTTCTTTTTTAAGGATAAATTTCCATTTAGAAGTTGAAGAGAAAGGAATGGAATTAAGGAAGGAGTGTAGTCAGATTTACAGCAGGGAAAACATTTAATTGGTTGGAGCTGCCAGAGTTCAGAGCTACAAGCCCAACCCCAGACAAAAGAAGGGGCCTGACTTTAACCACAGCCCCTAAGGTGTGAAAAAATGAAGAATGTTACTTTATGCACTTTCTACTGCTCTGCAATTACTTGTTAATGATTGGCTAGTTCAAGGAGACTGAAAAGTACAGCTGTAGACTTCTACGGTTTACATCCAGAAAAGTAAAGTAACCCATGAGGAGAGTCCCATTTTGTATTGGGAATCAATAGAAATTATTTATGGAGAGTCAATCTTGACCCCTAAAATATCCCTATTGTCAAGTTCCAGCTTATTTAGGTCTTGCACATACATACATACACACATACATACATAGCATCATATTATATCCTAATGCTTTGCCCAAAGAAAATTTCTTGGATGTATTTTCCAGTATAGCATCTTCATCCCCATTCAGCCCAGAGAAGCCTCCTGAAAGCTAGAGCCAACTGAGGATCACACATTAGGCAGCACAAATCCATTCATATAAATAGCAGGGCCCTCTGCTAGTTGTTTAAGTTTGGTCGTGTGCCTTTTTAAAAGTCCCCTTGAATTTTCATATGAAAAATTTAGAATGTAAGAAATGGGAAAGAACTTGCAAATGTGGGCATCGCTTTAGAAAGCACCTCTCCCTCTTTTTTTTATTGTGGCAAAAAACACATAACACAAATTTTACCATTTTAACCATTTTAAAGTGCACAATTTAGTGATGCTAAGTATATTCACAATGTTGTGAAACCATCACCACTGGCTAGTTTCAGAACCTTTTCATCACCTCAAACGGAAACCTCATACCCATTAAAGCTTCTCCTTTTTGACTGTGAATTAACCTCCTCTTCTGATTCTTTTTGTGACCCCTGCAACACACGGAACTGTAGTTTGAGCACGGCCAAGATGAGCAGCTTGTTTTGCCTGAAGAGCAGTTGATGCTTGAGGGACCAGTGGCAGAGAAAAGAAATGAGGGGAAAAAAAAAACAAAGACGAGAGAAATAAAGAAATATGGGACTATGATGGAGAAGGAGGGAGGGCAGACTCTCTCAGCAGTCATCCCAGAGATCTCAGGACTATATCCTGTCCAAAGTCACTAACCCCACAACTAAGAGCAACTGTCCAGGCTCTTAGAGTGGGAGGGGTTCTCAATCCCCAATCTACAATTTGCTGCTTACAATGAAGACTGGGTGACTAAAGAAGGAAAACTTACACACTACCTTAGCTAAGTTTGCTCCTCTATCCCTTAGCAAAATAATCAGATGAGGTTTTTCTGTTTTTTTTTAGAATTTGTAAGTCCAGAATTTGTATGGAAACCTCTCCTCCCCCCAAGTACAAACTTGACAGAGTTTAACCAGGACCTAAAATGACACACAGCGATGCAGCTGGGGTCACTGCTATGCCCAACTCAATTAAGGAAAATATGCAAACAAATATATTCTCAGCTAACCTATTCAGTGAACTCAGCCCGTCACTTACATGACTGTAAATCACTGCTGAAAAAGTCAAATCAAGAAAGGTCATTCCTCCTCGCTCCCATATTCAAGTGGTAAACTTGATTTTTGCATAATCTCCTGCTACTAAGGACCATTAAACAGCTCAAGTAGCCATCTCATTCACTCCATCATAATTAAGCTGACCATCACTGAAAAATAAAATAGAACACAGAGAACATACTATATATGAAGCCCCCCCCCCCAACACACACACTGTAGGGGCCCAGGCTTTTGATGGGATGGGTTTTGGTTTGTCCTTTTATTGTTTTAATCCAAAATTGTAAATTTGTTAAGTATAAATCTACTTTTCTTGCTTCAAAAATATTTTATCATTCTATACATAGTCAACATTATTGTAAAGTTTTGCAAATGTTTAAGTATTTGGATCTATACAGTTTTTAAATGTTCATTTGGTGGCTCTTTGCTGATGTTAAAGAGGCCTACAATTTCATTTTTAAAACTACCGTTATTTATTTTAATTAAATAAGTAGTACATGATTATATTTTCATTGTAAAAGATCACATAGTACGGAAATAGAATAAGCTATAAAAATTTCCGTTATGGAGAATTAACATGTGCTAACAGTTTGATGTGTATTTTGTCAACAACATTTCCAATTTTTACCTATATACGTGCATATATACAAATGTGGAGCATGTGTATATATATGTGGGGCAAATGTGAGGTGAATGATAAATGGGATTCAGTCATTCAGTCATTCAACAGCTATTCACTGAGAGCCAACTCTGTGCCAGGAATATATTAGATGCTGGGAATGAGCCAGGGACCTTGAATTTACTTTCTAATGGAAAAGTACAGGTAATAAATTTAACAAACAAAACTATAAGCATGTAGCATACAGTCAGATAGCGATAACTGCTACGATGAACAAAACAAGATAATGGATTACAGAGAGTGACAGTAGTGTGGTTATATGGGAAAGCTAGCATCTCTAAGATAAATTTGAGTTGAGATCATACTATGTGTTTTATGACTTGCTTTTATCACAATATATCTGGGAGGTCTTTCTATGTCAGTACCTATTATTCTGCCTCATTCTTTTTAGCAGCCATACAGTATATTATGGCATGTATTCTTGTAATTTATTTAGCTATTCTGCTGCTGATGGAAAAACACTTTCTTGACTTTAACATCTTATGCAGTGCAATACTATTTCTCTGTCTTAAAACGGTCATAGAAATCCTACTTCACTACACGCAGGAAGGCCACTTTAAGGGAATGGCTATATCCCACACTACAAATGCATCCAACCTCATGGTGGGGCTATGGAAAATCTGAACACACCACAAGAATTTATTGGGGGAGGGATCAATGCACGTATGTGTATGTGTGTGTGCATGCACATGTGTGTGTTTACAATTTATAGATATATATAGTTGATGGCTAACGTCTTACAGCCAATAACCAGAGAGTTAGCACCACTTGACATACTTTTTGAGTGCTTGAATCATCTTGAAATACTTCATTAGAACAACAACAAAGTACACAATGAAAGGGCACAAAAATGCTTTTCATTTTTATAAGTTTAGAAATACATGTGCTTTTGGCACAGTTTCAAGGTGCTCACTTCAACCATGACCCCTTCAAGTGAATCAGTTTACAATTTCTTGAAAGCTTTTGGAAACTATTCTGTTATCATAATCCAATTTTGTAAGTTAAACTAGGGAAGCAATAGACATTATCCCAAATGAAAGGACCTTTGTTTTTGGCTTTTCCCTTACTCAGTGGTTATATAGAGAGGAATATTATACAGCTTTTTTCACCACTGTCCTCAATCTTATTCTTTTCTAAGAGCTCCTCTTCTTTCTCTGTCTTTTTCATGGCTAAAGAGCAAATAGACTCATCAGGGATCACATTACCCATCAGATCTCCTTTAGATCATATGTTTTAAACATCTCATAATTCACTTCCAACTTAACACATTACTATAAGGCTGCTTTTCATTATGCCTCAGATTATTCCACACTTCATCAACTTCTTTGTTCTCACATCCACAAGGCTTTGCCATGAGGCTTCATCTTAGGGTAAAATTCTCAATAGAGAAGGAAGAAGCCACATGGTAACCATTTGAAAATACTGGAATCATTCATCTTTTTAGTGACATTTAATGAGTCCATTACCCTTCACTTCCCAATTTTGTCAGACTTTGCAGTTTACTAAACTTGGATTTCTCGCACCCAGGCATAGTTTTCCAAACCTCCAAAGGTCTGACTGGATATATAAAATCTCCCTTGTGTTCTTTGTGGGAAGTCAATCAGACATCCTGTCTCTAGTTTCCTTGGGTTGCCTTAGCCATCTTGAATCTATATTTTGGTTCTTCTGGTCCTTAGTTCAGATTCAGCTCTTAGCTAATCAATTCCTTTAAGAGCTACCAATATAAAAGTATGATTATTTACTATGTACCTAGCTACCATTTATTGAAAACATATCATGCTAATTTCAAAGAATTTATCATTTAGCTGGAGAGCCAAGACTATCATGACAATAGCAAACAAAATCTACTTTTTATTTTACTAAATCTGACAAACATATATTAATTACCTACCATGAGCCAGATATTTTACTATATTCTAGAGAAAGTAAAAATTAGCTAAACTTAGTCCTTACCTTTGAAAAAGTTACACATAATAGGTACAAAGTCAATTCATAAGCATGCAACATGAATGGTATAAAATTCCACCGGATACAAATTAGCACATCCAATTTGTGTGATCAGGGGAGGCTTTATAGAGAAGATGTCATTTGAATTGGACTTTGATGGGTGAAGAAGAGAGTTTTGATGATGCCGATTAATTTGGCCAAATTGGATGGACATAATGTTCTCTAAGTCAGGAGTACAGATGCTCAACTATGCAAAAAAAACAAGCCACTGGTCAGACTACTAGGCCAATTTAGGAAAGCAACAAGTCAGATTTTTGTGTAAGGATCAGGAGGCAAACACACGGTGTGCATTTATTTAATCAAATAGGTGAAACCAAAAGCTGTACAGATTTATTTACTCAGTGGTGAATTGGATTAAAGTTCTATTCTATGCTCTTTCATGGGCAATACGGTATTTATATATAAAATGCCAAGATTGGGGCTGGCCTGGTGGCACAGTAGTTAAGTTCACACGTTCTGCTTCAGCGGCCCAGGATTCACCAGTTTGGATCCTGGGTGCGGATGTGTGCACTGCTTGTCAAGCCATGCTGTGGTAGGCGTCCCACATATAAAGTAGAGGAAGATGGGCATGGATGTTAGCTCAGGGCCAGTCTTCCTCAGCAAAAAAGAGGAAGATTGGCAGCAGATGTTAGCTCAGGGCTAATCTTCCTCAAAAAAATAAGTAAATCAAATAAATCAATTAAAATGCCAAGATTGTCCTTCACCTTCTGGTATCATGGGAAGAAATAAAATTATTTACAAAGTCTCTTGAAAATACTAAAAACTGAAGGGGTCGGACATACTGTATGCCTAAAATTTAGACTGTATCTCATGGATAAATATATAGACCAATATTATCACAAACTCTGATCCACAACCCTCATCAGCAACCAACACAATAGGCAATTCAAGTCCTTATACTGAGACTCATCATCAGATTCCTTGGAGTACATTACAAGTTCCTGCAAAAACAACTCAGTGTAAAGTTTTACTTGACCCTTTGGGACTAACGTTTTAGCAGATCTATGAAACTACCTGAGTTTACATTTCTAAGCTCTAGGAACTGGAGCTCTTTGAATCTTAAGATAATAACATTAAATGACAAAGAATTTTACAGACTCTGAGGAGAGAGGTCGTAAGTCCATACTACCACATAGGGAGTTAGCATTAACTTCATAATATTCAGCAAACATTGCAAAGCCTCCTCCCTTCCTCACCCTCTAAATTCCATTTTCCATTGTCTTGGTTTATGTGGACATTTCCTCAGTTACTGAGTGTCTGCTGTCTGTTGGCATAGCATTAGACACTGAGGACTCAGTAATGAATAAGGCAGAGTAACCTCTCTCCAAGAGCCCACAGTGAAGTGGGCAAGTGAGAAAGTAAGCAAATTTACTACAAACTGGTATGTGCCAGAGTAGAAGCATGCACAAGGTGATATGAAAGTAACAGAGAAGGGGCTGAAGAGCATCAGAAGATGCTTTCCAGAGCAGCTAATCCCTGAGCTGAATATTAATAACAAGTTAATCAAGTGGCCAGATCAAGAAAGTAACATGTGCAAAGTCACTGAGGCTTATCATGAACTGCCAATAGATGAGTATGGCTCATACCAAGGATATATTTAGGGATATAGCAGGGACAGAAACTGGAAAGAGAGGCAGGAGTCAGATCATGAAGGTGTTTACTTAATAAAAATATAATAGTGTATCCCCATGTACATCCTCTAGGTCAGACTTATGTCTAATCTACCGAACATACACCTTTTTATTGGCCCTTACAGCAAATTTATATAAGTTGATTTGGTTGCCAACATTTAAAATCATGAAAAATCCAAATTTCTGTCTTCTCTTTAAAACCCAGAAGACAGGGTACAGCCCCATGGCGTAGTGGTTAAGTTCGGTGTGCTTCACTTTGGCAGTCCAGGTTCATGGGTTCAGATCCCGGGTGCAGACCTACACCACTCATTAGCCATGCTTTGGCAGCGACCCACATAAAAAGTGAAGGAAGACTGGCACAGATGTTAGCTCAGGGACAATCGTCCTCAAGCAAAAGATGAGGAAGATTGGCAACAGATGTTAGCTCAGGGCTAATCTTCCTCAAACATAAAAAGCGGAAGGTGGGCAACAGACCTTAGCTTAGGGCTAATCTGCCTCAGGAAAAAAAAAACCCCAAAACTCAGAAAACAGCACTGGACTCAAATTCCCAAATTCCAATTAGTTACAGCTAAATTAATGCTTCCACCTTCACATGAGAGACAGGCCTTCTATGCTCTATAGATGGTCTCCCTCCCATGATCTCATCCCCAACTCATTTATGTTATGTGCCTGGCCCCTGAAGACATCTACATTTGCAAATCCTGCTCTGTGCCATGTTGGTCCAATCTGATACAGCTTCTTATAGTAAAGGGAAATAAATCATAAGTTTCCATGGAAATCGTTATCTTCTTAGTGGTTGGAAATTACTTAGGTGGTCCCTCTAGAAGTAAGCTGGCCTACAATTAAATTATCTCAGCAACACAAAGAAGAGCATCATGTTTCTAAGTGAGTTCTATCTGTTAGTTCTAATGACTAACACCCAAAGGGGAAAGAAAAAATTCATATAGAATGACTCTTCAAAGAACTCAATTCCATTTTTCATAACAACAAAACTTACACATATCTAGGAATAAATATAACTAAAAAAAGCAAAATGTTTAAAGAGAAAAATCATAAAACTATTAAATGACATAAAAGAAGACCTAAATAACTCAACGATGTTTGATATTCTTGGATGAGAATATATATTACTAAGTTGAACCATTTTTGAGCCATTTTTGTAGGTCAAAATATTGGCAATTTCATTTGTTTTGATCTAAAAATAAATATGACAATTTCCCTCACAATATTATATAAATTCAGTGGAATTTTCATCAACATCCAAACAGTGCTTTTTACAAAATTTGACAAACTAAACCTGAAATTCATATTAAAGTATAAAGAGCCAAGACAATTTTGAAGAAGAAGAAGGGATCACACCATACCACATATCAGGATGTATTATCAAGCAATCACAACTTGTGTGAGATAGATAAATAGGTCATTGTAAATGGGTTGAGAGCCTAAAAACAAAACCACAAATACACGGAAACTTAGTATCCAATAGAGCCGGGGCCACAACTCAGTAGGAAAAAAGACAGAGTTTTCGGTAAATGATGCTAGGATAATTGGTTAATTATATGGTAAAGATTAGATTCTTACCTCACACCATGCACAATCCTTCCCCAAAAGAAAATCCAGATGGATTAAAGACCTAAATGAGAAAAGGCAAAACTCTAAATATATCTTTGAAACAGATTTTTTTACTTTTAGAAGAAAGTATATATAAGGGGAATGACATCGGAGTAGGAAAAGATTTTTTTTAAACAAGTAAAGAAAAGCACAAAGGATAATGAAAAAATTGATAAATTTGACTACATTAGAATTTTAAAAGCTTTTGTCTTAAAAATTCAGCATAAACAAAATTTAAACTTTTAAAAGACTGTTCATAGAATGAGAGAAGACTTGCAATATATTTAACCATGAAAGGATCAGTATCCACAACATATAAAGAACTCTAAAATCATTGAGAAAAAGACAAATAGGCTAATAGAAAAATGGGCAAAGCACATGAATGAGCAATTCACAGGAAAAAAGGCCTGAGTGGCCAAAAAAATAGAAAAAAGATGTTCTGCCTAACTAGTAATCAGAGAGAGACAGATTAAAACCACTGTGAATATCATTTCATACCCATCATTTTGCCATCAATTAAAACACCTGATAACCCCAGGTATTGGTAAGTACATGGGGGAAAGAGAATTCTTACTCATTGATAATTAAAGTGTAAATTGGCATAGTTTCAAATACAATTTTGTAATAGTAGAATTGAAAATAGGTATCCTATAACCCAGCACAAGGAGATGTGTGCATAACAGTGTACACATAGCTGTGTTAGATGTGCATTGTAGCCTTCTTTGTAATCGCAAAAATGTGAAAACTACCTAACTATCCTGTAGTAGAGAAGTGGATTTTTTTCATCTGTGGCTTTTTTATGCAATGGAATATTATACATCAGTTAAGAATGAACTCCATACATGTGTATCAACAAGGATAAATATTAAAATATTGTTGAATAGGAAAAAAACAAGTTGTAAAAGGATACATACTGTATGACACCATTTATTTAGAATTTTTCAACCCATAAAACAATATTATATATTCTACAGATATATACCTATGAAGAAAAAGGACAAAAACATGCACAAGAAGGATGCGTGCCAACTTCAGGATAGCGGTACCTCTGGAGAGAGAGGGAGAAGGAAGGGAAAAAGTATAAATTTTATTCATATTAAAAGAGAGAGGGGTTTAAAGCAAATATGGCAAAATGTTGACATCTGATTATCTTAATGGTGGGTACATGGGTTATATTTTATTTAGCACTTTTTAAATGTTTGAAATTAATCACAATGAAAAAATTAAACTAAAAAGAACGCCCTTTTTAAGAGGTGAGATCCTCAGGAGAACAGAACCTATACTATAGGAATCAGGTCAGATAAGTGAGTACGACCAGGTTAAGGCATTAAAGAAACTAGAGAAGATGACTATGAGTAAATATGGACGGAAGATTTGAGGAATGGGAAAAATTTATAAGGGTAGTAACTGGCCAATTTTTGTGAGAAGGGAAATAAATAGCAAGAGCAAAGAATGAGAAAGGGCCTGATGAGGTTTGTGAGTGGTTTGTATGATGGTGACGCATCAGTGTCTTTGTGCCATTTGTTACAGTGCAATAGGAGGACAAGTCAGAAAGAAGAGCTTTGTCTGTTGTTTTTGGACAGCCTCTCACGTCATCTCCTCTCCTCCATGTGATGGAAAAAGGAAACCGTGCCAGATGATGCTAGCTCATCAGCATCCTTGGCGCTATCCTCTCACCTCCACAATTGTACATCTGCCTCCTTGGATGAAATCCAAGTTCTTTGACTTTTTCTGTTCACAGTGTTAGCCTTAAATTGGGATTTGAGTGATAGACCATAGGTTGAGGTTCAGGTCGGCTGCAATGGAGATGATTGTGAGTTGCAAGATAGCTGTTATTATAAATGTTCTTTGTCCCTGACCACTCACTATCTAGCTATACTACTGTCTGTGATTGAAAACTGTAAGATATAGTATAAATGGCAAAGCTTCAAAGCTTTCATTAAATTATCTCAATTGATCCTCACAGTTATACCACTAAATAGGCAGAGTAGGTATTATTCTCATTTTACAGGTGGGGAAACAGCCCTAAAGAGATTAAATGATTTAGTCAAGGTTATGGGGGAGAGCTCTCATTTTTTTCCTATTATCTGGGCCTAGATTATTGGAACCATCCTGGACTCATCTCTGTCTATTCCTGTATCTAATAAAGCACTAGTTCCTGAGGCTGTTTCTACAAAGTGTCTGTTTCCATTTCTTCCTCTCTACTTCCTTTCCCACCATCCAGATTTGGATCCTCATCATTCCTTACCTGAATTACAACTCGTGAGCTGGACTTCCAGATGCCACTTTTTCCTCATTCCAGGCCATCCTGCATTCTCCTTCTAGACTAAACTTCCTTAAACATTGCTTTCATTATGTCATTTCCCTGCTCAAAAATCGTTGTGACCCTTTCCTTCTACACTGAATGGAAACTCTTTAGCCAGATTTCAAAGCTCTCCTTAATCTGAACTCACCTTTTCCAGTCAACTACTCAAAACAGGTGCTTTGAAAATAGAAATGGCTAACAAACACATGAAAGGATGTTCAAAGAAACACAAATTAAAACAACAATCATTTCCATCTATCAAATCAGCAAAGTTTGGTGTTTTGTATTTTTCAGATGATACTGTTCAGAACTGGCAGGACAATGATAAAACCTCTTATCCTTTGCTAGCAAAAGTGTTAAAGGGTAGAATCTTTTTGGAAGGCAATTTGGTTATATGAATCAAGAGCTTTTGACCTAAAAACTGTTTCTGGAAATCTACCTGAAGGAAATAGTCTGAAATACAGAAAAATCTTTATGCCTAAAGATGTTAACTGGACTGCTATTTATAGTTACAAGCAATTAGATATAATCTAATGCCAATCAATAGGGTACAGGTACATAATGAATGGTTCTATTAAAAGTATCTAAGAACATGGGGGAATACTTATACTATGACATCAAAGAGTGGGGGGAAGTGAGTACATAAAGTTGTATAATCATTAGGAGAAATCTCATGTCATTTCACTACTGAATTTTTTTTCTTTCTCTCCCAGCACACTATTTCACACCTTTTTCTCTCTTTTCAAACCCCCCCAATTCCCTTCTCTTCCTCAATTTAAACAGATGAGCACCTCTTATTTACTTACTCCATCACCAAATTGTCCAATTTACCTATCCCTTTATACTCTACCATCCTTCCTGTTGAAATGAATTAACTATCCCTACTTCTATATAAGGCCAACTTGGCCAATGAATTCCATCCCTCCTCACTTGTGGCATTATTCCTTCCATCCCTTGCATAATCAGTTTCTCTCTCTCTCTCCTGGGTTATTCCTATCAGTACATAAACATGCTGTAAAATTTCACATTTCAAAAAAGAATTCATTCCTTGACCTCATGTTGTTCTACCTCTAAAGTAACCTCCTCACCATCTCTACTTCACCACCTCCTGTTTTCTCTTTAAGTGACAGTTATCATGCGTTTGCTCCCACATATCACTGAAATGGCTCACTGTCAAATTCAGTAGTCAGTTATCTCCCTTCATCTTAGTCTCTCAGCAGTATTGAACATAGCTGACCATTCTGTCCTTTGTGAACTCTTTCCTTGCACCCTAGGAACCATGGTCTCCTGGTTTACTTGTCACCTCTTGGGCTATTCCCTCCTAGTCTCTAGGTTGCTGCCTCCTCTTCCTCTTCCTCAAAGTTCCCAGTGCTTAGCCTTCAGACTTGCTGTCTTCCCTATCCTGACTCACTTCCTATGAGGTTAGTTTCCATTCTTATGGCTTTACATGCCTTCTATATGTTGATTCCACATAGCTGTCTCTAATCCTGATCTCCTCCCTGAGCTCCCAGTGAAACTTCCTCTTGGATGTGCAGTGGGCACCTCAAACTTAATGTGTGTGAAACAGATCTCCTGACTTTTTCCCTCAAACCTGCTCCCCAACAGGAAAGGTATCATTACTTTCCTAGTTATTCAAACCATTAACTTTGAAGTCAAACTGTTATGACTTTTTCACATACCACATGCTAATCCATAAGCAAGCTGATTGGTTTTCTCTTCAAAAATATCCCCCAAGCCACCAATGTTTACCATTTCCAACACAGTCACTCTAGGATAAAGCCACCATATCTCCTACTGGACAACTTCAAGAGCTAGCTAACTGCTCTCCCTGTTTCCACCCTTGTCCCCATACAGTCTTGTAATCTCCAACGGCTTTCTTCTGTGCTCAGAATAAAATCCTAAATCCTTACCCACCCCCGTGGGGTCATACGGGATGTGGGCCCTGCCTAGCTCTCCTCTCTCCTGCTTGCTTACTACACTCTAGGCATACTGGTCTTTCCACTGTTCCTTAAACAAGCTCATTCCTGCTAGACAGATTTTATATTTGCTACTCTCTATGCCTAAAAAGCCCTTTTCCAGATCTTCAGATGGCTCATTCTTTCCCAGCTTTCAGGTCTCTGCTCAGACATCACCTCCTCAGAGAATCTTCTCTAAACACCCTATTAAAACAGCTTCTTCACCCTCCTTAACCCATGATCCTCTTAACTTAGTTAATTTTCTTCACAGATTTTATTGCTACTTGAAATTACATGATTTATTTGTAATTCTCCAAAACTATAATTTAAGCCCTTTGTTACAAGGATTTACTTGCCTTGCTTATTATTGTATCACTAACCTCTAGAATAGTGTCTAGTGCATGATAGGAGCTACAAAATATTTATTATATGAATGAGCAAACTGTGTAAAAAAGTCCACTTTAAAAAGACTAGAAGAAAAATATCTGGGAGGTAAGATTGTAGGTTGGTTGGTTTGTTTACATTTTCTTCATGTTTTCCAATATTTCTCGAATTTTCTATATTGAATATATCTTTTATAATCAGGGGGAATAAAAACCATTTAAACTAACGAAATATAGCCTATTGTCTTGTCAGGCCCATTTTATCATGATTCCAGAACAAGTGCTCAATGAACATTCATTTCAGCATCCTGCCTTTCCTCGGGCCTTCCTTTCTCCCTTCACCTCTGATACTCCTTTAAACCTCAACTCAAGGCCCACCTCCTCAATGCTGCCTTCCCTGAGTATTCCTATCCTTACTGATCTCCCTCCTTGCCCCAGACTTTGCATTTAATTGGTTATGCTGTGCCACATTTATTCATTCTCATTCATTAAACATTTTCTGTTTGCTGGTGTATGAGTGTATGTGTGTGAGAGAGAATATATGGATATGTGTGTCTGGTATTAGTTAATTTTCCCCCCAGCAGATACCATGTCTCAGCCTGCAACCCCCAAAGTCTCTAACAGAGACTAACGGCAGAGTAAGTACTCAATAAATACTTGAAGTACTTGGTGTTAAAGTGTCTGGGTCTTGAAGCCAGGGTCCCAAAAATTCATGGAGCTCCTTCCATGTCACCATGCCCCGTAGTAATACTTCAGCTTGTATTTACTGAGTATCACTATGTGCTGTGCACTTGCCATTCATTTTCACACTTATTGAGTAGGAACTCAATAAATTTCTATCTTAAGATTGAGGAACCTGAAACTTAGAAAGATTAAGTAACTTGCCTAAAGTGACTAAACCTGAAGTGATAAGGCCTAGATTAAAACAGCCCAGGCTCTTTGCCATTATGACAAATGAAACACAGTTTTCTTTGACCCATCTGCCACAAATATAATGTGCTCTCAAACTACATGCTGTTGGTCAAGTTACTTAACCTCACCAAATCTCAGTTTCCACATGCATAAAATGGAGACAATGATACCTTACAAGGTAGTTGTGAATGTCAAGATACGAATAGTGAGTGTCTCGTGTCGTGCCTAGCGCATAGCAGGCATTGAGTAAATGATAGTTATTATTATTAGATTTGCTACCTCCTTGATATTTGCTCTTTAAAGTTGGGTATGGCAGCCCCATCTCATTTCTTTCCACACAGTGAACGGCCTTGGTCAGATCCACATCTCCAAAGCTGGGGATCAGAGCTCTGCTGTGGTGGGAAGGTGCTATTAAAAAGCCTGGACCAGAGAAAACAAATAAGCAGCCCTGCCCCAGGTTAACGAGAGCTCGGATTTCCTTGTCTGAATGCATAATGATAGGAAGAGGGTTGTGTTACAGAAGTAGCTGTTTTTGTTTGTCGTCCAGGCCCACTAATCTAAACATCTCTCACTCTCAGGAATTATTTTAGGACCAGGAAGCAGCACGCTGTTTATTGAAAGAGTCACAGAAGAGGATGAAGGCATCTATCACTGCAAAGCCACCAACCAGAAGGGGTCTGTGGAAAGTTCAGCATACCTCACTGTTCAAGGTAAACAGCTGCTTCAGAAAGCAACAAGAAACTCTTCAGACATCTATTTCCCTGTTTGTTTAACTTTCCACCTCCCCGTCTCCTGCTGCTGCTCCAGTCTGTTCCTTTCCCTGACCTCCTTTTCCCCCCCTCCCCGCCCCGTCCCTCTGAGAAGGGACTGTCTGGTCCCACCTGGCAAGGCAGAAGGTGAAGACACTGGCTGGCCACCCTTGAGAGCCCGCCATCTGAACAGAGTCTCTGTAAGGGAAGTAGTTCCTGGAAGAGAGGAAAGCCAGCTGCTGCCAGATGTATGACATTGACCCACAGAGAATGGCTGGAGCGCCCACACCTGTGAGAAAGAAATCCAAAAAGGAAGAAGACGGGTTGTAGATGGGTGAAAGAAACCCATGCACTGGAAATTGTTCATTCTGTTTCCTTTTCCAGTTCCCATGAGTTAGACATATGCTGCTCTTCCATCTGTTTTCATAAGCTGAGTTTTAACACAAAGTAGGCAAAATACTATCAGAGAGAAGCAACGCATAACAAACAGATCACATTTAAGAAAAATATTCCAAGTGCTTCCTCTTCATAGGCCTCAGATACTTCACTGAGCAGCAAAATCCAAAGAAGTCTAATCCTACCCTGGACTATGGCTATGTAGTTTCCATTTAGAAAAGGGTTTAGACCTCATTTCAATTCCCCAAGGCCAAGAATCATCTAAAACATAACATTTACAGCATCATAAAATATCAAATTGGCACCTCTTAGATGTAAATATCTATGGCACATTGAAGTTTTACATGAAAAGATGGAATCTGTTCAGTAGCCTATTTCCAAACGCTCCCCAATAGACTTAGAATATGTAAGTACTTCTTGGGGAGGAAACAGGGAGAAGGCAATATACATCAGCTCTTCTGCCCTAGAAACTTACATTGCTTAAAGACTGTAACTGAGAATTCAGACTCCTTTAAAAGAGAAAATCATCTCCATTTCTTTTACAAGGAGATGATTTTAGAGAGTCTCCTGAAAAATTTGAAACTATCCTACCACCAATTTATACTTTCAGAAAAAGTCAGAAGTAGCATTCCCCAAACATTTTAGGTAATGATGCTATTTGTCTCCCAAATAATCCCTGTTTTAAAGTATTAAGTGTGCACCCCTCTTTAACACCTCCTTCTTCAAAGGATTGTTAATTTATCTTTGAACAAGGCTTCCAAATCAGGCCAGGAAGGGACCGAGATCTGAGAGAGGAGCAGCAGCAGAGAGCAAGGAGGACCCCCTAATCCTCAGTCCAGAGGTATTTTCCCCCCATATGCTCACAACAACCCTGTAAGACACATAGAGCAGTTATTATGAAACTCCAAAGAGGACAGAAATGACTAACCTAAATCCTATAGCCAGGGAATGGCAGCCCTGCAGTGAACTGGCTCTCTTCTTAGATTCACTCCAGCCCAGCGCATGGCTGTCTTCCCTGGCCATGTGTCTATTCCCACGCTTCTGTACTAAGGAATGTGAGTCAGCAATGGCTGGGCACCTGATGGCTTGGGAGAAGCCATTGACTGAAGCAGAGATATTTATGCAAGTATGTAGGTCTCCCCAAAGACTCCACTTCCTTTCCCTTCTCCTTTTCTGCCAGGGTGACCTGGGTTTCCTAGAAGCCACACTGCTTTACGGTACCTGTGAGTTTCTTCTGCCCATAGCCATGACCACCATCCTTCTATTTGCCATAAGTCTGCTCTCCAGGAGGCCTGCTGTTATCCTTTTGTTGTCCAGGGCCAGAGGAGTGGCACTGTGGAGCCTCCCAAGCTGGAATGGAGCCAGGACTCTGACCATCAGTGAGCCTGACTCACCACATAATGCCAAGTGTGGCCTTTGTTCATGATGTTCAAAGACAGCCCGGAATGTCTTTTGTCCAGGCTCCCTCTCTGTTTCAGCCAAATCCTCCTTATCCTCTGAGGCCAGTTTAGATGCTTTCTACCCTGCAGTGTCTTCCAGAATGAACAGCTGAGTCAGATACTCATTCTCTTCTCTGGTCTTTTCCACCATGGTTCTTGTATCTTTAGTCAGTACTTATTTTATTCTGCCTTTTATTATTACTTAGGCACTGATATTCTTCTCTTCCCTACTGAACTGTAAGCTTTTTTATGAACTGTGTCTGACATATCTTTGTATCACATCCCCAGGCCCAGCACTTAGCAGGAGACTAATATTTACTTAGTACATTTATGTGCAGGCACTGTACTAGACTTTTGACATACTTAATCCCATTAACTTCATAAGAATCCAAAGAAATAAGTAATATTATCTTCAGTCTACAGACGGGAAGATGGAGACTCAAAGAGGTTAAATAACTTGCCCAAAGACACACAACAAGTATGTGGTGAGGCTGAGACTTGAGTCCATGTCTTTGTAAACTGCCAAAGGTTTCCACTCTTCCTCCATTCTTCTCATTCCTGAAGTGCCTTAGGAACTTGTCTGCAAAGCCTTAGCATAAAATTGAGGTTTTAGACTCTTTCAGTTATCCTGTTATTTGGTCTTCTCTCTACCTCCTTCTAGATTTCCTATACTGATTCCTTTTCCCACTAACGTTATGCTCTTTTCTGAAAAGTCAGACAAAGTTAAGAATACTGCTGTTACTGATAATTTCTAGAAGTTTCCATCAGCCTATATTATTTGCTCTTGAGGAAAGGGGAGATAATTTTCACTTAAATTGCCCAATCAGCTGCCATTGCATAATTTCTGACCTCTATCATCTTTTGACCTCATCTCTTAGCCTCCCAGCCTACCTACTTCTCCTCTCACCTTCTTCCAATCCATTCCCCAATCTAGAGTGATCTTTGTAAATAACTAATCTTATGATGTTACTTCCCTGCTTCAAATCCGGCAGTGGTTCCTGATTGCCTATTATCCTCATCCTGGCATACAAGGTCCTCCACAGGCTCTTTCTCCAGCCTCACTCTTATCCTTCCCCACTCACTCCAGCCCTCCAGCCACACTAAATCTACTTGTGATTCCCTGAAGACACTGTGCTCCTCCTAGCCTTCTGCCTTTACACATTGTTTTCCTTTTATTATGAAAAACCTTCCTTACCAACTTGTTCTTCTCCCAGACAACTCTACTCATCCTTTAAAATTCATTTTTTCTCTTGGGTCACTTTCTCTACACCTTACCTCCTGTCTCACCATCATTTTTCTCTCTGTGCTCCCATAGTACTTGACATGTACCTTTAATGCAATGCTTACCATTATTTATTATTCATTTTTCTATCCCAGAGCCCTCAATAAATGTTTGTTGGATTAATCATCTTAGAAAACTACCATTGACTGTCTGAAATAAGAAATATATTGATATATTATTTAGGGCAATAGAGATATGCCAAATTCAATTAGTTGTTAGGTCAATAACTTATTTATTTGCCCAGGAGTATGCAGGATATGAAAGTGTAAGCCATGATCCCTAACCTCAGTGTGCTTTGAAAACCTAGTTGGAAGAAGATTAAGGTGCACATGAAACAATTCGAAAGATCAATAAACATTTTGAGCTCCTCCCAAGGGTAAAGTAGAAACACCAGTTTGTATAAAACAGACTACACAATGCTGCTAATAAGTGCTAAAGGAGCTCATAGAGACAAAAAAAGGATATGGAGAGTGACTTGATCTCTAAAAGAGGATTTGTAGGATGTTGGATTGGCAAGGTGAACAAGGTAGGAAAGGACAGCAAGTTATAAGGCAACTTTGGACCTTATCTACATGGACATCTCCCTTGCAACAACAAAATCTAAGTTATTCTAACTATTTAGAACTAACTATTGGCTGGTCCCTTGACTTTTCTGAGAAATTGGTCCTTCTGACTCATGACCTCTTTTCCCTCATGTAGCATTAATTTTCAATATCACTTAGAGAAATGGTATAATTTGCAAGGTGGCTGCAGACATCTTTTATATATATGGCTCCTTCTCTTTACCCATTATTGCTCCCAACAGCCATGCTTTTTAAGTTCTTGTGTCTGCTTTTTATAGTTTTTCTGCCTTCTTCTCCCTTGCTCTCTTGTAATTTTTTTTTTCTGCTCTCAGAATGACAGCCGTATCCAACCTCTCTGCTTAAAAATTGTGTTGAGCTGAGAAAACAGATTACCTGATCTGCAATCATCAGATCATACCTGAAATACTGTACCCATTTATAAGCCAAGCATAAATAAATGGAGCCATATCCTAATAGGGTAATGATAAAATAGTGCGGGGAAATGAAGATGTTTAGTCTAAAAAAGAGACAACTTGGGTTGACATGATTGGTTTCTTCAAATATTTAAGGAGCTTTCAGACTGAGGAGACATTTAACTTTTATTCTTTGACAGACCAGAAAATATAACTAGACCCAAGGAAGGGAGATGGTGGTAAAGTTTCAAGGAGGCAGGTTTCGGATCCACATAAGGATATAATTTTGAATAGGAAAAAGTTTTGAAAGTTGATATTATGTGGATCTTATGAGTTAGATGCAGTATCTTGAAGGGACGTACTTTGGGTTCATTGAATAAAAATCTGATTCTTGGATGCTGTTCAGAATAGTTGAATGCAGTACCTGCTCAGTAATTTTATCAGTGAAATTGGATTCTTGCTCTAGAGTCTAAATCATTATTCTTCTCATTCTGGTGGCTGTGAAACATTCCCAATTTAGACTTAATTTTCTAATATATGCATATAGACCCTTCACACCAACCTATCTTGTCAAGTTGAGTTTAGGAAATGAAATCAGGCAAATGAGTTGTGTCTATGGCTATGTTTAACAGATTTAAAGAGGTTCATGAATTAGCCAGGAAGGAAACTGTCTGCTCTTTTTATTTCCTTTGAAAAAGGATTCTTATAGTCACAGATAAAACAATGTGTTATTTTTGTATCTGAAAGGATGAGTGGCCTGGGGAGTCCAAGTGTAGCTGCTTTAAATAAGCACAGGTCTTGTTTGGTTTGGACTGTGCGCGCAAGCACCGGAGCACAGGGGAGCTCTCAGAGGGGAAGTTCTAATATTAAAACAACAGCAACAAAACTGTTACTAACCAAATTATTTCTGAAGTTAACATAGCACTCAATAGCCCATGGAACTCAATTGGGACTGTTACAATGAAAGTGCGGCACATTTTCATCTAAGGACTTAAGGTAAATTATACTTTATAATTATTATTGCAAGTAATAACCACATATATAAACATACATTCTTAGAACAGATTTAGGCCTTGCTATTGAAATGCTATTTTAATAGCATTTCTAATTTCACAGGAGGAAACAACTTGAAGAATAATTACCATTTGAAACATTTTTTTGAGGATGACTGATGGATACAAAAAATCATGGGAAGCACAGAAGGACTGCCTCAGGGTCCTGCAGTCTAAAGACTTGAATTGGCATTATAGATGTCGTCTATAACTTCTGTGCCACAATAATTGCAAATTAACGCATTTCAGGAAAGGACTCATACAGCAGGAAGTATAGACTATGTTCTTTGATAAAATTCCAAGAGTAAAACCTGGAAAGCTCGAAACGGAATTGTCTTGAGTATCCAGCCACTCTTTTTATCGCCCTTAGCCAGCTTGCAGTTTTCATTTCTCCTTTCTGACTCTCCTCTGATCCATGACTGTCCTCTACTCTAGCTCCTCTCTTCCTGAATCCTGCCCCCAAACTCACTCCCATGGCTATTCTGGTACTAAGAAGGATGTGATAAACTAATTCACATGAAGATGTTGGAGCCTGATGCTACTCCTCTCATGGGTGTTGGCAATTCAGAAAAGTTTCCCAAGGAGAGAAGAGTTCTCAAAACAGACAGATGAACTTGCTGTTCACTAGTTTCACACAGGAGGGCTGGGGACAGGATAGACATGCCTTTGTACTTCAAATCTAAACAATGACATCTGGCCTTGATCAAGAATTCAAAAAATGGTGATAGAATTCAGTTAGGGTGATATGACATTTTTGAAGATAATTCTTGGGGTAAAATAATTTAAACTCAAAAAAGATTCATCTTAATTCCTCCTGTGGAAACTAGGCTGGTAAAAAATTGCAGGGGGTCAAAAAAGTGGGTTTTAGGCTTAGTGAACTTGCTGTTAGGCTCTGTGAAGGCCTGGGACTATGTAATTATAATATCATATGCTTATTGAACACACAGTGCACTGTTTTAACATAACACGCATTAGCCTACTTAACTTTCCCAATAATTCAGTGAGGATTTTTTCTACTTACAAGTGAGAATCTGAGGCACAGAGAGCTTTAGGACTTTGTCCAGCGTTACAAAGCTAGGAAGTGGCAGAGCTGAGAACTGGATCCATGTTTAACCCTTCTGCTCTCCTGCCTCTCAACCCTAAGGCAGAAAGCCCAGTGGTCAAGAGGACCCACTCTGAAGTGAGGAGCATCAGTGCTCATGAGCTGTGTAACCTTGGGCAAATTACTTACCTACCTGGTGCTTCAGTTTGCTCACTCGCAAAATGGATGTTAATAATGGTATACAACTTTACAGGGTTGTTGTAAGGATTAACACATTTAAAACAGTATCTGGCATATAATAGCAACTTTAAATGTTAGCTAACATTATTGTTTGTTAACATAAACCAAATTCCATTTCAACAAAACTTTTTGTATTATAGTTTTCCTAGACTTAGCCAGTGTCACCCAAATTGTGTTCCAAACCACAAAATTCCTGTTTGACCTAAGGGTTTAACTTGCTATAATAAAAATATGTTACGGGACTGATGTCACATAATAGCAATTTTAAATACCTTTACCAAAAATTACTCTTTCAAATGTACTTCAAATTTAATCTGAATACAGTATTTCTATACATCACTGTCCTTAACAGGGGTTCCAAGTGGTAAACATAGATTCCTAAAAGGCTTCATAAACAGTATGAAGGCCAATTTTAATATTCCAATAAGTCTTAGAGAAATCATATAATAAGCTTAACTGGTGACTGGATTTTAGACAGAATAAGGTAGTGCTACTTGACTGGTCCATGAGGAGAGTCAGCTCTAGGTGTATCTGATTAATTTAATTTTCATCCACATACAAACATTTATTAAGACATCCTCGGGGCCAGTGCTAGAGATGCAAAATTAACAAGAAACATACCCCTCTCTTGAAGTCCTAACAGTTTAGTGGGCAATAAACCCACATAAACAGTTACCTCAAATTAATGACAGGACCAGAGAATAACGTCTAAGCCACCCTGCAGAGTGTCAGGTAAATTTCTCAGGGAAAGTGATGACTCAGTTGTCTGCAGAGAATGATCGGTATTTGGGTCGAAGTCTGATTGGTTTTAGAAAGAAAAGACAAATTGTGATATATGCAATATGTTTGAATGAAAAAAAATTCTCTTGTACTTGAAGTCCAAAAAGTGATAAGGAAAAAAAAGGAAAGGGGAGAGAGAGTAGGGAAGGAAGGCTTCAAAATAATTGCTCACACTAGGTTTACGTATTTCGCCTGTGAGGTCGAGTGCTGTTGTCATCTCCACATTGTAACGATGAGGAAGCTGGGGCACTGAGTCCTTGGTCTAAGACAATGCTGGTTGTAGGGTCACATGAAGGCTTCCTGCGCTTTCCTCATGAAACTTGTGCTCACTCTCTGAAGTCAAGGCAGGCCCTGGGGCCAGGAGCCCTGGTCTTTTCCTTGGTGATCTTCCCTAACATCTTAGGAAGCACCACCCAGGTATACTGCATGAACTGAGTTGTCTGGCTCTGCTGCTTGTTGATTCAAGCAGTCTGGTGCCACACAATGCCACACGTCAGGGTGCGATGCTGCCATACCACAAAGCCCAGGCCCTGTACACCCTGCCATCCCCATCAGAAAGGCTCAAGGCAGGGCAGCAGGACACTGCACAGCTGCACAGTCTCCAGACAAGGCACACCACCCGTCGGAACTCAGTCCATCCCCTGGGTGGCACCTTCCTTCCTGTCCCAAGAAGAATGGTATGAAGCCTGGGAGGGTAATTGACATGGAACACTCTGTGCAACAGGGGCAACAATCTGTAATAAAAGGTACAATTACCTGAACTCTTCAAATTGGCCACATTCTTGTCAGGATCCCATATAAAAATAACCTTGTACCATGTCCTAATGCTGGCCTTTCACACACATCATATAAGAGTGAGTCTCTGAGGCCCAGTGCTAACTCCTCATTATTGTCAAATCCTACCCACGTTTCCGCTGGCCTCCTTTCCCCTGCAATGTGCAGCTGGACTATTTCAGGCACTGAGCTCATCAGCTGTCACCAGCCAGTCGAAGCTGGGTCTAGTCAGGCCAGTGTGTAGATGTTTGACCTCTGAGAAAACATCCAAGAGCTGTATAGAATGAGATGCTGCTGACTTAAATCAGTCTACCCAGCATAAGAATATCCTAACAGTTACTTTTAAAATAAAGATAGAGATCAAGCTATCAAATAAGATAGAGATAGAGCATAGCTACTACATTGTATCTTGTAAAATTCTTGTTTTAGTTTTCAGTAAGCAGTGATAGAATATTAAATAGATCTTTCCCTTCTAATAAATGTTTATCTTGAAGATGTGTTTTAATGAGTTGATTCTTTAAATGTGTAAGTGCACACAAACACATTTGATCCCACTGAAAGGAATTTTGCCTGAGTAAGGACTGTGGAATGACTTTGGGGGTCAACTTCCTGCCCCATGGAATGCAGTGAGAAAGTTCTCACAATGGGAGGGAGTCTCTCCCGAGCATTCCATGCAGGAGGCATCTGCAGAGGTTTTATACAGACAGCGCCATGTCTCAAAATGCGATCAACATCTCCAACAGCCAGAGGCCACTGTGCCCTTTGCAGGTCCCAACCAGGTTCCACAAAACTTATTTGCAGCATAAGCAAAGAAGCGTGTGTGTGAATATAGCAAGGCAACATTAGAATTCTCACTATAGTGGAAGAAATCCAAACTCATATTTACTCAAGTTTACAATATTCCCATCGAGAGGATGTGTACTAAGAGAAAGGTTATCATACTTTGAAACTTCTTCGAGGAAGTTGTTTTCAATCAATCTCATGAGGTTCAGGGAAACTTAACCACAAGCTGACACAGCAGCAAATGAAGCTAAATTCATTCATTCACTTGACCAATATTTTCAGCATGCCAGGTACTCTTCCAAACACCAGAGATATAGCAATGAACATGAGAAACACAATTCTACATTCTGCTGCTTCACTCAGAACTTTGAACATACCCATCAGTCCAGACTGAAGGCCAGACTGAGCTCTAGACCATGTCCTTTCACTTACCACTATATAGCAGCACCCAGAACAGAGCCTGGGACACAGGTGGTATCCCGTATGTTTACTGGATTAATACACACAACCAGGAATTTGACTCTGAACCCTTTGAAAGTTTCATGAAATTCTTTGGAGACAAATAAAGCAAAACATAATTTATCCTTTAATTCACTGAGTGGGGATATAAAGATGAATAAGATGTGGCCTCAGCCCTCAGGAAGCTTACATTCTGGTGGAGAAACTGCAAAGGCCAAAGCATAAAGGTTCAGAAGGGCTGGTATACTTAAGAAACTACAAGTATTTTGATGTGACTGGAGCAAGCGGGAGGACAGCAGGAGATGAAGCTGAAGAGATAGGCAACGCTGGGCATAAGGGACCTAAGGATATGGATTTTTATCTCTACAGTGACTAGGGGTGGGGGCAATGATAGAATTTAGGGAGAGGTGTAACAGGATTAAATATATGACTTGGCAAGATCACTCTAGCTACAGAGTGGAGGAGAGACTGAAGGGAGCCCAGCCTGGTTAGGAAGGTAATGCAGTAGTCCAGGTAAGATCTGATGACCTTGATTAAGGCAGTGATACTGGGGTAGGTGAGGAGGTGAAAATTTCATGAGCCATGGAAGCAGAACAGGCAGGACTTTGTGATAGACTGGATAGAGAGAAAACGTCAGTTTCCCCTCTAGATTAAAAGGGATACACTGTGGCAGGGACTATGGCCTACAGGAAGTGTATGTACTTGGTGGCTAATGGTTAAGAGAGAAGAAAGAAGAGGTTCAGGTTTCTAGCACGTGTGTTTGCAATTATTCAGGGCAGAGAGCCTACACTGGCTCCCACTGCCTGCAGCATTTAGTTTAAACTCTCCACACAGACGCTCAGCATTCTCTATGGTCTGGTCCTGTCCTCTATCTTGCATTATACTGCCATCAGTGCCCTAGCCTTCCCAAGTCTGGGTCTTTACTCATACTGTTCCCTCTGCCTATAATGCCCTCCCCTGCCTTCATCTCTGTAGGTCAAAGTCCATTTCAAATGTTACTTCTTCCAAAAAGCATTAGATTCCCTCAACCTCCGAAACTCTTTTTATCTAATTTCTTTGTATTTGCCTTCCATCTCTTGGTTAGGCTGTGACTGAGCTCCTTGAGAGTGACAACTTTCCCTTCCTGCTCATCTTCCTATCTCTTCCAGCCTCCAGCTTTGCCTATAGCAGGACTCAATATGTCTTTATTGAATTGAAACGAAGAACCCCACAACATGAAGTACTCATCTATGAAATGGGGATATTATTGCCACCGACTTCACAGGGTGGGAGTGAGGGCTTGGCACATAATAAGTGTTTGATAAATGATATCATTCACATCATCATTTCTAAAAAGAGTAAGTTTCGATTGTTCTCTGCCTAATGTAATACTAAGCCTCTGTCTCCTTTTAATGAAGTTAAAGGATAAGGGCCTTACTTTAGAATTTCTGGGAAACTGTCCACTGGAATCAATAAGCAGGGAACTACTGTTCTGGCCCACTGGGGCATTCCTTTCCAAATCCCAAAGAGTTTCGTCTCTGGAGGCTTCTCTCGAATACTTTGGGTCTTTTCTTTTTGGTCATGGAGGAACAGAGCTCAGCTTTTGATCTCTGTGATTCTGGGAAATGAAGTGATTGGGAAGAATCCCACTCCAGCAGTCATCTCTTCTCATCTCAGCCCCTGCAGGCTGACTGCTGCAAAGGTCAGAAATAGAGCCCCAGGTGTGGAGAGCGGGATGTGGGTGGTTTGGCCTGGCTGTTCCAAAAGGAGTGAGCAGGCAATTGTGACAGTCCTTGAGTTTTATTTTTATTTTTTAAATCTACTTTGAAGAATTTTGTGAGTCCCAAAGGAGCCCTTTTATGTCATTTCTTTCTTTTTTCTCTAGAATTTCCTCTAAAATCCATTAGGGAGATTTAACATATTCCAGATTTAGGACTTTAATGGGCTTTTGTTCCCGCCTTAATTTTTTCCCATTTTTAAATTTCTCTTCTGATTTTTAATTAGCTATTTCTGGGATTACAAAGTTTGCAAACTTAAGAGCAAAATTTCTCTTGACAGTCTTTTAATTTACGTGCGATTTACTGTGATAATATTGTGGACCCTGCCTGACTCAGAAGGTAAGAAAGGATCTGTCCCAGAGACGAATTCTTGTGCCAGCAACCGCGGTCACCATGATGAGCCATGTAGGGGCACTGGACCGCTTTTATAAAACCACAAAGACCTTAAGTTTGAGAATTGCTTTTTAGCACCATCTTGGTGTTTTTCTCTCTCCAGGAACCTCGGACAAGTCTAATCTGGAGCTAATCACTCTGACGTGTACGTGTGTGGCTGCAACCCTCTTCTGGCTCCTATTAACTCTCTTTATCCGAAAACTAAAAAGGGTAAGATCATTTCAGATGAAGTTCTATGCTCCAATTTACATAATATTCTCAAAGCCCTGTCTGATGTCTAGAGCGGGCACTAAGCAAATGTTACACCCTCTTCTTCCCTTTTCCTCTTGTTCCTGTCTCTGACCTGGTGAACACTGAAAATGAATCATTCGAATGTCTCTCAACCACAAAGTGGGATATTAAAAAGAAAAGCTAGAGCAATGGACAGATTAATATTTCCAAGGGACAGAACGGATAATTTTGATATAAAATATGTAATAGGGGGCCAACCCCGTGGCTGAGTGATTAAGTTCGTGCCCTCCACTTTGGCGGTCCGGGGTTTCACTGGTTCGGATCTTGGGCGCGTACATGGCACCACTTGTCAGGCCATGCTGAGGCGGCGTCCCACATAGCACAACCAGAGGCACTCACAACTAGAATATACAACTAGGTACTAGGGGGGTTTGGGGAGAATAAGAAGGAAGAAAAAAAATGTAATAAAGTCTTTAAGTTAAATTCAGCATGGGACCTGTGAAGCCTTCATTTTCTTAACCTCACTCTCCACTAAGAAACAAAAAGGAAAAAGCAAAATAAAGACCCACCTCTGACTTATCTCTCATAACATTATGGAAGCACAAAGAAGTGCACTGCTGTTCCATACTCTTTGAGCCCCACAATACAGTTAAGTTCTTTGGAGTGTGAGGTTCAGGTTGGAAGTCAAGACATCAGATTTCTATAATTACGCCTGCAGCACAACCTGCTTCTTTGAAGTTCAGTGGGGAGTCAACACTCACTCACTCACTCATTCATGCCTCAAATATCTCCTGTGTGCCTGCTCCATGCAGAGTGCAAGGCCTTGTGTAAGGCTCTCTGATGACAGTGGAGCAAACACTGACGTGCAGTCTGTGGAGGAGACTGTCCTTAATCAACGACATAGACAAACGTAAAACTGCAACTAGAGTCAGCTGACCAAAAGATGTGTAAGGGAGTTGGTCAGGCAAAGAAGGGAGGGAAAATTGTTGCAGGGAGAGAGAAGAGCAGGTAGGAGGCTCGGGCAGGGCAGAGGGAACACCATGAGAACGAGAGACTGACAGAAGCCCGTGTGGCTGCAGTGGTGGGAAGAAGGTGTGAGGTGAGGCAGGAGAGTAGAGGAGAGGAAAGGCTGCACCACTTGACCAGGCAGGGCCTTGTAGGCTATGATAAGGAATTGAGTTTGTATTCTAGAAGCAACAGGAGGCCTTGGGTGGAGGGGGTTGTTAAGCAAAGGTAGGCGATTCTAATTGTGAAAGATTTGTGTCTGGAAAGCTTATTTTGGCTGCTGTGAGGACAACGGACCAGAGGGGGCAAGAGTGAATAGAGAAGACCCTAGCAGAAGACTTTATAGCAGTCCAAGTAAGAAATGATGGTAGCTTAGTCTAAATGATTAGAGTCAAGAGATATTTAGGAGGTAAAATCAACAGGACTTGAAAAGTGCCAAGAAGGCCTCCTCAACTTCTAGAGCTTTATTGGCCCTTAGCAATGTGTCAGATCTCGTGGGAAGCTCTTTATGTAATATCTCAGTTAATCCTTCCAAAAGCACAAGGAGGTGGATATATTATTATTCCCATTTTATAGAGAGGGAAACTGAAGCTCAGAGAGGTAAAGTAAGTTGCCCAAAGTCACAAAAATAGAGCTGGAGCTGAGTTTTGAACCCAGGTTGTTTGATCTTAGACTTGATATTCAAAACCAATTATAGCGTTGGTATGAGAGGCAAGGCTAGCAGCCATCCTCTATGGCAAATACGTAACATCAGGCGTTTGCTATAATGAGTGACTGGTTTTTAGACACGACAATTAAGGCCACTGCTTTAGAAGGAAACGAAAGTCAAACAATAGCATTTTGAAAGGGGAGATACATCATATATGGAAACAGATCTAACAAAAGCAAAACTTGCCAAATCTGTACGGGAGGTACAAAGGCTATAGGAGTTCAAAGGAGGAGAGGGGGAGAAAAAACTTCAGAGAAGGCAAACTTTAGAGACAGACTTTGAAGGTTGTGGCTGGAAGGAAAGAAGCAGAAAAACACAGCGCACCCTACTCCTTCCCACTCCTCAGAATAGGGCAGGAGTCTGGTTATTTTGCATATACGAACATAGTGGAAATAAAACTGGAAAGGTAAATTGAGAATAAAATGAAGAGGTTCCTTGTATTTCAAAAAATCTATGAAATTTTGATGTCAATAATAAAGGATGAGAGCAAGAGATTATCATCTTAATAACAGAGTGCCTATGAAATTTAAAAAGTGGTTGTGGAGGAAAAGAGGAACAAAGCATCAAAAAATATTACCAGGGGGCCGGCCCAGTGGCGCAGCGGTTAAGTTCGCACGTTCTGCTTCTTGGCGGTCCAGGGTTCGCCAGTTCGGATCCCGGATGCGGACATGGCACCGCTTGGCAAAAAGTCATGCTGTGGGAGTTGTCCCATATAGAGGAAGATGGGCATGGATGTTAGCTCAGGGCCAATCTTCCTCAGCAAAAAGAGGAGGATTGGCAGTAGTTAGCTCAGGGCTAATCTTCCTCATAAAAAAAAATATTACCATGTGCTTTCTCTAACCACAGTGTAAATTCCTCATTGATAAAGACTGTATTTTATCTTTTTATCCTCTGCTGCATGGCCCAGTGTGATAATTATAACTAACATTTATTGATGTTTACTATATACAAGGCCCTGTTCTAATAGCTTACATGGATTATTTCATTTAATATTCACAACAACTCTATGAGATAAGTACCATTATTAGCACTATTTTATGGATAAGGAAACTAGGCTTAGAAAGATTAAGCAACTTGCCCAAAGTTATGTGCTGGTCAGAAGCTGAGCTTCAAATCCAGGCAGTGAGCCTCAACACCTGGGCTCTGAAGCACTGAGCTGTGCAAGTTCATGCCAAGCACCTAGTAGCTGCTCAGTGTTAATGTCAACTGAAAGAATAAATATTTGTCCACTAAGATTCTACTATCGTATTCTCCTCAAAGCTCTTAAGGTTTGTTTAGTGTTTCCTCTCATCTTCCTTATTGAGATAAACCACAAAATTGTGTAGATGTCACATGGGGAGATTGTCTTCCATTGCCTGCTCCCTTGCCTCCACTAACACCTCTGCCAACCTCCCCTCACATCCTGCAGAACCTAGGATGTCCCTTGCTAGGCTTCAGCTCTCCTATGCTCTTTGAGGATTTCAGATTATTTCTCATGGACTTGGCTATATTGGACACTGAAAAGTTTAGTCATAAAGCCTACTCCAGCAGTGTCTCTAATGAACACCCAGCACCCTGGTATAGGAATCTATAGACGCACATGAGTGTCTGACAGGCCAGGTCCTTAGAGTCTAACACCACTGGCAAATGCAGTTTGTGACAAACGTGCTCCATATCTGTTTTCTACTCTTTGTGGAGGCCAGGCAAATCCTTCTACTTTGAGTTCTTTGTCACACATTTTAGTGATAATTTCTGTGAGAAGGAGACTGATTGTAAGTGATGGATGAGGTGAGCTGTGACAGCCCAGAACAGGGTGAGTAAGGGCTGAAGAATGTGGATGGGTGTGAAATGGTGTTTTTGGAGAGGTTGTCTTCTCTACTGAACTCTGATTCTCTTTAAGGAAAGGCCTTGAAAGGAAGGGCCCCAAAACTCATTTAAATGAAGTTTACATAACTTCTAGGCAAGAGTTATCAAAACCTACCTTATATGGGCAAGCATACTTCTTTTCTGTTCTCTCACAGAAACGTAGTCATGAAATCTACAATTAATTAACAGGAAATCCACCCACTGATATAAATCTAAGACACTAAATGTAAATCTAGTTATCTACGATCTGAAATAAAGGGTATTTTCTGGGCTTGATGTGCATTACCAAGATGAGACACTTGAAGGCAGATGCCATCTTACTTACTTGACATCCTACCAATGGTCCAACGAACTCGGAGCATGGCTTTAAGTCTTATAACCTATTTACTCCCTGGCCTTTGAAATAATCAAACTCTATTTCTTACTGAAGGGTAATCTTAATTCTAATCTCACTAATGGACCCTCCATTCTTTTCAAGTAGCTGCAGCAACTAAGAGGCCAGGCCTTTTGAGTATATTTAAACACTTCACATGAACTGTGCCTCTCCACTGTCCCAGGGATCTTGGGCTTACTTTGCCACCTCTGGCCTTTCTTGCAAATGTGGAAAAGTCACATCATAGACCCCACTGCTGGCCCATCTGTCATGTATATTCCTGCTTGTACAGAATGGCCACAGAATGTTATTTTTAGTCATTGGAACGATTTTACAAAAATGCTATACATTTTTTAGAGAAGGACTTTCATGATAATTGTTTAGCAAGCAATAAGGTCTCTGGAGAATCTGAGTGCATTTTATCTGAGATAGGATGGTGGAGCTAGTACTACAGAATTTTAGTGTGGGAATAATAAGGGGTTGTTTAATGGAAATTGCACGCTCAAGTGTGATGTGCATATGTGTATATGGTGAGGTACTTTCTGTACCCAACTACACTGTTTTAACCAAATGAACCAAAATAGCAGCAGATGTTGCCAGGTATTGTTTTAAATTGGATAGCTGGTGTTTTTAAAGTTGTTTCCTTTTGGTGACTTGAGATCTCTTTATTTTTCAGTCTTCTTCTGAAATAAAGACTGACTACCTATCAATTATAATGGACCCAGATGAAGTTCCCCTGGATGAGCAGTGTGAGCGGCTCCCTTATGATGCCAGCAAGTGGGAGTTTGCCCGGGAGAGACTTAAACTGGGTAATGTATTTGTTCAACAGATTCCTAAGTCCATACAGAGCACCTACTACAAGCAAACACTGTGCTTTGAGAGGCGCAACAGTAAACTGGGCTGGGGACTCCGCCCTCCAGCTGCTCACACACTAGCAGGGGAGACGGACACGGAGGTAAATTATCCTAAGAGAATGCTGAGACAACAGGACGAGGGTACAAGGGTGCACCTGCTCATTCTTCCAACAGTTACCAAGCACCTTCTCTGAGCAGCAGGCACCCATCTAAGCTCCGGGGATGTAAAGGTGTTTGAGTCTCTTCCCTCAAAGGGTGAAGGAGACAATCACAAGAGTAGGGAAGGGGAGGGAGGGGATCAGTTTCATCAGGAGGCTTACAAGTATAGACACTCTTAAATAATGAAACTTTTGAGGAGTTAGAAATTTATAACCCAGAACACAATCCAGGATGGCGAGGAATAGTGAAATCAAACTTTTGGTGAAAGAGTTGGTGCTCTTCAAGGCTGTGGATCAAAAAACCCCTCTGTGCAAATCCACAAGTTACATACTTTGAATTTCCCTGGGTGTTTGGAATGTCTAGACAGAGAAGAAAGTCCTAAGGGGTCATTTAAGTTTCCTTTTTGAAGAGCAAGGACTATTGTTTTCCAGGTAACACAGATGTTGTAAACACTAGGCAGTTGTGCTTTCCCTCAGCTTAGTGCACCAGTTCCTCCAGCTCAGACATCACAATGCAAATCCATCTCCAGCCCGTCGTGCTACAAAACAATAGGAGCCTCAATTACGCTTGCCCAGAATATTTGGATCGTGGCTTCTAAAAGTTTTCCACTCACTCCCATGTGTACGCCAGAATCATTAGTAGTTGGAACTAGGAAAAGAGATCATGGATCCAGTGTTTCTGGAGCTTGTCACTCGCAGTGTAAAGTTTCTGTTGTTCCAAATTCAGCTGCATTGCCTCCACTTTCCCCACACACAGACTACATTGGGGTGGGGGTGTGAGGGGAGAAATGGCTTTTCTTGTTCTCTTGGGCCTTGAAATGATTCCACTTACATTTCTTCCTACATGAAAAAGAATACTTGGCCCCAAGAGTATGTTCTGTTTGGCTTGGGGAAGAAAACTGGAAATCAGTAAAAAGCTGGAAAGACACGCGAAAGCCAGCCATGGCTGTTGACAGAAAAAAAACATCGACTAAATTTAGAGTAGTTAAGGGCAGGTGGCACACAAGATGAGTTCCTTCTGTGAGTCTAAATTATATGGCAGCTAGCCCAGCCCCTCAGTAACCTTGGCAGGGAACATGGGATAATTTTCCCATAACCATAAGCCATTCTCAGGCCATGTTGCTTTCCAGGGTTATTAGTCACAATCAAACATGCTTCTTCCAGTACAGGATACATGAGCTTTCTGTCCCATTTCTTCATTCCTTGGCCTATTATCACTGTGATCCATATCACATCGAGGGAGATTGCTAACCCTTTTAGCAGAATTCCTCTGGGGGCCTATGGGTTTAGATAATCTCATTTCAGGAGATTCTCCTTGTTGAAGATCTTTCTTATGGTTCTTGTTCTTCCTGGAGTTGCCAGATGCTATGATTTGACTAATGTACATGTGAGTGTCTCTGATGGGTGAGAGAAAGTGTCGAGTCAGCTAACTCTTTTAATGCAAAGCATGGCTGCAAGGGCCAGAGGAATGCTCCTCCTTCTAACGTGGGAGCAAAGAGGCCCAAGATTTTTTTTTCAGCCAAATAAATGACAGAAAGTATTCTGAAATAATGTCTGGCAAGTGAAAGTAACCAAGATTTTGTCTGGATGCATGGAGAGAAAAAGCTGGTTTTATGGGCAGAGTTATAGTGGGGTTATAAATGTAAAGAAATATACAGACTAAGCTGCATCTGATTTCAGCTGTACGTACTCTGTTGGTTACTATTAGCAGACCTGGTGGGAGAAGTGAGAATGTATAGGAACTGATAGATTGATACAGTCAGAGCTTGGGTCAAAGGTGTTGCTACCACTGAAATTCCTGGAATCCAGGAACTAAAGAAACCTGTTTTGTTAGTGATTCCTCACTAAACCTAGAAGAGAATTCAGCTCCTATAAATTTATCACAGGAGTTGGGATAATTTCTGACACTGCATCTTTCAATTGGAAAATAAAGTCAGAATTACCTAATATGGGAAACAAGACAGGGAGTCTGGAATTTGGCAAGTGGATGGTACCTAGGCAAGTGCTGCCTCTTGTAAGACCAGCCTTGGATGCCAGAGAGGGGCTCAGCTCTATGCTGCTGTGCACTCTCCCCAGAGTGTCCCAGGGACCCTGGCCAGCCAAGGACATTCTTGGAGGAGATTCTAGTATCCTTTTAGTGTATGACAATGACCTAGCACTTTTCCAAGCTTGTTAGCGGCATGTAGGTAACACCAAAGAGGATTTTAAGGGAAAAGAAAGATCAGGCAAAGTCAAGTCCGGTGTGACTGGGCTCCCCTGAAACTGGAAACACAGGTCTGCAGAAGGATTCCAATGCATCAGATGACTAAAGAGCCTGTAATAGCTTCATACTATTTTATGAGGCAGCAGTCAGATTCCAAAAGAATAAATGCAAAGACTGGGGGAAGCCAACTGAGCATGAGCTTATCCTCACTGATAGAAGCAAAGCCCCCAAACACTTGTTAAAATAAAGTGTGTTGTGACAGCTAAGAAGGGAATGTGTGGGGGCTGAAGGTGTGGAAAGGAAAAGGATACCACCTGCCCCAAAGAAGCAAGAGTCTTCGGACTATGTGGAAAGGGGCCCCAGGATGGAGACTATCGTAGTATTTCTCAGGCTTAGGACACTTTTCACATTAGATAGAAGAAGGCACTGCAGAAGAGAAACATTGTTCTTTTATCCTAAAAAAGCAAGGAATAAGCCTCCAACAAAAATGTACCAATTTATACAACTCTGGAGAAGCTATCTGCTAGTGCGCTTTCCATACAGGATTTCAATATCCAGCACTTTCAGGGACCAGCCAAGGCTCTTTTATTTAAACTAAGAGTTCCCATTCTGGTGTATCTCTTGTACAATTTTATCTGAAGAAGGAAGCAGAGCCTACATCCCTGCACAAGGTGCCTGCTCTGGGAGGAATGGTCTTTATCAGTCACCACAGGTGTCTGTTTGACCTGAGGAAAAGTATGTAATTTCACCAGTGCTCCCCTCCCAATGCAGAGTGCATCCCTCTGAGATAGATGCAAAGAGGCTCTTATAATTATATTAGTAACTGAACTTTTCCCATGCCCTAACGGGATGCCTAGAGTGGCCGGAGTGCAAGATCCTAAGCAGAGGCAGGGTGAAGACATCTTTGTTACTGGATAGTTGTGCATAAAAATATAAATGTTCTAATATGATGAGGAAGTAGGAAAGCTTCATTACAAGTGTTACAAGAATCTTAGAAAAAAAAAAAACCTGTCCTTTGGGGAAAGGGACTGGAGTATGAGGAAGGAAAGAGGGTAGGTTGGATAACTAACTGAAGGCACGTTATCAGAACAGTCTGAGAAGGAGAATTTGGTTGGGAGAGGAGGTGTTGTGTTAAATTAACACTCTACTAGATCACCAGTTTATTATAAAAGGATGTAACTCAGGAACAGCCAGATGGAAGAGATGCATAGGGTAAAGTATGGGGAAAGGGCATGGGGCTTCCAATGCCCCTAGGAGCATGCCATTCTCCCCAAATCTCCACGTGTTCACCAGCCCGGAAGCTCTCTTAACCCTGTCCTTTCTGGTTTTTGTTGAGGCTTCATTACATATTCATGACTGATTAAGTCATTAGCCATTGGCAACCGATTCAACCTCTAACCCCTCTCCCATCCTTAGAAGTCAGGAGTGGAACTAAAAGTCCCAACCCTCTAATCACGTGGTTGGTTCTCCTGGCAACCAGCCCCCATCCTTAGGTGGGGGTCTAAAAGTCACCTTATTAAAACAACAGAAACACCTTTATGGCTCTCATCACTTAGGAACTTCCAAAGGTTTTAGGAGCTCTACTGCCAGAAACAGCATGAAGACTAAATATGTATTTCTTATTTTAAATCACAATATCACAGAGGCTGAGGAAAGAAGCATGTTAACAATCATTATAGCATAACATAATGGGTACCATGAAAGAAACCACGTTTTGTTATTGCATCTGGCAACCACCTCTCTGTGGTCTAAACAAATTAGACCAGTGGCTGACAGGCTCATGTGCTGAACCATGAAGATTTGTAATCACCATGTAAAGACATACTAGAAATACTAGGAATATTTTCTTTGGCAAGGAAGTCTGAGAAATGATTTAGTGATTATTTTTTAGCTATGAAGCACTATCATAACTAATAGCAGTAACCACCATTCTCTCTCTCTCCCTTTCTGCTGAAAACAGATCAGAAGAAATGAACTTAAGTGGCAAGAAAAGGGGCTTAGGTTAAACACAGGGAAATCTTCTTGGTATTAATGTCAATAAACAGTTGAAGAGACCCCTGAGGATTTAGTAGCCTCTCCCCGCAGGCGGACTTCGTGAAGAGGAAACTGGCCACCTACCTGCACTTAGCCTAGCTGTAAAGGATGAGGGCACCTCAGAAGCACAGTAAAGAGTTGGAAGGAAGATACTCCAGAAATGTGTCCCTTACTTTGACTCTTTAGGGGTCAGTTCTTTGGAGATTCCGTTAAAAGCTACATGCCTCACACACACACATAGGAAAAAAGGCCCTTCCTTCCTGAAAAAGACAAACTCACCCTGTTGGCTTGGCAAACAAACCAATGTGTTCTTTTCATTTTAGGCAAATCACTTGGAAGAGGGGCCTTTGGAAAAGTGGTTCAAGCATCTGCATTTGGCATTAAGAAATCACCCACATGCCGGACCGTGGCTGTAAAAATGCTGAAAGGTATGGATGCTGTAGTTTGGCTTTCAACTGACCCATCACATTCCCTAAATATTGATACACGTTGGATATGACCTAGGAACACATACAAGCTATTTCTGCTCTAGCCACGTAAGTTTCTTCTACTGCTGGAAGCCCCTTTACTTGAGGAGTTTTATAGATAAGGCTGGCAAGAGCTCAGAATAAACCTTGTAAATGAAATAATCCAGCATTGTCCACAGGAAAACAATTTCTATCACCTCAGAGATCTTTCTCCTATCACATCTCAGACTCTAGACTACCAGGGACTTAAGCCCACTGTATCCATGGGTACAAAATTTTGGAACCATCCACTATGACATTACAATGGAAACTTAGCTGTACATTATAAATCCCAAAGGCTTAGCAGGGGCTTTATCTAACTATACAGTGAAACTATGAAGCTAGAACGATTGAGTTAATCAGAACTCTAACCTATTTTATACTGGCAAATCCAAACCATAAAACATTTCCTCTTTATAAATTAAAAAAAAAATCAAATTATCTTTCTAGTGTCGAAAGATACCACCACTCTGTGAAGCAGTGGGAGGTAGAGCCAAATCACGCAGTGGTTTATGACCACCACCGCAAGACAGACTGAAAGTGAAAACTGCGTAAACCAAACATCTCAAAGACTCATAGGTCCTTTAAAGTGACGAAAGTACTTCTTGTCCTCATTTGTGATGTAATTCTCATGTTACTTCAATGTGTTTTAAGATTCCAAAACCAAAAAGAAACAGGATTGAAAACCCAAAGGGCAATTTTCAGTTTTCCAAAGTCTCCAAGATACTGCCAGGGGATTTTAAGGCATAGGAAGCTATGCCCCCAACTAAGCAGGTACCTAGCAAAGGCTCCAAGAGAAAGGGCCATTTGCTTAGAGAGGCTTTATAGCTCTTCATTTTCTTCTAGTATTGACACCATCATTGCAACAGTTGATGTAATGATATTTTCCACCTCAAAATACAAAGAACCTGACAGTTCTACTCTGAAAGTAGCCAGAAAAGGAGTTTTGCATCTACAAGTCAGGACTTTTGTTCGAGGTGGACTCAACAGATGATGGCAGGCAATTTTGTGAGAATACCTGCATTCCAGCACCCCACCCCACACCCCTCACCCCAGACTGTGAAGAGAAGAGGCATCAACATGTCATCTATGTAAGAAAGCACCAGACTAGGTACTTTAGGATATTAGGTTGAACCACACGAAATTGCCATTTTTGTTATTTTTCTCTCTACAGCCTTGTGAGGTAGATATTACTATCCCAGTTTGCAGATGAAGAAACATGGCCCAAAAAGGTTAAACAGCCTCTGCAAGGCCACACAGCTCACCTGTGCAAAAGCACAGGTCTGAGTGCAAGTCTTCCAGCTCTGAGTGCAGTACTTTCTCCCACACCCCAGTGCCACAGAAGACAGGCTGAAAAGACCCAGCCTTCTGGAAGTGGCCAGTTGCTCCAAAAGCCTCCAAATGATCCCGGCCTGTGTTCTGGAGGCAATCTAGTATCCAACCTTGAGATAAATCAAAACTAAATCTGAAAGCACTGCTTCCTCAGCTTGTCCCACTTCCCTCCTTACTACCACACACTGCCTCTAGGATAGGCAAGTCTGCTGTCCATCATTTTGGGTCCCAGATAACACCTGTGGCCCTGCAAACAAATGGACAATCTAAGCGAAAGAGCCTGGTTTTTCCTCTGTGCTAAAGAGGCATAAACACCTGGAGGGACTGATGAGCTTCAGTGGGGAAATTCTGATTTGAGATTTTTTTAAGGCCCAGAGAATCTATTCTGTGTAATAGAGAAATAGTGTGTGTGATATCTTAATAAGAGTTATCTTTTTTTTTAAGCCATCAGCCTTGATTGAAAAAGACTGCCAAATCATCCACTAAAAAACCATTTTCATTCAGCTTTCTTGTTTAAATTGGTTGGCCATCTGTTTCTAGGAGAAATTGAAAAGGCAGAATGTCAAACAAAGGTCATGACTCAGAAGCTCTTTCAAAGTGCCCTTGAGCAAATCCTTTAACCTTTTTGGGCCTTATGCCCATGTCTGAGATGAGAAGAGTAATCATGTTGTTTATTTATCTAACAGATATTTGTTGAGCATCTACTGTGAGCCAATCCCAACCCCACTGGGAGGCTTCTAGAGTTTATCTGGTTGTTATTAAAAAATAATTTGTGCTTATGAAATACCATGTCAGTAACTACCACAATGTTAAATGTACATCTTTAACCCACTTCCAGGACTGTCCTACAGAAATACTTGCACATATGTACAAAGATTACACACGGGCTGTCTATTACAGCATTATTTGTAATGGCAAAAAAACTGTAGACAGTCAATGTCAGGAATGCCATTAATCAATTAAAAAGGATGGAAAAAGTCTCTGACATATTAAAAAGGGAGGGGAAGCACATTTTAAAAAGTACATATACACGTGCCCCTTTATATAAACCAAAAAAAGGCTTTTGATTGGGTATATATATTCATAAATGCAAAGAAAAAGGTCTGAAACGCCAAACGATCAACAGTGGTTACTTCTAGGAAGGTAAGTGGGTGGGAGGGGCTTTCACTTTTTACTCTCTATATATTATATTGTTGGAATATTTTACAGCAAGATTCTATGACTTTTTTTATTTCGAAAAATAATTTAAAATTTGTAAATGCTTAGAAATTGACCAGTAAGGACAAACAAACAGGACAAGTTTAATTCAGGCTTTAGACTCTGCTAATTCTTAGACTGATTTTGTTTATCTCTGAGAATGAAGTTGAAGTGAGATGCTTATGGATCCTCACAACTTGAGATAACCCTGAGGACTCCAGGGAGGAAAAGGTTATAGGGAGAAAATAACACATTGCAAAGATGTTTACAGAAGAGGCCACTCTGCTCTTACAGGCCCCTTGGGGCTCCTTCTTTGTAACTCCTCAAAGAGAGGAAAGTGAGAAAAAGAGGTGAGGTGTGGGTGCATCCCCTGGATGAAAAGTTCTTGTTGCTCCTTGTTCTGAAAGAAAGGAAGCCTTTGGAAGATGCTTTCACAAGGTGCCCAGCTCTGAGTCAGCGCATTGTTGAACAGGACTAGGTCCGCCAAGAGGAAATGTCCAGTGACTAACCCCATCACTGCTCTGGGGCTTACTGTAGTCAAAAGGATGTTGGCTCAGGAGGGTGGGAGTAATAAAAAAGTGTGAAGACTCACCCTTTCTGAAGAACGTTGGGAAGTTAATGAAGCAACTGGCTGAGCATTGACAAACATGGAGGGCAGGAATGCTGCCACCAGCAGAAAGAGAGCCATTGTCCTGTCACCCTGACTCTTCCTTGCTTCTCACACAGAGGGGGCTACGGCCAGTGAATACAAAGCTCTGATGACTGAGCTCAAGATCTTGACTCACATTGGCCATCACCTGAACGTAGTCAACCTGCTGGGAGCCTGCACCAAGCAAGGAGGTAATTGGAAATGGGGCCACTCTATCTCCCAGTTCACATGCTAAGAGCGCAGCTCTGTGACAGACAGCTTTCTCCCACCCCCGTTTCTCCTCACCTCCTGGAAAATGCCCTCTCAATAGACTCAGACGAAACAGTTTGTCCATTTACGGAAGGGTGCTTCCATTCTAGAAATACCTTCCCTGGACAGTTAACTTAAAGGTTCTGAAAAGGGCTCCCTTTTAGATCTCCTTGCACAGAATGAGGTCAAGTGAAGGGTGTTTTTGTCTCAGGATGACTTAGAAGGAGTGTGACAGAGCTAAGGTAAAAGCATAGAAGCTTGAGTCTTATTTGAAGATTCACCTAAAGGAATGAATCACTGCTGGTGGGATGCCAGGAGGAGGAGATATGGGGAACAACCAAGGTCCCCAGGCCTCCCCAGCCCGGAGTTTCTTTCTCCACCCACTGCCACTCCCAGCAGGTAGGTCTTCCCCGACCACCCTTCAGCTCTACGACCTTTAGTGAGCTCAGAAAACATTTATATGCACAGGCCCTTTCCCTTCATACAAGCCTCACCCACTGGGGCAAACGTCAGGGACAGGGCTATGCTATGGATTAGGGCTCTGACATGTTCTCGAAGACTTTTCTAGCCTCCCCTATGGCAAGGTTAGTGCTTGGGTGTAGATGTCTGACCACTGCTTGAGCCAGAAAGAAAGGTTCAAAGGGCCTGTGCATATAAATGTTTTCTGAGTTCAGCAAAGGTAGTAGAGCTGAAGGGTGGTCGCAGAAGACCTTCCTGTTGGGAGCGGCAGCGGGAGGAGAAAGAAGCTACCGGCTGGGGGGGCCTGGGGATCCAGACGCAGCCTGCCTGCTTCTCCATTACCCCCGAGTATTGACAAGTGATAAGCTCTTTCCCAAATTCTCTGCCTCAGCAACCTTATTCTGTTTGCCTCAACTTTGCCCCGTAAAACTGGCCAGGGCTAATCGCAAACCCCACCTCCGTCCGCGCCTCCGAGCTGCCCGTCCGTGGCTTCAGGCTGGAAGCCCATCCCGAGGGCGAGGCCTGGTGTACCCCAGGCAGGCGCCCGAGATCCTCCCAGTCCTCCGCGCTGGTGGGGAGACCGACAACGGCTGGAAGCAACTTCCCGTTCTGTAACCCTGAGGGAAGAGCACGTGCTGTCAGGGTGTCCAATACACATTTTTAAACCCAGGAAAGCCCTGTTAGACAGAGCAAAACCATTCTACCGAGAAGAGCTTGGCCTCTGCACGCCTCGTAGCGGAACCAGGGCACTAGGGTCCCCCGCACTACAAATCCGCGCAGCCCCAGCACGCTCGTTCCCAGGATGCCCTGGTGCAGCAGTCCGCGGAAGCGGCTCTGGGCTCGCGCCCACTTTGACCCGGAACTGGAAGTTGTCCTTCCGCTGCATGTCTTGGCCTCGCCCCGGCGTGTGGTGGGAGTGCTGGGCAGGCGATGTGGCAGCTGAGGGGACTCAGTGCAGCAGAAGAGGCCTTTAGAGCACCCCATGGGACCCACAGTGCAGCTTGGTTTTCCTTCCTTCCCAGCCTTCATGCTTCTTGTTGACCAGGCGTCGGCAACCCCCCGCCAGCCAGCCTGTGAACTTAAAATGGTTTGACGTTTTAAATAGTTGGGGGGAAAAAATCAAAAGAAGTAGAATATTTCATGGCATGTGAAAATTACATGAAATTCAAATTTCTGTGTTCATAGTTTTATTGGTGCGTAGCCACTCATTTGGTTGTGGTGTTGTCTGTGCCTCCTTTCATGCTACAAATGCACAATTGAGTAGTTGTATGGCCTCCAAAGCCTGAAATATTTACTGTCTGGTCCTTTACAAAAAACTTTGCTGACCCCTGCCTTAGACCTTCTTACAAGCCCCAAGGCAAGCTGTTCAGACGCTCGCAGGCAGCCTGCTGCTGGGGAGAGACAGCCCAGACCAAACCAGCCTGTTCTTTGCACGGGGAGGGAGGAGCTGCTTATTAGTCCTGGGGCTCAGGCCTGCCTGGTAGTGTAGCGGTTAAGTTCACCCGCTCCACTTCAGTGGCCAGGTTTCCCTGCTTCAGATCCTGGGCACCAACCTACACACTGCCCAGCAAGCCATGCTGTGGCGGTGTCCTGCATGGAGAACCAGGGCTTGCAACTAGGATATACAACTATGTACTGGGGCTTTGGGGAGAAAAAAATAGAGGAAGATTGGCAACAGATGTTAGCGCAGGGCCAATCTTCAAAAAAACCCACAAACAATCCTGGGATTGGTGTGACAGTGTCCCGAGGCCCCTCTGCTAGCCTAGGTCTGGCTAACAGGTGGAGAGGGTGGCTGGCAGTGACAGGCTTTTGGCTGGCTTTTGCCCACCCCACTTCTGGAGGTTCTTTTTCTCTTTCAACTTCTGCTCTTTTTCTTCCTTCTGCTTCTCCCCCAATTACCCACCCCTAATTGTCTCCTATTCTTTTTCTATTTTTTAAACCCCTTCTTGCCTTAACTTGAAAAAGAAATCTGTCATCCCTAAGTTGCATCCCTAGGCACTGCTAATATAAAGACAGGCTGGCTGGAGGTTTCTCAGGCAGACTGAAGGCTGGCTAATGGTTGACTGGCTTGGTGTGGCTGAGCATATGCTGTTTTGGCTGCAGGGCCTCTGATGGTGATTGTTGAATATTGCAAATATGGAAATCTATCCAACTACCTCAAGAGTAAACGAGACTCATTCTTTCTCAACAAGGTAAGGAACTTAAGGTTTGGGGTTTGGAGGTTTTTAAAGACAGCAAAGAGTTTCCATTTAGGCTATAGCAGCATAAAGCAAGAGAAACCTAGATTTTTCCATTAATGAATAAGCTTAAAACTCAATCTCAGCTGCTTTTTCCTCCTTTTTAATTTTTTCCATCCATGCTGATATATCACATTGTTTGGGGAGATAGCACAGAGAACATTTGGTTCCAGTGTATACAGTGATAATTAGGGGTTAAAATTTACTAGCCTAAATACCTGTCAAATAATTTTGATAATTTTATTTCTCTCTCTCTTTCCATATATACACAGACATGCACAGGTCATGTACTCATTTCTTAAAAGAAAATGATAGTAAGTATAATTGTCTCCATTTATTAGATTACAGAAGTTAAGGACTCAACCAACTGAGTGACTTTACAGTCAACAATAAACCAGTGATGGGGCCAGAGGAATAATTTTCTTCCCTTCCTCCTGCTCTTTCACCCACTTCATCACACCCTCACGATCCACGTCAACCCTACACACACTGAACCAGCCTTACCCACTAAAATAAAGCTGTGTAATAAAAGGAACATGGGGCTCCAAGACCTGAAAGCAAACGAAGCTTAAAAGAGATTATTGAGTAGCGGAGAAAGAGTTTAGTAAAACTTTGCCAATGTGACCTATCCCACCAAGGTTGTGTCCTTTACTGGGCTAGAGGAGCTTAGGGGACAATGATTCAACATTATTAACCAATAATCTGCAGTGTTGGTACATCCACATAGTGTGGTGGTTAAGCACTCAGACTCCAGAGTCAGACTTCTGGGTTTAAATTCTCTTTCTACCACTCATGGAATTTGGGACCTTGGGCAAGTTACTCAGTCTCTCTAAGTTTCAGTTCCCTCATTTATTAAATGGCAGTAATAATAGAACTCAACTCATGGGATTGTTGAGAGAATGAAATGCAGTTAAGCTCTCAATAAATGTTAACTATCATCATCATCATTATTGACCCATCGAGATAGAAAAATCAGTTGAGTCTAACCTAGTGACACTAATCTGTATGATCTATGTGGTGGCAAAGTGTCTGACATCCAAGAATGATGCCCATCTCTGTCATGTGGGCAAGCTTCTTTGTGTGGCACACAATTAAGAACCACTGGACAGCTGGCCCATTCTCTCATCTCTCAAACTTTGATCCAACCAGAGACATGTCTTCTTCCAGACTGCCAACATACATGCAGGAACATATTTCCCCCAGTTTTAAACCATGTCCTCTAATAATTAGAATCTTGAAGCTGAAAGGGATCTTTGTGATCAGCTAGTTTATACTCTCACATTATAGATGTGCCCAGAAAAGTCAAGTGATTGGCTTGAGGATACACACCTACCAAGAGGTGATGTTAGGGGGAGAAAGAACCCAGCTCTCTTGACTCCCTTTCCAGTGCTTTTTACATGCACCACACTGGATAAGGAGCGGGGGAAACATAAGAAAAAGTGGAAAGTGGTGCCTTGGGCTGAGAGCAGTGCAAATTCCCTTCAGTCCTGAAATCCTGGACTGGCTTCAGGAAGAAGTAAGCCAGCAGAATACCCCAGGGATCTGGGCAGGATGGAACGTTTGGGTTTGTGCGTCCTTTGTTTTGAAGAGTTTGCTTCCTTCTCTGGCTATATTTAATGATTTGCCTCCCTGTTGGTGGAGCTTAGTGTTTTCGTGGAAAACACATGGCTGTATTTCGTATTTGGAACCTAAAGGAATATAAAGAGAAGATGAAGGAAGAACCAAAAGGCTAAATAGAAATGGGATATTTCATTTTCCAAATAAATTCACCAGGATCTTTAAATATTACTTGTAATAAATTCACTGGATTCTGCCAGAGTCCCAAAAGTTCAGTAAATGAACCTTTATTTAACAGAGGTAATTACCAATAAGCAAAGCTAAATATACCATTGATTGGGAGTCAGGAAGGGTGAGGGAGCTCAAGTTATGGTCCTTGGAGATGTGCCCCAGGCTGTGACTTCTGGGAGGGTCAGGAAGAAAGCTGCCCAGGGAGCATTTTCACCCAGCTGAGCCATGAGTGGGCCTGTCGAGCACTTTTCTCCCCCACCCCCTTGCCAGCATTCTCTCCCTGCTGCCTTCTGTCCTGAGAAGGGTCTCGTGAAAAATAAAATGCCAGTTCCCAAATGAGCAGAATCCAATCCAACTGCTGCAGGGAGACACGATAACAAACAGTTATGTTCTTTACCTGCTCTCAGGTAGCTCACCTGGGGTGGCAGTGGGTGTTCACTCTGAGGCCTGCCTCCCCTCCTGCAGCACAGGAAGGTCTCTTTTCAGGGGGCAGGACCCTGGTACCCTCCACACTTTCAGAGTTTGCTGCGTTGACCCTCCTGAAACTCCCTCCTCTGCCCTCTGCTTGCTCCCACTGTGCCCCCTAGTGGAGGGATCACTCCTACTTTGTGACATTTCTACGAAAAGCCAAGAAAGGATGGGGAGCCTGGTGAATCCTAGCACTGCCATACTACGCAGGTGGATCAAAGGACACCAGTGAACACCAGTCCCTTTCAGCCCCTGTTTCAGTATTGCCATCTAGCAGAGTCAACCCTCGGTACACAGTCCAGTCATGAAGCCACTGGCAGTACTAAGTTTCTACTGTCACAGTTATTAGATGAATTACTAAAGGCGATAAAAATCTTTTCTGGTTCCACACAAACGGCCAGAACCAACAACTCCTTACCTATGAGTCAAAGCATAGTAGGATGATAAAGCTTTTTAGATGAGGAAAATGAAACCCAGAAAAGTAAGGCGATTTGTCCAAGATCAATGGTCAATGGAAGAGCCATATTACAAATCCAGGCTTGGATGTCCAATCCAGGATGAAAGGCCTTTTCTACCCTTCTTAGGATCAAACTGTATCTTTGTTTTGGAGGGGAGAAAAAGAAATGTTCATGTTCCCTCTTTCCCCAAGGAAACCAGAGAAATTGATAACTACAGCCTTCTCTTATTATTCCTCATAGGGATTACAAGTGAAGCCTCAAGGTCACTGGGGCTCCAGTTCTATCATTCATATCCTCTTTCACAAGATGGCGTGTAGCATGGAAAAGTGGTTAAGGGCACAGACTGAAGTTGGCCAAACCTGGGTTCAAGCTTTGCCATTTACCAGCTGCATGTGACTGATTTCTTCACTTCTCCAAACCTATTTCTTCATGTATAGGCAACAACTACTTCATAAAACTGTTGGAAAGATTAATTGAGAAAATGTACCTAAGATTCTTAATATACTGGCTCGTATAGAGTATGCTCTCAGTAAATACCAGCTGCTATTAATGTTCCTTTATCCTACCTAAGATGCTGTCTAGAAGCCCAGTCAAGAGCAGAATAGACTTAACCCCAGGAGTAGCCAGGCGCCTAGCTGCCATAGGGCCCTTGCTACTAAACTTACTGTGCATTTTATGGAATGACATTCTCCCAGCTCAGGCAATTGACGCCTGAAAGACTAGTTTCCCCCTTGCTGTTGTGGAGCTCCCTTTCATCTGTGTTCTTCTTGGTTTGTTCAAAGGATGCAGCATTACACATGGAGCTGAAGAAAGAAAACATGGAGCCAGACCTGGAACAAGGCAAGAAACAAAGACTAGATAGTGTCACCAGCAGTGAGAGCTTTGCAAGCTCCGGGTTTCAGGAAGATAAAAGTCTGAGTGATGTTGAGGAAGAGGAGGGTAGGTATTAATTCCTTCCTGTCCTACAGTCTGAGATATTTTTACAACATACTGTGCATCTCTGAAATTTTTTTCTTATTTATCACCCTAATAAACATCCGTGGGAGACTCGAAGGGTAATGTCCTGAGGAGATAAGATTTGAATTAAGATTATTTACAGAGTTACTAATTTTGACAGGGAACCGTACAGTTGTCTCCCTTCAGGCCTTTTTGTCTTAACGGATCGTCCGCCTCCCTCCGTGCTTGGGTGAAATGGGCTGGAGGCCTGGAAAAATCTCTGCTATTCATGTTGAATCTCAAATGCTCTTGAAAATGAACTCTGATCTACTTGTTGGTTTGTTTTATGTTTTGCTAACATTGTTCCAATAAACTGGGATTTGGTGGAATAGCAAGAACCGTTACAAACAGTTAGGGTTTTAATGCTTTCCAGACTCTGACGATTTCTGCAAGCAGCCCATCACTATGGAGGACCTGATTTCTTACAGTTTTCAAGTGGCCAGAGGCATGGAGTTTCTGTCTTCCAGAAAGGTCAGCCTTGCTCTCGACTGCTCCTCTTTGCCAAGCCTGGACATGTGGGCATTCACATGAACAAACACACACCTTTGCTGTAAATCCACTTTTTCTAGTATTTATTTGTACTTCTGTCCTTAAATGTAGAGTAAACATCACAACAAATGCCTTAATTTGTCCTCATATGAGTGAGGAGTTTTGAGAAGAATGAGTCCTGGATACCAGTGGGTAGAACTTAATTCTAGGGGGAACCTCACCAGGTTTCCAACAGAGAAATCTGACAACCATTCTCCATACTGCCCTCTGGCACATCTTCAGAACTGGTCAGAAGCTCAGAAGACACGACTTCACAGGAGGTCTTCTGTTAACACGCACATGTGGAGCCCTCCCACAAAACTGCAGCTTGCCCATGATCTGATCTCAGCAGCTTAGGATAAAAGGTTGTGGGAAGTTTTGCTCCCTGGTGGAACTCAATTGCCAGTTTCACTTACCAGAATGCTGTCCTGCAAAAGAGTAGCAAAGTAGGTTCAGGGCATTTCTTGCCTTTTGGGCCTCACGGGGCCTATATTTGTAAAGAAGTGCTTCATGTCCATGATGACTCCATGTGCACTGGGAGTCGCTTCCTTCATGTAAAGGAAGCATGTGAAGTGGATCCTCGAATTAAGAAGAATAATGACACTGAGAAGGCACAGGAAGTTAGTTGGTTACATTAAGGAAACACATTGATTATGCAACTGTTTTATTATAGTGCATTCATCGGGACCTGGCAGCACGAAATATTCTTTTATCTGAGAACAATGTGGTGAAGATTTGCGATTTTGGCCTTGCCCGGGATATTTATAAGAACCCCGATTATGTGAGAAAAGGAGATGTAAGTCAGTCTGATGTTTATTTGACTTGTTTATACCCTATCATTTTTAAATCACAGACCGAAGCCCTTGCTAAATATTTACACTTTTTCAGCAGTGGTCCCTGAAAACCATTATGTGCTTTCTGTGAAGACAAGCAGTCTAGATGGGCTGTGTTCCAGAGAGCCCTTGCGTGAGGCTCAGAAAAGCCACTGTCTCCTGATTCTGTTCTTCCCTAGTTCCTGGCTTGGTACTTGTCATTTGGGCAGTGCTGCCTGAGATTGTTAACCTGAGAATTGTTTAGTGGAGCCCTGGTGAAACCAAATCATCACCTCCCTTTGACTCCTGTGGGAGTTCCCTGTACCACTGGAAAGAACAGCCTGGACTCTTTCCCTCAAATAATTGATTCAGCAGGTGTATGTATCTCAGGAAAGGGTGGGGGAGGGTATTAGTATTATCTCACTAGAGAGAAAATTGTTTACCTCCCATGTCTGCCTTCCATGCCTAGCGTCTCCCTGCTGGCTCACACTGGCTTCTCTTCTCTGCTTGTTTTTGGACATGGTGTTTTCATTTTTGTGGGTGACCTCCCATGTCCTCTCTTTTCCGGCCCATACCCTGAGGGCTTAAGCCTCTGTTTGAGCCCTGACCAATACTCTGCAGTAGTGGTTCTCAAACTTTAGTGAGCGTACGGATCACCTGGAGGGTTTATTAAACTACAGGTTGCTGGGCCCCACCCCCAGAGATTTTGATTCAGCAACTGGTGGGTGGGGCCTGGGCATTTGCCTTTCTAACAAGTTTCTAGGTGCTGCTGACATAGCTGGTCCCAGCACTGTACTATGAGAACTACTGTTCCATAGTCCCTTTTTTTAACAGGAAAAAAAAAAAAACCAACAAACTTTCCTCAGGAGCCCTGATTTGTAAAGATGGCATCTACCTATGTCAGTCTGTCCTTTTCTGTCCATCTATGTCTCTCTTTCAGCCTCTCCCTGCCCCTCCCACTCCTATTTTTCTCTTTGTCTCTCTGTTATCCCATACTTCCTGTCAATTCCCGTCCATCTAAAGTGGCAAGGCCTAACTCACTGGGACTCCTGCTATCTAGAAGAAAAGGACATTTTGTCTGCATGCTTGAAAGCCAGCCATTTGGTTTCCTAAATACTGTCTTATCGCTTTCCTTCTTTTCAATGCTTTTGCCCACTCCCCATAATTCAATGACTTTTAAAATCCTGTCTTTTTATATAAGGATAACTTTCAAAATCCTCCTTCTTAAGAAAAATTCCTGGAAATCATCGATTTTCAGGATGCCTTCTAATTCAGATCACTCTTCCAGGTCCCTGTGGAGTGCAAGCTTTTTTGGGGAGGATTTCTTACAGGGTCATAGAGTTAGGACTTGCTGGACACATATGAGGGGCTTACTAAACATTTATTGCCTTCATAGGAATTGGTATAGCACACAGCTCTCTTTTAGTGTAACACTGCATGCCATGAGAGTTTTCTCCATGTTACAAAACTGTGGCTGCTCTAGGAACTGATTTATGGGCCAAGTGGTATCTGGGAGGTGACCCCATGGACACTTGGGTTGAATGTGCTTTGTTTTCATGTCCTTCTGCTCAAGGCCCCCTTGCCCTTTTCTAGACTCGACTTCCTCTGAAATGGATGGCTCCTGAATCTATCTTTGACAAAATCTACAGCACCAAGAGTGATGTGTGGTCTTATGGAGTTCTGCTATGGGAAATCTTCTCCTTAGGTAAATTTGGGGGAAGGAAGACATCAAATAGCCCAGAACCAAATGTCTGCATCCTCCGCTGAGTGTCCTTTAGATAGATACAACCTTTAAATCAGCACCTGAAAGAATTAAAAATCCTTAAAGAGGCATGGGTCCATGAAGAATCTCAGATGAGAAATAGGGCGTGTATGTGTGCCCTGACCTTTACAGTACATTCTTACAGACGGTTTATATGAACATGAACAAGGTCAGACTAGTATAAAATCAGAAGTCAGGCTTATCTTCAGCCAATCTGGCTGCTCCTTTCTCTGTCCTTTGCTCCCTTCATCTAATTCCTCACACACCCCAATTCTTAATGTTCATCCCTCTTCCCTCCCTGCATCAGCCCACCCCCTTGGAATTTCTTAGGAAAGGCCCCAACCAGCACAGCTCAACCAGTGTTAGAAATAGGAAGCCTTTCTGTTGCCTCTGATCTGAGCACAGCTCGTCATGGACACTAGTTTAAGCCAGATGAACAATAGGAACACTGGTTATATTTATTCTGCTTCCAATAACATCCACTGTGGGTGGCTAGAAACCTTGTTCAATGCCCCAAGCACACAGATGTGCACAGAGCCCACATCTGCTTGCAGACGCATATTGATGCTCTGAGGCCTCCCAAATGTGGGGTCTAGCCAAGAGTCTTTTGAACTTTGCCAAAAATTTGACTTTCAGAGCAAATAAAAGTCACCCAGTAACATCCCTGGTTTCCTGTAATGTGTGAAAATCATTCCCCTGCTTTCGATGACAGGCACCTGTTGCTTCCAGTCTTTGAAAGCAGCTTGGCGGCCACAGTGGCCTCACAGTGACACACTGCCAGCACTGCACGCCTCCCAGCTGCTTCCTACCAGCAGTAATCACTAGAAAGTTCAGACAAACAAATACTAAGATAGACTAGGTTTGAGGTCTGGAAAAGAGCAGATTTGGAGACCTTGCTTACCCCTACCCCCCAGCCAAGAATCCTCCTAAAATGAAAGGTTACGTTGATATCCTGGACAGTAAAACTGGCAAAAGGCAAAGTCTAGGCCCCTCTGGCACCCTCTAGTCCACAGACTTCTACCTACGGGCAACCCCACCGACACCATTCAGCCTAGTTCTGGAGCTCAAGGTCCCCCTTTTCCCTCAGGCCCATCATAGCAACTGGTCCTCAGTGCCATGAGAAGTTTGCAAGAAAGTAGTGAATTAAAATCATCCTTGCTGAGATGTGAAGATCCACAAGTAAACTATTCCAAGTCTACCAGCTTTTTAAAAAGAAGTTCATTAACCCAAGGAATGAGTCTCTAAATGATGGGATTTCTTTAGAGTTCCTTGTGGGGAGAGGGAAGAGACTCTTCAGATGGCACTCTTTCTCCTGACCAAACAGACTAGCCCTAGGGATGACCTGTGGGCTCAGCCACCCAGCATCAGGGGACCAAGCATGTGTCACTAGCAAGATTTGCTGAGCTTCTCTGTGGGTTGTGCTGTACAGTGAGATTGATTCCAATCAGTGGAAATTTATTACAAAAATGTCAGTTTAACAGGAGGAAACAAACACTGAATTGCCCCATCATGGTCTGTTGTACCCCGAAGCTATAATGTGCCCTTTGTTTTCTCACGTTGCCTCGTACAGGTGGGTCTCCATACCCAGGAGTACAAATGGATGAGGACTTCTGCAGTCGCCTGAAGGAAGGCATGAGGATGAGGGCTCCCGAATACGCAACTCCTGAAATGTGAGCCCTTGGCTTCCTCCATCCCCATCTGACAGCTCTCTTCCTACCAGGACACCTCAGAAAGGGGATGTTTTGTTGATTTTTGGAATCCCAGTCCTGGAAGATGCAAAGAGTCCTCCTTTTCTTCATGGATGCCCCTGCTTAGCCCCTGTTGGCCCCAGATGTGCTGGGAGTATTTTCCAGAAGTGGGGCACACTGTCCTTGATCCATCCCTAACTATTTCCTCTCTTGACCACTGACCTCAAGGCCTCAATCTGGGAACTGAAGTTAGAAGTTCAGTTTCTAGGTATGAATCCAGGCAAACCTAACAGACTACCCGGGAACTGAATACAAGACCTGGTCGTCACTCATTTGGTGGCAGCCAAATGAGCTAAGCAGCCACAGGGACGGAGGGCTAGAAGCCACTGTTGACTAGTCCTCCATCCACACTAAAGACCAATAAGGGGGTTGGTTTGGAATGCAGGGGGAGAGGTATAGGAGAGGAAAGGGGGAAATTCCTGACTGTAGTCGTTATACTCCACAGAAGGCTACGTGGGCAATGGGCCTTCTTTAGACTCATTTTAGGAATCACCTCGGCAGCTGCCTGGAACTTCTTCTTGAGTTGGCTTCCTGCTGCGTGGTCCTGTGACTCTAGGAAGATGACAGTCTCTGTGTGAAGGCTTTCTCCATTGTACAAATGCTTGCTTGCCTCTCTTGGACACTCTTTTTTCCTGAGGCTTTCTGGATGTTTTGCACTTGGAGGCCTGAGCAGGAATGTGATGACATTTGCAGTTTTTTTGAGCTGCTGACAAGGATGTAGGCCTCCCCGAGGCGGCACCACCTTTCCTGAACTGGCAGGCGGCCCTCTCCATCCCACTCACACAATGGGGTCCTGTCAGAAGCCCTAGGATGGCCTTTGGGTAGGACTCAGAGGGAACAAAGGAAGTGTGGGCTTGGCCAAAGTGCAAGGTTGCTGTCTCTTTCCTTCATCGTCTGGAGACAAGGCTAGGTCAGATCCAGGCCTAGGACGAGGACAAGGACAGGGGACTCAGGTCTGTGAAGGCAGGGCTGGGGAGCAGGCTGAGGGCAGAGTGGGTGAGGGGACCTGTTCTTGTCAGTGTCCTTATCAGCAAAGTGCAGGGAGTTTGAGTCAAGGCCCCTTTCTGAGAGCTGGGGACAGAGCTAGATTAGTCCCCAGGACTGCGTTTGGGCTGGAGAGTGTTGAGGCATTGAGGGGTTTTAATTGCTTGGCCAGAGGGGCAAACACCAGGAGATTGGGTTTAAAATGAGATACTTTGCACTTTACGGTTTTCAAAGTGTTTCCCCCACACAGTCTCATTTGAAGTTCCCGGCAACCTTGAGGAGCAGGCAAGCAGGTATTATTTTCTGAATTTCTGAATTAGTAATAAAACTAAGCCTCTGAGAAGTACAGTGACTTGTCTTCCATCAGCTAAGTAGCAGTGGAGACAGATTTAGAAGCTGGTCCTTTGGACTCATCACCCTAGATCGCAGGGCTGTTAAATTGAGAATAGACCCCACAATCCGCAGAGTAAGTTTCTCTCTAATATACCCACTCATGCTTTGAATTAAATATACTCTTCCACTTTTCGTATAACCTGAAAATCACAAGAGTAAGTTCTCAATTACAGTAATAATTGTAGTTGTTATTAAATAACAGCATTTAGTAATATTTATTAACTGAATAGTTTAGTGCTTATTAAGTGCCAGTTTTAAGCACTTTTAACATGCATTAATTTACCTAGTGCTCATAACAACCCTATAAAGAAGGTACTATTATCATCTCCATTTTACAGATAAGAAAACCAAGGCACAGAACATCGAAGTGACTTGGCACATTCCCAATATGTTAAGCAAACCCAGTCTGAGTCCAGAGTCCACAACACCACCCCACATACCTGCAGCGTATGTTTCCAATTCTTATCCAGATTCTGGTCCAAAATAACTCTAGAGGTACAAAGTCATATCAGTTTGGACTAAAAACTCTCTCGGGCTTTATCAGACCTTCAAGTCTTTACATAACCTCTCCCAGGGAGCAATTGCACCCCACACAGCCTGTAGAGAAAAGGAGGGTTCCTCACTTCTGGGGAGGAATTATTTTAGAAATTATGAGACATAAGAAGCACCTTTGTGAAATGTTTGTTCAGAAGGCCAGAATTTAAACCTTCAGCCATTCTCAAGCATCTGAAAGTTGATAGAGTAATTTCCTCCGTGTCTGCCCCAACAGTGGGGAGGCCTGGGTGAGGAGAAAGCACAGCTCTTGGAACTGGGATTCTCTGACCTGAACTGGGCCTAATGTCGGGTGCACTTACGAGGATGGGTGATGCTTAGAAAGGAAGCTCTTCCACGGGCTCTCACCTCCCGCTTGTTTCAGGAAGGGTTGCTGGGTTGGGTGCAACTGGTGTCTCTTTACTTTATTAAACCTATTTACTTAGTGACATAAAACTGTTCAATGTTGAGTCATTGGTTCCTCGCCCAGAGCCTGTTTAATCAGATGTCTTTCAATAAGGGAATAAGGAATGAATGTTTTGATTTTTTCTTTGCCTTTGGTGTTTGCTGAAGTGAGTTGCATTGAATTTTAGGCAAGAGGAGTGGAAACCAGAAATCAGAAACCAAGAATCAAAACTTAAAAACAGCAAGTAGTTGTAGGTGGTCCCTTTGCTAGTTTCAGCAGAGAGAAATCAGGGTGAGTCCTGCTCACGGTCCCTGCATCTCCCCAACTGTTGCTTGCTCCACAGTGAAATGATGCTGGTTGACACAAGCCTGGGGCCTCTGCTTGACTGAATACTCCCTACCCTCAGGGCTCCTTTAGTTTGCCTGGCTCAAGCCTTTCTTGTGTTGGCTACCTTTTATAGATTATTTATGTATATATTTAATGTTCTTCCAGCAGCCTCCGAGAATCTGTTTATTGCTAGAGATAAAGGAGCCGTGGACGCTTGGGCTTGACTGTGGTAAGGGGGAAACAGTCCATCCTCCACCACAGCCAGTGCACTTTGGGGTGAGAGACCTCAGACTTTTGTCTAGTGACTACTTTGTCTCTGTAGTATACATTTTTCCACCTATCTCAATAAATTAGTAAAATGTGTAAACTTATCTTAAAACGAGACCCAAATCAGATTGTGCAGACTGTCTGTTTTATGCTCACTTCAGGTCTTTGGCCACCAGCAGGCTGGCCCAGGCCGCCTGAATGGAGCGGGTGCCTTGAGTCCTGCTGGTCAGAGACAGTTAGGGACCTGGGACACTGCAGCCCCTATCCTGTGTCTCCCAGAGAGCAGGGACAACAGCCCAGACTTAGAGAGTTAGAGTTCCCTTCCTCACTCCCAGGCTCCTCGGTGTCTGTAAATTGAGCCCTAGTGTAGTGGACCTGACATTGGCCCACACAGCACACCCACCAAAGGGCACTCACAGCTCTTAGAATCCCACATCCCCTGCAACTTAGGTAAAATAGGTACAGTGGATGAAGTACAGGGGTGAGAGGGAACCAGAATCATCTTCTCAGAAGAGTCTTGACCCATAGATTTAGAAAAGGTAGGAGAATTTGCAGTTCAGATATGTGATCTTTATGAGCTCCTGTCCCTTAATCAAAGACTTAGGATATCTACTTGCTGGGTACTTGTCAGAAAGTAGAACTTCAATTCCACCACCCAGCTATTAAGAGAGCTTGCTTTTGAAGATCACTGCCCATGGAGTGTGTCTGAAGACCCCATGGTGCCACCATTCCCCTGGGTGCCTAGAATTTTTATCCTTGGGTTAAATCAGAACCCTGGGTCACATACACCTGGACCACACTATTTTACCTTTCAGAATTGTTTTTACCGTATGGTATTTTTTTTTTTTTTTTTTTGCTGTTAAGGCTTTGGCCAACATTGAAAGACCATACACAAGACAGTCCCATAAAGTCACTGTTGCCTGGATGGGGATGATGTTATTGAGAGGTGTCTGGGAGAACTTCCTTTCAGATTTCAGTTCCAGGAATAGCCACACTTCTTCTGAGTAACTGGTTCTTAACTCTTGGCTTATGTGTATCATACACTTGGTTATTCCTTCTTTTCACCAGCTGCCTGGAAGCTTAGAGCATTGCCTCTATCAATACTCAGAATCATGATATAAATTTTGTTTATTAACTTTCACCTCTTTTCTTATCTTTATTTTACCTTCCTCATAATCTTCTCTCTTTTTTTTAACCTTCCTATATTTTTACTGTCTTTGCCACCTCATATACTTTGAAACAAAATAGGGATATACTTAATAGACTCTTGGAGCTGTTGGTGCAGCCTGAAAGCGCACATCTGAGAAGTGGCAGAGGCCGGTTGGGTACTGGAGTTTCTCAGGCTTTTCCTAGCAACACCCTAGCAACAAGTAGTGTCTGCAGAATTCATGGAAGGAGCAGTGCTCTCTCTCCCCAGAGGCCAATCTGACTTCCTTCAGCAAATATTTATTGAGTGATTATATGCCAGGCCCTGGGCTAGGTGAGGAACATGGAGATGAGGTCCCTGCCCCCATAGTGCTTACAACCGCATTCGGACCAGTTCCAAATTCGAGCCCATTCAGATTTTGGTTCAACTTGATCAACGTCCTCTCTAGCCCAGATGATCTTATGATAGAAGAGATTACTTATGGTAAACATCTCTTGAGGAGAGCAAAGAACCAAAATAGAATAAATCCTTAAGCAGCGTGTGTACAGACCTCTGGCAAGCATTTTGCAGTCAGAAGGGCGGAACAGACCTGCGCTCCCTGCAGACGTGACCAAGAGAGGAGCCCACTACCTTGACATCCAAAATGTCAGAGGAGAAGAATCACAGAGGAACCCTATTGACATTTAAATCCCAGGACAAGATTTGCTTTCTGTAATATTAAGACAAACATTTTCATATCCAGAAGCTCAGCCTGTACTTTTGCCTTGAGTGGTGGAGGCCAGTATGTAATGGCAGCTGTGAAATGCTGAGGGAGAAAAGAATCAGCCACATGCAAGAAACTGGCACACAGCCCAAGGAACTGCTCACACTCTGTGTGGACTTCCACCTCGTGGAAGTGACATGGGTTGTGTGCACAGTGCCTTCTCCACCAGTCTCCGCTGCCAAGCTCAATAATGGAACTGTGAAGACTTGGAAATACCACGTGCTAATTAAGAAGCCCACGCCAACCTTCATTACAGCCCGAGGATGTAATAAGTACTGTGTTAACTTTTTACCTTTAAGGACGTTGTCCTGCTTTGACAGTGAGTGGGGGAGTACTACACATCATATCTAACTGCAAGTGAATAGTGGTGTTTCCTCTCCAAAAAGCTCGGCTCTGTTCACAGAAGAACTCACACTTTCCATTCTGCAGACACCACAGGCACTCCAAAGAACTTGGGTCGTGATGGGCTCCGGAGGGTTGTTTTGTTAGTCTCCCTTGCAGATGGGTTTTCTACTACCAGCAGTACCTGGCCCAGACAGCCTTTTATGTGTTGGTGCTGCATACCCAAATCTAAGAATGAAGGCAAATAGCACATACTACAAAAAGCATCATCTTTATATGTATGACAACACCCATCGCATTGCGGGTAGGTAAGTCAATCCCTGTAATTACTACTGCTCTCCAGCTATTTCTATTGTGCTTTCACCAACAGCTATCAGATCATGTTGGACTGCTGGCACAAAGACCCAAAAGAAAGGCCAAGATTTGCAGAACTTGTGGAAAAACTAGGCGATTTGCTTCAAGCAAATGTACAACAGGTAAAGCTAAATTTATCTAGAATATCAGTAGGCCAAATGCCTTTGAATGTAAGTCAAGGGGGTGTTTTATTTGCCTATTGTTATTTTCATTGTTATTCATAGCTGAGATCAGCAGTGAGAAAAAAATGTGTGTGTGTGTATGTATATGTATGATATGTATGCAGAATTATCTCCCTAAAACACAACCAAGATTGTGGAAATGACATAGTTGAAGCTGACATAATGTTTCACAGAAATTGGTAGAGGTAGAAATTCTGCAATTATAGCTCCATCTTTGGTGTTTTAGGATGGTAAAGATTATATCCCACTAAATGCCATACTGACAAGAAATAGTGGGTTTACATACTCAACTCCTGCCTTCTCTGAGGACTTCTTCAAGGAAGATATTTCTGCTCCGAAGTTTAATTCAGCAAGTTCTGATAATGTCAGGTAAGATTTCTTTCTTTCTCCAGCTTTATATTATAAAATTTTCAAACATACAAAAAAAAGCCCACCTCTTAAATTCAACCATAGTCAACATTTGGCTGTTTTGTCTGTATACTCTCTATGTGTGTGTGTGTATTTTTATTTTTCCCGGACCATTTGAAAGAGAACTTAAGGAATTATTACAGTTTACCCCTAAATACTTTGATATACTTCTTATAGGAAGGACATCCTCCTGTGTAATCACACCAAAATTGTCACACCAAAGAAACTAAGTCCTTATTATTAAATATCCACACTTCCATAATTTTCCCCAGATGTCTTTAATACCATTTTTAAAACAAGCAGGATCCAGGGGCCAGCCCTGTGGCCCAGTGGTTGACTTCGCACCCTGCGCTTCGGTGGCCAAGGGTTTCGCCGGTTCGGATCCTGGTCGCAGACATGGCAGAGCTCGTCAGGCTGAGGAGGCGTCCCACATAGCACAGCTAGAAGGACCCACAACTAGAATACACAACTATGTATTGAGGAGCTTTGGGGAGAAGAAGGAAAAATTTAAAAAACCGAAAAACAAGCAGGATCCAATCAAGCATAGCACGCTGCATTTTCTTTAGTTTCTTTAGTCTATGTTATTCTAGAATAATTCCTCCATCCTTTTTTTCAATGACATTGACTTTTTTCATGAGATCTTAGATAAAATGAAACAAACTGGATGTTTTTCTTACCTCACGAACTAACATATCTCTCATTACTGCAGAGGAAACTGGAGAAGGGGTAAGGGAAGAAATATCTATTGAGTGTCTCCGCTGGGCACTGGGTGGGGGTCAGCACTTTAATATTAATGGTCACACGTGTATCACACATCAGTACTAACGGTTATATGTGTATCACACACATCATTACTCATGGTTACACGTTTCACACACATTCGGTACTAATGCTTACACAGACATATGCTGTGTGTCGTCTGACACTGTGCTAGGCTCTTTGCACACATCAACCTCTTTAATCAAAACATCCTACGAAGTAAATATTATTCCTGTTATACAAATGGAGACATTAAGCCTCCATGGAGGATAACTGCCAAAATTGTGTGCCTAGAAAGTGGCAGAATCAATAAGAGTTTCTAACCCAGGCGTTCTGACACTCCCTCCCTGTTCTCATAGAGTCAGGACTCCGTTTTTTAGGACTTTTAGACTATTCTTCAAGCATCTTCATCTGGAGGAGGCACAACCCTATGACTTTGACTTCAGTTTAGCCAAACTTGTCAGATGGCCGGGGGTGGCATGGGGAGGAGCTGCCACAGTCTGCAAAGACTGATAGCGGTCTGTGATAGGCCTAGGAGTAGCCCATTGGCCGGCGCAGACCTATGGTAATGGGTTACAGGTCCCTAGCACTGCTCATACGTCACAACCAGCCCAAGAGGCTGAAACACATGAGTCATCCATTTTTTAAAGATGAGAAAACTGGTTTGGACTAAATAAATTAGCAGGGTCTGATTGGGTCAGAGATGGGGGAGGGAAGTGTCAAAGTTTTTTGAGCCCTTCCAGTGTGTGGCTTAGCCTTAGGCCCAATAGGGAGCTTCCCTAAGAAATTGGGCCTTGCGGATGGTGACAAGTATCAGACTGAGAAACTCAATCAATATGTGAACTTGCTTTATGAGTAACCATATGGTAGATAGCTCTGATGGTCCTTCCTAATTGTCAACGAAAGGTCAGTAGGTAGTTATGGGGAAATCACACAAATACTACCCATTCTTCCAATCTGTAATCACAGAACAGAATATGCAAGACTAGCCCTAGTACTTGACTATGCCATTAAATCAGCTGTGTGACCTTAACAGGTTATTCCACTTGTCTTCTCATATCCTTTTAGAAGTAGGCAGCTATTCATGATAAGGTCATATCGCTTCTCTGGGCATCATTTCTCTCCTTTGTAATGTATGGTGTTTAGACCAGATGATGACTCAGATCTCTTCTAGGCCTGACATTTTCTGATTCCACAAGGGACCAGAGGCCTAACCACTCCTGAGTTTTTCAAGGATCCCTCTGGGGTTTTGCTTAAAACTATGCAATGTGGATTAACCACATGGGAGGAAGTAGCCTCCCTGTCAGGATTCCTGGGAGAGCACAGCAGGAGCATTTCAGCTTCAGAAGGAGGGAGATGATTCCTTCTGATGCTTTCGTTCATCATAGGCGGGATACAGTGCCCATGGTCTCCTGATTAATCAAAGCTGGATGCATTTTCCTGTCTTGATTATTCTTTCTGCCTTGTCATTAGATACGTAAATGCTTTCAATTTCATGAGCTTGGAAAGAATCAAAACCTTTGAAGAACTTTCACCAGATGCCCCTTCCATGCTTGATGTAAGTAATGGAATAAGCCTACTCAGTGCACCCTGGCAGGATTCTTTGCCAGACGCCATTCAAACACAACTCCAGTATTCTGGTGACTCTTGGTCAATGGGGGGCCAGTAATTGGTGGTGACTGAAATGACAATTTCTGGGGGACTGACCACAAGGCTTAGCTATACAGAGCTAATTTGAAAGTAGATAATTCCATAGTTTGAAGATGGCCCAGAATTCACTCCACAGGTCCACATCTTTGCCTGGTCGTAATTTAGTCTCTTAGGAAATCTCACTGTGTGTTTCTAAGCTTCTTGACTATCAATGATGGAAACTTGCTTTCAGAGTAATAGAGGAACTCAAAGCTGTGTAAGTGGCTTGGCCTTCATGATGTAACAGAGAGCTCTCTCTTAAGAGCAGCCTTAGAAATCCTGGAAGAAGTCTACCTAGGCCTTATGCTCCTTGCCACTAAGGTTCTGGAGGCTGAACAGCCATGTTCCTACCCAGCCACAATGGGAGAAACAATCAAGTACTGCCTGGCAAACAAGAGGCCTCAACCAGCTTGTCTCTTTAAAGATCTGGGGTTGAGAGAATAAAGAGAGGAGGGGAGAGCTGGGCAAGAGTGCATCTCTGGTGTCACAGACCCTCACACTCAAAATGTAATCTCCAGGCAAGCACTGTTGCTGCTAAGTGGGCTAGACATGCCAAATCTCAGGACCCACCCACGCTCAGTGAGTCAGACTCTGCATTGTCACAAGATCCCCAGGAAATTCATGTGCAATTTAAATTTGAAAAGTGCTGGTGCTGCCCGTGTCTCATAAATGGCCTGGAAAACCAACTGCAGTGTGAAGGTGATGACGGAACAGTGTGGCCTTGAGACATAGCACTTGTTAGTGCCATCGAGTCAACTCCGATTCCTAGTGACCCTGTGGACAGCAGAGTGGAACCCTGCCTGGTCTTTTTGCGCCGTCCGCTCACCTTCTGGCGCTACATCAGACAGTGCTCCGCTGCTACTCACAGGGTTTTCATGGCCAGTTTTTCAGAAGTGGGTGCCAGGTCCTTCTTCCTAGTTTGTCTTTGTCTGGAAGCTCTGCTGAAACCTGTCCCCCATGGGTGACCCAGCTGGTATTTGAAATCCCAGTGGCACAGCTTTCAGCCTCACAGCAACATGCAATATGACAACCGACAGATGGGTGATAAAGAGGAAAAGATGATTTAAACATTTAGAAACATTACAAATAAGCTCGAGAATACAACGGTAAAGTAGCTGAAATTTGGTTTTGCTGCTTAGTTACACTGGTTTCTTAAGTCCAAGAAAATGATACTGGGCAGAACATGGAAGATTTCTCTCAACCTTAACCCTCCCCACCCTAATACAGTGGGGACTGTGACAGCTGCTTTGCTTGCTTGGGCTTGTTTACTGATAATTCAGGGCACGAACACAGCCCAGTGAGAGATCAAAGGGTGGTAGGAACGTAGTGCAGGATCCACTTACTAGAAATGCTGTGTTAACAGGGTAACGAGGAGTCTGCATAAAACTCAAAACTAAAGATGAATCAGTGACGAAATAGAATTGCTGGAAACCATGACCAAAGAGGGCCTGAAAATTCCATAGAACCTTCGAGAAAAAAATTAAACCATGTGTTTATAATTTCTCAGAATTTTTGCATATCGTGGCCACCAAATAACAGCATACATAGCCAGTGGTCCCCTGCTAAAATTAGTTTTAATATATTTATGAAATAATTTGCATAAAAGTTTACTATGAAAAATGTTCACCTGTTACCTGCAGTTTTCCCTTTTGCTTAAATTTATTTTATTCACCTTCAGGAAGAAGGGCCTCAAAGTCACTGGAAAAAGGCATTTCTTACAACTGACAAAGTTTAGACTTGCCAATATGGAGAAAATGCTTTGTCTTAAAAGGTGGGGATTGTGGAAAGTGAGGACAGAGCCCAGCGTGACTTCAGATGTGCGTCCCGTTAGCATCCCCCAGACTTGGTGTGAACCCCTCCGGGTCGAGAAGGGTAACCTTTTTCCTTCTTCCCCGCCAGGATTACCAGGTGGACAGCAGCACTCTGCTGGCCTCCCCGCTGCTGAAGCGCTTCACCTGGACTGAGAGCAAACCCAAGGCCTCACTAAAGATTGAGTAAGGAAGCTGGGTCTCTTCCATGATCAGTCGGTAGAGCTGGGTGCAGGAAGATGCTGGCGAGGACGGTTAATGAGGACATTGGAAGGCTACTTGCCCTCCTCAATTACAATGTTCAGGCATTGCAGAAAAGCACTTTTTTCCCCAGAAGGGCAAGAAAGAGGGCATAAAATTAGATACATGAGCATCAAGCTCTGGGACTGAAGACTAGGGTTTAAGATGAGAAACCAGGCAGAAAATTCCAGCAAAGACAGGCTGTCGAAACACATGAAGCTGCAGATGAAAAGAGCCTGATATGCGCCTCTGTGAACAGTGTGGAGACGTGCTTATGGGGTGGGCAGAGAATGCTCACCCATTATTATGCCCCGGGCTGGCAGCGTTTGTACAAGAAGGGCGACAGTGCTATTTTCCAGTCCTCAGACATGCCATCCTGAGAACCCTGCCCTTCCAAATGAAGGCTTGCTTCCTGTTTGATCCTGGCACTCCTCCCTCCAAAGTGGTCTAAACAACTGCTGTCAGAATTACTTAGGCTCTTGCCTTATACCCCGCTGGCCCTGCGCCTCACTTCAGCTTCTCTATACCGGTCTCTACCTAGGAATAGGGCTGGACAGGGAAAGGCTGGGCCTGTCAGGCATTGCTTCTTTTCCTGGTTCAAATCTCTGCCCCTGTCTCACCCAAAGGCAGAAGCTGCTCCTCTTTCATCTAAACCAGGGGTCAGCAGACTTTTTCTTAAAGGGCCAGGTGGTAAACAACTACTCAACTCTGCCATCGTGGTATAAAAGCAGCCATCAACAATATATAAGCAAGGAGATGCAGCTGTGTTCCAATAAACTCTATTTACAAAAACAGGTGGCTGCGGCCAATGAGCACATGAAAAGATGCTTAACGTCATTAGTCATCAGGGAAATGCAAATCAAAACCACAATGAGCTACCACTTCATACCCACTAGGATGGCTAGAATCAAAAAGTCAGTGTACTGCTGGTGGGAATGTAAAATGGTGCAGCCACTTTGAAAAACAGTTCTTCAAAGGGTTAAACAGAGCTACTCTGTATTCCACTCCTTAGGTATATTCCCAACAGAAACGAAAACTTATGTCACTAAAATGTGTTCACAAATGTTGATAGCAGCATTATTTATAACCACCAAAAGTAGAAACAACTCAGATGTCCATCAATTGATAGTGTATGATTCCATTTAGATGAAATGCCCAGAACAGGCAAATCCACAGAGACAGTAGAGGAGTGGTCAGCTAGGGCTGGGGGTGGGAGGTGCGGGGGAGAGGAGTGACTGGGTATACTAATGGGTGTGGGTTTGAGGGGGATGATGAAAATGTTCTAAAATTGACTGTGGTAATGGTTGCACCATCTGTGAATATACTAAAAACCACTGACCTCTACACTTTAAATAGGTGAATTGTATAGTATGTAAATTATGCCTCAATAAAACTGTCATTTAAAAAGAAACCAAAGAGGTGGCCAGCCCATGGGCTATAGTTTGCTGAGCCTGATCTAAATCAAAGGATGGCAACAAATGCCTCTAAGTGATATGGTCAGCACAAGTTATCAACCACGAGTAAACTCAAAGGGTAGGAACATTTCCAGGCAAACATCTGCATATTTATTTCCTTTTAACATTGAGTTGAGTCCCCTCGGAGTGTAGCCGCCTAGAGGACCCTGACGAGGAATGAGTAGATAAAGGGAAAAAGCAGAATACCATGCTCTTTTGTTTCCTAGTTTGGAGCGCTTCAGAAAATGGGTGGCTACTTTTACCTAGATCTTTGTGAAGAAAGGAAAACTTTGTGTCCTGTACTCTGAGACTGAAAATATACAACATGGAGCAAATGCTTGCTGTGTTAGTCCAGAAGCAGTCTAAGTAATGTGGTGCACAAGGTTTTCTCATTTTCGTCCCCGCTGTTAAAGAAATATATCAAACAAATGTGAAGGGACAAGAGCAGCTTTTTTTCTTCCTCCTGTATCTGTCTTAGGCTGGATGTAACACAGAACCCAGAAGCAAGTTCTTCACCTTCAAGCCAGCCTGCCAGAGATATACAGGCCCACAACTTGATAGACACCTGTGCTAACCTTTTTGTATCAAGCTCTATTAGTTTCTTGACCCTGGTGGCTTAAAGCAAGCAGAATTTATGCTCTTGCAGTTCCAGAGGCCAGCAGTCCAAAATTAAGGTGTAGGCCGGGCTGCGCATCCTCGGGGGAGAATCTGCTCCCTGCGTCTTTCAGCTTCCGGTGTCTCTAGGCACTCCTTGGCTTGTGGCCACATTTCTCCACTCCACCTTCACATCGCCTCCTCTTGTATCCAGTTGTGAATCACCCTCTGCCTCTCTTATATCTGTGATTGGATTTAGGGCCCACCTCGATAATTCAGGCTAAGCTCCTCCTCTGAACATCCTTAGCTTAATCAAATCTCTTGCCACATAAGGTAATATTCAATCTTTTGCCATGTAAGGTGCCATTCACAGGTCCCAGGGATTTGACATGAATATGTTTTGGGAGTGGAGCATTTTTCAGCCTCCCACAGTAGCTAACTGATCCAAGAGTAGGGGAGGGCTGTACCCAAGTCTTGGAGTTATTTGCCACCTGGAATTATTGATTTGCATGATCTAATCACACAGTCCCCCCTCAGCCAGTGGAATGCCTCTTTCTTCCCAGTGACACCCAGCTGGTAGGAGAGAGGCAGTGTGCATCCAGAACAAAGAGGATCTGACCTGAGATTGAGATGGCACTCAATAACCATTAACTCTACGACACTTAGGAATAGAAGACCCACTAAGAGAGGGGACTCTAGTGTTTGTTCTCAAGAAACCAATTTCGTACTTTTGATTTTTTTTTTTCTTCCGTTAGCCTGAGAGTAACCAGTAAAAGCAAGGAGTCGGGGCTTTCTGACCTCGCCAGGCCTACCTTCTGCCATTCCAGCTGTGGGCACCTCAACAGCAAGCGCAGATTCACCTACGACAACTCGGAGCTGGAGAAGATCTCGTGCTGCTCTCCTCCCCCAGACTACAACTCGGTGGTCTTGTATTCCACTCCACCTGTCTAAAGCTTGACATACAGCCATGTTTCTAGAACCACATGTATTTATACCCCCAGAAAACTAGCTTTTGCCAGTATTATGCATATATAAATCTACACCCTTGCCTTTCCACAGGAGCCAGCTGCTTTTTTGATTTTTAATAGTGCTGTTTTTTTCTTTTGACTAACAAGAATGTAACCCCAGATAAGCATAGCAATAGAGACAAGTGAAGACCACCGCCGCTTAACCCTCACGATGCTCAGTGTGCTAGAAACCCTTTCCAAGCCCGCTGACTGACCGCCTCCACCCCCGAGGCCTCAGGGCAGCGGGACTGGATGATTCAGGAGATACACTGACCATGCCATGCAGCCTGCACTCCACTGGGCCGGGAGGCAGCAAGTCCTCTGCTGACCTAAGCAATGTCTCCCGGGTCCTCTAGCAGACATGACATGTAAGGAGGAGAAGGAAAGAAGGGAGGAAGGAAGAGAAGAGAGAACAAACAGGACAAGGCATGAGAAGGAAGAATTTGAGCTGTTCCATCCGGGAAGGGCATAGGAGAGGACTCCCACCACTGCCGCTTCAGGGGCTCCCGAAACCCGGACCTAACTGCTTCCGCGTTGGAGAACCCAGCCACAGAGCAGACAGGACAGGGGGATGAGGGGACATTTTCTGGATTCTGGCAGGCAAGAAAAGGACATATTTTTTAGAACTACAAAGCAAATTTTAAAACTTTAGCTATGGGACTGGTTCTATGTGCGTTCCCATACATGACTCATTTTTTATTTCTAGCACTGAGAGTGGTGCTCAGGTCTAAGCCCACACTGCTGGCCCCTCCAGCAAGATGCACTGAAAACCCACCCTGAGCGCAGCTGGCTCCAGGGCTTGATGGCCTTACACGTAGCATACCGCCCATAGTAAGCTAACTGGAATGAGTGTGGCCTGTTAGAGTTATCTGCTGGGCTTTAAGCCACATTCTCAAAAATAATGTCAGATTCTATTTTGAGTATTCATGTATAGTCAAGACACTTTAACTCATTTTTTTTGTATTAACCTGTTTTGTGCAGTTAGTTATAAAAGGAAGCTGAGGAGAATGAAAATGCTGTCTTGTGGAGGGTTTTCTCTATAACAGAACTAGGATAGATGGAATTAAAAAAAGATATGGCAGGGTGAAAACCCCATCTCTATACCAACCAGCCAACTCACTGACATAGTTGGGCCCTGAAGGATAGGAAGTCAATCATGTTTCCTTTTTATTTAATGGGGATTCCGCTATCTCATGATGGTCTCCTGGAAAGATGTGGAAGAGCATTAACCAATGTCTATTAAGCACTTTATGCTCCTTGAGAAAAAAAGTGATATGTAACTTATGCAAGATATTTCTAGAATTGGGACTCAGGATATTAGTTAATGAGCCATCAATAGGAGAAAAGCCTCTTTTCATCTGCTCTGGACCTTGCCTTGGGTCGGAGGATGATGAAATAGGGAGACAGGGTACAAAAGGGTGCCTACTCTTCAGGGTCTAAAGACCCTCGATCTCTCAACTGGCTCTGATTTAGGATGTATGCACCTTCTGAAGCCAGTCAAAGCTGGACAGGCAACAGTGTATTGCTGCTTCTGGTAGAGAAGAGTGTGCTTCCCTTTATGCAAGTAACTTAACTCTAGAACCTGAAATGTAACAGAGGAATCTTTGCTTCCTTCCCTGTGTCACATTCTTGTTTCAAGATTCTTTGTATGAAGAGATGGGAGAGTCGGCACATCCCAAGTGACAGTTGGTGCTCCAGTGGTGGCTCTGCTCAAGGAGCCTTGGGCCAGCAGAAGAGTGAGACAGGCCTCTCACCACGAGCCAGGTCCAAACAAAACCAGGCCAGGGCCCAAAGAGTGGACAAGCTTTGTTCTTCTTCTTTAAAAGCACCTGTGACAACTGGCAATAGTAAAAATCAAGTAACCAAAAGGAGCTTAAACATAGGGAAAGTGCGAGAAGACCTCAATAAATTCTCTGTTTTCAAATCAGATAAGGATCCAGTGATTAGTGGAAACAAAAACCTTAGCTATACGTATCATGTCTTGAATTCAATAATCTAACTCTTAATCATTAAGAGACCTTAGCAATACCATCTTTCCAAAAGAAATCTATTAGAACTATGTTAATTCAGCTTCTTCAGACTCAGGTTTGTAGTCTACATGAGCCCATCAGTCAAAAAATGGTTCCATCTGGAGTCTTAACATGAAAAGAAAAATGGAAGCTTGCAGTAATAAGTGTATTTAGTTGAAAAGTCCTTGCCACAGACTTGTTCATTAAAACAGTACTGAAAATTAAAATACTAACTGATGGTATTATTAGAACCATTTGTCATTTGTGACAAAAATGGTTGGCACCAACAGTTGAAGAACCAAGCACTTCCTTTTGGGATGTGTGAGATAACAGCATGGGTAGAACGGGACTGAAACTATATGCAAGTCTCTATCTAGTTAGTCTAAGAAATGATCTTCATACCTTAGTTTTAGCCCATGGAACAAATTTCTCTAAATCCTGAAAAACGTTACTTAGGTCTTCCAGCTACGCCTTGTTTCCCAGCTCATAAGACTGTCAAACGTGAAACAGATACTTGCCAGCCCCTTTTAATTGATTAAAGGAGGAGCGCACCTTTGACTGACAGTGGTAGTCACTATATGTATATATGTGTGTGTGTGTGTGTGTGTTGTGCATAACTATTTAAGGAAACTGGAATTTTAAGTTACTTTTATACAAACCAAGAATATATGCTGCAGATATAAGTAAGATATAATTTGGTCCTACATCTCTAGTCACTATGAATGTATTTTGTATGCTATCTTCATATAATAAAATTAACTTCCAAAAACATCTATATATTTTCTCCCTGACTTGCTTTTATAAATGAAAAAAGGGGTCATAGGTTTCCCTGGGGGTGGGGGCCTGGTGTTTTGGGAGATCTCATTAAATACCTACCACTGAACACAGCTCAAGAAAAATAAAGCCAGCCCTGCTGAAGCGAGGGCAGAGTGCTTCCTATCAATACTACAAACGGCTGCTCTAAACAATCGAGACACTGCCAGTGGCAAACGAAAACAAAACCAAACTAGGCAGATGGCCCAGAAAACTAAACACTAACATGAATAATATCACAAGTAAAACGTGTAGACCGAGTGTGCGAGCTGACTGCAGATGAAAGCGCCTTCAACTAAAAAAGAGGCAGGCTTTCCCAAACACTCATTTTCAGCTAATAAACAATTACCATAATTACAGGGTGTGTGTGTGTGTGTGTCTGTGTGTGTGTGTGTGTTAGAGGTTGTGTGCAGGAAACCATACAAAATAATTAGGCAAAAGCCTAAGACACAAGAGCTTCCCTAAGAAAAGTTCACTTGGCTAAAATACCCTTCAATTTTGTTTTGTGCAGTACATCCTAGGAAGAGAAACAGTTCAGATAATCAGTAATTGACACACAATAAGTGACCCAGATTGTCTTAGGAAGTGGTCATACCATCACCTTCCTTCTAACATCATGAGAAAACTAGACTGCAGAGACAATGAAAGAGAAAACAGGCCTACTTTTTTGGGGACAAAGGCCAGAAAAAAGGGCAAATGACGAGTCTCAGTAAATCTGTGGTTAACTGAAGAGGGCAAGAGGCATTTTATCTTCAAGAATCTGAAACCCTTTAAAAATATTACTGGTTTTCATAACATAAAAGTCACTCATGTAGACGAATGATCTGAAGAATGCTCAAAGAACTGGGGTCACATCATAGTTTAGAAATTTTCTCATGACTCTGGAAACTTAACAGGACATTTGGGAATTGATTTTTTTCTCTCCTCCAGCAGAAGGATGGCCCAGTAAGGTTTACTGGACTTCTTGTTGTTAAACATATTACCAGACTTTTGGATTTCACAGGCCAGGAAATTTTCCAAAAATATCCTGGGTCCCAACACAGGATGACTAGCCTTCTATCTTTTAAACTAAGGACATTTAAGGGAGAAAACAAAACAAACCAAAAAAACCAACTAGATGCCACTGATGTTCTATTTCTTGATCCTGGTGTGGTACATAGGTGTGTACACTTTGTGATAATTCATTGAGCCATATACACTTACTTGCAACCTTGTGTGTGTATGTGTATGCTATTCTTCAATAAAAGATTATTAAAAGGAAGAAACCCTATGATTTACTACCACAACTTTTCATAGAAGAAAAACCCATCTTAAAAAAAGTAAAGGGTTAATCTCAGTCTAAAATATATTAAGTCAACTTTATGTACCAGCAACTATTCTAAGAGTTTTGGAGGAATAAACTCATTTAGTTTTCAAAGCAATCCAGTGTGATAGGTACTATCAGCATACCCTTCACATCAATGGGAAAACAGAATCAAGAGAACCTCAAAATCTCATCATCCCATCCACCCATTCACCAGCATCTGTACCCAAATACACTGCCTTTCCTGCTAGGTGGCCACCTCAGAACACTGGTGCACTTGATCCAATCCCCTCACCTACTCAAGGACGCCGCTGCAGCACTTCACCCCACCCCCATGAATTTCTCCCCTTCCTACTGGATCATTAAAACATGCTATTATCTCTCCCATCTTACAAAAAAAACCTTTCATCCCTATTTTCCCCTCCAGCTACCCCCCACTTCTCCATTCATCTTTACAGCAAAATCCCTTGAAAGAGCTGGTTATCTTCCTTGTTTCCAATTTTCTCCTCCCAGGCACTCTTAAACCCACTCCAGCCTCGCTTTCCTCTCACACTCACTAAACTGCTCTCGATAAGGTTATCAGTGACCTACCTCCACATTGCTAAATCCAGTGGCCGATTTTCAGTCTCAGTCTTTCTTGACTCATCTACAACTTGACCCTTATTCCCGAAAACACATTCTTTGATTCCATCACACATTTTTCTTCCTATGTCACTGGTCATTTCTGTCTCTCTTACTAGTGTTCTCTTTTCTCTGACCTTTGTTTTAGTTACCCCAGGGCTCTGCCCTTGGACCCTTTCCTAGTCTATACTAACCCTCTTCATGATCTCAACCAAACTCAGGGCTTTAAGTGACATCTATATGATAATTACTTGCAAATTACATACACAGACCAGAGCTCTCCCCTAAACTCCAAACTCATATGATGCAAGTGCTAAATCGACATCTCCTCTTGATGCTGTGGCAGATTGTATTTTCCAAAAATAGCTGCCACAGTATCTCCCATTCCAGATGACCTTGCCACTTCCCCATCAAATTCCTTTCTCCTAGAATCAGAGCTGACTTTGTGACTCACTTGTAATAAACAGAATGTGGCAGAAGTGACACTGCTTGACTCCATGGCCAGGTCAGAAAAGATCATGCACTTTCCACCTGAGTCTCTTGGTACACTCATTCTCCAAAAGCTCCCAGCAAAGACCCAGTCACCATGCTTGGAGAAGCCTATGCCACGTGGAGAGCCCATGTGTAGGTGCTTCCATTGACCGTGCCCAGCCTTCAAGTCATTCAGTTTAGGTGCGAGATCAGATGATTTCAGCCCCCAGCCACTGGAATTTTCTCAGCTGAGGCCCCAAACATAATGGAATAGAGATAAGCCATCCAGGATGTGCCCTGTCCAAATTCCTGGTCCATAGCATCCCCGAGGATAACAAACTGGTGGTTGTTTTATGCCAATAAGTTTGGAGCTGCTTGTTACAAAACAATAAAGAATAACCAGAACAAATGTGCACTAAACATCTCAAACTTAACAGGCCCCAGACAAAATTCCCAATTGTCTTTTTACATTTCCCTGTCCTGCTCACCCTTTCACGCCCTCAAAAAGCCTTTGTGCCTGCAACAGTATTTTTCAATTCAGTAGAATCCTCCGTCCTGTTAGCGGCGGGCCAAAATCTTAACATTCATTTTGACTTCCCTCTGCCTTTCTTACTCCACAGCCTCTAAGTCAGGACATCCTCTGGCTCTACCTACAATATATTCAGAATCCAATCACTTCACACCACCTCTACTGCTATCACCCCAGTCCAAATCCTCATCATCCTTCACGTGAGACACTCCAGGAGCTTCCTAACTAGCAGCCAAAGCGACCCTCTTTAAACTTAGGATCATGTTATTCTTCTGCTCAGAATCCTCCTGCAGCTTCCCCCTTTGAATGGGACTCAAAGCCAAAATGATCTTAAAATGGTCTACAAGATGCTGCCCCTACCCCATTACCTTTCTGCTTTCACTTCCTACTCACTCTACTCTAGCCACAAGGCCTCCTTGCCATTCCTCAAACGCGCCTGGCACATTCCTTGACCTGGAATTCTTTTCCCTCAGATATCTGCATGGCAGGCTCTTTCACTTCAAGTCGTTGCTCAAATATCACCTTCTCAGTGAGACCTACTACCCAGATCATCCCATTGGAAATTCTATCACCACCACATACTCCCCACATCTAGAGTTGCAAGAGAAACACACGATGGCCAATTACATTTTAATTTCAGATAAACAATTTTTTAACATAAATATGTCCCATGCAATACTTGCAACATACTTATGCTAAAAAAGTTATACACTGTTTATCTGAAATTCAGATTCAACTTTGGGTTCTATACTTTTATTTGCTAAATCTGGCAGCCCTACCCACATCCTTTACTCCATTTTCTTTCCATAACCATTATTATGTCTTAATGTACTAGACACGTTGTCTTCTTTCTGCCAGAACGGGAGCTCTGTAAGGACCAAAATCTTTGTTTGTTGTGGTCAGAGTTGTTCTACTGGTTCCTAGAATAATGCCTGAAATATAACAGGCATTCAATAAATATTTAATGAATAAGTAAATCCCAATTCATTCCACTGTGGCACTGAGTGGGTAAGCGGTTTACCCAAGATCAAACAGCTCTAAGTGGTAGACCCAGGTAGTCTTGTTCTGGTGAGCTGGCTTCTTAACCACTGTGCATACTGTTTTTAATAAATTTTAAGGATGTGTTTTAAAATTCTCTTTCCTCATTGCCCCTCCACCATGTATATAGAAGGATATTTTACAGATGTGTCCCCAACTGTGCACTTGCTAAAAGTGGAGGGAAAAAACCACTGTTTTTGACCAGTCAGAGCAAAGGAGATGAAAACAACAAAGCCACTGTATCTCCATTTGCCAGAGTCTATCAGACGTAACATTGGCCTCGCTGTAACAGTATTTTTAATGTTTTCTCCTAAGAAATTTAAACCTAAAAGATCCCCAAATACATCCTCCATTCTAGACAGACCAATTTCCCTTCTTCCCCATGAACTGACAATGGTCATTTTGATTGGCATTATGAATCCATGTATTTTTAAGATTCTTCTAAACAAAAGATCTTCTACGCTTATTCTCTCCTTTCTCTGAATTTCTAAAAGCAACTCAGCAGTTCCTTCAGCTGAAAATAGTCCCTCTTTCCTCCAGTTTCCCTTCACCTATGCCTCAAGTCCTTTATTACCTTCTATTCTGTATGGTAGTTTTTTCAACTTTTCATTTCAAATGTACATTAAAAAAATCGTAATAAACAGTACCCATATTCAACAAATGTTAACATTTTACCATATTTTCTTTATCTATCCTGATGTTCTTTTTTTTTATTATTATTTAAAGATTGGCACCTGAGCTAACAACTGTTGCTAATCTGTTTTTTTTTTTTTCTGCTTTTTCTCCCCCAATCCCCCTGGTACATAGTTGTACATCTTAGTTGCAGGTCCTTCTAGTTGTGGCATGTGGGATGCAGCCTCAACGTGGCCTGATGAGTGGTGCCATGTCCGTGCCCAGGATCCGAACCGGCAAAACCCTGGGCCGCCCAAGCGGAGCGCATGAACTCAACCACTTGACCACGAGGTCGGCCCCGTGATGTTCTGAATAATGTTTCTGGAGAATCTGGGAGGAGGGGCACCTTTCACCTATCTAGTACATTAACTAAGTACTAAATCGAAGACTAGCTAGCTTTCCATTAGTCCCTATCCACTCACATAAGTACGTCTTCTTTCCTCATCTACACTGTAAGCCATGTATTCTACAGAAATGTTTGAGGATAACTACACATTTTGTAAATAACAAGCACTCATATCTGCACTTTAGTGCTTAGAACAGATTCAAGCGGGCATTTAACAGCTATTTGGTAAATTAATGAATAAATCTGCCACAATTTCATCCCAAGACCAAACATTCTTCCAAAACATGTAGGACACAGTCAGTCTTTTAAAGCCTGATCATAAGAAAACATTATCTTGTTAAATGAACTGGTAACAAAAAAAGACAAACTTCTCTCTGTAATTCTTTATTAAAAATACTGCTGTACACATAGAGACTGAAAACAGGATTAAAGATGAATAACCCATATTGGGATCACAACATTAGAACTTAACATAGCGGTGCTTTTTAGGGAAGTTGTTGACATCCAAATCACAGAACCAAGGTCAAAAGCAAAACACAAAGGTACCCTCAAAAATATTTACAATGAAGTAAATACACTAACAGAATTTAAAATAGGTACAAAAAATTGAAATGACCAACACATTATTACATGATTTCACGGGTTGTCTTTTCTGTGCTTTTATCTGTCATAACAGGAAGGAATGGGAAGTTTTTATCCTTAATTTGACTATTCTCAGATATTAAAATCTTCCTATGAATTAAAAAGACTTTTAGACAACCTCTTAAATGGAATTACACTATGGAAAAGAGGGCTCCCCCAAAAAACACCTATGCAGAAATAAGAGTTCTATTGAAAACCATTCCCAATAAAAACTAAATGAAAAATAAATATAAAACAAAGCTTAAAAAAAATACGTATTACCTGACACCAACTGTTTTCTGGCTGACAATATTTACTCATGAAAACATATCAGCTGTCTACCTTTTATATTCAAACCAAGTCCTGAGGTTACTAGGGGCTGAAGCAAACTATGCACACATTCTTGGGTTTGTGATTTGAGCCTGCCTTGCAGAGGGAAGTTTGCTGGTCTCCACAGAATGAGAAATTCAAGCCCTATTTTACCCCTGCCCTTCCTTAGCTTTCACAAAACATTGGTCCACAAATTAAATTTTCAAAAAGTTCCCAGACCCCAAAACTAAAATAGATGATCCCCTTTATTTTCAAAGAAAACAATATTGGAAAAAATCTCCAGCCCGCTTATAAATTAAGCATTTCATATTTCTTCTAGAATACAAGTAGTTCTTTTTTGTACAAAAGAATTACAATATGATTTGTCAAAAAACATATAAAAAGACAGCTGCTCTTCCTCAAATACATGAGCTAATGATAAAAGACTTTTGCATGTTAATGTCTCCAAGTTCTTGTTCCTTTTACATAAAAAAGAACATTATGATGGCAAATGTTAATTATCCTTTGTATATTGAACATTATGTTCTTTTAAAATCCATCCAGATCAAATGCAATAATTGATTTTCTTTTTAACTCAACAACTGATGCTACCAAACGTGGACTCAAAATACACTTGTTAAAATGTGTAAAGTGTGTCTCTGGTCTTCAAAGCTTTCAGGTGAAGAGAGGTGCTTTTTCTTGATGCAAATCTCAAGGCAGAGAAAATCATTTTAAAGCTTATAAAAAGTGGACAGAGAAATATTAAAAACTTCTCTGAAAACTACAAATATGAATAATTATTAAAACTGAAGACTGTAACATCAGTTGCAAGTGCTTGGAAGTCTCTTCTTGACCTTCTGAGTTCCCACATCTTCTTCAGAGTCGCGTGGTGAGCACCCAGTGCTAGTAAAACATTCAGTGCTGGGAAAGGAGATATTGTCTTCAGGACTGTTTTTACGAAAGAAAATTCCTATGTATTTGGCAGTCTTCAGTATCAAAGTATAGGTATTTCATTTACTAGAAATTCCATGAATACCCAAGTTTGGCGACAACTGCACGTCCAAATATTAAGAAAGTTAAGAGAAGGAAAATTCCCAACTTTTGAGATTGACTTATTCAGGAATATCCCACATAGTTAAGTTATTATCAAAAGTACTATTACTTTGGGCTAAGCAGTGACTGCAAAGGCACAGCAGATTGTTATCCCTCCAGATTCAGGCTGTAAAACTTCAGAAAGCTCTTGATGCCAGACCACTGCTGTGTTTAGTTCATCTTCTGAACAGTGTCTCTGTGTCTGTATCCAGTGTAAAGTACCATAATAAAGCTGTGGTTCAAAGAACAGAACTTTATACAAAAAAGCAAACTGGAAATAACCTAAAGCAATATACTCCTGAACTTCAGGCCTTTAACACAATTTCTTAATTTTTTTTCTATTAAAAAAATGCATAAGTGTAAATGTAACTGACTAGCAGGGAAACACGTTTTTTAAAAAAGGCTCTGGTTGAATTTTGGAGCAAAGAGCTCTATGTGCTCCTTCAGTTATTGTTTATCCATTCTTATTCAGAAAAGATTTAAATCAACTAATAGGGGAATTCATATCCAACAATTCACTGATATTTCTCTTTGTGTGTTCTTAAAAACAAAACAAAACAAAACAAATCTCAATTTGAATTAACAGTGGGTGGCATACAGAGCTTGCATACAATACTCTTGTAAGAATTATGCACTATACTGCACTTCTATAAAATTATTTACCTGGTCCATCATGTTATCTAGGGCAACCCATCCCCAAAAGAGCAAATTCTGCAACCCTCAGTGACATAAATGTTGCCCAGCATTGTTTCCCAAAAATGTCCTTGCAAATAGTTTCCCTTAATAAGTATACAATGTGGCAAAAGTTTAAAGATCAGAAAAAAGTCTTTTTAAAAAATTAAAATTAGTGCATATACAAGTGGAAAAAACAAAAGCTGGAACATCATTCATCTAATGATGCTCCTTAATCTAAAATAAATTCTTCACAGATATGGCCCCAATGGCAGCCACAGCTCTAGGCTAAGTGAAACATTCTTCCTTTCAAGTAACAGTGTACCTGACTGAAGTGCAAGCAGCTTTGCTCATCTCCTGTTTGTTTCCCAAATGTGAAATGAGATGATGAAAACAGTTCAGCTGTAGTGCAATTTGCTATTGGTTAATTCCTCAGCCATGTCCTGCGTGCTTTTTGAGCAACTACTACAACTGACCATTTGCAGCTGCAATCAGTTCTTGAAAAGTATTCTCAAAGCAGCGCTTCAAGTCACTATAAGTCACCACAAGTACACTCTTCTCATCTCTGGAAATGAGGCTTATTTTTTCTGGCACACCAGCATCTAACTGAAACAGAGAGATACACAACATATGAAGTTCATATCATGAATAAAATCATCTATTTTAGGACATTTGCAACAATGATAAATGAAATATTTAAAAAATTTCTGTCACATTCCCTTCTAGATATACACAAATATTTTACACCACTTTTACTAATCGGTATGCACACACTTTTCAACTCAGACCTTTTTCAAACACTGCCCTATGTCTCTATCTTTTCTACTTAACACTTGTTTGCATTACGTTCCATGCAGTTGATAATCCATAATTTAATTATTCTCTGATATCTTCCAATTTTTTCTTGTATCATGAATTACAGTGCAACGAACATATTCATCTACTTATTTTTTTTCTTCTATAAGAATTACTTCCTTAGGAGAAATACTTAATAAATAATGAATTAAAAAGTATGAGTAATTTTATAGCTTCATACATACAGTCAAATTGATTTCCAAAGACTATCAGACACCACTGACTTACGAGTTGTCCATTTTACCAGCAACTCCATATCAGATGAGTGCCTTGCTACTTTAATTTACTAATGTTTTAATGAGATCTTTATAAAGCATAAATACTAATCCTGAGTTCATCAAATAACTTCTTATGGTTTTCACTTTATTTCTATTAGTTTTCAATGTATATTGTTCCTTCCTTTTTCATTAGTTCATTCATTAAAATATATTTAATTCTGACGGCTCAAACTTTCAAATCATTTTACCAGTTAATTGCTGTCATCATTTCTATCAAAAAAACCTATGTAAAGTTTTAATTTTTACACCATGAATATGACCATTCATCCCTTTTAATTATTACACTCTTTCCAAACTTACAAAATTGTCGCACTCAGATTTAGGATAAATTTTATTTACTACTAGTTATTTTATGAAATGAAATAGAATTTTCTTCAAATTTTCAATTGTTCTAATATTCATTAAATAATCTTCCCTTAAGACATCTATCCATGGCTTATTCTATGGGATGTACTTGTCAGTGTTTATACTACTTCTACATATTTTTAATTACTATTACTGGCACTTTGATTCTATGCATACTATTTTCGAAAATCTGATAGAATTATTCCCCACTCACTGCTCTCAAGAAAAAATGTTTTCCCCTTAAGGGAAAAGGGCAAATGAATATATAAATCATACTGGATTAGTTCAATGGTACATACAATTTTATTCTGTCTTAATGTAGGTTATTGACATTCCTCTCTAAAGAGTTTTAAGGAAATTCAAACAAGGCAAAGCAGTGCTTAAAAATAAACCGCTACAACATTTTCCCTGAAGGATCAGTACACGGTACGTTAACAGTTCTAAATCATGTGCCATACTAGTGTTTTCTCCTCTAGTACTTATAATTTAAGGACAGTTTAGAGTGGGAATCAGTAAATGTTTAAAAAGGGCCAGATAGTGAATCTTTCAAATTGCAGGGTCACACACAGTCCCTAACACATATTTTTCTTAGTTTTTTGTTTCTACAATCTTTTAAAAATGTAAAAACTATTCTTAGTTTGCAGACTGTACAAAAACGGGCCTTAGAATGAATCTGGCCCATGGGCCACGGTTTGCCGAACTCTGATTGAGATATAAACCTGTACAAAGGCTAGGATTTACTTCTGGAGACCCATTCTAAGTTCTGCAATTCCAAGTAGTTCATAAGGAAAATGCATCCCTTCCTTCTTTTGTAAATTGTGTCTCTACTAGCTCTTTCAAATCACAAAGCTCTGGGGCCAGCCTGGTGGTAGAGCAGTAGGGTTTGCACACGCCGCTTTGGCAGCCCAGGGTTCACAGGTTTCAATCCTGGGCGTGGATCTATGCATGGCTTATCGGGTCATGCTGTGGTGGCATCCCACATACAAAATAGAGGAAGACTGCCACAGATGTTAGCTTAGGGACAATCTTCCTCAAGCAAAAAGAGGAAGATTGACAACAGATGTTAGCTCAAGGCCAATCTTCCTCACCAAAAAGACAAAACAAAAAAAAAAATCCACCAAAAACAAAAAAGAAAATGAAGCAACACAAAACACAAAGCTCGTCTCTCAAATTTATAACATGTCTCTTATCTACTTAATTCATCTAATGAAATAATGTCTCATGTGTAACAGCTGGGCCTACTGATGTTACCATTACTGTGCTTTCACTATCCTGACACTTGTTCAGTATATCCGTAATTAGCAGTAAATGAACTCATAACATGTAGGGCATTCAATATAACTCACAATGACTTAGAAGAAAGAAATTCCAACTTTTAAAAAATATTTAAGCACAAAACTATTTTTCTGTTTCTCCTATGCATTATTTATTTGGTATAGCAAAATAACACGTAAATAAAACACTGTATAATGGACAGAGACGAGGCAGTCATTTTGTGACATTTTATCATAACAAAAAGATCCACAATGAAAAATTCTGTAATTATTCATGTAGGTGTTAAAAGAAGTCCTCCTATTCTAGAAATTATTAAGTAGATACATATAATAATAATTAATGTCCTGTAGACTACAGTAGCGTACATCTTACTTTCTAAAGTCTCAGTATTTGTAGAAGATGCAACTCTACACATTGTAGATAGCATTATGTAAAAATCCAGATACAAATTACCTTGTTAAGACAAGAAATGATGTGACTGAGGTCAATCCAAGGAGCACCTGCTTCTGTCACCTGATGAAAAAGATGATCCCTAAAGAGTTTCAACAGATAACGGTCTCCAGTCTCCGACCAGGTGGGATCCTTCTGAAACCTGGGGGAAGGTAATATTTTACCTCAATAACTCATGCTATACACCACACGGCCATGTGTTTATTCTTCAGACTCAAAACTAGTTTAATTTGTCTTCTCCAATAAATAAGAACGGGGTTTTTTTTGTGTGTAGCTTTTTTTCCTTTTAGATCCTCCAAAAGACATAGGGAGGATAAAAAATTTGTTTTTTCAAATTTTATGTCTAGATTGCCCATAGATTTTTTAAAAATCATCTCAGCATGAAAGTTTATGAATACCAGTTTTCAACTCTCAAGGGCAATCAAACTTTACACACTCCTATGTTATAATCACATCTTTATTTAGGCCCCTACCATTAGATAAAATGGGGAAGAAAGAAAATGTCTTTAGATATTTTTGAAAATATGTTGAAAGAGATGATCCTTTCCCTCCTCCCACCATAAGGTTACAGAGGAGAGACATGGTCAGATATATGTTGTACTTTACTGGTGAGTTTAAAACAGAAAAATGTAATAAGCCAGCGAGAGAAAGATAATCTGTGTATGACTCCACTCATATGAGGAATTTAAAATTATGGACTAAGAACAGTTTAGTGGATACCAGGGGAAAGGTGGGGTGGGGGGTGGGCACAAAGGGTGAAGTGGTGCACCTACAACATGACTGACAAACATTAATGTACAATTGAAATTTCACAAGATTGTAACCTATCAATAACTCAATTAAAAAAATGTTTAGGAACAAAAAGGGGGGAGATTTTGGTTTCCTACCATCAGGCGATGATGTGAAAGCGAGCTGCAAAGAATTGGAGAACTGACCCAAAGACCACTGTTAGTTTTCACTGACCTTTGGAACTTATAGTCTAGTGAGGAAAACAGACACCAAATAACCAAAGAACGTTGTAATTGCATATTTAGATAATGCTATTAAGAAAAAGGGATACAGTATAGAATAGAAACACGAATTCATCTGGGAAGGCAAGGAAGGTCTTCCAGAGGCATTAACGAAAGCTCTTCCCAGAGGAAGAGTGCTCCTTAGTCAAAGGCATCTGTATTTGCAAAAGACAGCAAGGAGCACTTAAGAAACTTAAGAAAAGTCAGTGTGGCTGGATGGGGTTGGGGGAGAAAAGAAGAGAAAACAAGAGAATACAAGGGGAGGGACAGACAGTCGGGGCAAGGAGGGGAAGAGGAAAGACAAGAACAGAGTGAGAGAAGGCAAGAGAAGGGGAAGAAAATTAAAAGAAAAAAGAGGCAGATCTGAAGCAAGGATAAGAAGGGAGAGACTAGACTATGCAGCCTTAGGACATGCTAAAAAAATTAGGTCAGTATTCTAAGAACGGGGGAGGGGGAAAGCCCATCACATGGTTTAAACACAATCATATATGTACTTGGCAAAGGTCACTCCAATGATTTCCAATTAAAATGCTGATTAAACACACCCATTTCTCTCTGTTCCCTTTCAAAATCCCACCAAACTGACAACAAACATCTAAAAAAGGGTACAAACATCTAAGGACAAAGGAATCAGAAGCAAAATAGCAGACAAAAAATATTCACATGAATTTGGCAGGTGGAAAGCAGAGAGATAAGTGCTATCATTGAGCAGACCTGAATTCTAATGCGATGGGGGGGTGAAAAGGGGAAGCCACAAGGAGCAAGCCATGCCAGTGAGGCTCAGGAACTGAAGTCACTAGGTACTACTAAAGGTGCAGGTGTGGACTGACTGAAGCAGGAAATAACAGAGTTGATGAAAGCTTCTATAAACAGCAAACAGACAGCCCACCTCTCATCCCCAGTGCCACTTCCCTTGGCAGAAATCTGCCAAAAAGGGTACCAGAACTCCTTCTAGACAGAGGCAACAGAGACGCTCCGGCTTCACGGATCCCAGGCAAAGCAAGACAAACGGAGCTGAGGAGTGCTGGGGGAGACTATTCAACCAACCCTTTCCTTCTACTTGGCTCCCCAAAGCTTGCCTTTGGGTTTATACTACAGATAGAAGCTTGGAAGATTCTTTTCTGGAGATGCTGACCTGCCCCAAAGAAATACTGACATTTGGGAGTCTACTAAAACCAAAAATCATACATAACAATATCACACTGTTTTATCCCACATTCTACAATCCCTGCCCGCACAAAGAGCTTCCCATTAGCTTTTTAGGACCTCATTTTTTTTTTTTTTTAAAGATTTTACTTATTTTTTTCTTTTTCTCCCCAAAGCCCCCCAGTACATAGCTGTATATTCTTCGTTGTGGGTCCTTCTAGTTGTAGCATGTGGGACGCCGCCTCAGCATGGCTAGGTGAGCAGTGCCATGTCCGCACCCAGGATTCGAACCAACGAAACACTGGGCCGCCTGCAGTGGAGCGCGTGAACTTAACCACTTGGCCACGGGGCCAGCCCCGAGGACCTCATTTTTTTTTAAAAAGATTTTATTTTTCCTTTTCCTCCCCAAAGCCCCCCAGTACATAGTTGTATATTTTCAGTTGTGGGTCCTTCTAGTTGTGGCACGTGGGACACCACCTCAGCATGGCCTGACAAGCAGTGCCATGTCTGCGCCCAGGATCTGGACCTGGTGAATCCATAGGCTGCCGAAGGACAGCATGCAAACTTAACCACTCAGCCACGGGGCTGGCCCCATGACCTCATTTTTAATATGAATGGATAGCCAAGGATCAGAAATCCTTTGGAGAATAAAACAAAACAAAACAAGCGAAGACAACTCATTTCCTACAAGATATTGCAGAGAACGAAACAGAACATCAAACAAAACACCCTAACCAAAAATTTGTAATTGACAGCCTGAGAGAAACAAGAATTAGACGCTGTAAGACAAATCACTTAGAGAGAAGAAAGTTCTTGAAAATTAAAAATATGACAGCAGAAATTTTAAAACTCAGAGAAGGATTAGACAGAAACCTTTAATTTTAGAAAAACTAAGTTGAAATAACTGCCTAGGAAGTAGAACAAAAAGATACAATAAACAGAAGAGAATATTAAAAAATCAATTGTAAAAGTCTAACACTTGAGCAATGGGAACTCCAGAAAGAGAGAAGAAAAGAAGTTATCAAAGAAGCAATGAAGACAACTTCCAGAACTGACAGACAGAAGCTTCCAAGATGAAAAGGGCCCACCTGCTGATTCATCAGAATGAACCAAAAAGACCAAGGCACATCACTGTGAATTCTGAACATCAATGACAAAGCAAGGACGCTAACAGCAGGAGGAGGAGGAAATTTGGAAAGAAAATGGCTTCGAATCTGTCTGGAAGTTAAAAGACAAGGGAGCAATGCTTCAAATTCTGAAAGAAACTATCACTATCAGAGCTACTAGCTAACATAATCACTCAAGAGAAATTAAAAGTATAGAAATTAGAAAGGAGGAAATATTGCTGTATTATTTGAAGATATGACTATATACCTGGGAAATCCAAGAGAATCTATTGAAAAAGTGTCTGAACACTAAGGTATCAGGGTACAAAATGTACAGAAGTCAGTAATTTTCATGTAGACTGATTACAAGCAGTCTAAGAAGATAGACGGGAAAAATTCCAATTTATAATAGCAACAAGAAAAAATATCTAAGAATAAACTAGTGTGCTATAACTATATAAATAGCAACTTAAACACTGAAGAATACTAAAGTAAACATCAACAAGTACAATGACATACCATTATCTTGGTTAAGATAACATCTAAAAACACAAACGCTCCTTAAGTTTATTAATAAATACAACATGCTGTCTTCTCAATAAAAATACCATCAGGTTTACCAGTTTGCTTTGTTTATTAACAAGCTGATTCTAGAATTTATACAGAAAATCAAACAGTTTTAAGAAAACAACAAAAACAACACATAACAAAATGGAGATAAGAAAGAACACTACTAGATTTTAAAATGTCAATTATTAAAACAGTGTAAAAGAGGTGCTGCCTTACCCCAGTGGGGAAAAGCTAGACTACTCAATGAATTGTATTTGGGCCACTGGGTAGTCTTCTAGGGGGAAAAAAAGTTGGATTCATGCCTTAAATCCTATATAAATCCCAAATATAGAAAAAGTTCTAATATGAAAAAAGTGAAACTGTAAGTATTCTAGAAGAAACAATAGGATAGTTCCATCAAAATCTTAGAGTAGAAAAGGATTTTCTAACTTTTTAACTATGACCAATCCAAAAGCATAAAAGAAGTTTGATCAGTTAGACATTACACATGTAAATGTCTGCAAGGCAAAAAATTAAGCAGAGTCCAAAGAAAAATGACAAATTAAAAAGAAAATGATCACAAAGGGTAAATTCTCTGTAGCTCATATACATTAAAAGGAAAGACAATCCAAATGAAAATAAAAATGGGCAAAGGATATGAACAGACAGAAAAGAAAGCAGAAATGAATCAAAAACATAAAAAAGATGGGCAACATGCTCATTAAGTGAATGCTCACTAAAATAAAACTGCACTGAGATTCTACCAGGTTAACAAAAATCCCAAAGTTTGAAGAAAGTATCATTGGTGAAAGACTTTCATGCATCGTACATTGGTAAACCCTTCAGTAATAGCTCTCAAATGAGAGTGACATAGCCACTGACCTAACAACTACACCTGGATCTATAGTTACGCACACACAAAATTAACTCTGCATAAGTCAGTCCCTGCAGCACTGTTCATACTACCAAAAAAGTGAGAACAACTCAAATGCCCACTGACAGGATGAACTACAGGGCCAAAAATTATAAGGGAAGCACAGCATAGTGGTTAAGAACAGACTCTGGAATCCTACTGTCTGGACTCGAATCCTGACCCATACGCTTACTAATTGTGTGACTTTGGACAAGGTATTTAATCTCTCTATTCCTCACTTTCATTGTTGAACAGGAATACTAATAGTACCTGCATCATTGGGTTGTCATGAGGATTAAATTAGTTCATATTTGTAAACTATTGAGAATAGTGTTTGGCATACACTAAACATATCTAAACAGAAAGATATCCAAAATACATTGTTATGAGAAAAAAGCAATATACAGAACACTGTGCATGACTTACAATTTGTATATATTAAAAAGTGGATGGGGGATATAAATACATCGTTGTACCTTGGAAAGTATGTACAAGAAACTAATACAATAAAGACTGGTGGGAGGAACTGGAGAGATTGGGGATGTCAGGTATGAAGGACAGATTTTATTTTTTTCACTGCAAACCCTTTTCTACTTTTAAAAAAATTGGTTCATATAACACATTCAAGAGATTTAATTAATGAAATAATTTTCTGGGGACAATCTAGAATTTTATACCCAATCATACTACCAAATTAGAATAAAGATATTTTCAGACTTGCAAAGACTCAAAAAACTCACCTTTCTCAGGAAGCTACAGGAGAATGTGCTCCATTAAATCAAAAGAATAAACCAAGGAAAAAAGCAAGAAACAGGGTATTCAACACAAAGAAAGAGACAATGAGAACTCCCAGGAAAATAGTGAAGGGAAACTCTAGTTCTAAATTGTGAGTATGAGCAGGCTTAAAACACAACCAGCCCAGATAGAAACAGAAGGACAGAGGCTCCAGGGGTAATTTCTCTAAGGAGGAGAAAAAAGAAGTAACTGATACGTTACCTATTTTTGAACCTATGGAAAGGTGTTTTGTAGCTCTTGCAGAGAGTTTGGAATGAACTGGTGGTATATATCTTTTTCATTTGCTTAGATTCCCATATAAAACAATTATTAACTCCAGGAAAACAAAAATCAAAAACAAAATACAAAAGAAAGGAAATATAGTCATGATTTACCATGTGGTGCAGCTATGAACAACATTTACCTTTATAGTTGTTATAATAATGTCAACACTGAATAAAGAATAAACTCAAAAATTACAGGTTAAGTAGTGGAACGTGAATGTGTGTGTGTGTTGTTAAGCAAAGGGAGTAAGAAAGATAAAGCCTCATCTTTCACAGGACAAAGTCATTAGCTGAGTTAAATATTGAAAAAAATCAAGAAACAGCACTCTAAGCATATATTTTTAAATAAAGAGATAAATGCCAGAAGAAATAACTACAAGTTTTTTATAAATGGCTCAACATCTAGCCATGTTCTCTTCATTTGGAAAAATTATTAGGGAAAATACCAACTGAGTCTCTTAACTTTGAAGAAAGGTAAGTGAACTTGAATTTTGTGGTCAAAAAAATCCCCCAAGCAATGATAATTATCTGTCACCTATCTCTATTAAACAGAGGTAACATTCCTGAAATGTAACTTACACTGTAATTGCAATAGCTGCAATACTGTTCTACCTGTCTGACAGTTATGTAGGACAAATATCAACTTTGCTTCTTTCTTGAACATATGAACTTCAATTTACAAACGAGGCAGAACTAAATGACAATGTACGATGGTGATTCCTTTCCACTCTCATTGATATGACAGCTATAAATAGCATACTTTAATAGAAGATAAGAGGCATGCAATAATCAGAGATTTCTGAAGTCTCTAATCTCACCAAGCTGAACTGACCAGGCCAAAAAGGAGACAGGGTAGAGGCAGTACTGACAGTCATAACATGTTCCCTCCTGTGCAAACCACAACAGAGATTTCTAACACCACGTGTTTTCTCTATGTGTCTGTGTGAAATCGCTGACAACTGTGCCCAGGCTGTGTTAAAAACAGCAACCTAATGGCTAACAACAGGCTTAAGGTCACTTCACATGAGGATTTTTCTCTTTTTCCAAATAAAACCAGTAAGAATAAGGTATACTCATTCTTGTTACACAAAATAGTGCCCTTGATGGAAAACATATTGTAAAATACTGTAAATCCTTACTCCGGCCTCTCATTGATTGTTCCCAATTTTGCTAGAAGCCTAAACAGTCTTCCATTTTGAACCTCCTACAAAACATTTTAAAAAGAGAGAGAATATTAATGTTCCAGCTAACTGAATATAAAAGCAAAAGTTTACAAAACTGGTGTCCTGCACCAATATTACCTTTAAACAATAAATCCTAATATCCCACCTTTTGGTTATACTTTTAAATACAACACGTCCGTCTCATTGAGTAGTAATACTCAAGAAGATTATGCAGCTGGCCATTTTTAAGAATTGTTAAAGTAACACATGAAAAAAAAAATCAAGATTGTGTTCCATGACTGGAGCAAAGTCAAGAACAAAAAGAAGAAAACAAATGCCCAGAGGACATAAGAAATTAAAATACTGAACGTTAAGTTTGGACAAAAATATCTGCAAACAATCTTAGCCAATTATGTAATATATTCAGCACAATAATTACTATGTTTTATATCCATACAGACGCAAGTGTGCAAATACTCTTTACCTTTGCAAGGTCTTCTTCTATAACATCATTTCTCATTTGAGCAGCATCCAATTGAGTATAAAATCGAGCACCGATCATGGGCATGATGTCATTTACACTTCGCATCCTGTTTTGGTCAGTCAACAAATACCTAAGCAAAATAAAGGAGAATCACTTGAATGCCAAACATGCAATTTAAAAAACAACAAAACCCACAAGCAGAAAGCTATCGCTGCTGCCATCATATTAGTGTACGCAATTTTGAAAACATTTTCTCATGCAAGTCAAGTTCATTTTTAAAGCTTAATAACTGTATTTCTTTTTAAGAGTCAATGGAGAAACTGTAAACATGTCTCTTTCTCTACATTTTTACTACGATGAAAATGAGAAAGGAAAGTTGAGTAGGGTTACACTTACCATTTCCATTCTCAAACCTTTCTTTACAATAGTGGGAGATAAAGATTGGTACAAACTTTTTTGAAGGGGTGAAATAGGGGGTGATTGCAGATGGGGAGATTTTTCCATTACTCTTCAAAAATATATATTTTTTTTTTTTGAGGAAGATTAGCCCTGAGCTAACTACTGCCAGTCCTCCTCTTTTTGCTGAGGAAGCCTGGCCCTGAGCTAACATCTGTGCCCATCTTCCTCTACTTTATATGTGGGATGCCTACCACAGCATGGCGTGCCAAGCGGTGCCATGTCCGCACACGGGATCTGAACCGGCGAACCCTGGGCTGCCGAGAAGCAGAACGTGCGAACTTAACCGCTGCGCCACCACGCCGGCCCCTCAAAAATAATTTTTGAAACTGGATCTTAATTTTGATAAATCAAACAAGCCTTGGCTTTTTAGGAAGGTGTCCTCTGCTCTGTGACTTCATTTATCCCTGAGAAATCTTTATGCACTAACACACATCAGGAGAGACCAATTCAATTTCTTCCATCATTATAACTAAGGCAGAAAAATACTACATGTTTCAAAGGGTTATCTGCTAGAATACAATGATTATTAATCACCTATTATTGCTTATTCTCTTAGGTAAGCCACTTCCTAACCATTCTTACTGAAGCAGCCTCCCCCTCTTCCACTCTTCCCTACTTACAATTCTATCTTATTTTCTTCATAGGACTTAGCAATATCTGCAAACATCTTACTTGTTTACATGCTTATTAACTCCTCCCCAGTAGGGTGGAGACTCCAGAAGATGGGGAATTTTGTTCACTTTGTTCAAAGTATCTTCAGCTTCTGACATACAGGAGGCCTTCTTTTTTAAATTAACAAATGGTTATACTCATGTGGATAATCTATGTCTTAGCTATTCATCTGTAATTACTGACATATTTATATCTAACTACTGAAAGTTAGTATAAGCTACGTGACTTTGGCAAATTACTTCTCTATGCCTCAGTCTTGTCATCTCTAAAATGAAGCTAATAATGGTACCTAATTCTTAGTTTTTGGGAGAATTAAACAAATTAATTCACATCAATTAGTTTGAAAGTGCCCAATATATGGTTATTGCTCTATATATTTTAGTTATTGGTTAGTATAAAAGTATGACTTTAATTCATTCATTATTAAGGAAAATTTCAAACATTTATAAAAGTAGAAAGAAGGGCAGTGTAATGAATCCCCATGTACCCATCACCCAGTTTCAATAATTATTAACATACCGCAAATTTATTACATTTATATCCTTTACTTCCACTTTTTAAAAAGGAAAATTTGAAGATTATAATCTGAGATTATCTGAGACATCCTAGGTGTTGCAAACTAAGGCTAGGAATCACTGTTGTGATAATATACGAAACAAATATTTTCATTTAAAAGATAAATCATCTTATTTGATTAATAGGAACCAGGCAAACACTGGCTTCCAGTGCTCTGTCACAAGCAGGACACTTATGCCAATGTAACAAAGCACAGGTGGCAGCCCCATCCTCCATCCCTCAATTCCATACCCCAGGACTAGTCCAAAAAGAAACTGGATCATCCGGGGCTACACAGAAAGATCAGGAACAGCTGGAAGCTAAAAGAGACTGAAAAGGATCAATAAGCTCTAATTACTTCTAGAACATAATAGGAAAAATTTCAAGAGACTTCCTAGCATCTGTCCTCTAGAATAACTTATAACAAGGGCCACAGTTGTCCATCCTCTAGAATTCTCTGGTATTTGATGTATCTTAGGAAGAAGTCCTTCTGTGGTGATTGTAGTCCACAGTGGGTTTCTCCTAAGCCAAATTCATCTGAAATCTATACCCAAGGGTTCCCTGGAGTCTGAAGATACTGGAGTAGAAGCATAGGGATCTTTCATACATGCTTTCTGGAATGAGAGTTTTGGCCACAGAGTACATAATTGGATTGCACTTGAAGTTTATTTACGAGAGCTTTCACAAAAACACAGATCTCTCTAGAGCAGCACTGTCTAAGAGAACTTTCTGAGATGATGGAAATGTTCTATGTTGATGCTGTCCAATATATTAGTTAAAAGCTACATGTGGCTTTTGAGCTCTTGAAATGTGGCTACTGCAACTGAAGAACTGAATTTTTAATTTGAATTTTAATTAATTTGAATTTAAAAGGTCATATGTAGCTAGTGGATACCAATGCAGCTTTAGTGGGTGCCCTTTGGCCAAATGTTTAAAACATCACTAACTAATTTAAGAACACTAGTTTATGAATTTATTCCAAGAAATATATACTTAGCAATAAAAATAAAGAAATCAAAAGTTACTTGTGTTTTGCTAGATTTTAAACAGTGAGAACTAAAGTAAATAGAATCACTGTCAAAAGCTCTGTCTCCTCATAAGATCATTCTATGCATTTAATCATATATTAAAACTTACAAAATCAGATTCTTCAGGTCAGAGGAGTAGTTGATTGTCACCAGTTCCATGGCTTTCTGTAAATTCTCTCGCTGAATTCCTGCCAAAGAGTTGCAAGCCAAAGCCAACACAACTTTTCCTAATGATATCAGATCTGCTTGCTGACATGAAAGAATAAATATAACTTTAATTTTTATTTTATAGATACAAATTTAATACCCTGACACTACTGCCTGAATGGAAAAAGCACCTTTACAAGGAAGCCGCCAAGCTTAGCACAGGTTCTCAAGTACTGGTACTCATCAGAATCACCTGGGAGTTTATTAAAAGGATGATTTCGGAGCCTCTCCACCAGAGATTCTCATTCAGTAGGTCCGGGAACAGGCCCAACCTTTTTAAAGCACCCAGGTAATCCTGATGAAGGTAGTTCTGGGGCTATACTTTAAAAAACATTATTCCAAGCAATCCACATGCCAACTACAGAACTACTGCTTTAAAGTTAAAAAAAAAAATTTTATTTAAATTGAGCTGATATTCTTACCATTACAAGAAATTTAAGGCTGGTTACTACACACTTGCTTTACTATGATAATTATAATTTACAATATGCATTTGTCTCATTTTCCATGATGCCCAAAATACAGTGGGAGTTTGAAGAATTATTTGAAGAAAAGCTATTCCATTACAAGCACAACATGACCATTACCTGATTTTAGAGTATATTCTCTAGAACACCGAAAATGCTGCAAACCTCAATGACATCCATCTGTAGTGGTTTACAATTTTTACTCACACTATAACAGATCTTTGAGCTCTGTAACCACCTGGTTTCCTACCTTTGTTTTAAGATTGACCACTCTGAGGCTTTCCTTTTAAAAGGATTTTCAAAAGACAGCTGGCTGAATTGAGGTAAGCTCTCTATTACCCATTATAATTCTAGGAAACAAGAATGGTCACCCAAGGGGTCCTGCTTGGCAGGTATCATATGCCTAGGAGAATGAAGTAGCTCAGAGTTAAATGAAATCATTGGAAGTAATTTCTGTGGAACACTTATTTAAATCTTCAAAATCTGAGACCTCCTCTGAATTACTGCATACATATTCATTCCGAATACTGGTTTAGTATAAGAATAATACAAACCTAGCTCTACGTTAAAATCAACCAAAAACTAAGAGAAAAATCACCAAGTTGTCATCCCCTCATCCCAATTCTGGTGTTCTTAGTTTGGGGTAAGATCTAGGTATTGGTACTTTTCAAAGCTTCCACAAGAGATTCTGATACGCAGCCAGGGTTGAGAAACACTGGTTTTGTGGAATGTCTATAAAGGGTATAATTGTGAAATCAGGTGCGTATTTCAAGGCAATCACTAATGAAAGTTCAGCACTGTACGGCTATCCTCAACAACATTCTAACCAAATAATAAAGAATAAGAGGAAGTCAAACTCCACTACAAAAATAACATTAAATAAAGTTCAAATTTAAAAATCTATCCAAAGCTAGCATTTGTGAATCTGACACTGTGAACGGGAGATCCTATAATCAGTGTAAAAACTGATTAGATAAACAAACTACTCTGAATCTATCAGGACAAGAGATGCCACAGATTCACGCCTGAGAACTTTTTAAACTTTCCTTAGTGGTACAGAGTTAGGCCCAGAACGGCAGGAGGGAAGGGGGCAGGGAAGGCGCACTATTACTGCTGCCATCCTTTCTGTTCTTTGGAGGACACGGCCATGAAAGAACTCAAGGAGTCCCCTGGATCACTCTCAAGATCAAGTAAAACATTTCAAGTTACATTCATGAAACCATAAAAATGTTGGTCAAGAGAAATCAGCGCATGTAAACGCTAACTGTAAATTTTTCTAGGTGTTTAAATCCAATGTGGTCAGCAAAGCACACCGAATTAAGGTTATTATTTCCCAAGTATTTGAGCAGTATGTACCAACACACAGCCTCCCAACAATTAGGACTAGAATTTTCAGTTTAGCTCCGCCCTGAATTGATGCTGTAACTAAACCTCCCACCTAGAACATTCCACTATTCCCTATTATGAGACAGGAAAACAAAAGTCCAAGAAAGCTGAAGGACTGGATGGGTTTAAAAAATAAGAAAATATAATTTTGAGTATATATCCCACCACCTCTCTAAAGCTGACACAAGGCAGGAATACCTACTTTTAGAAATAAAGTATACATGTCACATAATCCAGATTAAATTAAAACTGGTTTTTTTTTTAAGATAAAAGAGGTTAACGAAGTCCTGCTTAATAGAGTTTAACATCATAAAAACTCAGTAATTCTCCTTTCCTTATTTCCCAGCTAAATTATTTTCCATTTGTTATTTTGCTTCTTACCTCCATCTGGTTTTTCCCCCCATTTGTTGAATTCTGGAGGTTTTCCCCCCAACTCATTTTCAGTTTCTTCCTGATTCTTGATTTCTTGATTTTTCTGATTCTATCTATGGCTCTACTTATGTCCATTTTACTGAAAGTCAGTCTCTAGTCACGTGTCTGAAACAGACTATGAAAAATAGACTACAAGAAACAATGCACTCCTTTCTCATGTACCCTCTTCTCTGTAAAATCACAATCCCCCTTCTGGGACTATCTTTAATTTTCTCCTTTATCTTACTATAAGCTATATGAAAAATCATCCACATATACATTCTACCCCCAAAAAAAGGAAGGAAAGAAAGAAAAGAAAACCTGATATATCCTTTACTACTGAAAAACAAAGGGACGGTGACAATTGGTTGAACGGAGCCTGAGTTTATGAATGACAGTGGTTCCTAACTCACCAATCAGTTGCCCCAAATGCTTATTTAAAAGTTGTTTGTTTGGAATTCCAGGATTATTTTTTCTTATGAAGGGCCGTTTTTCAAGGGAACTACACAACACATTACATAACTAAAATAATGTAGATTTGCAAAGAAAAAAATGGAAAATACTGCTGTTATACTCACAAGAAAATAAAATCAAATTAGTCTTATTTTATACTAGTAATTTAAAAAAAAAGGAATTCTATTCAGAATAGAGAAGAATGAGGAGATACTGTAAGGCTGTACTTGTAAAAAACAAAACTGTAAGGTGTTTTGTTTTTTAATGCAGACATGAGGTTTCCAGATAATTGCAGCAGAAGCTGATGACACTGGTTCTAAATAATGTCTAATTTCTCTTCAAACATTTCATAGCATTTTCCTGGATATATAAACATCACTAGTATTTTAGTCAATAATCAGTCACTTTTAGAAGACGAAGATTGTGAAGAAAAATTTTCAGAGCCAATTAGGTAAAGTATAAGACAGAAGATAAGAAGGAAAGTAGCTAAGAAGCAAGCACCCTAGATAAAAAAGCAGCTAGCTGCTGTTAGGGAAAAAAGTAGTCCAATTCTTCCATGTGGTGCCCACTAGATGGTGCTACCAACCAGGACAGCTTGGCTGCTGCTGAGGTTAGGTAGGCACAAGCAGAGGGAAGGAAGATGCGAAACGTCTGCAAACAACAGGATGTGCTGAGTGGCCCTAAGTCTCGGGCACTGCACTGTCTGTGGTTCAGTGGCAAAAGAAGAGGTTTATGCACGAATTAGAATACTAAATACAAGTTAGACTCTACTTCTCATTCCTTTTTGTTCTGAAATTTTGTCTTATAATAAATAAAGTAAATGAAAATCTTCTTTCAAAGATTTAAACAAAAGAAGTTGAAATGAGAAGGGCAATGGGAGGAAAAGGTATTCTTGTTTCTCCATGTAACTAAGAGATTCTGCCTCATATCAAACCTAAGTTCATAAACATTCAGAAACACCAAAAATTTCTTACACAAAAAAATGACAGTTGCATATCCTCCAAAAAATGTGAAGCATTGAAATACAAACTGAATGATCCTTTAAATAGCTACGTTACCTGCAAAGAGTACTCAAGGAAAAAGCAACTACACTTTAACCCTCTCTGAGATAGGTTCTTATTCTCCCATACCATACATTAATCAAGGAATAAGAAATAGCTACGAACATATGAGGGCTGAATCCACACTATTATTATGAAATCAGACTAGAACCAAAGTCTAGAATGTACAAGAAGTGAGTGATAGACTTTGATTAAGCAAAAGAAAAAAATTATTTAGAAAATGACAATACAACAATATTCCTCTGAAAATATTTTTTAAACTTTCAGATTGGTAGTTGGGACAACTGCTTGAAAAGTAAAGATAACTGGTGTGTTTTTTAATGCATGAAAGAAGTGGAAAAAAAGAAAAAATGTCATTTAATATAATTCATTCAGCTGACCAATCTGTTTTAATCTATGCTGAGGACAAACTTCCTAATCATATAAAGACATTTTCATTTGAACAACTAGAGTGTCTGATACTGTCATTAATTCCGTATATTTCAACCTATAAGGGCTCTACACTAAATACGTCACAGTGATTAAAAAATACATGTTCAAAGTTTGCATGGAGACCACCCTCAGAATAAACTGAAATCTAGACTTAAAACCCTGAAATACTTTAAAATAAACAAGAATTTGTCTTAAAAAAAAAGTCAAGCCTTAAGTTATTAAGTAAGCATCCATGTTAATTCTTACTCACCTGATATTGAGCCATTAATGCCAATGGATTATTATTCTGACTGTTATCAAACGTTAAAACATCAAAAACTCCAACACAGTTTACTCTCAACCTTTAAAGACCAGAGAATTTAAAGAAAATAATTAAAATGACATTTTTAAAATTATATACTAGTGGAAATTTAACATTTCCTATAATATTAGGAAGGATCTCAGAATACTATCTAGTCTAACCTCCTGTCCTAACCCTACATAACCTCTACGAACTACCATTTTAGAGATGAGGAAATTAAGGCTTACAGCTATCAAGCGATAGGCCTATGGTTATAAAAATGAGATAAAGCCAGGACTGTAACTCACATCTTTTGACTACTAGGCCAGTGGTCTTTTCACCACACCAAGGTGCTTCTTTATGTTATTCATGAAAAGAATAAAACTGCTCCTTTACTAGTTATCCATGAAAAGTTAGTTAGCTCTCTAACACTTGCTGAAGATGTACTAGGCACCATTCAAAGCATTTTACTTGTATTAAATCATTCAATGCTCTCAATAATCTTACGAGACAGGTACCTCATAAATGTCGAAAATGGAATGATAATAGTACCTGTCTCATAAGGTTGTTGAACACAGAGAAGTTAAGTAACTGGCTCAGGGTCACATAAACAGTAACTAACAGGGTCCAGATATGAACGCAAGTAACCTGGTACTAGATCTGGAGCTCTTTATGCTATGCTGACCAAAACAATTCTCAAAATTACAGCCACTCAAATAAAACTCTGGTGAAGACAAGTTTGTGTTACTTAACTTTATCAGTGGTTCTCAGAGCATGAGACCCAATCAGCAGCAACAGCACCACCTAGGAACTTGTTAGAAATGAAAATTCTCAGGACCCACTCCAGATGTGCTGAATGAGAAACTCTGGGGGTGGAGCCCACCAATCTGTGCTCACTAAACCCTCCAGGTGACTGTGACTCATGCTAAAATTTGAGAACCACTCTTGTACACAGAAAAGTTGTATTCATATGACTTCTACATCCCCCTAACCCTAAACATACATACCTCTCCAACCCTTACAAGATTCTTGATTAGCAACCAGGCATTTTATTAAGAATTCAACATTTTTTTAAAAACTTACAAATGAACTCAAAGTCACAGCAGTTCTTCTGGATGGAATATATGAAAAGGCAGAATTAAAACAAATCATCATGCTTTGTTTACTAAGCTGTCATAGATTACATGCTCAATAAAGAAGTCAAAACACAAAATGCTAGTACCTTGTTTTGCCAGTTATCAGAATCTTTGTTGGGTCCATAACTCGACATGCCAAACCTGCTGTATGAATGGTACGCAATGCAGAACTCAGTTGGACAATATATGCCCAAATAAGAGATTCTGGCAATAATCCAGCATGCTGTCTGGGCAATGGTCCATCGTGTTGACCTATAAAGCAAATAAATAAAAAAAAATGAGATCCTCATTTAAGAAATCGACTAAAACACTAAACCAGTCAAATCAAAATTAAGAAAAAAATTCATGCATATTCATGGCACAACTTGTCAATTTATATATACAATTTTAGTCTACTAGTAAGAATTTGAGACAAACCTAAAATTTCCTATTTATGAGATTATACCTTTATATTATTAGCAGCAGCAGAGCTCTCAATGAAGTGCTCTTTTCTGTGATCATTATAATTACTGAATAAAGAAAAACTATTTAAAGTTAGAATTTATATTCAATTGTGAACCAAATAAATTCAAATTCTGATTAGAAACAGGAATGTAGGGATTATCATTTTACTTAAAATGCGGACAATCCTAGCCTACATTATTGTTCAGGCACGTGAGAACTGTTCATTCTGTGGCTGGAGGAAAATACAAATCTCTTCTGTCATTTATGTTGAATGTTTGCTTATTCTCCTTTGCTGCTCAGCCGCCTCTATTAAGCCACATCAGTTACATAGGATGATATCAAACTCACAAAAACATAAATCTAAAACACTAAATGTCACTTACATGCTATGATAAAACACAAAAATAATCTGGTCTACTATGAAAAGTAATCATTTTTATTCTATCAGCTCTTGTAAGTGCTTCTTGATACCATTTTCTGGATCACTGTTAATCCTTAAATCAGGAGAAAAGAAGCCATATAAATTTAATCCAGATTTTGTAATTATTTCAGGTATTACGACCTTATAAATGCCAATGTTCATATGGCTGTAAACAAACCTTTTGTGAATGAGGTATAAAAGCAACACAATTAAATGGTTAATTGTTGAGATAATAAATGGCAAACAGGTACCTATGGCTTATGATAAAATTTCTAGGGAAAAGCAAATACAAAATTCAAAAACTGCTCTCTCTCACTTTAGAGAGAACTGAAGATAACACAATCTAGAAAACAATGTTAATGACTCAAAAAGTGGCTCTAGTGATAAATGCCGAGAAAAGATTAAAGATGACTATGAAGAATTTAAATAAAACTATTTAATAAAGGTGGTAATAAGGAAAAGAAATATTTACAGCAAACACAGTGCTTAATGTGTGCCAGCTTCTGTCTAGTTACTTTAACCAAATTATCTAATTTTAAACCTCTTATTACAATATGGTATAGTATTATCGTTATTCTCATTTTCTAAATTAGCATATTTCTTATATATGTGATTTTTTGGTTTGTACTAAATTAATAAATTAATAGTATAAGAAAATATTAAACTTCCATCTATGTCTTTACAAGTTTATACAAACATAGGCCTTTTTCTTCTTTTTTTAATATTCACATTGGGAAAACAGATGATTGCCTTATATTAGAAGTTGCCATAAATTAAAGAATATATGCTAAGTTTAGGGAAGTTACTATCATTTAAACAATACCTTCAACTATTAGAAAAAGGACTGATTTCTGTGAAAATGTAAACATAATATTTCAAATAATCAGTCAACCGAAAACAGAATAATTAAGATAAAAAAAAAAATGGAGGGCCCAGCCCTGTGGCTAAGTGATTAAAGCTTTGTGTGCTCCACTTTGGCAGCCCAGGTTCACAGGTTCGGGTCCTGGGTGTGGACCTACTCCACTCACCAGTCATGCTGTGGTGGTGGCGTCCCATATGTAAAATGGAGGAAGACTGGCACAGATGTTAGCACAGGGCTAATCTTCCTCAAGCCAAAAAAAGGAAGACTGGCAATGGATGTTAGCTCAGGGTGAATCTTCCTCAGAAAAAAAAAAAGGTAAAGGAGTGCTGTAAATGAGTGGTTCTCAATAGGGGTCAATTTTACCCCTTAGGACATGTGACACTGTCTAGAGAGATTTTTGGCGTTACAATTGGGGGGGGGGGGGTTGCTACTGGTATCTAGTGGGTAGAGGACAGGGATGCTGCTAAACACCCTGCAATGAAATGCGCAGGACAGCCCCTACAAAAATAATTATCCAGCACCAAGTGTCAACAGTGCTGAGGTCGAAAAACCCAGCTATAAATTAAAACCAACAGTCATTTCACAGGTGTTATTACTAAAATAAACTTGAACAACTACAGCTATATTCATCTATAGGAAAAGTTATACCACATCCCCTTCAACAAAATTATGTATGTGTCTACAGATGACATGGCAAAAGGAAAAAAAATGACCACACTATATGACCAGATTTTCAATGTGAAACAGCCATGTAACCACAGCTTTCTTCTTTCAACTGTCAGAAAGCAAAGTTACAAGTAAACAGAAGTAATATATTTTTACCCATAATTAGTCCTTAAAGAAGTCACAATCCAAAAGATACTATAATGTGGACTCAAATCTTCCTCCCTCTTTAATTTCTCTCAGTATGTATTCAAGAAAATCTTTAAAAAATTAAAAACCATAGTAAAGAACACAAGGCATCTTTCCTGGCCCCAAAGAAGAAAATGATACACACATTTTCCTTCCCCAAATACATAAATTAATCAATAGACATCTCAAAATGTATTTACTTTTATTCTGAAACCACTTATCCTTTAATAAACATTCACTAGAAGATAATTAAAATATTGTGGTTCTTTGCAATATTTGAACTATAAAACAATTATTTAAGTAAATATCAGAAAGGGGCAAAAAAAAGGGGAATATTCCCTGTTTAGGTAAGTTACCTGCAAATTTAGTCTGAAGAACAATTCCTTAAGTAACATGGAATCTTACCTTTAAACAAAAGCATTTATTTAAGGAAATAATTTCATAAATGATAATATAATCACATTGGACTATGAGGGAGTCATTAAATTATATTCGGAAAATATAAAAATTAGGGGGAAAATACTTATAATAAGCAAAAGATGCAATGTGATATAAAAATGGTAAGAAAATTAAAAAAACAATGCAAACGGATACCAAACAAAACAAAATACCAAGCCTGGAAAGAAATATACCAAGAGATTCATAATGGTCATACTTTGGGTGGTGAAGATAGAGGGATTATTTTTCAATTTACTGAATTTTCCAAACCATCTTTATTCAGAAATCATCCTATTTTTAAAAGAAAAAAAATTTAAGAGGAAAAAACTTTTATCATATTCTCAGTTATTTAAATTTCAGATATCTACCTGAGTCTTTCAGAACCCATCTTCATCACAGTCTATACACCTAATACATTATTCCCTAACTTGTTACAGATTGACTCCACTTCTTTCTTTCTTTCTAAAATGCAATAGGGTCTTTAAGCTGAAGGATTACAGGGATAAATTCACACGTATTTTAAAATACAAAACTACTCTTCTACAGAGCAAAGGCATTTGTCAAAATACAGCATGCTTGTATCTTTTTCTTACCCCACTTTCTCTTTGTGAAATAGGCATCAGCATTAGGGTCATTAAAATGTCTGCTCATCATAGTTTCTCCTCCAGCATGGAAATCATATGCAAACACAAGAGCTTAAAGTAAAACACAAACACTCATTACTGCAATCTGGCTTCAAATAATGAAGCCCACCAGGGGACATGAACAGACATTTCTCCAAAGAAGATATACGGATGGCCAATAGGCACATGAAAAGATGCTCATCATCACTGATCATTAGGGAAATGCAAATCAAAACTACACTAAGCTATCACCTTACACCCGCTAGAATGGCAAAAATAACCAAAACAAAGAGTAACAAATGTCAGAGAGGTTGTGGAGAAAAAGGAACCCTCATACACTGCTGGTGGGAATGCAAACTGGTGCAGCCACTATGGAAAACAGTATGGAGATTTCTCAAAAAATTAAAAACAGAAATACCATATGACCCAGCCATCCCACTACTGGGTATCTATCCAAAGAAATTGAAATCAGCAATTCCAAAAGTCCCATGCACCCCTATGTTCATTGCAGCATTATTTACAATAGCCAAGACATGGAAGCAACTTAAATGCCCATCAACTGATGAGTGGATAAAGATGATATGGTGTATATATATACACATACACAATGGAATACTACTCAGCCATAAAAAGGATAAAATTGTCCCATTTACAACAACATGGATGGACCTTGAGGGTATGTTAAGTGAGGTAAGCCAGATAGAGAAAGACAATCTCTGTATGACTCCACTCATATGTGGAAGTTAAAGACGTAGACAAAGAGAACAGATTAGTGGTTACCAGGGGAAAGGGGTGGTAGGGGTGGGCACAAAGGGTGAAATGGTGCACCTACAACACGACTGACAAACAATAATGTACAACTGAAATTTCACAAGGTGGTAAACTATCATAATCTCAATAAAAAGTTAAAAAAAAAATGAAGCCCACAAGCAAAAACACAATTACAAATTACTCACAAGGCTCTGCAAATGCTTTAGTGGTAAATACTTCACGCAAGGTTACAATATTTGAGTGCTGAATTTTTTTCCACATATCGACCAACACCATGCACTTTGTGTTAACAAGACGAAAACCTGAAAAAAGAAGAATTCTTCTACTAACCTGTAAATGAAATCTTCCCATCACTCCATCATAAATGTGAAGAAAAAGCTGTCACACATCACTTTATGAGGTACTAATTTCCAAATGAAATAATAAATTTATTTACTGTCCTTTAATATATAAATATATAATATATAAATATATTTAAATAAATAGACACACTCAGGAAGGTTTGAATTTAACCTCAATAACATGCTTCTGAAAGAGGATAACTTATCTTCCTCACCATGTACCCTCCGAAGGCAGTATGGCAGATCATCTTTGCTATTAACAGCTTTGTAGCAAGATGTAATGTATCCAAAATTACTTGATTTCTGTATCCGGTTGGGTGGTGGCAGTGGTTCTAGAGGGAACAGGCTATGGTAGCTGTCAACTTCAGTAGGGACTGCTAGAGTAATTCACAAGAAGATGACTTTAACTTGCAGACAATTCATAAATCTCTCAGAGCAATAAAGAATCAAAACACATTTTTGCATTCTATAACAGTGTCAACATTCATAACAATTCTATGAAACAGTTTCCACTATCAATAAAAATAGGCATTATAAAACCATCAAAGAACAACTACATTTCATTTGCTCAAAAATATTTCTTTTGTAGTATAACTTTTTTGTTTCTCAGCTTATTAGAAACAATTTGTATTATCACTTGGAGATATTAAACATTTCTAATTCTGATGCTGAATAAAAATCAAGTTTTACCTCTTTAAGCATTTTATTTTGTACAAAATATATTTAGACAATGGTGTTAAGCATATGAATTGTTTTTTGAAGCATAAAGAAATTCAAAACAAATAACCTTAAATTTGAGAGTATGTATATGTAATACGTCTGTGTGTATATGTATGTACAAATATGGCAATCTGTATCAAAACTCTCAAACCATTCAGTGGAATAGCATAGCTTTAATCTCTAGCAAAATATAAAAGAAAAAAACCTGAAACAACTCTACCACCATGCCTGCCATGTTCTTCAAAGAAAGAAAAATTATGTTTGAGCTTATATAATGCATTGGGATTTGCTCATGGTACTTTGTTAGGCATTAAAAACTGCTTACCTTGAATCCCAATTTGTTGTTTCTTACAAAGACTAGAAAGTTATAGACTAAAACGTGTTCAGTGGTTGGTTTCTTTATAGAATACAGGCAATTTATTTTCCCTTCTTTATTGCTCCCTATTTTCTAGAACGTGTCAGTTTTATGATCCAAAAAGACAAGCAGTTTTTTAATGCTTCAAATACAATCAATTACATTTTCCAATCAGATAGCTTCCATTCTATTAAATGTCTTCAATGACTTGGGAATGTTCACGATATTTTAAGTGAAAAGCAGATAAGTGAACATGCAGAATATGCATAGAAAACCATCTAGAAAGAAATAGAGCAAAACTTTAACAGTGGTAAGTAACCTCTGAGTGGGAGGATTTTTACTCTCACCTTTACATTATCCTGTATTTGCCAATTTTTTTACAATAAATACGTTTAACACTATTTTTAAAAGATGGCAGTAAATCTCAAAACAAAACCCTCACAAAAATAACTGATCATTTTTGACCTATAACTGTTAGGAAACACAGGTGAAATCCTATTAAGAAAACTCTAATTCCAGAAGACAGGTTCAAAATGATCCCTCTCCCTTTGCCAAAAACATACACTCGTTATCTCTTAGTTCTTGAAACAATTCTATGAGCTAGGATTCCCTATTTCATAAATAAGGAAGATAAGGATTATACATCTAGAGAGGGAGCTGGGATGCAAACCCAGGGCTCTGATTCCATAGTCTTGTACTCAACTCCTAGATGGCAATTTCGGCCATAGTGCAAAACAAATATGGACTCAAGGTAACTTTTAAACCAAGGCCAAGTGGCATGTTCTATTGAAATAAAAGCAGTATAAGGGAAGTATACACACAAGCGAATATAGCTGTAACTTCTGCTCATTTATTATTTTTTATTTGAACAATCAGTATAATTTCCACTAAGAAAAAAATGGTAAATAAATTTTGTTTCCTAGCTATTTCACAAGGAGCATTTAATAAGGCAAGTAATTATTTTCAAATTAGTAAAAATGTATTGAGTACATACTACGTATTAGTGAACACATATTAGTGAAATACGGGTTGCTATCAAAAGGCTTAAAGAAAAACAAAGGATAGAGATTTACATAAAACCTAATATACTACAAGGCAAAATGGCTATTAAAAAAGTACAAGTGACCACAGCACTGGTTCTTAAACTTCAGCGCCCTTCAGTGTCACCTAGCGGCTTGTTAAAACAGTTTAGGCCCTCTGCTCAGTTTCTGATTCAGGAGGTCTAAAGTAGGGCCCAAGGATTTACAGTTCCAACAAATTCCCAAGTGATAATAAAAAGATGCTGCTGTGTCAAGGGACCACACTTTGAACACCAATACACATGGAAATACAGAGAAGGGAGCCATTCCCAAGGATATTATGAAAGATCTCACAGAAGATTTGGCATATTTCTACAAAATGAAGGATGAGACTGCTTTTAATGAGCTAAAACAAGTGGAAGGAGTGCTTTATGGTGAGGGAGTAAACAGAGTAACAAAAAATAACATTCGAATGTGTACACTGGGTTCAGGATCAGTGAAATCTCACCTGCCAGGAGAATAGGATATACCACAGCAAAGGCGCATAGTGCAGATAAAGCTGAGAGAGAAAAATTTGATTTCTGCCTGCAATACCTTCCCTTTTTTTTTTTTTCTTTCTTTTTTGAGGAAGATTAGCCCTGAGCTAACTGCTGCCAATCCTACTGTTTTTGCTGAGAAAGACTGGCCCTGAGCTAACATCCATGCCCATCTTCCGCTACTTTATATATGGGATGCCTGCCACAGCATGGCTTGTCAAGCGGTGCCATGTCCGCACCTGGGATCCGAACCGGCAAACCCTGGGCCGCCGAGAAGCAGAACGTACGAACTTAACCACTGTGCCACCGGGACAGCCCCAATCTCTTACCATTATAATGAATGAGTGAAAAAATACAAACGCCCTTTCAATGTTCCTAAAAGAAATAGGCAGTCTCTTTGATAAATCTTCTCCATGGTCATCAAACAAAAATATGAACTAATATGGGATTAGATCAAAGGGAAGTATAAATGCTATACTAAAGACTTGAAATTTACTATGCCAAACAGTGGTACTCATAGCATCAGCATGACAAAGAGATTGAGGGACAAAATCAATTAAAAAAAATCTTATGCTCTTAACCTCTTTATCCCTGTGTCTACTTTCAGACAAGACACGCTGAAATCTATACATTGAAGGAAAAAAAACCACTTCAGCAGAAAACTAAGCATTATCTAAAGGACCCCTCCAGTGTCTGATTCTGATTCTATGGAAGGTATTTCACCCCTCTGTAAACTGTAGATAACTGACAGCACTACAAAACAATTCTTGTCTACACACATGTACGTTCTGCTCTATCTGGTGGAGGTTCAACTGACCTCCCTCCACCCCTGTAGAAAAGCCAGTTTGCACATTGATTTCAACATTCCTGATCTAGAATATGTCTTATAACATGTGAGTGGCTCCCTCATGACTTAAATAAAATCTTTAATAGGTACTCATTTTTATATCTGTTCATCACAATTTTAACTTTTTTCAGAAAGTCGTCTTTTAATACTACATTCCCAGTCTACCCTGAAATAATCATACATGGCCTAATATTAATGTTAAAAAACAAATGTTTCCACTAACAGATAGGAATACTCATTGTTACTCTGCTCTTTGTTTCTAGTTCAATTTAACAAATGCACAAAATTAAGTATAAATAAAGGGATTAGAGATGCCTCAATCACTGTTAGGCATCAAAACTCAAAGTAAAGAAAATCAAGTTGGAAGATTATAGATAGAGCTGTGTTTTTTAGTTTAGCCCCAATTTTTAGTCTAGGGCCCAATTCTACCAAATAATATTAAAAAGTAATGATAAGAAAACTTTAGTTTCTTTCCCTTATTCAACCCTTTTGCCCCCTCAAAAATCAAACACAATGATAGGTTGGAAGTAAGATTTTGAATGTCTGAGATTCACTATGGTAAATCTACAGCAGCTTCTCGATCTCAGCACTGATATATTGGATCCAATAATGCTTTGCTGTTGGGGACTGTCCTGTGCATTGTAGGGTGTTTAGCAGCACCTCTGGCCTCTATGCACTAGTAGCCAGCAGCACTTCGCTGCCAGTTATGACACACAAAAATGTTCCAGACATTGCCAAATGACCCATGAAGGGTAAAATCATTCCTGGTTAAGTACCACTGATCTATAGGAAATAAATTATGATTTCAGAGTGGAGAAGTACTAATTTGATTGAAGTATGAAGTATGGAATGGAAAAAGCAAAGAAAAAAGCCAGCAAGACCAAAGATTAATAAACAAGTCAACACGAGATGAAGGTTAATAATAAACATAAGACAAAAAAGATCAGAGCTAGAGCAATGACAGAAAAAACCATTTATTAAACCTTGTTTAAACACCAGTGCAGAGAATTGGATTCATCATAATCTTTAGTTTGTGACATTCAAATCACTGGTTCATGTCTATGCATGCCCTGCTTTTATTCAGTTAATTATTCTTAATAATATAATAAGGATCTGCAAACTCAGCACACAAAAGCTCAGACCTTGACTCTACCAATCTATAGCATATACAGTCATGTGCCGCATAACGATGTTTCAGTGGGTGTTAAATAATTAAGGAAAAATTCAACCTGAACACTTCAAAGGTTATGACAGATAAGTTCCCTGTTCATCTAAACTGGAAAAATCAGTCTTAAGACATAAGAGCCAGACATATTCCTCTTAATTCTTTAGCAATCAAGAAGCTATATAGTGGACTATGCTCAACTCTTGATTACAACCAGGTGTTGTGAGATTCTCTCTATGGCAAATGTATTCCTACTGTATTATTTACAAAGTTTTGCTAAATTATATCATATTTCATTTTGCTATATACAGCAGTAAGCTAGGGAAAGAAATTTCAATGCTGAGAAACACTGTGGTACAGTCAGAAAAACTGAGGTTTAAGGCCTGACTCAGGCAGCCATTTACTAGACAGTAGTCTTAAAGGCAAGTTACTTAACCTGCCTGTCAACTTCAGTTTTCCTCATATGTAAAACGGAGATAATATTAGTATCTATGTCACAGAATTTTTGTGATGAAGAAGACATGTAAAGCATGTAATTAGCACACTGTCTCGCACACTGTAGTCTCAAAAATAATAATTACCCTTAAGTACCTAGAGTTCATCAAGTTTCAGAAGACAGTAATATTCTAGTGCTCAAGTGAGGTAAGTCACCAAGAATCACCATAAAACTATCAAATTTTTTTGATGAACCAGAATATTGTCACATGTAGAATAATTTTAAATGAACTAAATGATCAGTGGTATCTTGAAACTCTTCTTAAGTAGATTTCAAATAAATACATTCATATAATAGTAATTAGATAGGTTAAGGCATAAAAACATGTACGACTACTTAAGAATTATAATACCCTTTCAAAGGAAGGATGAATCAACTTGCATTTTACCTGGCATATCTGCTTGATCAATTTGAGCCATTGTTATTAAATGTCTGTTAATCAGCTCCTATGAAGAGAAAACAAGTATACTTACATCTAAACACAGCTTCTGACATCTGGATTTTTCTATTGCAAGTAAATAGCATAAGTATGAATGTTTTTGTTATGTGCACTTTCAAATGTTATTATCATGAAAAAACATTTCTAATAATGGTAAAACATCTAAATTCTAGTCCTAGATAGACCTGCCCAAAACTAAGGTTGGGTTTTAGTACATAACCCAAAGCATATAACTAACTCTGTGGCTGAAAACTCAAGGTCTACTCTAAGCTCATCAATGATTCACTCTACGAACACTATAGTGCTACAACTTACTTCTGTGAAACAAAAATATTTTTTAAGCCTCTAAGTGTAAAATGAAATTCCACAAACCAAATACCACCTAGCAGTTTACGAAAAAACAAACAAAAAACACACCTAAGTTATTTTGAAAACCTACTTAATAGAAAATATTAAGCTCTCTTAAAATGAGGTTTATTTTGGGGCCAAACTTCTTATTCCCAACCTACAGGTATTGGCCAAAAGTTGTCTGAAGGTTAGAAACCATTTAAATCATTTATTTATATACTTCAAAGACATCTTGAATGCACAGGATATGAAGTGCAGAAAGACTGCTCATTTAAATATCTATTCTATGTTTTATATCCTAACTCATAATTACTTGCAATTTGCTTGAATAAGGTTTCCTTAAATAAACATACAGTTAGAACTCAAATTCTAAATTTTATTTGCTTTAGTACAGCACAGTAAATAATATGATCTGAAAAGAGCCCTGGTTCTTTCTCCAGTTCTTTGCTAAAGCACAAGAGACATTAAGTATTTCCACTATGAATTCTGAAAGTGTACCTGTCGGAGCTCATCAGCCATGAAGAAGGAAGGTGCATTTGCTTTTGGTTGCATATAAGCAACGTGAGGTGCAGTTGGAGGATAAATATGATAGTTTGGAAATACCTAAAAAGGTAGGGAAGGGAAAAATGTAATGACAAATTTTTATCGTAGTTTTGATAAAGTTTTAATCTTTAAATGAGTAATAAATTGTTACATTTTTAATCTTTAAATAATAGTAAATTAAAACCTCAGAGGACAGCAGTTATCAGTATACTTTCTGAATAAATTCATTTAAAAAATAATCTCATATTGTAACAATCAATTTAAAATACCTAATGAGAAAGGAAATATTTCTTCAGATATAGCAAAATTTAAGCTCCAATGAGAGGCTCTTTGGAAAAAATGTTACACAAACAGTTTGTAAGTATTTTTTTAAAGCAACTGGAAGAAAGGAAGAAAGCAGATATTAAAGGTGTTTGGGTACAGTCAGATAATGAAGTAACACCGCCCTGGCCGCCCAAAGAACTGCCCACATGAAGGGCTTTTTGCGGCCAACATAAACAAAGCCTTATCTCTAGACTTGTTGAACACTTCAAACTGCAACAGGAAAGAGGACCAACTTACTCTGGGTCAGCAGTTTAAGCCAAGAGAAGGGTGCAACAATATATTTATCTTCCAAGCAAACTACAACAAAGTTACTAAATCTGCTTCCAGCTTCTTGTTTTTCATTTTTCCACTTGGACTCTTCTCACCACCCTGCTTTCTTCTCTTTTTCCTCTGCCTCTCCTTCCCTACACTGTTCTACGACATAAAATCAAAGTACATTCTAAAATTTCTTTTCTTTTGTTTTATCTTTACATTTTAAAAGCTGAAACAAACATTTTTTTCTCTTTCAAAAATGAATTCAGCAGATTTCTGTCGCCCTCAGATGATTATTCTGCTCTGTAACTCAACTAGGAAGTGGTTTTGCAATACTTGTAAAGTTTCCTTTAACCTATATAACCTGCAGGAGAATAATATCTCCTTTTTCTTGCCTTGGTTTCCTTACATCAGATAGCATACTTTGGCTTAACTAGCTCAGGTTTACCATAAGCATATTTTTTAAGAGTGGTTTGAAGGGTAAAAACATTATAAAAATGCGCCATATATAATATCTACAAAAAGAGCTGACAGTTTTGTGACAAAAGAACCTCTTTCTACAAATACCATAAAATAAAATATAATAAAAATGTAAATAGTTATAAAATATAAGAAACAAAAAAAATTGTAAAAGATTAATGGAATTCTTACTTGAAAGAACCAAGGAAAGTCTCTACTCTACCTCAATTATTTGACCTTCTGTTCGGCAAGCTGTTCTGTGATAATTTTTGAAAGATCTCTGACCAAAAACAAAACAAAACAAAAAACTATTAGGTATTTTATTATTTTTTAAAAAGCATTTTACATGATTTACAAGTACTTCTATAAATGTTTTCACATTTATTTCTCCTAGGGTGGTTAGGTATTATTATCCCCACTTACAATTGGGGAAACAGTCTCAGAGGTACTAAGATTCAAGAGTCACAAAACGACGGCAGAACTGGGACTCTTAGAAATTAAAAATAAAAAAGGAATCTGTTGTCTTTCCACTCAAACCTTTTAGTAAAATATTAACTTCAATAAAAATAAATCATTAATTTAATTTGTGGGATCAAAATCTGCTTACTAAAATCCAAATATACTTTTCATCTAATCCTATCACCTATGATTATGTCAAACGTCTATAGTTTAGATTAGCTTTCATATTTTAATGGAATGTGGCTTTCTTATTCATGAGCTCTTCATCTACTACTTATTTTTCTATAGTTAAAAAAATAATTTTTGAACACGGACAAAATAATGAAGAGAAAAAGGTACAATTTACGGATCATGAGAATACTTCCCTTTCCCTCCTCTCGGCCCCCACAGTCCTTTGGGAGGTCTCTTCTCATCCATAATCAGGGCTCCCTAAGCCTCCTCCCTCCTAACCCAATGACTCACACTGGAAGCCTCTTATCACTACGTGTCCTCCACTATCCAGAAATCTAGCTATTGAATCACTGCCTCTCCTGAGACAAGAATTTATCATCAGTTTGCTTTCATTAAGTACTGATAAGAAATCAGCTACTTTCTCTGACTTCTTACTAGAAGTAAAACTACCTATACCTATATCCAAATGTCAGCAAACATCAAGTCCAGCTAGCACATGTACTAGGTAACCCCACAAGCAAAACATGTCGTAAACTACTAAACTAGAGTTTGCACATAACCTAATTTCAGATTAAAACCAGATTTGTCCATAACTAGAGTTATTATTAATGCAGAAACAGATTATTTTCAAAAGATAAGAAGAGATTAGAATTATCATCTAAATTAGAAAATTAAACATTCACTTTTTCCTATCACAGTGAAAAGATGCAATTAACCTCATTAATAAGAAGGAACTGTTCTAAGAGTCCTACCACTGCTCCTTGAACGCAGACATACCATTCCAGTCAAAGGCGCTGGGGTCGTGTCTGTGTAGAAGTAAGTCGTCCCACCGACAGTTTCCTTTTGGATCACCTGACCAGAAGACGGAGTCTGAGAGACAGGATTACTAACAGGTGTAGAGGCACTAGAAGGCACCATGTAATTTGCTGGATTTGGAGTGTGACTTCTTCTTCTGGGAGCAGGAGAAGTATGTGGAGTGATCTTGGGGGAATGAAGAGGGGAAGATCCAGCAGACAAGGACATTCCTGAAGAAGATGTAAAAACGTTTCTTAATGGAGCAAAAAATTGGTTTTAGGGAAAAAAATCTGGAAAATAAAATGCAAACATTCATTTGGAAGAAACATCACCTTTAGCAAATTCTTTAAGTGCAAAGATAGACAATTTTAGCTTGTTTTGTCTTAGAGGAAGCTCTGATTAAAGCAAATGTAAAGAAGTCTCTTTTCTCAAATATAGTCATTTCCAAGTAAATTAGGAAATTTATTGCAAGTATAGTCTCCTCCATATCAAGGTTTACATAAGAAACTTCAATAATAAGAATCACCAATAACTTAATGAATTAGGTTAATGGAAAAATGAGAAATAACAAATGACAGGACTCTAGAAAATTATGAATTCTATAAAAACCTTTCTTTCATAAAAGGCATAATTCCTTTTTTGTTAAGAATCATTTAAAACTATGGCTATTAATACAAATACCAAAGTCTCATAAAATATTATAGTATTAAAAACAAACTATTTAACGAGATCTACCAGATTTCTTTTGGCCAAAATACAAAACAGAATGGTTTGAAAAAGCAAAAAAGAAAATAAGTCTAGTCTTAGCTGAAATACATGGCAGCTTAAACATATTCTTTTAATCAAGTAGTATACTGTTTTGATGCCTTTTGTTTTTAACTCTAAATAGGCACACACTAAAACAACTGAAAATTTCTGTAGATGCATACTTTTTAAAATTAGGCCAACTGATACCACTATGTTCTAGTGAAAGTTTTACCTACACACAACAAGTAAGAAACCATTATATGCAGAGAATTCTCTATTATGAATCTATTGTGAAGAAAGGGAAAGGACAATTGTCTTTAGCCTTCAGGAGATTCCGAGCTAACTGAGAAAACAAGACCAGGTCACATGTAAAAGACATATGACAACTTACAAAAACACTCAAATGTAAATATACTGTAAACTACATGCATAAATGCAGATGGATGCAAATTAATTCAAACCAGGCAGAGTTAATCAAAGGCTTAATGGAGGTGATCAGTTCTGAGCAGAGATTGAAGACGGTTTCTAGAGCTACAGTTACACTGCCTGAAAAAACTGGCTTATCCACAAACTGTTTTCTGGCTATGTGGGGAACAACTAAAAACCTTCACCTTCGAAGTAATATGTTATTTCACAATTCAAGGAAAAAAGTTATCAAAATGCCTCTGGTCACAGAAATACGATTAAGAGGGATATGAATTTCAATTTATAAGAATTCACAAAACATTAATATTGTTTTTTGAAAAGATGTAGGTGAACAAAAATAAGCTGAGAACTGAGATTACACTTATCTTTACTCTGGACAGCTCTTTGCACTTTCTTAAGAGCTTTGACATAATTATTTCATCTGGTTTCTAAGCAACTAAGTTTCCACTCCCAATTTAATACTCCTACTGCTATAACACAATGTCTACTGCAGTGACATTAAAACAGGCCAGGAAGTCTCAAGAACGTCTTAAATGTATCTAAGAGAACCTTTAAAAATCTAAAACCTCTTTAAAAAACAATTTATAAGGAAGCCAAACTACTATATTAAGATGTATGGATAATTTTTTAAAAAACTCTTCCAGAGTTCTCTGTGTTTTTTCTAACTCCATATTATACACTGATGCAAGTTAATCCATACAGCAAAAATTGGGAAGATGATTAAACTACTTTCAAAAGATATATACTCCCCACTTATCTAATATGAAATGCATTTAGTTTTCCTAAAGCTAGTCACTAAGCCTTTCCAAGATAAAACTGGCCAAGCCACCAAAGATGAGTAAATTTGTTTACTACCTTTTAAGTTAAGTAACAGCAACAAATATAGCTACCAGTTCTTAAGCACTTTCCATGTGTCACGCACTAATAAAAGTGCTTCACATACCTCAGTCTATTTAATCCGCGCAACAATTCTATAAGATAGGTATATCATATTCATCTCACAGAGAAGGAAACATCCTAAAATTTTAAAAAATTTATTGTAAAGAGAAATACAGGTTACTAAACAAAAGAATCAAGATTCAAACTCAGGTCTACTGGATTCCAAAGCCTGTGCTCCTAGCCAATAAGCTATACAGTTGTCTATTTCCTAAGTCTTATACTAGAGAACTGAAAGGGGATCCAATCAACTTAGTAGCATTAGTGTGATTGCTTAAGCCATGTGGGAAGGAGCAGGTGCAGCACGGGGTAAAGAAAGATTCCGACACCAAAGCAGGTATGTAAGTGAGACAAAAGGTAGAAACCCTCTTCAAGGTCAAATACATGGAGAAAGATTACCAAAAACAATCTGAAAACAATCTGAGGTAAGTTAAGAAGGGAATTTATGTATGGTAGAATTCACAAGATGTAAGTAATAAGGCTTCCCTTAAGAATTTTTAATTTCGTGGCTATTCTAATACAAAGTTGCAGCACTGAAATCTGAGTTCATATATCTCAGGTCAGGCTGACTGGAATTATTTTAAAACACTCAAAGTAAAACATGTACAATAGTAAGTATCACCACCCACAAGGGTAACAGGATATTTAAATTGTACAGGAAGCTAAAGACGAAACTAACTCCTAAATTTCAAACAACCCCAAATATCAAATGTAGTCACAAAAGGCACAGCTTTGTGCCACCACAATAGTCTACAAACTAAGAATTGAGTAAAATATGCAGCTATCTGCTTAGAGAGAGATTGTGTACTTGTGTTGTGAAGACAATAACCACAACATACTTAATATTAACTGCCTACATACAATACTAAATTATAAACAGTATGAAGGAGTAGAACCACGCTACAGAAATGAGTAGTTAAAAATAAAGGTGAATTAAAATCAACAGATTCAATCTCATCTCTCTCACATGTAAATATTTCTTTGTAAGTTCTATCTTTCCACATATGGGGGGGTGATGCTAATCGTGGTTATTACAAAACCCTGCTATTAACTGGTACTCAATCACTAGAATACTTAAGTAAATACAGTAACACACTGAGGATACCATAAGAGACAATCTAGAAGAATGAAAATTTGTATTAAAAGCTGAATTAGAAATATTTCTTTTTGTATTTATTTTTGTATTACTTTTTGTCTTTTTATTCTTAGAACGACATTTCAGTGACATCATATACAATAACTGCACTATAATTTCTTATTAAGTAAATATGAAAACTGAGATATTTAAGCCATATGTGATAAATTAATTGCTTTAGAACAATTGAAAAAAATCCTTCGTAAAAGTATTCAATTCAAATAAAAGTGAGGAACAATACAATAATGCTCCCTGGAGGAATTAACAAGAGCAATTAACAAAATAAAGAAATGAGACATAAAAAGTTTCAAGGCTAATTTATGGAGGCAAAATTACCAGTGTTTTGGGATGACAAGATTTGATCCAAGAAAACCAACAAAAAAGACTCTTGTAAATAATGACAGAATTCGTTAAAGTAAATGGTTACAATACTAACATATACCAAATAAACAGCCTCCCTAAACATAAACAACCAGTTAGGGCAATACGGTTTCTGGGAACTGAGAAATGTATCTGAGCCAACTCAGACACCTTCCCTCAACTCCCACCAATGCTACGAATACACGGAACTATCAGAGAAAATACAACACCCACATTTTAAAACATAGCTGAGATTAAAAAGAAAAAAACCCAAGAGAAAGAAACTACGGCAGAATTTAAACTTAAGAAGTTACATTGTGGGGAGTTAGGAGAATCACAACCTAGGCCAGATATAGTCTCTATCAGTTGAGCTTTAAATATCCGCATGGGCATATAAAATATGGCCTTCAGCCCATAAAATGTAGAGAATGGAACCTAAACCCCAGTGTAAAGCCAGGAGGCTGGAAAAGGCTGTACCATGAGTAAACGTAGGATGAGAAAATTTTTAACCCATCAGCCTACAGAGGCAAAGATAAACTTGTTGCGGATGCGATACGGAGGAAAGGAACGGGTTTGGGGTGGTGTCTTAAGAGAAATGGAAAACCCATAACTGTACCACGCATATATATATAGGAGACAAAATTCCAAGAAAACTTCATGTTACAAACATCCCAGTGAGAAGTTAACATAAAACTTGAATTGCAGTGGCAGTGGACACCTGGATGAAGAAAACACCAAGCATTCTGACGAACACTTCTACAACCCAGAACACAAAGGATCTTTCCCCAAAAAACAACTCCACTTAACTCCCAAAATGAGGATTAGTATGCACAATATACTTCAGAATTAGCACCCTGAGAAGAATGAATCACAGATAAAACGACTAAAATGATTAAGGACATGAAAGAAGTGACAAACATCTTGAAAAAACAGGACATTTGCTCTTCCCTTAAAGAGAAAACAACTCAACAGATGAGTTAAATAGCAAAGTAGACATAATCAAAGAAAGAAAAAGGTAAACTGGAGAAGGATTTGAGGAAACTAGCTGGAAATAAAACTTGGAAAACATGAAAGCGTGGTGAAGAGATACAAAAGGTAGAATGAGAAGGAAAATTTCCAGGAGAAAAAAGAATATTCAAAGAAAAATTTGTGATTTTTCAAGAAATAAACCATACAAATCCTCATTCAAGAAGTCCTGAGCAAGAGTTCTGAACAAAATAAGTAAAAATAAATCCCTTTCAATCAATTGGGTAAAACTGTAGTATGTCAAAGATAAAGAGAGAAATCTAAAAAGCTACCAGAAAAGAGAGAAACTATCTAAAAAAAGAACAATCACATTAACAGAAGACGGCATCAGCGACACTATACAATGAAATAATGTATTCAAAGTAAGGAGGGAAAATAATTGTCACCTTGAAGTTTATACACAACTTACAAATAAGGAGAACATCAAGACATTTTTACGGTTTGTTACATCTCCTGCTGAAAGAACAATTAAATGATCAACTTCAGTACAGAGAAAACTCCTTTCCCAAAAGGCACAGACTATAAGAATGTGTAGGTAAATTAATAAGTATTGAAGAATGATTAGTCTGAGATAGGTTAAAGCCAAAGTGTAATTAAAATTCTAGATAAGTATAACATTGAAAAAGGGCAGGAAGGACCAAAGTTATTAAAAATCTTTGAACTAATATCTTTACCTTCTTCCTCTTCAACAATTTCATACTGAGTAAAGCATGCATGGTAAAATTCTAGTGATGACCACTATATAATAAAACAGAAATGTAATATATGACATTCAATCTCTACCTCACATTATTACAAAAATTACCTCAAAACGGATCAAAAACCTAAATGTAGGAGCTAATCTATAAAACTCTAAAAAGAAAACAAGCGCAAACCTTCATGACCTTCAACTAAGCAATGAGTTTTTAAGATATGACACCTAAAGCACACATAACCAAAGGGAAAAAAATTTAAATTGGACTTCGTCAAAATTTCAAATTTTTTCTACTTCACAAGAAACTATCAAAAAAGTAAAGAACAAATCCACAGAACGGGAGAAAATATTTACAAATCATATATTCAATAAATGTCTAGTATGTAGAATATATAAAGAACAATTCAACAATAAAAAGAAATAACCAAATTTTAAAATGGGCAAAGTATTCAAATAGACATTTTTCCAAAGAAGATAAAAAGAAGCTCAACCTCATTAGTAATTAGGGACACGTAAATCAAAACCACAATAATAGCATTTCATATCCACTAGGATGACTATAATCCAAAACAAGGATATGGGGCTAGCCCCATTAGCATAGCAGTTAAGTGCACACATTCTGCTTCGGTGGCCCGGGGTTCACTGGTTTGGATCCCAGGTGCGGACATGGCACTGCTTGGCACACCATGCTGTGGTAGGCATCCCACATATAAAGTAGAGGAAGATGGGCACGGATGTCAGCTCAGGGCCAGTCTTCCTCAGCAAAAAGAGGAGGATTGGTGGCAGATGTTAGCTCAGGGTTAATCTTCCTCAAAAAACAATAAACCAACAAAAACAAAACAAAACAAGGATAATAACAAGTGTTAGTGAGAAAAGGGAGAAATTGAAATCCTCATACATCCCTGGTAGAAATGCAAAATGATGCAGTCACTTTGGAAAATAGTTTGGCAGTTTCTCAAATTGTTAAACATAGAATTCTCCTATGAGCCAGTAATTCCACTCCTAAGCATGTTACCCAAGAGAACTGAAAACATATGTTCACACAAAAACTTATACATGAATGTTCATAGCAGCATTATGCATAATAGTCAAAAAGAAGAAACAACCCAAATGTCTAACAAACTGATAAATGGGTAAACAAAATGTAATCTATCCATACAACGGAATATTACTCACCTGTAAAAAGAAAATACTGATACATGCTATAACATGGATGAACCCTGAAAATATTATGTTAAGCAAAAGAAGCCAGACACAAAAAGGCTACATATTGTATGGCTCTATTTATATCAAATGTCCAGAACAAGCAAATCCATAAAGACATAAAGTAGATTAATGGTTTCCAGGGACCGGGGAGAGGGAAAATGAGGAGTAACTACTAATATGTATAAAGTTTCTTTTGGGGGTGATGAATATGTAGAATTAGATAGCTATGATGGTTCCACAATCTTGTGAATATATTAAAACCCACTAAATTGTATAGTTTAAAAGAGTGAATTTTATGATGTGAACTATATCTCAGCAAAAAATAGCATCTGAATCATTGCTGGAGGTGAGGAGAGAAAGATCAAGAAAACTCCATTAATCCAATAGAAGGCCGGGCAACTAATAAATTGTGAAAAAATATCCACTTATGTTAATTAGCAATAAAAAGATAAACTATCTAGGCATAAACTTAACTAGAAATGTGAAGGAAAGGTTAAAATTCCACTGGCAGAAACAAAAGATAATTTGAACAAAAGAAAATAAATACCTGTACTTATTTGTCATAAGATGTCAATTCTGCATTTAACTAATCTAAAAATATAATGCAATTTCAATAAAAATAGCAATAGAATTTTTTTAATTAGCCAAACCAATTATATCCATGTGGAAAAATAAACATTAAGAATAGCTAGGAAAATTATTAAAGAAAATCGAATACAGAGGAAGAACAGAGAAAAAGAACCAAGAACAAAAAAGTAAAAGGAAGAAGAAAAAGTATGGTATAAGACCATCAGCTATTAAAAAGTGATAAAAGCTTCAGCAACAAAAATGTTTGACAAAGGCTCACATGAATACAACAGAAAAGGTACAAAATTTGACCTCAAATACATACGAAAAAATAAGTATAAGATAAAGGTGGCATTTCACACTTTAGGGGAGGAGATGGACAAGAGTCAGATATGACAACCTACTAGTCGTCACTACACGATGGAATGAATAAAGATATAAGCAAACAGATGCTTATTTAATAAAACAAAAGCAACTCACTCTTTCATTTATTACACCTACATAAATTTCAGATAAATATTCAGATTGAATATTTAAGAGTTTAAAATAAAAAGTATCTCAAAGAATATTTTTAAAAATACAATGTTATGAAGACACAAAATGAAAAGGTCAAAAAAGAAAATGTTAATTTAACTTCTCCAAAAAATAAACGCTTCGGGGCTGGCCCAGTAGCATAGTGGTTAAGTTTGTATGCTCTACTTCAGCAGCCCTGGGGTTTGCAGCTTTGGATCCCAGGCACAGACCTAGACGCCACTCATCAAGCCATGCTATGGCAGCGTCTGACATACAAAATAGAGGAAGACTGGCACAGATGCTAGCTCAGTGACAATCTTCCTCAAGCAAAAAGGGGAAGATTGGCAATGGATGTTAGCTCAGGGCCAATCTTCCTCACCAAAAAACAAATTTCTACACAGCAACAAAAGGTATTGTCAACACTTTACAAAGGGCTAATCTGCTTAATACATAGTTCTTAAAATCATTAAGAAAATAAAAAGCAATCAATAGAAAATGGACAAATGACACAACTAGCCAATTCATAGAAAAAAAAATTAAACGCCTTAAACATAAAAAGATGCTCCTGTTCACTGATAATTACAGAGATGCAAATTAAAACCAGTATATCAACGGCCTCTTCTCAGATTGGCATTGATTAAAAAGTTTATTTAGACAATTATTAATAGGGTGAGTGCCATATAAATACTGGCATACACTTTTGCTACAAACTGTTACAATCTCTTTTGGAAGACAATTTGGCAATACCTATCAACAAAAACTTCTTCATTGACATGATAATAGTAAACAATTCAAATGAAAAATAAAAGCTGTGAACTCCACAAAAGAGGATATTTTTGTCTTGCTCATCTTTGTGGCCCACAGGAGTCACTGAATAAATGCCTCATGAACAAATGTTAAGGTTACTTTTTAAATCCCTTCCAGGAAAAAGCAAAAGTAATATTTTCTTTTCTCAGACAAGTTTTAAAAAGTTGTCCTCTCAGATACAAATGCACCTGAGATGCCAGAGTGAAATCATTCTAAATATGAAAACATTAGAAACATTTCTTTCAAAATCAGAAACAAGACAAAAATGTCAATTACGACTACTTCTATGCAATACCATACTAAAAGTCTTAACCAATGCAACAAAACAACAGAAAAAAAGTCTGCAAAGGAAGAGATAAAACTATTATTATTTTCAGGGAATTGTCCAAATAAGAAACCACAAAATATTATAAACAACAGAATTTATCAAAGTAACCAACATATAAAAGTCAACTACATATTTACACACTAGAAATAATTAATTCAAAAAATTTTACGTTTTAAAGATACCAATTATAATACTAACAAATACTATGAAATGTCTCAGAATATCTAAGAAAATATATTAAGACTCGAACACAGAAAATTATAAAAACTTTATGGAAAGACATTAAAGACCTGGAAAAAAGAAATGAGAGATAGCCCACGTTCATGGATAAGAAGATAATATTGCAATGATGATGATTCTCTTCAATTCATCTAAAGATTCAACACAACTTCCCTGAAGACACCAGACTTCTTCATGTACCCACAAGTCTCCAAAGCTGCTTCCTCCTCTAGTACGTTAATCAACAACACTCTATGCCAACACCAAATTCTTTAAACCCCATCCTCAGAGTAAACTCCAATTCATTCTTCTGAAAAATCTTCTAACTCTATAAAAATTTTCTTGATACCGATATTTAAAAATTATTCCCCTGATTTTGTGTTTTATCTTTTGCTGCAAGTACCACACAATTCAAATTGTCTCTCTGTAGGGAAGAACTGTGCCTTAACCTCTCTCACCTATACTCATAATGGCACAATGTCAGCACACAATAAATTTGTTGAAAAGAAAGAGATATAGAGGTGAAAGTTTCCTCTTTTTGGTATCAATAATCAAGATTCTAAATATAGCATTAGCTATGATGAGGAAATGGAGAATGCCATCATCAGAATTACCTGAGTATAAGAAGAAGTTGGGAAAAGAAAAGTAAATGTTCATGCTATCAAGTGGTATAGATGTCAGTCATCATATTTAAAAGCAAATGTGAAACAAGCCATAGCCATTGTGAAAGAGAGGAATTTGAAAGAATTTGTGGTGAAAGACATTCTTCTGAAAGAGCAGTCTGATTATTCTAGAATTACTCTTTCTAGGTAAATGTAGCCTAGGTAAAACCTAGGTTACACTAATGATTTTAACACAATTCCAATAACCAAACTAACTCTCAAATAATAAATTGTCATGTATAACTACATTGAAGAGAATAATTGAGATTAGAAATTAACAAAATATATCTCATATTGAACAGATGAACTTGAATTGAAGAAAAATAGAGGAAGCATTATCTTCTTAACAACAGGATCAATGTTTGGGGCTTCATCTAAGAGAAAATCATACTAAGGAATTTATATGATCACATCCAGAAATACAAAAAACGAAATTACTACTAAAAACACTTAATACTTTATTCATTTTTTTAAGCAAGTTCCCCAATCACCTCCCTAAAATAAGGCAGCTATATCCCCAAAAACAGACACTTAAATTTATATTGCTAAATTCTAACACAGTCTTAAACTTGTTAAGAATCAATAAATTCTTTCACTTCACTGGTGATTTAAAGGGGGGGCATAAAAGATCAAGTCCAAACTTGAACTCAGAGCACTTTTCTCCCCCTACTTGTTCTTTCAGTGCTTTGGAGACAAGCTTCATTTCTTAGTCCATTTCTATCACTAGCTGTTCTTAGCAGGAGAAAGTGAGTTTAAGGAAAGTATTTAACTGTAATCATTTTAACAATTAAAAGTTTGGATGTCGTGGAGTTATTTGCAATTTGATGCAACCTGTCAGACAAATCCCCAACATACTCTAAGTAACTACATGGTATGCAGGACAGAGTTCTATCGAATAGAACTTTCTGAAATATAATGTTAAAGTTACAGAATAACATCAGAAATGCACTAAACTCTCCATATGATGTTGATGGTTACTCTATAAATAAAGCTGCTTTAAAATATAATCCTCAGTTCCTCAGTAAATTTAGTAACAAAAAATCTGTATTAGGGTCCCCACGACCACCCCTACGTTCAGAAATTCACGAGAACTTCTAAGACCTGGCATATAGTTGCACTCGTGGCTAAAATTTATCACAGCAATGTAGTAAGCATACACATCCATATCTTAAGGAAAAAGACACAAGTGGAGTCTAGAGGAATTCACGTGTAAGTTTCCTTACGCGCTCTTCCTCTCGTGAGAGATCACACAGCTTACTCTTCCTCCAGTAACATATGTGCAATCTATTTGCTCAGAGAAGCCCATTAGAAACTCAGTGCCCCAGGTTTTCACAGGGGGACTGGTCACATAGGCATCTTCATCCTCAGCACATACCAGAATTCCAAACTCCCAGAAGGAATGCAGATGTGCAGGATAAACCACATTGTTAGCACAGAGTCTTGGCACAGTAAACCACCCTTATCAGTTGGGGAACAATGAAAACATTCCCCAAATCTAAGTTCCCAGATGTTGGCCAAGGGCCAACCTTACAAGCGGGCTTTTTTAAGGATAGCAGGCTCATTTCTACACAGATACCTTGAATTGTCTCCAGGATAGTCACCACTTTTTCATAGTTTTGCCCTATAATAAAGTGAATATTGTTATAGAGAAACACAAGGACAAATGTCTTGTTTTTTTGTATCTAAACAAATGCCTCTGGGAAGGAGGAGGAGAAAAAAAGTAAGCCTTAAATTAGGGCAATGGATTTATATTGACTCCACTACTTTTCGCCTACGTGCATTTAGAAAAAATTACATACATTAGTGACGTACAGTCCACGGCCAGGAAATACAGCAAAGAGAAATTAAATACAGTTCACATAAAAAGGAGCTGATCCTATGTGTTTGATCAGCTCCTATCTCTAAGTATTTGACCTATCTAAATATACACACTAACCAAATATATATGTCATGGCTTAAAATAAGATTTCTGCTACTAACATTAAATAGAAAAGACTTCATAATACCATCAGTTAAGTCATATTTTAGCTTCTAGCATACTAAAATTATAGAAGCCATTCAAAAAGTTTGCTTATTTAAATATTAGGAGTATATGAAACAAAACTTTATTCTTAGAAAATAACTGTTGGACTTTTAGAACAATCCTAAAAAGAATCATCTAGGCTTTGATTTGCTGTATGCTTCATAAAAATAGCTGCTTTCAATTTTAATAGCTTAAAAACAATTCACAGCTTTTGTTCCAGAAATTCTAGTTCTACAAAGTATCCTAAAGAAACAGTCCTAAATCTTGGAAGATATTTATAGCTAAGATAAATGTATATATGCACAGATCATATACATATATGCTGCTTTCTAAAACGTAACACTATGATTCAATTTTTTAATAGATAAAATAAGTCTTTAAAAACTGAATGGCAATTTGAAGGTTAGAGAAAACTGTCACTCAACTAAAATCTATTAAGGTGGTAAAAATGGTTTTCAGGGAAAACGGCTCATTATAAGTGATGCTCTATAATGTGCACTAAATTTTTACTCATGATTCAGTTACTTAATTCAGAAAAACTGTTTGAATACTTAATAACTTGACCTAAAATAAAATCAATTTCTTTTATGTTTACATTTTAAATAACCTTGAGTCTAAGTTTGTTTGCACAAAGATTAAAGTTATCTTCATTGCTTTATAAATAAAAGAATATATAAATTTCAAAATCTTAAATTTAGAAATCCTTAGTCAATATTTTTGCTTCATGATAATCACCTTATTGAGTCATCCTTAAATTCATAATTATCTTTCTAAAGATAATTAAGAATCTACTTAATTATCTACTTACATTTAAAGATAAATAAGAATTTACCTCATGAACTTACCAATCATTTGAAGAGAATGTTTTACAATTTTCAATTTTTTTCTTCAGATTTTTTTTTTTTCCTCCCCAAAGCCCCCCGGTACATAGTTGTATATTCTTTGTTGTGGGTCCTTCTAGTTGTGGCATGTGGGATGCTGCCTCAGCGTGGTTTGATGAGCAGTGCCATGTCTGCGCCCAGAATTCGAACCAACGAAACATTGGGCTGCCTGGAGTGGAGCATGCGAACTTAACCACTCGGCCACGGGGCCAGCCCCACAATTTCCAATTTTTAAGCCAGAAGTAGACTAAGCTTCTCTCCTCTCTTTACAAATTAGACAACTGGGGCCCAACATAGCTCAATGATTTGTTTAATCTATAAACTCAGTGATGAAAGAAACGAAACTAGAATCTAGGCCCCTTAAGTGCTAACACAGCCCAGTGTAGCACTTTAATGCAGCTGAACTTAACCTAAATTCACATCACTAATGGTCATATAAAAATAATGCACCTAGAAGGAAAAGTTATAGTCTAAAGAGAAAATGTGATTACAGGCAGAAGAACTGTTAAATTTCAGAACATATAAAATATTAAAGGAGAAGAGGATGGTATAACCAATTCAAAACACTTATCTGTTAAAGTTTCTGGAAGTCTACAATAAGCTTCAAAATTATACTGTCAGTTCTAAAGGTTTAGGTACTATGAAAAGAAACAAGGCACTATGAAGCTATGTATAACTGCTACAGATAAGAGTGATTCAGAAGATCCTTGAATTTAAAGACTGGATTAGGGGCTGGGTCCGTGGCCAAGTGGTTAAGTTCGTGTACCCCACTTGGCGGCCCAGGGTTTCACTGGTTCAGATCCTGGTGCAGATCTAGCACAGCTCATCAATCCATGCTGAGGTGGCATCCATATAGCAGAGCCAGAAGGACCTACAACTATATACTGGGAGGCTTTGGGGAGAAGAAGGGAAAAAAAAAAAGACTGGCAACAGATGTTAGCTCAGGTGCCAATCTTTAAAAAAAAAAAAAGACTGGATTAGAATTTAGTGTTTCTGAAGAATCCCAGCAATATGGATGTTTGGATTATTTTATTAAAGATTTTTTCAAATTTATACATCTAGTAATATTATTTTTCCCCCAAAGAGGCTATTATTAAACTGATGGAGTGTCTTTGATAGCCAGCCCTGGTGTTGTAGTAGTTAAGATTTGGTGCTCTCACCGCCATGGCCTGAGTTTGTTTCCTGGTCAGGGAACTACACTACCTGTCTGTCAATTATCACACTGTGGTGGCTGTGTGTTACTGTGATGCTGAAAGCTGTGCCACCAGTATTTCAAATACCAGCAGGGTCATCCATGGTGGACAGGTTTCAGCAGAGCTTCCAGATGAAGACAGAGTAGGAAGAAAGACCTGACCACTCACTTCCAAAAATCTGGCCATGAAAACCCTGTGAATGGCAGTGGAGCATTGCCTAATGTAGTGCCAAAGGTGAGGACGGCACACAAAGACTGGCTAGGGTTCTGCTCTGCTGTACACAGGCTTGCTAGGAGTCAGAATTGACTAGAGGGGCCGGCCCAGCAGCACAGCAGTTAAGTTCACATGTTCCACTTTGCTGGCCCAGGATTCGCCGGTTCAGATCCCAGCCATGCTGTGGTAGGCGGCCCACATAAAATAGAGGAAGATGGCCGTGGATGTTAGCCAGCAAAATGAGGAGGACTGGCGGCAGATGTTAGCTCAGGGCTAATCTTCCTCAAAAAAAAGAAAGAAAAAAAAAAGAATTGACTAGACAGCATTAACGGCAACAACAAATGCATTTTTTGATAGATGGCAACTTAGAATGCAGGAATATGATAAATCTTGATTTTAGTTTTGGTCACTTTTCTGCCCAACAAGGGAACTAATGGCAATAATCCTTCAAGACTCTGCCATCAAGTAAAGAAAGTCAATACAGTCATGCATTGCTTAAGGATGGGGATGCATTCTGAAAAATATGTCATTAGTCAATCTCGTCGTTAGGTGAACATCATAGTATGTACTTACACAAACTTAGATAGTAGAGGCTACTACACACCTAGACTATATGGCACTAATCTTCTGGGACCACTATCGTATATGCAGTCCATCTTTGAAACGTCATTATGCAGTACATGACTGTATTTTATTAAATTTTAATTTGAGAATATTTTACCATCCCTTTTAAGCCACAAACTGAAGTAAAACAAGAAAATTTTAAAAACTGGACACAAAGATATAACTGAGATAACCATCATACAGGTATGTGTGTATTTTAAATGTGGATCTAATCTTCAGGTTGTACAAAACAAACCAGCATCCAAAAAGCAACAGAATTAGGAAGTAAAAGGTAACGTAATACTAGCCTATACTTCTTTCCACACAATAATTTCATCATTGGATCAAATTCAGCTTTGCAAATAATTATCAAAACTGGCTAAAATGTTCTTAACCAAAAGTACCATGCTTAAGGTCCTAATAATCATGCAACTAATGAACCTAAAGTTGAATTGTATAAAAGCTCGCTTGTCTAAAGCCCAATTTTCCAAACTCTGATATGATGGATGATCATTTGTACTTCTAGCCTGAACATTAAAGATATTTAATAATCAGCTTGAATACTGGCTAGGGAAAATTCTCATTATTCCCATATATTTTACATCATATTAACTTTCAAATAATTAAAATAAAATTAATATATTTATAACCCTTTAACTCTCAAACCACAAAATTTTATGTGTTACTACACAGATGTACCTTTGGGTAAAGTATTCCTTATGTCATGACACACTCTGTTTTTAAAAGCTTCCAAAAAGACAATCCACAGTATTCCTGCATAATTTATTATGGCCTAAAACATTAGGATAAGAAAATTTTTCTTTCTGTAGCTTAAATCCCTCATGTTTCAGATAAAAAATCCATTTAATTAAACATTATAATTATTCTCATTTACTTGACAACGGATACAAAAAGTACTGTAACTTTTTAAGCTAAAAATTGTTAATTATCAAAAGCATATTACAATATTAGCCATAAGGGAAAATATAAATTATTCATGATCTAGTAAAATATAAACTAATCAAATTAAGTTCAATTTAATCCTAACAGTTTCAAGCCACAAACGCAAACTACCTTTTCAAAGATGAAATAACCCAAATGCCAAAAGGTTTACTTGAGAGAAATGTTTACAACCCCATGTGAAAAAAGGGTAACTTGGATTCATAACTAGACTGAAAAATTCCTATGCTGCTCTCTCAGAGGCATACTAATTCTTGCTGGCAACAAATAGCAGTAAAATTGCTATACTTTAAAGAATTGTTTCATGAAGTGTGGTGGTAAAATGAAAACAGAGTCAATAAGAATACCGATGTTAATTGCCAGAACTGATTCCTTCACAAACCCTGTTTTCACAACAGCAACCCCTTATGATTAGGGGAATTAAAAGTTGCTGAACTCAACAATCCCTTCGGTTAAACAAACAGACCCCTCATAGAGCTGTCCAACGCTGCCCAAACTATCCATCCTTTAGTCGGATCAGTCAGTTTCATGAATTGTAGGATTTATCTTCAAGTCCAGTGCTGACTCAGAGGGTAGCTTGTTCCCTAGAGAAAACAACCAACAAAAATCAGAACAGCTACTGCTCATAAGCTCTTTCAACACCCAAGTGGAAAGGACAACTTATTGGGTCCAAAAAAATAGTTCAACTTCCTTTCAACTACAGAAGTAGCCAATAAACTGAAGGCATTTATATGCCACAGGTAGTTCTTGGTTAAAGCTTTCACTCAGTTATAGCAAGAATTGTTAAACAGCTAAAAGAGCTTACAGGAAAAGCTATCACACAAGCCATAGGGGTTTCTCACTCAAGAAGAAATTCGCAGGGAATATAAATGGAAAGTATTCCAAGGGCCAAAGCTGCTGTTTTGTCTTCTTTTAATCTTTAAAAAGCTGCTTTCTGTGTGTGTGTGTGTGTGTGTGTGTGTGTGTGTGTGTGTGTAGTGGAGGGGAATTAAATGTCTCCACCTAGAAATAGTTTACATGTCTAGGGTAGCTTTGCTTAATGACACATAAAAAACTAGTGAAGTGTTACATAATTCCTTAAATGCAAGGTCATCATTTACTAGTCAGAGAAAATATTCTGAATCAAAAGATAAAAAGAGTAATATGTTTCATTTCAAGACCTACAATAGCGAATTGCCTTCCCTATTATGTATTTTTAAAACCAAAAAATCAGCATGCACAACCTTTGAGCTTCAAGATATACCATAACAAAACAAGACCTTCCCATTTCATGAGTTAGGGGTTTTGTCTACAATAATACATCATTATGGAAAATGGAGGAAAAAAACTCAGTAAGACAGGCAACCAACAAGCCCAAGCTAATTTCAGAAGATTGAAATGGTGTTTCGTCCTTTCACATAAATTGGGTTAAAAGGTTTTTATACAACAAACATGCTCCTCAAGACTGCCTACAGAAAGAATCGTGGACCCAATACAACTTTTCACTTTCTAAAATTTGTTAATTCTATTATTTACTGAAGTGTGGAAAAAATTTCCAATAAAAAATTTTCCCTTGTCACTTCCAAATTGTAACATGGAAAATTCTCATTTCTCGACCAAGAATCTAGGTGCCTGAGTGCCGAGATTTATGGAGGACAAAACTAGGAGTAGACTACGCTCTGTCTTGAAAATTGTGCTCTGTCTTGAAAATTGTACTCGTTAGAATATAAGCATCTGACACTTTGATAATTTGTAGCGGTTTTTGGTCTGGTTTGGTTTTAAAGCCTTACTGATTCCTCACTTTCCCAGCCTTTCTCAGAGAAAGGAGAGTTAAGCCCTAATGAGTGAAGACACCCATGTAATGAATGACATCTGTTGTTTACTATCCTTGGGAGAATTCGCAAAATAGTCACTCAAATTATGTTCTGTATTCTATGGTTCAGATGAGGAATCTCAGTTGAGAAAAGCTGCAACCCTCCCAGCTTCCTTAACCCGTGTACTGGTAAGCTCCCTCCTATCGAGAAACAGGCCTTCTGTGCCAGTGGTTTTCAAACTGTATTAAATAGAACCCTAGGCTTCCAGAATGCTTCAGAGTTCTGCAAATTGTTGATTTGATTTTCTATCTACTTTTTCACTATTAAATTAATAATAAAATCACAAATGCCGGTCCAAATTAGTATGCAATCCCTTTTTAACATACTAGAGATCATCACTAACATACTTAATTTCTGTTGGGTTAGGATATTTTCATGGAGACCTCAGAATAAAGCCTCTTTGTCCTGTTACCCCTGTGTACATATGTGGATTTTCTGTTAGGAAAGTAGTGACTCTATTATATTCTTTACTTACATGCACATGTACTCAGATAAAATTGAACAAATGAGTGCACAACTTATTCATGTGAATCATGCTTTTCATGTTGCTATATTATAGAAAATATAGAAAAGGAAATTGAGAAATATAAGATTATCCTTCACCCATCAATTTCAAGCTATTGTGTTCAACAAAATACCACACAGACCTTTTCTCACTGAATAACTTATGAGTAAATTTAATAAACCTGATCCTGTAAATGCCAATTTTATCTCCTTTTTATTATTTTATTTTGAGGAAGATTAGCCCTGAGCTAACATCTGCCGCCAATCCTCCTCTTTTGGCTGAGGAAGACTGGCCCTGAGCTAACATCCGTGCCCATCTTCCTCCACTTTATATGTGGGACGCCTGCCACAGCATGGCTTGACAAGCAGTGCCATGTCCGCACCCGGGATCCGAACCGGCGAACCCTGGGCTGCCAAAGCAGAACATGCACACTCAACCGCTGCACCACCAGGCCGGCCCTCCTTTTTATAATTTAGACTTTGGGATTGTATATAGACTGCATAAGAGTTCTGCTGCTCTAAAAAAGTGTTTGAAAACCACTGTTGTAAGCTCTAAATTTTGTATTCCTGGTTCACAAGTCCCCTAGGGGCAGAAATGGTAATTAAGTCATAATTCTTTGATGCCTGCTGAGTTGCAAGGTTCTGCTACACATACACTCCAAACCATCTTTCCAGTCTTAATCTCCTACTAGTCTCACATTCTGACAACTCTCAAAAAACAATGTGCCAAACTCTGGGGTGCTAATGGCAAATAAAGCTGGCAAAGAGGTGCCAGGTATTCTAAATACATGAAAAATTTATCTCAGTGATACTTTTCATTAATTTTTCCACGTTCCTGAGTCATCTAACCTTCTTCACTTGCCTAGCAATTTTAATTTTAAAACAAAATTCTACTCTTCTGATAGTTCAGAGATGGTGGCTCTCCATATCAGACAAATGGTAGACTTCAAAAATATTTCTTTGAAAAGATAAATGAAAAGAAACTCTACATAACAAAAGCAGAGACTAAGAAGCCTAAGGCAGAGAAACAGAAGTATCCATATGAGCTAATTAGGGATAGTTTAAACTGTCATGTGGAATCAATGCACACTGATAGCAACATATAGTTTGTTTCAAAAAAACAAAACAAAGTGCTAGTTGGTAAAAAACCCTGCTCTACCCTAGCCCCTCCAAGGGAACTCTGTGGACTTCTCCACAATCAGCACTGAAGGGAAACGCCCATTCCAGCAGGGCCCTGCTCCAGCAGAAGCCTCCTTCGAGCCTAAGGCTCAGTACCACACCTGAGATTTTCTTCACCTCTGTTCAGTCTTTACCGAACTCAGAATGAATTACTTCATGAAAGTTCACTGACCAAGTGAGAACATTTCTATATTACGATGTTAAAATGGTTAAAACATAAAAAAAATAAACTTCATAGATTCTCAACTGTCTGTGTTAAAATGTTTAAAAAAATCCTAGCTATCCTTTAAAACCCATGTCAAATATTCCCTTTTCCATGAACATTTCTTTCCTGGACACCCTCATTCCAATCAGATAAAATCTCACCTTTCTTCAAATTTTCTGGCATTTTGAACTTTTTTCTTCTCTAGAAGTAATGCAGAATCTCCTGTGAAATTTTTAAAAATACACCAAAGGCCAATGCTCCAAAGGTGGAGTTTTTGATTTCACAGGTCTTAGAAGAGACCAGGGGAAGCCATGGTTTCAAAGCCCCACAGGTGATTCTAGCCTGTAACTTATATACGAACACTTACCGGAACCACTGCATGAGACCAGGCACTGAGCAAGGTTCTAGGATTCAAGAAATAAGATCTAGTCCTGATCTTAACAAGTTCACATTCTATCATTAAGTCCATTAAACTGCTTAAACATTTTAAATTTTAATATTTACTCTAGGTCTCCTTGTGTGATCACAATAATGGATAAAATGGGGAAAAAAAGCCTCTGGAAACATTTAACTTTAGTGGAGGAAATAAATATGTATAAAACATACAGACAAAATTAAAATAACATTATGAGATACTCAAAACACGAGAGAAAGCACAGAAATGGGAGATATCTATAATAACTAGAGAAGCAGAGATAACTTTCAGGAAACAAAGGCATTTGACCTAACCAATGAAAAACAGGCAAGATCTCAAAAAAACTGAAGAGCCTTCCAGGTAGAGTGAGGCCAAAGCAAAGGCACAGAGATGAGAACACAGCTGACCATGTTCCAATACGCATTCGCAAATAGGTTATGTATTTCCTAAACACAGTAAGTCCTCCGGGAGGTAGAGCTAAAGAGACTAGGCTTATTTAATCAGAAAAGAAAGCTGGTAGACTTTTAATAGTAATCTTCAATTATTTTAATTCTAAAAATATTCACTGAGCCATGGTTCCTGCCGCAAGGGAGCTTATATTCCAATAGGTGTAAAGAGGACCACTCCTCCTAATTTAAACAAAAATAAAACTTCACATTGTAATAAGTTCTAAAAAGAAAATAAACAGTAGTCAAAGGCCTTTCTTTGTAAGTGACATTTCAGCTGAGACCTAAGAGAAGAAAAGGAACCAGCCATGGAAAGAATAGGTGGAACAATACATGCAAAGAACATGAGCCAGAAAGGAGCCTGACATATTTGAGGAAGACCAATATGGCTGGAACTGAATACACAATGGAAAGAGTGCAAGGGGGAGATTAGAGAGGCAAACAAGACACAGATTATGTAGGCCGTACATAGTAAGGGGCTTGGATTTTATTCTAACGACAATTAAAAAGCCATGATCTGATTTATATTTAAGATTACTTCCGCTTTTATATGGAAAACGAACCAGAGGGATACACCAATTAGGCTATTTAAACAGTACAAAAAGCAGCAATGATGGCTTGGTCTAAGATGGAAGCAGTATATATGAGAGACATAATATGAAGGCTGAATTGACAGAATTCCTAATAGACTAGTCGTGAAGAGTGAAGAGAGCAAAGATGAGTCTTAAGCTTCTTGCTCAAGCATCAGGTGATGACAGGTTTACTCAACTTCATAAAGGCCCAGACAAGAAAAAGCCTTAACTCAGCAAATGGAATGCAGAATAAAATGAAGAACTCCTAAATCCTGAAACAAACTGAGGTAACCAAGGGAAGTGGCACATATTCTTCTAAAGTAACTAAGAGATTTTCATATGGCTTAGATAGCTTAAGAGGGAACTGAAGTTGGGAAAATGAATTAAGCAGTTTAGGATTCTTACTACCTATAATTTGTTTTTTAATATATGGAAATCATACATTCACATGTACAAAGACAACAGCTCCATAAAAATCACACCAAAATTTTAAAAAATGAAAAATTTTAAGACAATATATTAACATTTTCTTTTAATTATAAACATATGGAACTGAAAGTACCTGAAGAGGGAAAAAAGTCCTGCTCCACCTCACTGTAACAAGACTAATGCTTCTCCACTGCCCCAAACCTCCTAAAGCACTAGTTCTTAACAAGGAAGGACATCAGAATTATCAGAAAGGCTTTCTGAAAATAGACATGTGCAGAACTAGAGGGAAAAGGAAGGGAAGATCTGGGTGAGAAACTGGAATGCCAGGGTTAGGATAGGTCCTGGTCTTTCAGTGTGAGAGTGTGTGTGTATGTGTGTATGTGGGTGTATTTTACATATATAAAAATTTTATATACAAATATAATATAAATATATATAAATTATAAAATATATATTAAAATAGAAACATTTTTATGTGTGTGTGTATATATATATAAAATATTTCTATTGTTTTTAAAGCACACTGAGAAATGCTGATGCACAGTCTTGATTAACCTTTAAAAGATTAACACCAAACCAAGCTAATTTTCACACAATTTTAATTAGTCACTACTTCTAGTATTAATGTTTCAAGCCATGAGATAAATCCACTACAGTCAGAAATATTCCATGAAGACAGCAATAGTACTTTGTCTTATTGTATATTAGTCCTCAAAATCAAAATTATTAAAGTGGCAAAACAAAAATATTATTACATTACAAAAAGATTACATTATTATGTTTAAAATAGGTCTTTCTTTTTTTGGGGGGGTACAGGTTCCCCACTGATTTTAGTTTAGACATATTATTACTTTATGATAAATCCGAGACTAAACATCCACTTTAAGGTTTCTCCAAGCAATTCCCCCACGGGGTACTAACATTAATTTCCTATGAATATAGGTACATACAAAATTATCTCCAGGAGTTAAGTATAAGAAACAAAACCCCTCAATAAAACTTAAATTTCTCAAAATTTAAAAAACTGGAGATGTATTAACATTTATTTTACCAAGTCATTTTATTTAATGCAACAAAACTAAAAATTTCTCTGGAAATAAATTACTTTTCTTACAATTTTTAAATTACAAATATATTCTTTTTATACAAATAAAGATGGAAAACTCAGAGGTCTCTCATCAGAGATTAGACAGATTAGAAAGATTATAAACCTGATTTTTGCCAGTGAAACTATGAAAACCTACTTCATCTCTACCCTAACTCTATGACATCCTGAATAGCTATAAATCTTCCTCAAGGAACAGATAAAGTGTCCAACAAAGAAAATTAATTTGCGACATATAAAATGTACACAAACCATACAATATACTTTTCCTCCAAAAGAAAGAAGTCACAACTCCAAGAAGAAGACTGTCATAATTCAAGAATAAGATGGTCATAATTTATATGGAATATTAAGAAACAAGGCAATTGAGCAAATCACAAAAATCCTTGCTTCTCTGTGGAAGACACTAAAATTCATAACTAATTTTTAAATAATACTATGTGAAGTAACTAAAAGATAAATAATAAAATGGAATATAAGCATTTAACGCAGAAGAAACTACAGAACTGTATATCAAACAAGAAAACAAAACTCTACCCTATTTCTAGTGTTTTTTATTCAAATTGTTTTAAGATTTAATTTCATTATTAATAATTTAGGAAAAGGTATATGAGGTTATTAACAGAATTTTTCTCATTGTTTTAGGAATTACTAAAAGCAACCATCCAAAGTTACTATCTATGATTCTTTCAATTATATCAATACATTTGCCTTTACTTGAAATTACTCATTTAAGATTCTCATTTTCTAGTTTAACAATACGCATGCTGACGTGTTAATCTGCTCAAAAAGAAAAAGATAAAATAGTATTCTAATCGTTAAATTCAGGTACAAGTTTTGGACCAGGCCTAACCTAAAAACTCATTCTGTAGAAATGATAGGGAAGAGGTACACTCACAGACTATTATTTAAATGAGACATGATTTCATCCATAGATCTTACATATAAACATGTTATTTTCCCGTTAACAGACAGCAGCTTTTACCCAACATGATAAAAGGCAGCATTTGAAACAAATTTTGTAGATAAAGGTTATTCATGCCAGAACTGAAATTCAATTAATACAAATTAAATACCTAACCTATTTACTCTGCTTCTTAATACATATATATCTAAATTTGTAGATGCTGTTTGTTTTTATGCCTATGGAAATTAAACTCTCAATGAAGTATGCATTGCATAGATTTCTTTTTAGTTGAAGGCAGTAGAGCTTCACATCCTATATGCAAATCTATACCACGCAGAGGGGAACAGAATCAATTTATCAGCTACCATTGAAACAACGCTTATTGTAAGATGTGACAGAACGATTTTCTATTCTTGAAGTCTCCAAAATCTAGATTCACGGTAAACTGAACCTTGGTTTCAAGGACCCTCCAGTATTTGTGGTATACCTCACTCTACTCTTACTCTGCCAGCCTTCAGTGTCTACCTTCAACCTTCTTACATACTGCATCTTGTTTTTAAAGCCTCCATCAAAAAAAAAAAGTGAACTAAAAATTATAAGAATAAGACCATGAAGATATCACAAATATTCTTTTTCATTCTTTTAAAGAAGTATAAAGAACCAGCATTAGTTTTACTTTCAGGAAAACACTAAAAAAAAGTGCAAAATGTTTATCTAACTACTGAATTACAGTAACATTTCAATGATAAAAACTGTATTTAATTAAAAGTACAAATATTTTCTCTTTCCATTACATTACACAATAAAAATGACAAGTTTCAGCACACTCCAAAATGCTTTTCTCCACTTTTTTTTTTTAATGTAAATAACCTCTAATAGAAGCCATGTGGATCTGGCCAAAATAAACGCAACTCAGTTTCCATCTCTGGTTTCCTTCAATGTCTAGAGAATTTCCCAACTGATTTACATAATCATAGTTCATTTTGGCTGAATATCTGTCTGTGATAAAAGGTATTTGGACTTCCTGGATATTAGAAACACTGTACACGTTAATAAAACTATTAAGTACCCTAAAGCTTCACAAAATTGATTTAATCTCATTGACCAAATTTAGGCAAGTACTGTGAGCTCATATTATTAATTTGATTTGAGTTTTATTAACCACATACTCTTATGTAACATTTGATAGAGATCACAGCCTGCACAACTATTTTGTGTTCCATATCTACACACACTAATCTTTCTTTTGGCCTACCTTCAGCCTTACTGCCATCAATAGCCTCGTTTCCATATGAGTTTTCATTAATTAAATCAACAAATATTAGAATATTAACAGTATAAATTACAGTGCCCAAACCCCTAAAAATGTGAATAACTTGTCCACGCTTTTAAAGATTTTATTTTTCCTTTTTTTCCCCAAAGCCCCCAGGGACATAGTTGTATATTTTTAGTTGTGGGTATTTCTAGTTGTGGCAGGTGGGACGCTGCCTCAGCGTGGCTTGATGAGCAGTGCTACATCCACGCTCAGGATCTGAACCGGCGAAACCCTGGGACGCCGAAGTAGAGCTCACGAACCCAACCACTCGGCCATGGGGCTGGCCTCTGTCCCTATTTTTAAAAACCATTGTTAGGATTTAAATTACAATTTTAAGAACTATACCCTCTGGCCTATATAGTAGGTAGGTAACTTTGATCACTACACTATTTGAAGATACAGAACAGTGACCTGCTAGCTGCCAAACCTGGCAAATGATCTAAGTGACAGAATCTTCCGTAGCCTCTGCAATGGCAGCAACCTTTTAAATCATAACACTCAGATTATTTAAATAAAGGGTCAGAGCAAAATGGGAGGAGAATTGGTGTTAGCTACCACATGTAACTTTTGGATCGAAAGAATCATTTTCTCTTTTCAAGTGATAGTAAATGTTTATGAGTAAATGGTATCTTTCATTCAGTGATAAATTGTGTTGTTTATAAACAAGAAACTTACTCCAAGACACGTGTCTGATTATAAAAATTATAGATATTCACAAAAAATAATGTAAGATTAATATTAGTTAACAATGTAATTTTAACTGGATTTCTTTCCAATGAATAAAAGCTAGTACCAAACTAAAAAATGAAAGTTTGACATCAAGAAAATGTTGTAACTGAATCAATAAACACTTCTCAAATTTCTCTAATATTAATAACAATTTAGTGATCTTTACATAAAAATTTTAAAACATACATATTAAAATGTAGAATGCAAATAAAAGATATTTGATTACCAGTTCTAGAACCATGGGGTTTAAATTTTTAAACAAAGTACTTACACTATTTATTCATTTTTCAGGTATTCTGAAAAATTTATTTACATGTATTAGAAGTAATTAATTTACATTATGTTTGTTCCATTAACATCACTAAGGTAGAAAAAATGCCTGTTGCCCATTATTAGTCAAATTGTATTTGCGATCTTGGCTGAGCTTCAGTAACCCCTGTGACAACTAATCTGAGAACTTAAGTTATCCAGAGCAGGGACAGGAACCAGAAAAGTAAAACTGGCCTCAGCCAAAGGATAATTTAAAGCCCATGTACCTTACTGACAAGCAACAATTCAAGTCCTTGACTCCAAGACTTTTTCTTATTTTTTTAAAAAAAAGCATTATAAAATACATTTGTGTTCTCAGCCCTCAGCAGATTAGGAGAAGAAGGGTTGTAAGAAGGAAGAGGAGAGAAGATAGCATGGAACGCTATGTAGAGCCGTGGTTCTAAAAATGGTGTCCCGGGAGAAGCAATCTATCAGCATCATCTGGAAATACGCTAGAAAAATAAGTTCTCTGACTCACCCATACCTACAAAATCAGAAACTTTGGGAGGGGGACCCAGCAAGTGCTGGGTTTTAACAAGCACTCCAGATGATTCTGATGGAGTCTCAAATTTGACAACCACTGTCCTAAAGGTAGGATACTAACAGCACAACAGTCATCAATAAAAAGCCAGTAAGAACTCACTAAAATGGTTCAAATAAACTTGCCTGAGTATGTCCATTCAAGGCACTACATTTAGGCACTTTAACAGATTCAGAGAGCAAGAGAGAAAGGCTTCACCTTCAAGTAGTTATAATTAATATACTGCGGCAGGAGAACAATGGTAAGGGTAAAGAATCCAATTAATTATATAACATGGAAAAAAACTGCTCTACAAACTCTGATACCTAAAGAGTACCAAGTGTATCCTGGTTCCATACAATCATTGAGGCATATAAAGTTGATCATGAGTTATCAAAAAAAGGTTAGATTTTGTTTGAAGCAACAGAGTACTAAAAATTTTGGAAATCTTTCTAAGAAAAATTACTATAAGTATAAAGTTCTGACAATTAAAGCCATACAGCTTCTGATAGGCAAAAAATTCAAGTATGCTGGAAGTTTCGTTTTCCATGATGCTAGATAAATCAGTTACTACAGCTGCTTTGGTGATTTCTTTAAGATAGATACAAAAGATGCAAATAATATAATGCCCCAAAATGCATAAATATGAGATAACAAGGATCAACTGTTAAAATTCTGCATCCAAAGAAGACCTGGAAATGTAGCCGAGCTGCTTTAAAAATATATAACTCCAAATTTTGGTAGACAGCCATCACTGGAGAAACTTTCTGACAATTTCCAGGCTGTCCATACCAACTTCCTATTCATGCTCCTCCACACTTTCGCCCTTCCAGCTGACTAGAGAGATGCCTAGAAGCCACTTGACCTGGATCCTTAACTATGCAGAGGAGAACATCCCAGACAATCTGAACATCTGCCATGGACTTTTATAAAAGCAAGAAATAAATGTTTGTCATGTGAAACCATTACATTTTGGATCTATTTGTTTCAGCAGTTTAGGCTACCACCACATCACAGTGGGCACTAAGATTACTGTCCATAGTAACTATGGCTTAAAGACCAGTTTGGTGACTACAATTATATTAATATCCTATTGATCTGCACTGTCTTCTAAAAGGTACAAAACCCCTAAAGGGACTACTAGTTACTATTTACAGGAACACCAGTCTAAAATCTGGCACATCTAAAATACGGGAAGATGTTTACAAAATTATAAGAAAATTTCTCACTTCAGACATACCAATATGTAAGAGATCCTTGACTAAAAAATCCAAAACTAAACACTGTCACTATAAACATGCAGTCCACATCTGAGTTTTTGCTAGTATTCATGGTTAGGTTTTACATGTGTCTGTACACAGGGGGTTTTAAGAGGGATTCATCTCTAATTCCTCTCCTTTGACTAACACCCTTCCTACATGCCCTTCTCTAGGGTAACTGCACATCTGAAAGGTAAAAAGAATAAGAAAAAAGATGATTTTCATATATGAATATGACTAGTCAAGCTGAGAAGAATCAGGGAAAATTCAAGAAACAGAAGAGGCTGCCACCACTCACTTCATTCCTACCGAATTAGAGGACCGCTCCTAACCAGACGTGTTACATCAAGCATGATAATTTTATCCACACTCTCTCACTGAGTACCTACAATGTCCCAGGCACCAATGAGTCAAACGGTAAAAGAAGAAATGATCCTTGGAACTCTCAACCTATCTGACTGAAAGGAAAAAAAAAAAAGACTGACATCTAACTTTCCGCATCCAGCTAAGAATCGGGAATGCTCTTCGGCATTTTCTATTACATGCTCTCTCCACCTCTCAGTTCATTCAGAACCACTGCAACACTGATTCATCCCAGACTCTAATCTTATAATGCTAAAACAAAACTCTCCTCATCTCCACCTATGACACACAGGTAAGCGTGGTGGGATATTCTATTTACACAGAGTATGTCAAGGAAGTCCAGATGCCTTTTTAAGTCCTTTTTAAGTCTACTACAAAAATCAAACTCGCCTTTTCGCTACCTCTCATCACAGTCTTCATTTCTATCTCCTTTTAGTGTACCTATCTCCTACAGATGAATGTGTCACAAAATAATAGAAGTTTAGATTAGAAAGACTTTTAAAACCATCTAAAATTATCTTCTCATAGAAATGAAGATGCTAAAACACAGGGATCAAAGGATGTGCCTTTCGGCACACAGCTACTTCAGTAGAACTGGTACCACATTCTAAAGGCAATCAAATCAATCCAATGAAAGCAGCCCAAGAGCTGCAGGAGACATTGATGCAGTTATAGATCACTGAACCTATAGTTGAAGGGAAGTCCTACCCACTCCCATCCAGCCCCTACCCCTTAGTTAAGGGACAAGTTAGCCAATACACAAGATTTAAACAAGCAGCCCACAATAGGAACTCTCAAACCTAACAGGACACATTAACCAGGGATTCCCCAACCAGTAGAACAGTATCTACCGGTAACTATTTAAGCCTTACCTGACAGGTCTCCAAGCCAGCTGCAGCAGCCACATCCCCCTCTGCGCCATTAACGTCTCGCCTCAGTTTCCTGAAATTCCCAACTGGGAAGGGAATATAGCTAGCAGGCACTCCTAACCCAGTTACGGTTCTACAGTTCTACTGTTAGTAATCTTCCCTGGGACATCACCATCTGTATCCATACACATGCAGACACAGAGCAGCCCCCATTAGGATGAGCTCAACATTACAGGGCGATGAAAAGTCCCTTTTCACAAAAACCTTAGGAACCCCTGATCTTGACTATAAATTTTTATTTTATTTTTTAATGTAGAAAGCAATCCCCAATTAGAAAGCTTGGAAAGGTTTGAGTGATTCTGCTGAATATACCTGAAAAACAAAGTAGTTACAAAAAATGGAAACATGCAATTTAAAAATAACACAAATATTTTAACTGGTTTTAAGGATGTTTTAGCACCTCAAAACACACAGTGACTCTAGTTCTGATGCAGTTAAAACTTTCAACAGGCATATTTCTGTTCCTCATATGACTATTCAACTATATTCTCTTGAACATTTGCAGTTTTTAGAAGTTCTTCAAAGATGTTTATGAAATCATTAAAATTCACTGTACTTAAGAGATACCCATCAATTAAAAAAATTTTTTCCAAGACAAAAATGGAGCTTAGTTAAATGAATAAGCATTTACTAGGTACTCTCTATATGCCTAAATTTGTGCTAAATAAGAAATGACATGGTCCTTTCTTCTTAAGGAATTTGTAATATGCTTAAGAAATCTAGATTGATATTTAAAACAATTAGAAGAATATTTTAATGTTAAACTAGCTCTACTATTATTAAGAGTAACAATAATTTAGAGAAATCAGTTCAGACTGAAATATCAAAATAAATTCACGGTTGAATTACTTGACTGTCCCACAGAATCCATTTAACGGTAGACTTTAAAAAAATAATTACAAGGAAAACCTGCTTAGAGTTACATATATAAAACATGGTGATGTTTAAGAATTACTTTATAAATATTTTTTATAATTTTTATTTTCAGTAATTATACCACTTGGTAAAACATAAAATAATCTAAAACAATAGCTTACGGAGTTTTTATGCCTTGAGCGATTTTAATGTACAGACTAAGATACACAGTAAAATTTTAAATATGAACTTAGATAGTCACCACAGCTTCAACCTATTAGCAGAGTTTCCTATTTTCCCAATGGTACATACACTCCTTCACTGGATATCAGAGTAGTAATATGGCTAAGTAGACATACCTACGGTCTTAATTTTACCCACACTAGTGTTCCAGCCATTATGATTTACAAGAGTTGATGATTTTTGACACATACAATTTGTTAATTTTAACAGTATTTTCCCAGTTTTTCCACTCTCTTCTTTTTCAATCATATAAACAGATTGGTTATATGGACACACACATACATACAACTAGTCTAAAAAAGAAAATAACTGAAAAGACTATCATGTAGAAAAGATTTTGATTTATTTCATTCAACGCAAAGGGAAAAACCTAGAACTAGTGGATAAAAGACAGACAAAATAGAGTTAAGTTCAGCATAAGATATAGTTTTCTTTTTTATTCAAATGTTAAAATGTACACTGGACTGCCTTGATTAGCTAATGAGTTCCCTATTACTGTAAGTGACAAAGCTGAAGCTGGATGACAGCCTGTCAGGAATGCCGCCTCTAAACTGGCACAAGGCTAAACTATGTAAACCCCAAAGTTTCCACCTAGACCAACGACCAACATCAGATTACTGCACAAGCCAACTACTACACAACGGAAACGAATTAAGCCTCCATTTCTCCATCTATGATGTGAAACGCCACAGAGCTAATGAATCATAGGACGTCTTTTAGCATAGAACTTTAAAAACAATCTCCTCACTCAAACCTTTCAACATTACAAGAATAAGTAACTCTACTTTTAAATAGTACACTATATATATAAAAAAGTTTAATATTTTAATATTTTTAAGAAGAATGATAGATAAATATTAATTTCCCCTTTCCCCTCATACTTTGCCTAAGCCAAAAAATAAGGAATATTAGCCAATTTTACCCATTGATTTGGCACCCTCAGGAATATATAAAAAAAGATTAAAGACTTCAAAAAACTGGATCTAAAAACATAGATTTTTTTAGATTTTTCTAAAATATTACAATAAAATTTCTAATAAATGAATACAATTTTTCAATAATGATTAGTATAATAATTAAGTTCTTCTCCCCAAATTAATCATCTGAGATTTGTCATCATAACTTACAATAAAATATATCTAATAGTCCCAAAATCTGCAGCAAACTCATCTTGAAGGAATGAATATTTGAAAATACTGAAAGTCACTATGGCTTTCTTTCTCATTTACAAATCAGTGATGGCATTTTCAAATTCAGGGACTCTCCTCTGCCCCTCCCAAGTGTCCACACACAATTAAGCAGAACAAGAGATGCCCAATTCTTGAGTTATAACTGCATTAAACCAGCAGATGACACACCAGAACACTACCCAGAAATGTATGCTCCTTTTGCTACCTCTCTTAAAAATCCCTTTCAGACTATGGTTAATACTGAGGTAATTAAACTTAAAGTATACCAAGACTTAGTTTACTAAGTCTACTATCAAATCAAAATACTCAAGAAAAATTCTGATTAAAAAAAATTCAGCAATTAGTTCTCATGATAAAACTATTTTTCATGGCATAAAAAATTAAACCACAAGTTAACATTTCATATACTTAGAGTAGGCATATTTTCACTTGTAAAGATCTATTCAAAAAATGTGTGCCTAAAGCAAAAACTACTAGAAAAATGTATCTTTATCTTTAGACTATGCACCACTTTAAAAGTATTCTTACTGTAGCATACTTTGGAAGTCAATTTTGCTAAGGGTGTGTTAAGTGGTTCTTAACTTATAGCTACTCAACTTTGCTTAAATATTTTTACATTTTTGGTCAGAATATATTCCAATATGTATTTTTCCAAATATAATAAAAGTGACATTATTCTAGTTTACATTTGAGTGCCAAACTAAGGTTTCAGATTTTTTAGAAAAACAGTAATTTGACATATTTTCAAGGGCAATAATTTCTGGAATATAAGTTGAAAAAAGAGAAAATGAAACTTTATAACTGAAAATTACCAATAGGTTACAACTACAGTAGACAAGAAGCATTAAAGATAAATTAAATCACCACCAAGGTAGGTAAATAACTCTACGACCTTTTTTATTCTACAACCTTAAAGTAGAAATGTCAAGAACCTTTCCTAGGCCTTGAAAAAAAATAACCTTTGTGGGTAAGAAACGATAGAAGACACAGAAGGGGTAAAACGGTTTTCTGAAAGCAAGGCAGACAATTTTTTTTCTTTGCTCATCTCCAAAGAATATTAAGCCATTAATTAAAAGGAGAAAACATGGAGAAATAATAAATGCAAAACCATTCATCATTCCAGTATTTTGGGAAAATATTTTAGCCTCAATGATTGTCATTTGAATGAACAATTTTTAAGTAATAGGTATAAAGAATTCAGGAATACATTTAATATGACATATTGGCCTATTTCCAATGGTTCCAGATAGTAATTACTTTCACTAATAGGAAGCAGAATGAATATTTTAATGTTAGAACTATGCAGAAGCATAAATAGTTTCTCAGTTAATTTAATTTTTAAATTAATTAATTTCACCCTAAATTTAGTTGTGATACCCAATTGGGGCCAATGAAACACTTACCAACATACAGGAAAATACCCTACTGGCAAGCTTAAACAAATACCACAGCATTAATGGATTTTTTAAGTAAATGTTTTCAGGATCTAAAATTCCCTTTGGCATTTTTAACTCCGTCAATACTTAAAAAACCTATTTTTTTTTAAATGGCAAGCTTGAACTAGTCTAGACAAATATGCAAACAAAATATTTACTTTTGAAAGACGGGAAGATGTGTCGTTAGCCCCAAATAAATTGGCGCTTAATTAAGAAAGCCGAAGTTTTCTGATTGGCATACGCTTATCATTATTGTGGGTGCTTTATAAACACTGCTCAGAAGTTTGGACAATCTCCAAGAAATTTTAGATGTGTAATCGACATGGAGATTATGCTCATGTAAACAACTCAAACACACCTCAATGGGAGAAAAACCATAGTAGCATATTACTTACAAGTAAAACTTTTAGGCTACCAGGGATATTCAATTCTGACACTGCTCTCTAGGGAAGAAGGGAAAATGTTTACAAAAATTAACTGAACCTGAAAAGAGCCAAAGTCGAAGAAAAGGTAAGGGGACAAATGAGGCGGAGGTGGTTGTAAGGGAGGGGAAGAGGAGTGGGAAGGGGAGGGGGGATTGGGGGAAGGAGGCACTGATAAAATCCTTGGCAACACAAGGTTATTCAGCCTCTGCATACACTTGATACTCTATATGCTAAATCAGATGCTCTGTTCCATAGTTATTATTATCTTCTCTCATTCCTCTTCCAAAAAACGTCCTTGATTTTGATATCAGTATCAAAACCCATGACTTATTTTACTAATTGGATTAAACTCTGGAGGCAGTACTAGTTCCAGGCTGATCTAGATAGCTCTTTTGGCTTCATTTAGTGTGTGTATATTTCATTTTGTTTCTGGCTTTTGAAATATTCAATACCAAGTGATGATTATTCAGTGCAGGTTCTTGAAACATAATCTGTGTGGGCAGCTCAAACATTTTACAGACACAAAGTAACCTGCTCAGCACTCGCTATGAATTCAGTGTAATTTCGCATACCTTACATTTCTAATTAAGGTACATATCCACAGGGATTACTGATGTTATCTAAGAAATTTTTCATATTTTATATTAAAATAAATGTTTATGTTATGGAGTAGAATGCAAAATTTGCATGAATTTTTAAAATAAAAGAGAGGGCTTCAAAGAAAACAGGGTTCTCAAAGAGTCCCTTTGAACTATGCCTCAAGACCCCTGGTTTGTTCAAACTCTTCTGCCATTATGGGTAAACTTGGAAGAAAGAGATTGAGAAGAACTGTTTTCCCTACTTCAATGACCCCTAACAGTTTACATTTCTTTCCCACTATTGTTTATAATACTGTATCCAATTTAAAATTACCACTACAAATTTATAATCAAACATCTGAAAGGCAATGCATCTAAACTTTTATTTAGAATGATATAGAATAAATTATTATTTTAGAAACTTAGTACAAAAGGAGAACTCTGAAACATATATATACATCAATATTCTATTTCTGGTGCTTTTACAGAAGTTTTTGAGTGAAACAGCATTATCGCTTTAAAAAATAGAGAAATACTAAGGTCCAGATAGGTATTTTTTTCTAAATAACCATTTTCTCCCTTAAATTTATTTTTGTGCTTTTAAATATCTTTATATAGAATTTTTGTTCATACTTAAATTTTTGCTTTATAATTTTCAACTACACATTTGGTCTATGGTACCAAAACCTACAAAACAAAACTTACAATGTGTTTAAATGTGAATCATTCAAGTATACAACTTCAGTTCTGACAGACTCACAGCAAACGGTGCTTACAGATTTGATATCTGGAACTCACTGGAAATAGTTACTCAGCTTACCTGGTGCTAATCCAGCAGCAGCAGGACTTCCCATGGATGGGTGAGAGAAAACTTGAGAGAAGGCAGACATATTTGACTGGGACACGTTACTCAGCCTGGAGGTTGATCCTCCTTTAGGAATAAACTCGCTTGCAGTAGGATTTGGTGTCTATTTAAAAATCAAATATAGTAAGTTAACACACTTTAAGCCCAAAAAAGACATTGAATCTACTAGGCATTACTCCACAGTGCTTTATTTACTGAGTAAAGTATTTTATTGAAAGGATTTACAGTGTTTTTTAGTTTTCTTATTTTGGGATGGTATAATTAAATTTCTTGCAGGAAATTTTTAATCAAATTTGAAGATAGTAATCATTTCATTGCAGAATTTAACCTCAGAAACATGTAAAATTTGCCTTTATTGTCAAATATGCATCATTACCAAACTATCCTAGCACATTTTAGAGAACTGGGAGGTTGAGACTACCTCAAAACTGAGCAACAAGTTTCAAATTTAATATCTCTAAACCACTTCTACCAGGATAAAGGTCAAAACTGTCTTTATTCCAAAATTAATCACTTCCTTTTTTGTAAGCACTTGAGACATTTCCCCAATAATATGGTACCATGTATTTAGGTAACAGAGTAAAGACAAGAAAAAACACTTAAAAACAAGGCAAATATGGGAGGAATCAAGATATAAGAAAAGCATAATAGAGGCCCCAATGCCTGCAAAGCATCACATGTACTTTGTTATATTAAAAATATTTTACTATGAGGTTATATGGAAAAAACATTTCTTCACAGTTGTACTATGCCAAACATTTTATATATTAACGTGGAATGGTACTTTTGGCTTTAAGAACTATTAGAACATTATGAGACTGTATATCAAATTCATAAATGGCCTATATTTTGTCCATGTCAAACACATGAATATCCTAAATATTTTTCTGAAATAGTGACCACTTTAAATTCCACATGCTTAAGTATAAAGATTCAATGACTGTTAACGATATCATTTGAATTCAACTTCCAAAAGGGTCAAATAAGGAGATAATTTATTATGTTCATACTTCAGCCCAAATTCTATGTATACATATAAACTAAGTTTTAAAACACACTGAATCATGATGCAAAATATTTAATCACTTAAAAGTATTTTAGCATTGATCATTGGGATGTAAAACTTAATTTCCATAGAAGGCAGAAAATAAGAAGGTGGACTAATTATTGTATAACTGAAGAACAACTACCCTACTTGATATGAACGACACTTTAAACTGCCAAGTTAGAGTTCAAAGTATTAGATTTGTAAGATAAGTCAACAGGCTAACGTAATCTTAAACTATAAAACAAATATTTTACCAGTTACAAGCCAGTTAAAATTAAATACAAAGTGACAGAATATAGAAGAAATGTTAATATGGGCTTAATTAAAATATATTAGATATACAGAATTAACATCTTTTACTCCCACATTTGAGACATGAAATTCTGAAAAGAAAAACAATCAGGCCTCAGCCAAAATATACTTTCCAAAGAGAAAAAAATCCTCTTCTATCACTTATATATATATACACACTTTTTTTTAAACCTTCCAAATTTTGAAGTTTTCAAAAGTAGTGGCATGTTCTTTAAAAGTATGGTCAATTCCTTAATTGCTAGAGTAGAAAATAAGTCAGTGCATTTTACTGAGGTAGTAATAGCTAGTTGAAAGAGAACAAAGGCTACCAACAAGATCATTTCAGAGCTAAATCAGATTTAATCCTAAATCTATTTTAGACGATAAGAATCAAGATAAAAGTAATCAGGTATTTTGGTTAAAGAGTCCAAAATGCCTGGGAGAGATAGGGACTTCAGGATTACAAGATTACTAAGAGACAGCAAATTTAGACAAAGAAAATTATATATGCATACAAAGATCTTAGTAGCATATTCCTGAGAATTAGGCATTACCCAGTTTACATTTCACTTATATCCTACATTCACTGTGAATAACAGACCATCTGATTTCAAAGCTGAGTTTCTCTAAATTAAATCTATTCTAAATTAATTTGAAAGTCTACTTTTAAGGGATCCTATAAAGGAGAAAAAGGAAGGGAAAGTCTATTCTACTGTTCCCAAACAAACCATATATATAAAATGTCATTATAACAAATTATAAAGGGCCTCCAAATTTATAATAGAAGTTATTAAAATTTAACTAAAAAATTTATACACTAAACTGCAACAAGCACAGATGCAAAAAACCTACCTAACAGTGAATTTTAATTAAAAAGTGAAAAGAAGGGCCTAAAACCCTCCCTCCTTCCTGTTTCCTGATTTAAGATGGCTGGGTGGTTCCCTTAAGTGAGCGGTTTCAGAGCTTGTTTTATTCAAATCTAAGTATTTGAGATTAGAGAAAAAGTAAAAAGATTTAAATGGCAAAAAAAAGAATTACATAAGATTGAGGTATAAAACAAAATCTAGGAATGAGAGTAGAGCTACTATTATTAACAGATAATACAAATTCCTGTAGCCAGATTAGAAAACTACCAGAAATAGAGTAATAATGAAAAATTACTATAATAATGAGAATTCTTTCATGACAAAATTAGATAAAACAATAACTACAATAAAAAGATGCATTCTTAAAACTGCTTCAATATTACTAGTTTAAAATATAAATAAGAGTTTTATAAAGTAACAAAATAGCATAGGCACCCACATTTAACATATTAATAATTTTTTGAAAGATAAGACAAAATTGGTAACTAAAACTAATATCACATTAAAATGAAAAGTCATTCATCAGAAAATAAATAATTTCTTTAAGCTTTAGGAGATGAAGATTCTGTCTAGAAAGACAATTCAAGGACTTGGGTTATATAAATTGTCTAACTTCAACAACACTAAAGAGAACGAAATGAGAAAAGGAATAGTGAAAAAGCAAAAGTTTTATTATTTTTGCCCTATGATTTAGATAATCTCATCATAACTATCTAGATTTGTTCATATATTATTAAATTTGTCTTTTTTAATATAGATAATTGTATTTCTACTCAAAATTTCTATTTCTACTCTAATTTGTATTTGTCTTTTAAATCCTATTCTTCATTCGTGTCTTCAACATTATAAATGCACATTTGAAAAAAAAATCAATGTTTATTCAAGTCAAATAAGAGATATTCACTTTGTGAAAATTTGTCAATAAAAACAGAATTTTAGGTTCTCATACACTTAAATTTACACTGCAACTTTCATGCCAAAAACAACCAAGTGCCTTTTATATAGTGAGTTCTCCAAATTGACATCATTCCCCAACATTTGGGTATGATTCCTACCTGTACTCTGGACAGAAATGTAATAGATCAAGAGTGCTGATCTTCAGCTGAAAAAGTACTGTTGTGATTATTATCGTTTTATTTTAAATGAAATAATAATTAATGTTTCAATCCAGACACCCCATCCAATCAAAATGAGAGAGTATTTCCTATCTACAAATGACCAATGAAGCTTTTTAAAAAAATGAAGTAATTTTCTGATGAGGTTTCTCACTCAGATTTAACACAATTTTATACTTTTCTACTATTATATGATTCCACAGAAACTTAAAGTAAAATTCGGTATTTAATACTCTGCTGGACTCCACTACAAACAGGATACTTACTATTTAAAACCACAATAAATTAGTCCCAAAATTAGGGGACTAATATTTAACAAATAGTGTAACAAAATAGTGAAGCCGTTAAATATTTTTTAAAATTAGGTAAAAAGATAGGAAGAGAAAGATTGAATGAAATTAGAACACAAAATATCATGAAATATTTCATGCTACACATGTAAAACAGGTCTGTAAGAAAAAGAAAGTTGTCTTAAGGTGATGTATGAATGATCAAGAAACCACTAACATTCCTGAACATTGGTCAGGTTTTCTTTTTTTAATTGCATAGTAAACTCATAAAACCACAAAATACTTCCATGGTATAACTCCTTATAATGAGCTCAATTTGCTTTACCTGTCTTAATGGCTTCATAAGTTGTTATCAGTAATCTTTCCATTCTCTGAATGAAACATGACCTGGTGACTTTTTCTTAACAGCTTTATTTAGATATAAGCGATGTATAATAAACTGCACATATTTAAAACACAAACTTTGATAACTCGACATAGGTAGATGATCATGAAACCATTACTAAGTTAATGAATATTAATGAATATTATCCATCATGCCCAAGCTTCCATGAGACTCCTTTAAATCCCTCCTTCCCATTCCTCTCTGCTCCCCTATTTGGTCTCTAGGCAATCACTGATCCATTTTCTATCATTATAAATTAGTCTGTATTTTCTAGAATTTAATATAAATGAATCTTACATACATATGTGTGTCCTGGTTTTTTGGCTAGCTTCTTTCGCTTGGCTTCATTAAGATTCATCCATGTCATTGCCTCTATCAATATTTCCTTCATTATTTTACTGCTGATTAATATTTAATAATATCAACATACCCCAATTTGTTTATCCTTTCATCTGATGGACAAAGGTTGTTTCCAGTTTTTGGCTATTACAAACAAAGGTGCAATGAATATTCATGTATAAGTCCTTGTATGAACATGTTTTGTTACTCTTGGGTAAATACCTAGCAGTGAATGGCCTGGACATATGGTATGTGTATATACAACCTTTTCAAAAAATTGGTACGCTGTTTTCCAAAGTAGTTGTACTATTTTAATACGTCCATCAGTACTACGTGAAGAGATCAAATTACTCTACTCAGGAACAAGGGCTTTGGTCAGACTTTTACATTTTGGACATCTTAGTAGGTGTGTAGTAAAATCTCATAATTATAATTTGCATTTCCCAAATGATTCACCATTCTATATCTTCTTTGGTGAAAGGTCTATTCACATTTTTTGACCATTTTTATTGGGTTTGCTTGTTTTCTGTTATAGAATTTTGACAGTTATGGATAGAAGTCCTTTGTCAGATACGTGATATACAAGCATTTTCTCCAGGACTATGATTTGTCTTTACATTTTCCTAATAGTATCTGTCAAAGAACAGAGGTTCTTAAGTTTTTATGAAGTCCAGTTTATCAAGTTTTTCTTTCATGGATCATGTATTTAGTGTTGTAGCTAAGAAATATTTGCCTAACCAATGGTCACAGATATTTTCTTCTGCAAGTTTTGTAGTTTCATGTTTTACATTTAGGTCTATGATCCACTCTGAGTTAATTTTTTTTTTTTTTTTTAAAGATAAGCCCCTGAGCTAACATCTGTTACCAACCCCCCTCCCCTCCCCTTCCCCCTTCTTCTTCCCAAAGCCCTCCAGTACATAGTTGTATATATTCTAGCTGCAGGTCCTTCCGGTTGTGCTATGTGGGGCGCCATCTCAGCATGGCCTGATGAGCAGTGCCATGTCCATGCCCAGGATCCAAACCAGCAAAACCCTGAGCAGCCAAAGTAGAGCATGCAAACAATGACTCGGCCACGGGGCCAGCCCCTGAGTTTCACCTTTATATAGTGTGAGGTATAGGTCTAAACTAACATTTTTTGCACATAGATACTCAACTATCCCAGCACTGTTTGCTAAAAAGATAATTCTTTCTCCACTGAATAGCCTTTGCTACTTTGTTAAAAATCAACTATGTATTAGGGAGTTAACTTCCGGACTCTGTAATCTGTTCCACCGATGCCAATCCATCTTCATGCCAACAGCACACTGTCTTGATTATTGTAGCTTTACAGTAACTCTTGAAGTCAGGTAATGTAAGTCTTGCATCTTTTTCTTGTTTTTTTTTTACTTTGGTTTGGTTTATAGGCCTTTTGCATATTCATAGTAAGATTGGAATAAGTTTGTCAATTTCTACTAAGCAGCCTGGTGAATTTTAATTGAGATTGCACTGAATCTATACATCAATTTTGGGAGAACTGACGTCTTCAGATTCATGAACATGATACACATCTCCATTTACTTAGGTCTTCTTTAATTCCTCTCAGGAATGTTCTAAAATTTTCACCGTACAGTTCTTCAGATCTTTTGTCAGACTGATCCCTATTTTATATTTCTGATATTATCATAAACTGTGTAATTTTTAACATCTCAATTTATGAATGTTTGTTGCTAGTATACATGTACCAGTTTCCTGTGGCTGCTGGAACTAATTACCACAAACTTGATGGCTTAAAACAACAGAAATTTATTCTCTTACAGTTTCTGGAGGCCAGAAGTCCAAAATTAAGGTGGTTGCACTACCTCCAGAGGCACTGGAGCAGAAAGAATCTGTTCCATGCCTCTCTCCTAGCTTCTGGTGACTGCCAGCATTTTGGGGCATGCGTTGGCTTGTACTACATCACTTCAATTTCTGCCCTCCATCCTCACATCACTTTCTCCTTTGTGTGCAATCTCCCTCTGCCTCAATCATAAAAGAACATTTGCCACTGGATTCAGGGCCCATCTGAATAATTCAGAATAATCTCATCTCAAGATCCTTAACTTAATTACATCTGGTAAAATTCACCAATTCCAGGGATTAGGACGTAAACATATTTTTTCAGGGGCCACCATTCATCACACTACAATAGAGAAATAAAACTGAGTTGGGTATGTTGATTTTGTATAATGCAACTTTACAGAACTCATTTGTTCTAACAGTTTTTTCTAAAGATTCTATCTTATTAGCTACAGATGACTTATATTTTAACTATAGATGACTACGTCTCTGTGAATAAAGACATCTTCCCTTATTTCTTGCCAACGTGTATGTCTTACTTCTTCATATGACACTAGAACCTTCAGTAAAATGCTAAACAGAAATGGTGAAAGCAGACATTCTGGCCTTAATTCTGATCTTAGGAAAAAAAGCATTTAGTTTTTCACCATTATGTATGATATCAGCTTTAGTTTTTTCAGGGTTTTTTTTTTTTTCAGATTAAGGATGTTCTCTTGTATTTCTAGTTTGCTGAGAGTTTTTACCAGGAATTGATGTTAGATTTTGTCACATGTTTTTTCTGTATCTATGACCATATGAGATGATCATATGGTTTTAGTGAGGTAATATGATTAATTACATCAATGGATTTTTAAATATTAAACCAACCTTACATGACTGAGACAAATTCCAATTCTTCATGGTGTATTATCCTTTTTACATACCATTGGGATTCAATCTGCTATAATTTTGTTAAGAATTTGTGCATCTATATACATGAGAAATATACATTATACATTATTGGGATATTTAGACTACTACACTATATGCATCATTGGGATGTTTAGACTACTTACATTTAATGTGATTACTGATAATACAGTTGGGTTTATATACTGGTTTTCTTTGTGTGCAATGTCTTCATCTGGTTTTGCTATCATAGTAATGCTGACTTCATAGAAGGAGTTGGGAAGTTTTCCTTCTTTTTCAATTTTTTGGAAAACTTTGTGCAGAATTCGTACTATTTCTTCCTTAAATACTTGATAGAATTCACCAGTGAAGCCATCTGGGCCATCGTTGTGGGAAGGTTTTTCACTACAAATTCAATTTCTTTAAAAGATTTAGAGCTAATCAGGTTATGTGTTACTTCCTGAGTGAACCTGGGTAGTCTGTCTTTCAAACATTTGTCTGTTTCATCTCTTGTCAAACTTATTGCCATAAAATAATTCATAATATTTCCTTAGTATCCTTATAATAATATCTGTAGAATCTAATGATGTCACCTATTTCATTCCTTATACTGGTAATTTGTGACTTTTATCTTTTTTTCATAAACAGTTTGGCTAGATATTTATCAATTTTATGGATCTTCTCAAAGAACCAGCTTTTGGTTTAATTTTTCTCTATTTTTTTCCATTTGCTCTTTATTGATTTCTGCCCTGATCTTAATTGTTTCTTTCCTTATGCTTTCTTTGGGTTTAATTTGCTCTTCTTTTTCCAGTTTCTTAAGGTAGAAGCTGAAATCATTGGTTTGGGAACCTTTTTTTTTTCTAATATAGGCATTCAGTGCTATAAATTTCCCTCTGATTACTGCTTTAGTGGCATCTCACAACTTTTGACATGTTTTCATTTTCATTCAGTTCAAAATACTTTCTAATTTCCCTTTCTATTTCTTCTTTGCCCCATGAGTAATTTAGAAGTGCATTATTTAGTATCCAAATACTTAAGATTCTCCAAAGATTTTTCTGTTATTGATTTCTAATTTAATTCCATTGTGGTCAGAGAACATATTTGTATGACATGAATCTTTTAAATTTATTGAGACCTGTTCCATGACCCAGAATTGATCTGCCTTGGTCAGTGTTCTATGTGCACTTGAAAATAATATGTATTTGGTTGTTGGTGGGCAGAGTGTTCTATAAATGTCAAACTGATAGAGTTGTTCAAGTCTCACATCTACTGATTTTCTGTCTCTTCCTTTGATTATTGAGAGAGGAGTACTGAAATCTCTATCACTCTCTTTTTCTCTTTACAATTCTATTAGTCTTTGTCTCATATATTTTAACCCTCTATCATTAAGTACATAAACATTTAAGAACGGCATAACCATACTCTCAATGAACTGTCCCCTTTATCTTTACCAAATGAACTTCTTTGTCCCTGGTAGCATTCACTGCTCTGAAATCTTACTTCGTCTGATAAGAATACAACTATTTCAGCTTTCTTTTAATTAGTGCATGGTATTAATCTATTTTTGTCTTTATGTTTAAAGTAGGTTTCTGGTCAGCTTCATATGTAGTTGGATCTTGTTCTTTTTTTAATCCAATCTGAAAATCTCTGCCTTTTTATTGGGATGTTTAGACTACTTACATTTAATGTGATTACTGATATAACTGAATTTAAATCTATCTAGCATCTTGCTATTTGTTTTATATTTGTTCCATCTGTTCTTTGTTTCCCTTTTCCTTTTTCTGCCTGCTTTGGGATTAACTGATTTTTTAAACTCCATTTTATCTCCCCTCCCAGTTTATTAGCTGTAACTCTTTGTTCTGATATTACAGTGGTTGCCTTAGGTTTTATAGTACATATATTTAACCTATCACCAACCATCCCAGTCTGCTAGGGCCATAATATACTTAGTGGCTTACACAACAGAAATTCATTTTCTCATAGTTCTAGAAGGGGAGAGTCCAAGATCAAAATGCCAGCAGAGTTGGCTGCTCCTAAGGTTTCCTTAGCTTGCAAACACCATCTTCTTGCTGTGTTTCTTCTCACAGAAACAGGCCTTTTCTCCGTGCTCATGCATCCTTGGTATTTCCTCAATTTATTCTAAGATGCCAGTCATATCAGATTAAGGGCCCATCCTTATGACCACAATTAACCTTAATTACCTCTTTAAAGGCCCCAATTTCAAATGCAGTCACATTAAGGATTAGAGCTTAAACATATAAATTTGGGGAGACATAATTCAGTCCATAACACTATCACTGAGTCTTAAACTACTTCAGAAATAGAACAACAAGCTCACAATATTACACTTCCATTTCTCCCCTCCCAAATTTTCTGCTATTGTCGTATATTTTATTTCTACACGTTATAAACACTACAATACATTGTTACTGCTTTTGCTTTGAATAGTCAATTATCTTTCAAAGAGATGTAAATTGTAAGGGGGAAAGTTTCTTATATTTACTCATGTAGTTACTGTTTCTGGTGCTCTTCATTCTTTGTACAGATCCAGATTTCCACAGGGTATTGTTTTCCTTCTGCCTGAAGTACTTCCTTTAATCTCTAGTGAAGTACCTATCTGCTGGTGGTAAATCCTTTCAACTACTGAAAGTCTGAAAAAGTGTTTACTTCGTGCCTTGGAAAAAATTTTAGGGGCTGGCCCAGTGGCACAGCAGTTAAGCCTGCACGTTCCGCTTCAGTGGCCCATGGTTTGCCCGTTTGGATCCCAGGTGCAGACCTATGCACTGCTTGTTAAGCCATGCCGTAGCAGGCATCCCACATAAAAGGAGAGTAAGATGGGCACGGATGTTAGCTCAGGGCCAGTCTTCCTCAGCAAAAAGAGGAGGATTGGTGGCAGATGTTAGCTCAGGGCTAATCTTCCCCCCCAAAAATAAAATTTATTTTGAAATAATTTAAGACTCACAAGAAGTAGTACCCTTTATCATCTTTCCCCAAAGATAACATCTTACATAACCATAGTATATTCTCAAAACCATGTGTTAATTTACATTGGTGCAATAAGTTTAAGTAAACTACATACTTTATTCAAATTCCACCAGTCTTTACATTCACTTACTTGACTGTACTCTTGTAAGATATTTTTTCCAAGAATTGAATTCTAAGTTGACATTTTTCTCTTTCTGTATTTTAGAGTTATTGCTCCACTGTCTTCTGGCTTGCATTGTTTCCAACAAGAAACATGCTGTGATTTGTATCTCTGTTCCTCAAAAGTGCATATTTTTTCCTCTGGCTGCTTATTTGGTGTGCCATGGTGTAGTTTGGTTTTTTTTTTTTTTCATGTTCCTTTTGTACTAATGTTTATTGGGTTTCTTGGACCTGGGGCTTACAGTTTTCATCCAGGGGGAAAATATTTGCCCATTATTTCTTAAAATACTTTTTCTGTACAACCTTCCCCCACTCTGCTTCAGGGACTCCAAATACAAGTATGTTAGGCTACTTCAACTTACCCCACACCTCACTTTTTCTCTGTTTTTTTAGATAGTGTCTATTGATATGCCTTCAAGTTCACTAACCTTTTCTTATGCAATGTCTAATCTACCATTAATCTCATCCATTATAATTTTCATTTTGGATACGGTAGTCTTAAATTTTAGAAGTTTGATTTGAATTTTTTTAGTATCTTCCATATATGTACTAACATGTTTAACTCTTTCCCCTAGCTTCCTGAACATATGGAATATAGTTATAATAACTGTTTTGATGTTCTTACATACTATTTACATGACATTTCTAGGTCAATTTTGATTGATTACATTTGCTTCTTCTCTTTGTGGGTCATATTTTCCTACATCTTTGCATGTCTGCTAATTTTTTTTTTTACTTTTTGTTTTTTTTTGAGGAAGATTAGCCCTGAGCTAACTACTGCCAGTCCTCCTCTTTTTTTGCTGAGGAAGACTAGCCCTGAGCTAACATCGTGCCCATCTTCCTCTACTTTATATGTGGGACGCCTGTCACAGCATGGCTTGCCAAGCGGTGCCATGTCCGCACCCGGGATCCGAACCAGCGAATCCGGGGCTGCTGAAGCGGAATGTGCAAACTTAACCGCTGCGCCACTGGGCCAGCCCCTGCATATCTGCTAATTTTTGAATGAATGCCAAATATTGTTACTTTTATCTTGTGGGATGCTCGAGGGTTTTTTTGCTGAGGAAGATTAGCCCTGAGCTAACATCTGTGCCAGTCTTCCTCCACTTTATATGTGAGTCACCACCACAGCATGGCTGACAAGTGGTGTAGGTCCATGTCCAGGATCCAAACCTGTGAACCCAGGCCACCAAAGCAGAGCACAAGAAACTTAACCACTATGCCATGGGGCCAGACTCTGGATATTTTTCATTTCTATAAATATTACAGAGCTTTGTTCTCCACTGCAATGAAACTGCTTAAAAATCAGCCTGATCCTTTCAGGTCTTCCTTTTAAGCTTTATTTGGAAGGACTAGGGCAGCATTTACTCTAAGGCTAATTTGGCCCCACTACTGAGGCAAAAGACTTCCCGTTACCCTACTTGACGCTTCATGAATTATGATGTTTTCCACATTGGTTGGTGAGAATAGGAACTATTCTTGGCCTTGTATGAGCTCTGAGAATTATTTCCCATGATCATTTCAGGAATTTCTTCTTCTACCTCAAATAGCCTCCTCACTCAGACCCTCTGATCAGTACTAAGCTGAAGACTTAAGGGGAACCTTTGCAAGCATCCAAAGTTCTCTCTCTGTATGAGCTCTCTCCTCTCCAGTACTTTTTCTTGTGAACTATAACCACCTTGGCCTCTGTGAACTTCCGGTTTGGTCTCCTCAATTAGATCACAAGGCTCCACCTGAGTTCCCTCTTCATGCACCAGACTTGGAAACTCCCTCTAGGCAGTAAGCTTGGATAATCATAGGGATCATCTCATTTGTTTCCCATCTATCAAGAATCACTGCCCTTCATCACCTGATATCTAATGTCTTGAACACTGTTGTTTCATATATTTTGTTCAGTTTTTTACCTGTTTCTGGACAGAGGGTAAGTTCAATCCCTGTTCTTCCATCTTGACCAGAAGACAAATCTAGTGGTGATATTCTCAGAACATAAGGTATTCTTAATTTGATCTTAAGTTACCAATATGCAAAATTTAGCCAATTCCTTGTTTTGGTTAGACCAGACATCCACTAGTAAAGAGATGCTTTGCAACTATCATTTCAAACAATTAGTAAGAAAATCAATTATTTCCGTATAAAGTTGGTTTTCTTTTCAACTTTTATTATGCTTTCTATATCATCTCTTTCCTAAACAGATAAATTATGCCACAACTATCCTTTCGATAATGCAGATATATTTGAAGCATCAAATCATAGAGTCTGTTGTACATCCTAAATACCCTCTCAAATTAAACTACATCTACCCATGTCACTGTCAGTCCCCAAATCTAGGCCACAATCATCCCTAATCAAGTTTAAGAGAGTAAAAGAGAATAGTAGAAAAAGAGAAGAAGAGGGGAAGGAAGGGAAAGTGAGAGGAAAGAAAGAGAAGGAAAGTTCTGTTCAATGACTTTATTGCTGCAATCCAATTAAATTGACCAGGTCAAGTCTCCACTGTCATTGACTGAATTAAGTCAATAAAAAAAAAAAAAACAGGAGATAAAATGTTGATGTTGATCTTAGCCTCATCTACTTTTTTCCAAAACCTACAACTCTAATCTCCCATCTTCACTATTATTCTTCCCTCTTTGGAGTGACAAAGGAGCCTAGTTGGGACTAATCCAAAAGATTCATGTCCAAGGTAGGGGTGTGTAGGTATGTGGGGGGGGGGAAGGGGGGGTGTGCATGCGCGTGTGTTTCTTGGCAAGGGCAAGGAGCAGTGCATTATTTGGGAGGGTAGAAGATGGGATACTGAACATGAGGGAGAAAGGCAGGAAAAGGCAAGTATTTTGCCTTGATAAAATGATCTAAAAAGGCATAAAAAGATGAGACCCATGGACATAAAGAACAGCGTTATTCAGAGCTATTTTTACTAGTCTTCAGTATTCATAAATAACACAAAACAAAGAGGAACAGGATGAGATGGAAAGGAGAAGTCGAATGGCTAACCAGAACCTCCAAGTTCACATTTCTACAAGATTTTTTTTTATTTTAATGGGTTATTTCCTCATATTTCAAACATATCCAAATATGGTCAATTTAAAATTTATCATCAAAACATACTCAACTTCTGGGTTATTCAGAAACTAACCTACTTAAGACCAATTAAGTTTCATTTTCTAAGTTAAAAGTTAACATCTAAATACTACTACTATTGTGAAATCAGTCTCATATCACAATTTACAAATTTTCTGAAGCAAACTGGGCCTTCTAAAAACACCCCAATAGAGTAAATATTATTTTCTAAATAAATCAGAATCAAATTGGTGGATAAAGTGGAAGAAAGTTGATTACTATGCTTCCAAGAGATTCACACTAGTTTTCTTTTAAACAGAAGTTCTCCTATTTATAATTTGACTATCTTAAAGGGAAAAGTAGCATGTGTGTGTCACAACCTGCCAAATGAAAATTAACTAGTAATACGTTTTGTGTTACAGTAGAATTAAACAGAAAAATTTTCATGAACTCAGCGTAAAGTAATTCTCTATATACAACAGCTTGAAACTACAGGCACATAAATTTCCTAAGATATTTGTTCATCTACAAAGTTTGTCAGAAATGGGTAATACTATAAACACTATTCTTGAGAATAGCTTGATAATTTGTATCAAAATAAAAAATAAGCAGGCCCTTTGACCTAGTACCCCCACATCTAGGAATTAAAACAAAGGAGAAAAATCACACAAGTCCAAAAGATTAAGTTTAGCACATTTTAAATTTATGACTTGTTTTTAAAGAAAATGAAATAACTAAAGTATCTATTAGTAGGGATCCAGCTATATGGATTATGGTACATACAACAGTGTGCAGCCATTAAAAATCATGTGGACTGATATATTTTTATTTACCACGGAAAAAGGCCCATACCACTGTTGAGTAAAAATAAAATAAAAATTAGAGTACAATACAGCAATTATACTAAATTGTTATTTCTGTAAAATGATGTGCTTATTCATAAGAGAAAGGGGGATCAGTGGTGGGGAGCGAGGGGGAGGGGGAAGGGAGGGAGGCAGGGGGAGAGGGGGAGAGGGGGGGAGAGAGAGAGAGAGAGAGAGAGAGAGAGAGACAGAGGGGATGTGTGTGTGTGCATGTGCATATGTGTGGAAAAGGATGCTAACTAAATATGCTCACTAAAATCTTAAGAGAGGTGTTATCTCTAGGTGGTGAGGGAACTGAGGACATTTTTGCTTCCTTCTTTATACTTCTCTGTAGTGTCTGACTTTTTTCCAATAAGTATATATAATGTTTAAAAAAAAGTTTTAAGTTTGTTAAGATTTATAAATCATGAAGCCACTTACACCATTCCTTTTTCTTTGCATATTATCATCGCTGAATGAAGTGCCATTACAATAAGAATTCACATAAAACAGGCAATATTTAAACTGAGACGAGTAGAACCAATGTACATAAAAAAAGCAAAATCTCTTTCTGGAGGATAGATGACATTTAAAAACAAAAACATAAACTGCTCCTCTTCCACTTAAAAGCTATTTACATATCAAAGCTCTCCAATAACAGTAATCATTAATGGTCACAGAGGCATACCACCTAGTTCATTCTCAATATTACACTCCCTATTTATATGTCAATTATCTCTATAAAGCTGGGGGGAAAAGTATTTCTCTCCCTAAAAGGAGCAAAAATATCCATTTAGGTCAGTTAGCAGCCCAGGAGAATGAGACCATCACAGGATTCCAGAGAGATCAGAATCACGTTATATAGCTAAGACTATTTTCTACACCTATGTACATCTTCTATCCACAGCTATATAATGGTAAAACTCACTTGTCACACTGCATAGTAAGAGAGATTTACTTAGAGGCATTCTCTCTAACTAAGAATCCTGCCATATTTAATCACAAAATTTAGCATACATTAAGATTTCTCAAACATTTTTCAATAACAATATTTTGTCATGAAACTGTACCAAAAGAAAGTTTAAGAAAATGCACAAAGCATTAAATTTCAGGACTAACATTAGGCCAAATACTCATCCCGCCAGATAATCATTAATCCAGGTTCATCTAATTAATTATTTCAATAGCTAATATATAAAAGATGCTGTACTAGGCACTGTGCTAGGCACTGTGGAGAAGAAAGATATATAAAACACAGGCACTATGCTCTAGAAGTTCACGGTCTGGAATTCACAGATATAGAATGTACCCTGAACCCAATTCCACACTCTCAAGAGCTCAGATCATCCATGTATCAAAAAAATATTAAATATCTATAGTGCACCTACTGTTAGCCTATAAGACAAGTTATACATACATTAATTAGAGCAATGTAAGTGCTAAGTTTCGTGAACAAATGATTAATGCTGTCTAATTAGGTCATAAGACCATATGCTTGAATTGAATCCTAAAAGACAATTTTGCTAAGTCAAGACAGAGAGAAGGGCACAGCAAGCAAAGTGAATGTTCAAAGGCAGAGGCAGGAAGAGTATGGTACTCTTCATGGAATGGCAAATAGTTCTGCAGCAGTAATCAGGAGTAAGATCAAGAGGCACCTTGTATACTTTTCTAAGGGATTTGGATTTTATTCTAATGACAAAGAACAATGACAAAGATGAGAAATAAGATCAATCACCCAGGTAGTGGTTTGAAAGATAAGAACAGAAGTAGGAAACCAGATAAGAGACTACAATAATAATAGTCCAACTAAGAAATGAAGGTGGGCCTAAATTATAACTTAGTAATATTAAAAGCGAAGACAATTTCAAAGTTGCACAATCGACAGATCTTAGTGGCTGAAGGATGTGGCAGATAGAAGAGTGAAGAAGAGCTCACAAATTAGACAACTGAGTAATATCAAGAACCAAGATGGATAGTAGGCATATAGTTGTGAATAAGTACGTACAGACGTGTGTGAATGAAAAAACAGGTGAAGGAAAAGACAAGATTCATTTAAGACATACTGAATTTAAAAAGTCTTATGACACATAGATGAAGATATTCAGAAGAAGCTAGTCTTTACAGTGAGTACAGACGACTGAGAGGATTAAAACCAATTATCTGGAAGTCAAATGTGAATAGGGAGTAGCTGAAGAAATGAAGATACATGAGATCACCAAGAGATCACTGTGTGGAGTAAAAGAGAAGAGAGTCAAGGACAGAGCTTGGGAGAGTTCCTGAGGGCAAGGCCTAGGACAAGAGGTCCTCAAAAGAGACTAATAAGCAACAACAGTCTAAGAACTAAGGGAACAAAGTTTCAAGGAAAGAGGAATGGTCAACAACATCAAATGCAGCAGTGGTCAGCACAGAACTGCTACTTTTGGTAGTCAGGTAACCTTATCAAAGAGAGCTGCAATAGAGTGGGCAAAGTGAAAGGCAAAACACTGGGAATCAAGAGATGACTGAAAGGTAAAAAAGTAGGAACAGTAAGCAGGAAGCATTTCTCAAATTGTATGGCACAGTTTCCCAAACATACTGACCACAGAACAATTCCTCATGCAGCATTCCTTGGCTCTGGGGTTCCAGAATAGGAGAGACTTAAACATGTCATGTTTAGAAGCTAGAAGGAAGAAATCAATGTCAACAGAGACACTGTCCAAAACTTAAGGGATAAATAATGGAATAAATTGCTGGAGGAAACAAAGACAGGTTCTGAAGCATACAGTAAAGGAACACCTGTTTGTGACAGAAGGAAAAACAGTAAGAAATGGTATGAATGAAAATGTGGTACACAGATAGAAAAGCCGACACATGAGGTAATTCATTCTGAATGATCTCTTTTCCCCCTTTCTGAAGAACACAAGTCAATTACTCAAAAGTGACAGAGAGCAAGCGAGAAGGTTGCGGAGAACGTTAAAGGTTTAGACAGCAGCCATAGAGAAGAGGAGAGAAGAGGAGGGTCTGGAATGGACTGAGGTCAGAAAGCAGTACTTATAGAGTAAGGCCATTCATCTCAGTTGCACTGTAGTTCTACAATGTTTCAAAGTCCTGAGGAATCCTGAGTAGATAGGTTGAAACTTCACCCTTATAAATTCCAATCCACTCCATCTAAAGCCCAAATAACCCCATTTCTTGGGGCCTAGACACTAGAAATCACCTGAAATAACACCAAAACTTAGCAAGTAACTAAAGACTGAAGTATATCCAGCGAGTTTCCAAACCTCCCTGGGATCTTAAAAGCACCAATAATGAGCAACTAGAATTCACAGGAGAATCTGAAGGACAAGAGATTTTAATGTGAGCATTCTTCTAAGTTAACACTTCTTAAAAGAAATGCCATTTAATCAGACCACAAGAGGGAAAACCACCACCAAAAGAGGTGTTGACAAGTATGAATCTCCTAACACACCCAACAGCCCAACAGTTCTTATTCATTTACATCACTTAGGGGGTGAGCTAAAACAACAGTAATAATAACAACAATTGATGATTCCTCTGCCCACTATTTCCAAAGATCTGAAACAAAATGAATATGATTTTATTTAATATGTCACTACTTTTAGGTAAATTTTAACCTGCTATACCCTGAGAAGTTTACATCATTCAAGCTGACACCTAATGTTTATGTTAAGAATGGGAAGACATTGTTATCCCTTTGAAAACAAAAGCATTTTTAAACTAATTTTTAAAAATATTCAAGTGAGTCAGGATTAAAATGAGAACCCTTAAAAGATACTTAATGTCACTGTGTCAGTCTATATATACACCACGATGCCACACACACATCTGAATATAACTGACAGACAGTACCCTAAACCAATATAAACAAAGACCAAGTTTAGGAGTGATAAAGTGAAACTGGAAGAATGGACATTTATTTAATATCTATTACATGCCTGGAAATTTGAATCCTCACAACTCTGTAAGGTAGGTGATAAAATATTTCAATCCTAAACAACAGCATTTGAACTAGATAATCATAGAACACATGAAAAATCTTGAATTCACATATAGATTGATCAAGCAGAGTTAATCATTCTAGGCAGAAACTGAGGAAAGACAAAAGGAAATTTGCACTTAGGTGAAATAAAGTATTGCTGATGTGGAGTTTCAGGTGACCTTCTATCTACCATCTGCTTGGTGTATGGGCTGAGATCACGAGAAAAATACAAAATGGAGAAGCTTCATCACTTAACAACACTGTCAAGAAGTAATTAAGACCACGACGAGGCTCAGAAGATTGAAGAATATCAAGAATATTGGGACAGTGCTAAACTTGGAGTTTTAAAAAAATAGAAGGTCTTCTAATATTTCAAAAGAAATCACCATCCCATGTTCTAAATCAGTTATGATAATAAAACTAAGCAACAGTAACATACGATGGGTATAAAATCCAGAAAACCTTTGACCAACTTTTTTTAATACATAAAAGTCTTACCAACTTGCCAATTTTACCGAATTGTCAAAATTACCAATTGCACATATTACCAAATAAAAGAAAGCTAAACAGTAACATTCAGAGACAAGCAAAATACCTTAAGGGGGAAAACTATTAGAAACAATCAGCAGCTACAGCAAAGTTGCAGGATATAAAATCAACATACAAAAATCAGTAGCATTTCTATACACTAACAATAAACCAACAGAAAATGAACTCAAGAACTCAATCTCATTCACAATCACAATGAAAAGAATAAAATACCTTGGGATAAATTTTAACAAGGAAGTGAAAGATTTATACAACAAAAACTACAAGACCTTCTTGAAAGAAATTGATGACGACATAAAGAGATGGAAAGACATTCCATGCACATGGATTGGAAGAATAAGCATAGTTAAAATGTCCATACTACCTAAAGCAATCTACAGATTCAGCGCTATTCCAATCAGAATCCCAATGACATTCTTTACAGAAATTGAACAAAGAATCCTAAAATTCACATGGGGCAACAAAAGACCGCGAATTGCTAAAGCAATCCTGAGGAAGAAGAACAAAGCCGGAGGCATCACAATCCTTGATTTCAAAACATACTACAAAGCTACAGTGATCAAAACAGCATGGTACTGGTACAAAAACAGGTCCACAGATCAATGGAACAGAATCGAAGGCCCAGAAATAAAACCACACATCTATGGACAGCTAATCTTAGACAAAGGAGCTGAGGGCCTACAATGGAGAAAAGAAAGTCTCTTTAACAAATGGTGCTGGGAAAACTGGACAGCCACATGTAAAAGATTGAAAATTGACCATTCTTTTTTACCATTCGCAAAAATAAACTCAAAATGGATCAAAGTCCTAAAGATTAGGCCTGAAACAATAAGTCTTTTGGAAGAGAATATAGGCAGTACACTCTTTGACATCAGTTTCAAAAGAATCTTTTCGGACACCGTAACTCCTCAGATGAGGGAAACAATAGAAAGAATAAACAAATGGGACTTCATCAGACTAAAGAGCTTCTTCAAGGCAAGGGAAAACAGGATTGAAACAAAAAAAGAGCCCACTAATTGGGAAAAAGTATTTACAAGCTACTTATCTAACAAAGGGTTAATCTCCATAATATATAAAGAACTCACACAGCTCAACAACAAAAAAACAAACAACCCGATGAAAAAATGGGCAGAGGACATGAACAGACATTTCTCCAAAGAAGATATAAGGATGGCCAATAGACGCATGAAAAGATTCTCATCATCACTAATCATTAGGGAAATGCAAATCAAAACTACACTAAGATATCACCTTACACCCGTTAGATTGGCAAAAATATCCAAAACCAAGAGTTGGCAAATGTTGAAGAGATTGTGGAGAAAAAGGAACCCTCATACACTGTTGGTGGGAATGCAAACTGGTGCAGCCACTATGGAAAACAGTATGGAGATTTCTCAAAAAGTTAAAAATAGAAATACCTTATGACCCAGCCATCCCACTACTGGGTATCTATCCTAAGAACCTGAAATCAGCAATTCCAAGAGTCCCATGCACCCCTATGTTCATCGCAGCATTATTTACAATAGCCAAGACGTGGAACCAACCTAAGTGCCCAGCAACTGATGATTGGATAAAGAAGATACGGTATATATACACAATGGAATACTACTCAGCCATAAAAAAGGACAAAATCGTCCCATTCGCATCAACATGGATGGACCTTGAGGGTATTATGTTAAGCGAAATAAGCCAGACAGAGAAAGACGAACTCTATATGACTCCACTCATAGGCGGTAGTTAACATATAGACAAGGAGAACTGATCGGTGGTTACCAGGGAAAAGGGAGTGGTGGGGGGAGGGCACAAGGGTGAAGTGGTGTACCCACAACACGACTAACAATAATGTACAACTGAAAGCTCACAAGGTTGTAATCTATCAGAATCTTAATAAAAGAAAAAATTGCAGGACATCCAAAGCTGTTTATGTGTCTAAAAAGGAGAAGTCTTGACAACAGAGACTGAAGACAGTGTGGGTGAGAGCTAAAAGTTGTTTTCTTTGTCTGGGTTGGGAATAAAATGATCTTTGATCACAAAAAAAAAAAATACCTTAAGGGTACAAAAATAATAAACACATGCTTAGTCTCAAATATTTACAATCCAGTGGGAAAAGACAAACAGATAAACTTAATATAAAAGAGAATGAAATGTTAAACAACACCAAATATTGTGGAAATGGTTAAAAAAAATTTCTTTGACGTATTTGACCAAGTATTCACAGAGAAGGTAGCATTTGAGCTAACTCTTGAAGGAAACAGGAGGAAAGATATTTTTCAGGCTCAGCTAACAATGGTACAGAGACACAGAGGTACAGAGAATTGACAATGCATTTCACATTATATGAGGTACGAAAGATTGCATATGATCAGAATTTAGTATGCGTGGATGATTAGAGAGAGGGCCATAGAGAGGGAGAACAGATCCTGAAGGGATTTGACAAAAACTATTCAGAAGATACACTTATGGTATAAACTATAACTATGTCGGTACTGTTAATAAACGAAGGAAGAGAAAGATACTACAGAATTTTAAAGAATAGGGATTAGAGGCAGACAATATAGTAGGAAAAGTATCAGGATTTAGAATTAAATATAGATCTGGGCTAGAATCCCAGCTCTATCACTTACTAACAATAACCTTTTTCTAAATTGCAATTTCCAAATTCCAAATGGGGATAATACGTCATTATTGCAATAAAGCCTTAATATGATGAAAAATGTAAAGTGTCCCATGTATTCTTTCAATTAACGTGAAGTCAAACGTCAGTAATTTCCTTCTCATAATAAATGGTAGAATGTGGGAGATGAGGGGGAAGAAGTCAAGATACGCAGCCTCAGTGACTGGGAAGAGTAAGCCATGAACTAAAGAAGGAATGTAAGAGAATAGAAAGGAAGCAGGAGATTTGGAGAATATAAAAATACATTGAGTTTTAGACATGTCATATTTTCAATGATAGTGGAATATATCACTACATGCAAAGATATCAGAAGGCAGGAAAAATTCAAGTCCATCTCAGACAGTGCTAACAGAAATAAAATTTTAGGAATCTTAGGTATACAGGAGAAAGCAAGAAACAAGTGAGCTGATAACAGGAGCTCACAAGAAGCTGGGGATGAAACAAAGAGTAAAAAACGCAAAGAGAAGAGAAAAATAAGAAAAGAGAAAAATAAAAGGTGGCCAGGAGTATTAAGTATTGGATAAAACTGGTGGCTTGGCAATTAGGGAGATCTCTGACAAACTGACAGCAGTTTCAACAAAATTTTGATGACACCAAACTGCAGGCATTGAAGAAATAAATGCATAGTAAAGAAATCAGGGAAAAGAACAGAATCTATTCCAATGGTCCCCAAGTAAGAACTCCACAAACATAGTAATGGAGATCAGATGGGCATTATGAATATTTCAAACAGCCATATGAAAAATAAATTTAGCCTCCATCGAGCTACAACAGACTAAGGAAAATACTAAGTTTCTTTGAGTCTCTAATCAGCATATTATATATACATACATTTTTTTAAAATGAAAGTATGAATCACTGTTTTACAAATGTCATGCGCTCAGTAAAAGACAGGCTTGGTAGAAAATAAATAGAAAGATTATTAAGTACTAAAAGATTGGGAATCATGGGGCTCTTGAAAAAATCCAGCACCAAAGAGAAATGCAATTATGAATGATTCAGGTAGAAACCTTCAGAGAAAGTTTTTGATGTTGTTTTAAGGCTTTTTGTTTGCTGGTTAGTTGGTTGGTTTTCTTTTGTTTTCAGAAGAGAAAAAACTTCTAAAGATGTTAGGTCAGGATTAAGAAATCAATGTAAAGAAACGTTTAAAGTTCCAGAAAGAAAGGCAGTTAAAACATCACTGAGAAAAAGATGAATCACAAGAAAAAAGGACTGACCTTACAAATACTACAGAGTTATAGATCAGTTACAGTCCATGTTTGGAAAACATGGGTTCAAATTTCTGCTCCTCTACTGACTACTGTTTAACATCACTTAGAGTTTCTGAGGACGTTTCTCCATTTAACAGTAACATCTGTCCCATAAGCTATGAGGAAGACCAAAAGAGATAATACATGTAAGGAGCTTAGCACAGTGCCTGGCACACAGTAACCGTTTAAGAAACACAGCTATAATTACTAAAATAAAATATAGATACATATCTCTCTGACCTTCAGATTGAGAAGACCCAAGCTCTAAGGAAAAGAAACAAATGAAACAGGAAAGATTAATATATCTGGCTACACAATCCTTAAAAATTTTTTATGCGAAAAATATAAAATATTTTTAAGTAAGCATCATACAAAACTAAAAAAAAGGTATAGAATTGATTTATATAAATTATTTTTCCTATACAAAAAAAGATAAAAACCTCAATAGGGAAAAAAATGTACTGACGTAATCTTTGCTCTGCATAAACAACACAAGGTACCCAATTTAGGAATTCACAAAGATAGTAATGGAGACCAGATGGATATTTTTCAATACTTCAACATGCGACTGATAACGTGAGGTATTTTGACCCTCTGATATCAGACCAAGCTAATAAGGCATTCTTTATGTCCTTAAAAGAAAATAAGTATTTGAAGCATAAAATAATAGTACTATTTGAAACACCAGATTCAGATAACACCAATTCAATCTTTCGTACACTGAACGCAAATAAATCTACTAGAAGCTGTTGTACTTAAAGCAGAATTCTAACGTACACATTCTTGTACTAACCTAATGATTTTGGAAGCTGTGCTAAAAAAGAGGTGCCTCAAAATTGCCACTGGGATAAGCGGGGCAGTTGTGGGGAAGACGAGTGGCTACACCTCTGCTTTAGCAGTGTTTCACCTCACAACCTACAAGCAGTTCCAGTTCCATCTGTATCTGTTCTTATTCAGTTGGGGTCCAATTTATTTTCAACCTTTCTTTTTAAAAGTGAAAAATAATTCTAACAATCCACATCAAATCTCTCTCTTGCTGATTTTAAAGATAAAAATTCAGTAAACTATATCGATATTCTTAATTGACATATTCAAAGCTTCCCAATGAAATTTTAAGTATATGATTATGTGTAGCCTCCCCCACTCGAGTTTTTCCTTATTTTTAGAAAAATACTACCAAAATTTCAGTTGGGGCAAATACCATGTTTTGCGTTATTTTTGCAATAATTTCTTTATTTCTGTGCCCAAGGCAACATTAGTAACAGATATTGCTATGTTGTTAATACTGAACAAACCAAAATGTTGTGGAACCCCTTCAATAATACACGGTTGATGACAGAAATAAAACCAAGTTGTTAACCCTGCTATATCTTTTCTGCATGTGGTACGTATATGTGGGATTATAGGCTTTGAGCTAGCAGTATATTAAAAACACCAATTTACTCAGAAAGTTTGGCAGGAAAGATACTCTACCTCCAGCTAAACTAAAATTTTGATTAACAGAACTATATTATACAATTAACAATTTTTAAAAATGAGAAAATAATAACTATATCCAAATTAAAATCGAATATAATTCAAATTATTTTGAAGGTACTTCAGAATCTTATACAAAAGCTAGCCTTTGAGTTATAAAAGTTCATTTTCATTATTCAGCACTGCTAAGGCAGAATCAAAGACTGAAATGTATCTGAATAACTATGACAACACACTACTCAAGTTAGTTTTAGAACCAATACTTGATAGGTTCGTTTACATAAAATTTTTATTTACTAGTAAAAACGTACAAAAGACAACATATGGAGCTTCCCGCTGTTCAGATTCCAAATAAATTAGATTTTCTGTAATAAATTTTATAATATGACTTTTGAATGTAGTACCCTGAATAACTTTGTGTACTAAAAATAATTGAACCTAACTGTTAAGAAAATCCAAAAAGGAAAAACTAAATTTAATAAAAGAAAAGGAAAATATACCACAAGCAGAGAAAGCTCAAAAAGCCACCAAACAAAATCATTTAGTTGGTTAACAGACCACTAATCTTAACTTTGATTGAAAGAAAAAAATCATGTAAGTGTATCAGCTAAGCCATCCAATCTCACACCCACCACCCCACATAGAAAGCAGCCAAGATATTCACTTTCAAAAAATGTCTAATAAAATTATTTTTACCTGTAAATTGTTTTCTGTGACTCTGTTCCACCAAACCATATTGATGGGTACTCCTGATTTACACCTGTCAGCAAGGCAGCCAATAGGGTTCTTTGCTTTTCGCGCCTTTGATCCCATCGGAACTAGCCTCTCCTCCAGCATCCCCAGGCGATACTTCCTTGGCTAGGAAAAAGAAGGAAAGAAACCAGGCCACTCCTAACATCCCCCACACTAATCCAAACTAACATAACTAACATGTAGAAGGCATCAGGAATGGTGGAATAGGAAACAAGTAAAATTTCTAAGACACTCCCTCTAATGTCCTTATCACTACCCACCATTTCCCACCCCCGCCCCCGATATACACCTCCAAAATAACCCACAGTCCTAACAGGCTGAACAACATTATATAAAGCAACAGATGTTTTAGAGAAATACATTATAATCTGATTTTATAAGACTTTAATAAATAGAAATTAACTAATCAGCAAAGTAAATGCCTTGCAAAATTTTTTCCACTGGCACTTACCTATTCTCACTGCAATATGAAGAAATGGCTTCAAGGGCACCAAATACAGGTAAAAAAATTATCCAAACTGTTTTCTTTTTCTGCATCCCATCTCACTTATCTTTTTCCTACTGAGAACTACCCCACCTAAAAGCAGCAGCTAATTCCTAAGGAATGGATTTTCTAAATTTTTAATATTCTATGCACATTAGACCAGAGTACAAATCACTCTGTCTTCAGTGGGAATTCGAATTAAAGTACTCAATGAAAAGAAATAACTTCAAACTTTAAAAAAAAAGTACACAAATCTCATTGGTCTTATAAATTCAGTAATTTGAACAGACTGACATGGAATAAATTGCCCAATAAAAGCATAAATTCATTGGCTAACATTATAACAAAGTTAGTAAGTGATCTTAATAGTGGTTGGCAGGGCTGTTTTATACATGAAAGTTAAGGACATTTTCCATCATCTTACTTCTCTTAATTATAGCAAATTTGCACTAAATTGCATCTTAAAGGGAATTTGTATGTATTTTTATCCCTTTAGCGAATACTGATTCATTTTTTAGAAGGTTATCTAATTTAAGACCTGAAATAAGAAAATCTATGTTTACTCGTTCTGTCACAAGACTGCTGAAGCAAATATTTAAAAGCAACTTTCTTCCAAAAAGGTGTCATAGCCAGAGAAATATAGAAAATACATAAAAAATAATTTTTCCAGTATAAAGACGACCAGTTTGAGGAAAAGATTTGATTTCTAAATTTCAAAATGACCTTACAAATAATGGCTATGGAAATAATTCTATGCACATTAGATTCTCCACTCCACAAATGGGCTCTGCCGTATTGTCTTTGATTTAAGGAGGAAAAAAACCATTAAACTTGCATAAGAAAGGTAACTAGACTACCTACCTACCCATTATTTACAGCAATGGACAACGTTTCATGGAGCTAAAATATTTTCACCTCTATGCAATCTTGGACTGATTCAATTACCCTCTATGTCTACTCATAAGCAATTTTTTTTGGATGATAATAAAAACGTACCCTTTGGAACCATATTATAAAGGAAAGAATTTTAAAGTAAGCGATTTCTAGTAACGTAGCTCACAACTATAAGGCTTTGATACACAGCAAAAATAAGATAATCTTCATTAAGCCTTCACTAATTTAAAATTTATAATTTAGAAAACGTCTGAGCTAAGAACTATCATAAAATTTCAACATATCAAAGAATACTTATTTAAACAAAATCACAACCTGTCAAACAGAACTTATACAAGGACACCTAAATTCCAGTCATATATTCGAAAGCAAAAAAATTATTATTTTAAATGTTCTTCTGTTACTCAGATCCTTCACAAATTCAGACTTGCTTTTGATCCAGTTACTACAATTAGTGCAATTAATTTTCTTATAATAGTGCATTAAGCAACACAGAAAAAAGGTTTTATATAAATCCAATGTATCATTCCTCCTCCCCAATAGCTCTCATTATATGTTTCTTATTTTTCCAAAGACGAATTCATCACTCCTCTCCATCACCCCATCCCCACAAAAACCTATAATTAGCCTAAGGCCTTTCGTCTTGGGTAGCAGGGATCCCCTAACACATGCCATTGGAGATTTAAGTTTCTTCAGGAAAGTGCCGGAGATTAAAGTTTAATCCAAAAGTAAAATCTTCTATGTGATTCTGAATGAAAAGCCCTAAGGTACCAATACCATTTAAAACAACATTGTAAGCAAGAGAAGACAAAATAAGATCAGAAAAGAGATGGTGGCAATAGAAAGTATGATGGTGAGGCAAAAAGATATAACATAGACGTCTCACTGCATATGTTAATTATAGTAAAATCTCATCTGTAAGCAAATTTCCAAATTACTTGAACTAGTATTTATTCCTTGAAGAAAAAATGTACTTTCTTTTTCCTTTTTTGGTGAGGAAGATTGGCCCTGAGCTAATATCTGTGCCAATCTTCCTCTATTTTGTATGTGGGACACCACCACAGCATGGCTTGATGAGTAGCGTGTAGGTCTACACCTGGGATTCAAACTTACGAACACCAAACTGCTGAAACAGAGCATGCAAACTTAACCACTACACAACCAGGTTGGCCCCAAAATGTATTTTCAACTAAACATCTGAGAGCCTACTTTGTATCAGTAACCATCCTAAGTACTTGGAATACAATAATGCATAAAACACTCACCTAGTAGGTAACAAAGTCACGCAAAGAGAACATACTCGTTGTGATATAACAAATGCATATATAATCAAGGTACCAGTAGAGCAGAGACAAAGAAGGTTTCACAGAGAAGGCAAATGCCTGAGCAGTTTTGAAAGAGCAGTAAGTGTGCCTAGATAGAAAAAAAGAGTGAGAGAGAGAGAAAGATGTATTGTAAGCTAGGAAAACCGTATACACAGAGGCATGTGGGCACTGCGGTTTTCAGGAAAAACCACAGGTATTCGGTCTACCATTAGTAGAGGGCCAACCGTGACAGCAAAAGATGAGGCTTGAAAGCAATAAAAAACCATAAATTGTTTTATATCCCATGCCAAGGAGTTTGGACTTCATTCCATGTGCAGTGGGGAACTCCTGAAAGCTTATGAATGAGAAATAAACTGAAAATAGGTAGACAAATTAATGCACTGTGGCAGCAGTCCAAGTTAGGTTTTCACAACCTTAGCATTACAGACTTTGGATAATTCTTTGTTACGAAGCCTGTCCTGTGATTTGGAGATGTTTAGCAGCATCCATGGCCTCGACCCATAGATGCCAGTGGCACCAAAGCCCCAGTTGTGACAACCAAAACTATCTTCAATGCCCTCTGGAAGCAGGGGGACAAAACTGCCCCATGTAAGAATCACTGGTCTAGATGAAGGATGTGAACTCAAGGAAACTGCAATGGAAATAGAGAGCTAAGGCCTGGCTGGGGAAAGATCTGCTGGGTTAAAAACAACTATTGGTGGGGCCAGCCCCATCACATACTGGTTAAGCTCAATATGCTCTGCTTCAGCGGCCTGGGGTCACAGGTTTGGATCCTGGTGTGGACCTACACCACTCACCAGCCATGCTGTGGCAGTGACCCACATCAAGTGGAGGAATACTGGCATAGATGTTAGCTCAGGACTAATCTTCCCCAAGCAAAAAAGGAGGAAGATTGGCAAGAGAGGTTAGCTCAGGGCTCATCTTCCTCAGCAAAAAATAAATAAAAGAACCAACTATTGGTGAGTAACTGAAAGTAGGAGGTAAGGGAAATGGAAGAGTCAAATGAAAGATGAGGAAATAAAAGAGGCAAATGAAATTTTACAGGAAATGTTTATTTACCCCTGAAGTTATTCCCCTCAAGTTTTCTGAGTTCGGTAAGATCCAAACTCCTCCCCTTTCCCTTAGCTTCCAGCAATCGTTTCCTAGATCAATCTTGAGAATGTGATGATCAAAAAAGACAGCAAGTTTCCTTGTTGATCCTCCACCCTTGACAGCCTTGCCAGTCCTGGTTATTATGGAATGGAAGCATTTTAAAATGTCACGTCCTATTGGTAAATAACCAGCTTTTCTGCTCCACCTCCTAGTAAGTTAGTATTACACATCAAAATTCTCAATCTTTTTGTTTCTGTGGTAAAATATTCAGCAGAGCATGTAACTGTTTTATTTCTCTCTCTCTCTAACATATACAATTTTTACTTTAAGTCTGAAGATTCACTACAAAAGTGATTTTTATCATTCTTCACAAAATCTAAATAAACAGTACAATAAGATAGTATAGTTGAAAATAGTCTTACCCTTTCTATTGGGCATTTAAAAAAAAAACAGCCTAGGGCTTGAACAAAAGCTCCCAGGACAAGAAAAAGTTTGAGAATGTATTCTGGATTAGCACTTCTCAAACTGTAATGAACAGATGCATCTTCTGAAGATCTTGTTAAAATAAAGATTCTGATTTGGTAGGCCTAGAGTGAGACCTGAGAGTCTGCATTTCTAAAAGGGTCCCAAGACTGCTAGCACTGCTGGTCTGGTGACCACATTTTGAGTAGTAAAGTTCTAGAGAATGTCAGAGAAAAGACCTGGATAAGAAACAAGCAGCAGTCCAAACAGAAATTGGGGCCTCTCTCCAAAATGAAAAGGGACAGGGGTTCAACAGCTCAACATCACCTCGTTATAGCTTGCTCTACATACTCAGAGCCTTAAAGATCATCATTCATAGCCCCTAAAGCCCTGGTTCCTCAAAACTTCTTGCCCTAACCCACTAAAAGCTCATTCTAAATGTTTAGGACTAACGGAAGTCTGCTCTCCTTCCTAACAAATGAGATAAGTCTCTAGACTATGTCAAAAGAAAGAACAGCAAAAGTAAATTTTTAGGACTGTTTTAGTTGAAGAGTCTAAATGTGTACACATTTTTTTTTCCATTCATTCATTCACTCAACATTTCGGCATAAGGCTCTCTGCCCTTCCTAGAAATACAACGATAAGATCTATTCTCTTCCCCTAAAAAGTTCACAGTCTGGCAAAAGAAAAATCTATAAATACCACTGCTTTTATAGAAAATGTAGTTAAAGCTGCCAAGGAATAGACCAATTTTCAGTGCACAATTCTTCTGCTAAATTGCAAAACAGCATCAGCTTGACAATGCTTCACATTACCAGCATGTTATTATGCCTCATAATCTAATCATTAGTAACAAACTAGAGAAATCTAATTGTTATTCTAAGACGAAAAGTTTCCAATGCCCTGAAGTTTAAGAATCCCCTTTGAACATCAAAAACATAATAACTCTGCTTTCACTTTTGTACTCTGAAACCACAAATGATGATTTAAAGTTACTATGAAAGAGACTTTTAAATGACTTGCATCTTATTCATCAGAGCATCTTTACATACCTGGAAAATAGTAGTACACATATATGAAATATTATCTCCCTCCAGACAATGCTTAATGAATATGGTCATTCATTGCCTTTTGCAGTAATAACTCAGCAACCTACCTTGTGCCACTCCTAAGGGTCTAAGGTCTACAAATAGAAAACTCTGGCCTAGAATTCACTATATATTTATTTGAAAATAAATCTGCATTTCTTTTACAACCTCTTCTGGTTCACAATGGTCTTCCTTCAATTAATTAAATATCCTAACATTTTAGCATATTTGTAATTATGAGAACTAAATATAAGACTCTAATTCCATTAACCATCAGTGGTTAATCCAAACTCATTGGGAAAAAATAGAACATAAACTGATTTAAACCATTTGGATTTTAAAATCAAATAAATTAACTAATTTACATAAAATCATCAACACCAGGAACCTGTAGCTGATTTATTAGCTAATTAGGTGTGTTAATACACTTGGATTTTAAAGGTTCCTATACCTAACTAATTTATAACAGTAAATTCAGACCTACGAATCACTGTATCTTGGGCTCCAATCAATTTTCTCTTTAAGTAAAAGACTTAAAAATCAAAAACAAAATAAGTCAGCCTCAAAGGTTATGTTGTATTTTGTCCTGCAATTCATTATCAATCGTGGGCTTTTTATAAAAATGTATTAGGTTCCTCATATTTCCACTGTTTAAATAAAAAACAATAGTATGATGGGATGCGCAAATAGGTTCTATAGAAAAACAGACTGTCTCTGTTAAAGACTCATGGGCAGGTAAACATCTATAAACGAAAGAGAGCTTTTAATTCATGGAGTCAATATACAAATCAGTATAGGATGAGAGGATGAAAATAGGGGATGATGCTGAGTAAAAACAGATCTAAATTCTATCAAATGTAGCAGAATGGGATTTACATACAAACATCTATCTTTAAGCTCTGCTATGAGTCAGATCCTGGGGAAGGAGTCTCCCAATATTATCTACGTAAATTTAACAAAGCCTACAAAGCAGCCATTACTTCTGTTCTCAAAACCTAAACATTACAATGAAGTTTCACGCCATCAAAAATGACATCAGTTGGAATAGCCTTGCTAAGAAAGGCCACATTCAATTTCTAAAGGACTGGAACACCAAACTGCAACTTCTTTTATTCTTTTGCTTTAGCGTGGAACCAGAACACAAGATGTGGAGAAATAAAATATCATGTCAAAATTATTAAAATGTTTTAAGTGAAAGTGAATAAAGGTTTTTCTTTAAAGTCATGAAAATTAGTTCCACAATAAACTACCAACTGTAATGATTATAAAAGTTTGGCTTTTTTTAAAGATTGGCACCTGAGCTAACAACTGTTGCCAATCTTCTTTCTTTTTACCCCTCTGCTTTTTCTCCCCCAATCTCCCCAGGACATAGTTGTGTATTTTAGTTGCGGGTCCTTCTAGTTGTGGCATGTGGGACGCTGCCTCAACGTGGCCTGATGAGCGGTACCATGTCTGCGCCCAGGATCCGAACCAGCGAAACCCTGGGCCACCAAAGCAGAGCATGAAAACTTAACCACTCGGCCATGGGGCCAGCCCCTATAAAAGTTTTTATATGAATTACAATCCCTTATCAAAACCAACCATCATGCTAAAATGACTATTCGCTTATTAGCAAAAGGTTCCCTTTTGATTTATTTATATGTGTACCTTTGCTTAAATTCAATCATGAAATGAAGGAAAATATCTTCAGAAATACTCTTTACTATAAATTGAACTTAAACTAAGGTAGTGGTTAATCAAGAGTAATCTCACACACATTCAGACACAGATAAACATATATTTTAAAATTGCAGAATCATAAGCCATAGAAGACTGTAACAACTGCCATTTGACAAGCACAAGGCACTATGCCAAGCACTTTATACCCATTAATGTATTTAATACTCATAATTCTGTAAGATAGCCACATTATAATACCAACTTTACAGAAAAGAAAAGTGAGGCTTAGACAAGGTTAATATACCTCATCTTTAATCTCACAACTAACATAAGGTTGGGTTCCAGAGCCTGTACTCTTAACTATGATATTCTGCCTCCAAGTCAAAGAAATCTATTCCGCATTCTCTAATATTCCCTAATATATTACAATCTTAACATTATTCTAACTAATCCTAAAAGAACCAAAGACAGATTCCTAAAAGAATCAATCTGTGAATCTAGTTGGCATGGATGGGATCAATGAGAAACAATAGCTACAGAGACTTCATTCAAAGAAACAAAATTACGCAGTTCCCCCAAGCCCATTTTCAAAAAGCAAGAAGAACAAATCTTGGGAATTAAATAGAGTTGGGGAAAATTATATAGTTTTGGCTAAATTTAGCTTAAAACTTAGGCTAACATGTTTGTGGATAAGAATTCTAAACTCATCTTTACTAATTTATTCCCGACCCCTACTTCCTAGGAAAATAAAGATCAACCACCAGCAATGAAAACCTCTTCATATCAGCTTCTACGCTTCGTAAATACGATGACCGGAGCAGAATGTAAAGAAGCCAGGCAGAGCATCTCAGAGGGATCCACTAGTTTCCAGGTTCAAGAAGGAAATGCACCATAATTTTACTAAACTATCATTTTTAGGTAAGAACTCAAAATCCCCAAAGCTAAAACTAGATAAAGACTATAGCCAACATACTATCTATAAAGGTATGCCGTTTCAGTTTATGTGTTTAAACATGGTAAAGCGTCAAACACCAAACCACCACACGCATCTAACAAAAAAGCCTCCAAAACAAAAATCTCTCATAAGATTTTTTTTAATCAATCAATAAGACAAAATTCCCTTGCAATCATAAATTTGGAAGACTTTTTCTTGACTCAAAAAAAGCAAGGGGTCACTGCACACAAAGTACCATTAAAATAAAGTACAGAAAGTGCTTTTGAACTCCTAATTTGTTACAACAAAATTTAATCTGTTCTTTCCAAAGTACATCTTTATCTCAACACAATCCTGGAAGCTCAACCTGGAGTACTCTTTATTTAGCAGGAAAATAAAATCAAGCCTTTGAAAGTTGAGTCTTTCTCTATAGAAACTATCATATTTTTAAACAATCTAATGTTTTCATATTTTCAATCTAATGTTACTTGCATAATATTTTAAGAAAACAATGACTGAGACTGAAGGTAAACAATGGCTAGAATGTCACATTTAAGTTTGACAATTAAAATGCAGAGAAGAGAGAGAACATATTCATTTGCTAAGAGAAGTTGATTACTACACTACTATAGTAATAAGTGTTTTTAGAGTAGAGTGTAAAGAAGCCAATCAGATAATCTAATAGTTAAGAAAACTTACAACTAATAAGTTGTACTGCTAAACTATACCATTTTAGCAATAAAAATGATAGTGGATTCAAATTACATAAAAACAATGACAGTCTTTTCAATTTAAAGTCACTAACTCATCAGATAGGGAATTACCATGCTATTTTAACAAAAATGAGCTTAATATTTTTTTCTTTTTTAATGTGCTTAATAAAAGACAAGCTGAGTAAGTATGATGTTTCAAAGCTGATGGTATAAATTACTTGTGAAATTCAATACCAAAAACAAAATGGGAGGAAGAGATTGAAACATCTGATAGAAGATACTTAAATCTCTAAAACATACACAAAGAGCTTACAATGAACTCAGAAAGGATAACCCAACAGAAAAATGAGCAAAGGACATGAAAAAAATGTCAAGGGCCAATAAACATAAAAGAGAAGTTCAACAGCACCAGTAATCAAATTTAAACAATGAGGGGGGGATTTTGCCTATAGAATGACAAAGATACGCAAGATTTTTACATCTCAGTGTTTTCAAGGTTGCAGAGGTTCCTAGTTGCAGAAAAACCAGCACCTATGAGTAGGAATATAAATTTGTGCAGCATTTCTAAAAAGGAATCTGTCAATTACCAAAAGTTTGTGTATTCTTGCCCTAGAAATTGTGTTTGTAGAAATTTACACTGAGATAATCACATAAATGGAAAAAGCAGCAGGCGTAAGGTCAAATCAATGTTCTATCTCCTCCTCTGCATATTACCAGTGGCCTCTCCACTACCTCTCCATTTTTCACCTTATAAAAGACTCAGTCATCTCACCCTCTCATATTGCCTTAGAGAGATTTTCTTCTCTAAAATGTAAATAAATGTTATCTATATTATTCTAGGTAAATTACTTGATCTCTCAAAACTTCCATTTCACAATCCAAAATATGGAAAAAACACAGTTTCTCAAAGAATTGTTGGAGCAATTAAATGATATAATAAAATATACAACACAATTTATAAAAGAATTATTTCAATTTTCCATATTACCTGGAACAAACACAGAAAATCACTGTCAATATAAATAAAACCAAGTTTCTGTCTGCCACTACATTATGAGAAAACTCCAGATGAATTTTTACCAAATCTGAAGGATGTGTGAGAAGCTAACAGCTATGTGGGGAAGAAGCAAAAAATTAATGCTGGGGGAGGAGAGGCCTGAACACCTCAGAGAAAAGATGGACACCCTCAGAGTAACTACTGGAGAACTGCTTTTCCAGTGGGCAATTCCAATACAGCTTGATCCAGAGTGAGTAGCAACAGATATTTATTTATTTAATAATAGTTAACAACTCCCAAACAAGGCTAGAAAGGTTTGGTGAACACCATGTATTGCTACCAATTAACAGCTATGATTTACTCGGCACTTGTGTGCCAGGAAATGTATCTCATTTAGTCTTCACAAACAACTCGACATAGTAGGTACTAAGTATTATTATTCTCATTTTGTGAATGAAGAAACAGAAAGGTTGAACTAAGCTTAAAGACACAAAGATAATCAGTGAAGAAATAGATACTCAATTCAGATTGCCTGGCATCCAACTCCAAACCCTAAAACCTTAACCATTATTTAATACTACTAGGTTATTACTGTTCCCACTGTTTGTTCTTTATGAGAAATAAAAACTCATCAAGAGTCTCTGAGCAAGCTACAAAGAGGAACCATGGGTGCTCATGTGCCTATGGGAACTTGGACTCCAACAACACTACTAGTTTCTGCAAAGGACCCACTCATACATATCTCGAAACCTAAAACCTCACCTACATCTGGCTTAAACTGGGATAGTGCACAATCCCACAGCTTGGCAAGTGGAGGTGAATGAAAGTTTAGTCGATTCCAATAAAAGAAGAACTCTGAGCATATTAATTTGGAATTCAAACATGATTCTCCATAGAAACATTACCGCACAATACTTAAACGGGTAAAAGAGACTAATACGGCTGACCTAGAAACCTAAATACTAAGTAAAACAATGCCTGAGAACATAAATCAAAAATTTAAAAACAACGGTTTTACAGGTGAAGTTTCAGACTGTGATTTCCATTAAGATTTCAGTTATTTTTCAATATTTTCTCGATTTTCTCATCTTTTATTTTTCCTGAGATCAATACTTGGTTTGATGTTCCAAAATGAGCCTAACCATCAAAAGGATTAGGGAAGGCTTACATTCCAGATTGTCTATGCGATAATCCTATTAGTTTCTCCAAATTTACTTTAGTTTTCTCTATAAAAGAACTCTACCACAAATACTCTCCTTTTATTTCCCTTTTATTCCCTGTTTAGTTCCCTGGAGTAGAAATAATGTAAAAGTTATCTTTCAAAGACATTAGAACAGAAATGCTACCAAAAAAAAAATTCAAACGCGAAATTAATCAAAAAACATACAGTACATATCATCAGTAAATTTTGTAGTAGAGATGGCAGAAAGAAGGACAGATGCTCTTAAGATAGAGAACAGTGGGAAGGAGGTTCCAAACTGAGATCAAACAGGGAAGGAAGCAGAGAAAGTACTATTAGTGAACTTCCACCTGAAGCAGAACAATCCAGAACTGGGCCTCCACCACCTACATCTCCTCACAAATAAGCTATCAGCAGATAAGGCAGCCCTTTTTGATCTCATGTCCCTCATCCTAACAAAGAGCTATAAAATCACGAACAGAAGAAATAAACATGATACTTCAGAAATCTTTATCCCCTAAGTCCAAAGAATTATACTTGTTATAAAAACCTAAAAAATTTACAATTTTTTGTAACAGTGAAAATCTGTTATCCCATTATTAGAAATAAAATGCAAATGCCCAAGTAAAGCTGCATATTGACTGAAACACCACACTAAAGTACAACTAAAACAAGAAATGTAAAAGACAGGCACCAGAGCATTTTTTGCTTTAATAGGGAGAGGAGGGAAAGCTGAATAGGAAAATGACTAGATGACAAAAAAAAAAGGGCAAAGAAGGGCCAAGAAAGATATAAAAGGGGAAGCCAAGAATGTCAGACACAAATTTCGAAGGCTTCTCACTTTGCCTAAGATTTGTCTCAATCATCTGTGGTTGCCCTGCATAAAAACTCACAGCTTAGAAGAATAGTTAGCAAGATATCATAGGAGTGAATCACTTCATTTATGAATATCTATATTTCAACAACTAACTTTGTTACAAAGATACTTTGTTCCCAAAGGATTTAAGGAGAATCTTACTGCTGTCTAGATCACATTTGTGATTCACAGTGACTCTCAAGTCTTTTTCTGTCATACCAGTTCTCAACCTTATCTTTCTTGCTGTTAAGGTTTCCTCATGTATTAATCTCTAATATATTAATTCCCATTTTCAACAAAACTCCATCTCTAGTGTTTGGGGGGACTTAACTCTCCCACAGAGTATATAGCCATAATTCAACTTCTTCCACCACCACCCTTGGCCAACAGTAATTATACACATTTTCAAATAATGGCTAGTTTTTCTAAGTATAAAATTAGGTATTCCTAATGTGGAAAATAAAGAAAAAAATCAGTGCTTCTCAAACATCAATTATGGAAGATCACTTTTTAAAAAATTTCCTATACATCATGGTCCTATACTTTTGTAAAATAAAAATAAATTACTAGAAAAATGATCACATATTTGGATGCTGCAGTATTATCAAATTGTTAAACGAGTTTCTAAACATTTACTTTCAATGTTTTAACTTACCTCCCTACAGACAGGTTAACAAATAATTCATGGACTAGCACTGGTCCCTTGATACTCCATGAGTGGTAGTGCTCTAAGGCATATATTCTCAGTATACAACTCTTCAGGAAGTTTTTCACATAACTAACAACAATAAATCAACCCAGTCGAATGGCTGTGAACCTCCTTGGACTGTTTTTCACATCCCACATTTCATTTCAGTAAGTCCCTATAGATACAAGGACCTCAGCTGTAGTTTCTTAGCTTATTTATGATAGAAAGAAGAGAATTAAAAAATTTACTGAAGATCCTAACTCTCTAGTTGTAATCAAACAACACTTTCTGCTTACTATCTGTTTCTCCATATTCAAAAATGTCAACTCAAAACATCTTTTCTCCATTCACTTTTCTGAATCTAGAGAATTCTCTGCTACTTCGCAATCATCAGATATTTAAATTGGCACTAGTTAATATGCTGCTGGGTAAATGTTCTCTAGTAGGTTCACGTATTCCCTCTACAATTAGATTTGAGGAAAGCAAGAAAAACATCAGTCCATTCTTTTTTAATTTTCCACACAGAAGACAGTTAGACTGCCTACAGTAAAAACACCTGACTGATTGATCTGATCCCAATAATTCACATACCAGACAGGCAAAAAGCAGCATATCTGGCCCAGGGATTGGTCCAACTGAGATTTTCAGAAAATGATTTACGTAACTAGCTATGAAACAGTAGTATGGCCTAACTACTTGTTCTCTGATACCATTATGAAATAAATATCATTGAGTAATCAGGATAGCCTGCTTAGATCAACCTGGAATTATAATTAAATATTTACATAAGTTGGAGTTACTTCCACTAAAATTACATCATTAAACAGACATTATGAATTACTACAACAAGAGAAAAATAGATAAAGTCTCCACATACCTTTAATTCACAATGTGTAGCATGCAATACTCTTATGCCAAGAGTATTTCCAATACGAAGAGATTTTAAACCTTCTCAACTCAACCATTAACAATTTAAAAATACATGCAACTTGTACTCACACAGATTGCTAACCATATAGCCCACTATTGGAAAAAATCTCTACGTCCCTACATGTAATTTTAAATGTAAATGGCAAGAAAACATGGTCCTTCAAAGACACACTGTGAACCCTGAATTTCTAAGTAGAGACTGACACACTGGTCCTTTCAGTTTAGACAGACATTGAGTTTACACTATGGCAATTATCCAGGCCATGCTGATCATTTCACAGATGTGAAGATTACAGACTAGAAAGTTGGCCCAAGGTCACAAAGCTAGAAATCAAGCACCTCAAAAATCACCGCAAAGTACTCATTTCACTATAATCAGCTTCCATTAGGATATATTCTAGTATTTCTCCAAATATTGAGGTCACATTTGTAGTAATATTTCCTTTTATTATTTTTCTTTACTAAAATAAATTTTAAAAGAATGGGCACTATATCTTCCTTTTTCCAATCTCCAGGGATTTTTGCCATTTTCTCAAAAATAAGTATCAGTAGCTCTAAGCCATATATTTCAACTTTAAAATGCATTCCACCAAACTCTCATATTAGAATACTTTTAAGTATTTATTTGCCATTCTAGTTTTACTTTCTACTTATACATCAGAAATGTTACTTATCATGGGTAACTGATCATTACTTTAAGGATATAAAAAGGCATAAGGGGACCCCCTAAGACTACTTAAGTGCTTTTCACTTTCCTCCTATACCACATAGCTCCAGATAACTTGATTTCTAGGTTGTACGTGCTTTTCAGCATTTTACTGTTCCCTTCCATATTGACAGGCTTTGTCTATTGTCACTTCTCACTACTGCCAATGAGTCTGCTTGTGTCCAATGCTATTCCACTTCTACTATATGGATTTAGAAACCACGTATTCCAATTTATGAGAATAGTATGTAAAGCAAGAATAAACGTGTTCTTGGTGAGAGCCTATAAGAAAGTCTATAAAATCAACCCATACATTTTAATCAATCAATTCTAGTTGCTTAAAAGCATTTTGTAATTAATTACTTCCTTGTTCTCATCTATGTTTCAAAATGAGGATTTAGGTATATGAGGTTTTGGTGTTATTTATACCTGACCCCATAAATTTTTTTGTCTTGAAAACATCTAGTCTCTTTGAAATTCATTTTATACTACCCTCAATCAGATACTTTCTAAACTAATCGTAAGTTTATATCAGTTTTCTAAAATTAATATTCTAATATTCTTTTCTTTTGGGTCTTTCTTCCATTACTTAGGAAATTGAATTAGTTATAACTTTATAGTAATTTCCACCAAGATTTACAACCTCCTGAACATCTTTAGCTGCAACTGAACCTAACCAAAAATACCACCTTCTTTAGATTATTATTACTATTAACACAATGATTCTCGTTAAGACTCAAAGGCATCAAACTATAATAAAGTTTTCATTTCTACTTGTCACAAAATCAGTCCCTATAAAATATTTCAAAATCTATGCATGGTCTACCAAGCTCAATTCCAAACAAAATTAATTAAATTTCTAATAAGAGAAGATTTTAAATTGTTTTCAAACAATTGGACCAATTATGAAAAGTTAAAGATTTTAAGTTTGCCTTGTAATGAGGAGTTCAAATTTGGGGAGATCTCTTTGAAATTTAGACACAAAATAAAGTTAAAACATGATTAACATGCCTACAATGGGTCACATTAACAGCAACTACAACATTAAATTAGATGTTATCTTAAAAAAAGAACACATTAAGATAAAGAAAATGAGCAAGAATAAGCAGAAGGATTTCACCCCTTCAAATAAAATGTCTCTATTCCATGCACAGAGATCAAATGAAATTCTAGATATAATATATAACAAGGAAAAGGGTAAACAAAAGGCAAGAAAAACATTACAGTCCATAAAAAGCCCTCCCTTCACTTGAGAGAATATTGACCATTATGTAGGTAACACACCAATGTCACCTCTACATTCTATTTAGTTTCACGTAAGTTCAACTTCACCTACCTTTCTTCTCTGAGAGATGTTGAGGGCACCAAAGTCATTAAACAAGGATGAAGCAGGTGAAGTTAGAGCATCTGGAAGGTAAGTTACGTAAGTTTCCACAGAGACAACTCAGGTAACCCACAAATCTAATAAACGTTTAACTTGACAATGCTTATAACAGTAATAAAAATCATATACCATAATAGTAGTTAAACTCAACGTCTTGCATACAGTGGATGTTCAAATATTTTGAGTGAATGAAACACAAATTGGAGAACACTTCATTCAGCCAATACTCAGTACCTATTTATTCAGAAGCTATATGGATTAGGATGCATCTGCTTGCTTAGAACCCAAAGAAAAATCAAATAGAGAAAAAAGGCAAAGATGACTCTTAACCACATTCTCAGGAGTCTGTAGATAAAGAAAGTCAGTCTACCTGTAGTGAATGTAGTGAATGTTTGTGTTCTTGAGACTAAATCATGAGAAAAATAAAAGGGGGAGCTGGGGAGGAAGCGCAGTCAACCACACACTGGGATCAGACTTCGATTTTAACCCAGAGGCAAGGCCTTAAAGCCATCAACTCTCAGAATATTCCATATTTTTAAGTTTATTGCTAGATATTTGATATTCTTACTAAAAAGATAAGGTAAATTAAGTTTTTAAAGATGGAAATATTAAACATTTCAAAACAAACACAAATTTCAAAGATTTATAGGTTCAAAGTTCTATTACTCCAGAAGTTATAAATAAAGGTCTATCTCTAAACTGTTTCTCACCTAACAAATCAGAAGAGTTTTTCAAAAGATATGCACGATATACACTGAAAGAGTTTATCTTCAATTTTAAGCTTTAATCTTATGCTTCTGATTAAATTATCTGTGAAATCTTAAAAAATACAGTAAATGTTCTCATTTAAAGGAAACTTAAATCTCTTCATAATGCAGTACAGATAGATAGCTGCCTAATTTCTCTGGCTTCTTCTGCCTGGATTTTGATAATCTAGTTCTTCATTAGAATTAACATTAATTTAATATAAGTAATACGAAAGAGAAAGAAGCTAATAAAATAGTAAGACATAATGTATTTTTATGTAATTTATACATTCAAGGCATTTAAAAATAGGTAATATCATTCACCCTTTATGCTACCTTTCATAGCAGTTAAAAGTCAGCACATAAACTCTATGAGAATGCTAAAAATATTACAATGCTACCAATTAGTTTCTAATAATTTTATTCAATATTAAAATGCTGCTATTTTTTTCTATAGCAAAAGAAACAAAGGTTGAAATTTCCAAATAGTGAAAGAGATCTGATACACACACACACACACACAAAATGGCTATCACAGGAAATAATCAACATGCAAATTCTTATTCTCATCATTATTAATCATTGTTAACACTTTACTGAAGCAGAGTATCAACACTCAATTGTTACATATTCTTTAAAAACCATTCTTGAACATTTATTTTAAAAATAGGATACAGAAAGATATCTGGCAATTCTACATCAAAAGCCTTAACAATGTCTATAATTTCTGAAACAATAATTCCATGTCTAAGAATGTTTCCAAAAGAAATAACTCAAAATATGAACAGAGACTTATATAGTCAAGTATTGGAGTGTTCCAGTTCTTAAAAAAAAAAAGAATAGAAACAAAAATAGTTAAGTAAATTATGAAAATAAACAACAGAATTCAATTTATAAGGAACAACACTCATAATTTAAAACTATATTTAATGCCATCTTTATTATTATGTATATACTTATTATTATGTATATATGTGTGTATGTGTATATATATATAACCAAAATCTTAGTTATCTCTGAGTGTGAAGATAATAGATCATTTTTATTCTCTTCCTTATACCTATCTATAATTTTCAAACTTTCTACAATGGATATATTGTTTTTAGAGTCAAAAATATATATATAAAAGAGAAAAAGGGACCAAGTCTTACCGTGGCCTGCATACGGCTTGGCACTGTCATTTAGAAGGCTTGGGGAACTGCTACTATTGGTCATTCTCTGAAAAATAATACACATATAAAATCACTGAGAAATACAGAATTAAGAATATTCAACCAATTAAGTTAAGATTGACCATCTTTGCTTATTCCTCTCCAACCCATCTTTCACATTACTGACACTCTAATCTTCCTATAAATGTTGCTGCTTGAGTTACAATAATCTATGCAAAAACTTCCAAATCCTCTAACACATCAAATGAAAATTTTACTCACTAGTCATGTATTTAAAACCAAAGTTGCAGACCTATTTTGAATTGCACTTGTATGACTTATTAGCCTGGGCAAAATATGTAACTAGATTTCTTTGTCCACAGAATAAAAATTCCAATATCTATCCGAGAGGATGTGAATTGACTATACGTAAAGGCAATACATGCTCTCTAATAACCTCTCCCAACACATACTGTCCTTTATACTCCTTATAGATTCTATAAAATTAGGCTATTCTCTGCTCTCTAAACACGTCCCATACTTTCTTAACATATTCCATAGTCTCTCCATTGTGAAAGGCCTTTACACCATACCCACAAAACACACAGAGGAGTGAAACTAGTCTCTTTCTAACTACCCTCTAAATACTCCACTGTCATCCCACCCCCGACCCCACCCTTGAAGCCTCACCCTGAATCCAACCCTACCGGACATGGCTTATCTATATACCACCCACCTCATCATCTCCTAAAATCCCACCCCCTGCTCAACAAATTTAGGAATAAATAAACACTCTAGTTGTCCCCCACCCCAGGAATAAACTTTACTGTTTAGTGCCATATAAATTCAGACTAACCATACCTGCACCAAGGGATACTTTGTTTCTACAGGGCTTCCAAATCCATTGACTCCAATAAAGCTGGTGCTAAAATAGGAATCTGTGAGACTTGTATCAGTTAAAGCACCTCCATCTATTCCAGGAACTAAAAGAGAAGGAAAATTCAAGTATTTAAATTACTTAAAAGCAAAACACTGATGTAGTTTTTGTGTTCCTAAATAAGTTTTAAAGTCTCAAATCTCTGTTACCCGTTCATGACAAAAGGCAAGACCAAATAAATACTGGCTCAGCTCTAAAAAGCTGTTGAACAAAGCTCAAGTTGACTGAATTTTTTTCCACACAGATAGTATTTTGCATTAGTTACCTAAGACCCACCAAGCACAACACAAAGAAACAAAGCACACTTGCATTTCCAGTTTTCTCACCAAGTTTTTTTTCTCTAACTTTGCAAAATGACAGTAAAATATAAACCACAGCAGTTTCTCCTGTGAATCTTCATATGGTAAAGAGAGGCAAGTTTCTCAGGACTCATCTTACGAAACAGACCAGCAGTCCCACACTAACTATAATTCAGTAAAAACAATTCTGCAGAGGTAGCAAGGGGATTGAGTTCAGGAATACAGACAAGCTACCTGTTGATTTTAGGGTAGGATAACACAGAATGATTGTAACTAGGATGACAATCCATCATATATCAACAAAGGAATGGACAGCATGTTTCAGATGCTACTTCCTGGTAATTGGAATGCTATTTTCTGAGCTACCAGTTAAGTACAAAGCCTTATGCTTTACAAATCAGCTAAGCTGCAAGTAGGATTGCCCTCTTCCAGACAGAGCCTCTGAGACTCACTGAAACCCTTCCCAACCCCAACTAAAAAGTAAACTTAAAAAACGCTGATAGTTGGATGTAGGATGCTATGATCTGCATGTTTATATTCCCCAAAAATTTATATGTTGAAATACTAATCCCCAAAGACGATGGGATTAGGAAGTGGAGGCTTTGGGAGGTGCTTAGGCCATGAGAGTGGAGCTCTCATGAATGAGATTAGTGTTCTAATAAAAGAGACCCTATAGAGATCCCTAGCCCCTCTCAAAATGTGAGGACACAGCAAGAAAGTGCCCATCTATGAACCAGGAAGTAAGTCCTCAACAATCACCACGCGAAATCTGCCAGCACCATGATCTTGGACTTCCCAACCCCCGGAAGTGTGAGAAATACATTTCTGTTGTTTATGAGCCACTCAGACTATGGTATTTTGTTATAGCAACACAAATAGACTATAGGAATTCCTTAGAAAGCAATCTGAGGTAATTTTTATTCTCTATTTTTAAAATCTAATTCTCAAAATGTCCACAATTAAATGTATTACTTTTATAATTACAAAAAGATTATTTCTAATGGTTCATATCTTCTGAATTAGTGATTACAATTTCAGATGTGGCTGAAGAAAATCAAAAACACCTAAAGATTTATAACTTAAGATGTTCATCATTATGTTCATTTATACACAAGAATTAAAAGTATTATTTTAATAACAAAAAATTAGAAACAATGTGAAATGCCCAACAACAGAAGAATGATTAAGCAAATTCTAACGCATGCATTGAAAGAATACTATAAAATAATTAAAAATCAGGGTAATTAAAGCCTGGGATTTATTTAATACTCTAACACATCACAACAAAAACTGGGAGGAGAGACAGACAAAATAAGACTGGCAAAAAGTTGATTACTGTTGAAGCTGAATGACAAGGGATTATTATACTCTCCTCTCTACTTTTATTAAAGTTTAAAATTTTCCATAATAAAAGGTTGTAGAAAATGAAGATAAAGACTAAATGATGGAACTATTCACAATGCGAAGTGAAAAGGGAACGCATTTTTATTTATATTATGATGATAATTGTGTGTGCTTACATGTACACTAATGTGCCGCATAACAATGTTTCAGTCAATGACAAACCATGTATACAACGGTGGTCCCATAAGATTAATACCATATAGCCTAGGTATGTAGTAGGCTATTGGTTTGGGTTAGTACTATAAGGGAGGAAGAAATTCTCCTCTACCCTTCTAGGTTCTTCTGGCTGGTCTAAGAATTAAATTGACGTGAGACAGATAAACAAAAGAAAAACAAAAGTTTAATAATATGTATACATGGAAGAAACCCAGGAAAACTAAACAACTCGCCAAAATTGCTAAAGCCCTCACCTTAAATACCATCCTCAGCTAAATCAAAAGAAGAAGCTGGGAGTGGGATGAGTCAGGGACTTCAAAGGGAAGGAAGGCAATTCACAAGAAGGTGAAAAGGAGCAAACAAACGTTTGGGAAACAAATTTTTAGTCACACAGAAGCAGAAGGCCACAGAGGGGACCCAAATGAAGGGGCTTTTCTAGGTTCCTCCCTGTCTGCCACCTAGTTTATGTTATGCTAAGGTGACAGCTCACTTCCTGAGACAGGTTTTTTTTGTTTTGGGGTGGTTTTTTTTGCTGAGAAAGATTAGCCCTGAACTAACATCTGTTGCCAATCTTCCTCTTTTTTTGCTTAAGGGAGATTACCCTGAGCTAACAACCATGCCAATCTTCCTCCGCTTTATATGTGGGTCACTGCCACAGCATGGCTGACAGGTGATGTAGGTTCATGCCTGGGATCTGAACCCATGAACCTGGGCCACCAAAGCAGCGCATGCTGAACTCAACCACAATGCCATGGAGCCAGTCCCTGAGACAGGATTTTTAATCTGAATTCATTTAGACAGTTAAGGGGGAGGTAACAAGAAAAACTTCCTGAGTCTTTTGTTTCTTAAAAATAATCAGCTTAAAATAATCCTCATGTTAAAGAGACACATTCTAGGATGGCAAATTTTGTTCCCTCAGTACATGTTCTCACAATGACGAAACCATCTAATGACGCATTTCTCACAACACATCTCTGTTGTTAAGTTACACTGTACACATACAGACTGTAAGAATGAATAAACATAACAAAATGTGTTATCCGGTTGATTAAATGGGAGAAGTTAGTCTTTTCTCTTGTGACTTTTGTATTATGTAGTTATTTTCATAATAATGATGACAACAGAGAAATTCCTAAGGGGAGAAGTTTCTCCTCCCATTCCACCAAAACCCTTAATGGCATCTACTATCTTTTCCTAGTAGAATGAAATGGTTTTCAAAAATAGAGTACAATTCCAGAGTCAAGTTATTTTCTAATATACCTTTTTTATTTCAAATTTTTAAAAAATTTTAAATCCACTTTTCTTCATATTTTATACAAGCTAATACAATAGAACTATTATTGAACATGCCAGAATTCAAATATCTATGGTCAATGTCTTATCTTACTCGATTTTAAAGTAGATTCACTGGACTATAAATAAGCATGTAAGCATAACAAAATGTTTGTAAAATAAATACGAAACAGCTGTCGGAGGACAATAAAACAATCTTAAAACGTCCCATTCTTTAATAATATTTTATCTTTAAGAAATAGAATTTGTCCTAATAACATTAGCAAACTTCTGGTAGTGTTTTTCACTGTACTAAAGTTGGTTTATATTCCTTTAGGATGCACAACTTTGACAGGAGAAACGTTATGCTCCCTAACAAAAGAATATCTGATCAGGATTAACCAAAAAAAAAAAGGGATGGGGGAATGCTGAATATGGCCAGTAATTAAGGGTTAATTTACTTTTTTAATTAACAGTCCAGACAAAGACCTGAAACCGTAAAACAACTAGAAGAAAACACTGGGACAAAGCTCCTTGACATTTGTCTTGGCAACAATATTTTGGATATGATACCAAAAGCGCAAGCAACAATAGCAAAAATAAACAAAAGTGAGGGGCTACATCAAACTAAAAAGCACCTGCACAGCAAAGGAAACAATCATCACAATAAAAAGGCAACCTATGGAACAGCAGAAAATATCTACAGACCATCTATCTGATAAGAGGTTAATATCCAAAATATATAAGGAACTCATACAACTCAGTAGCAAAAAGAAAAAAAAACCCAAAAACGCAATCTGATTAAAAAATGAGCAAAGGGCTTGAATACATATTTTTCCAAAGAAGACATACAAATGGCCAACAGGTACATGAAAAGATGCTCAACATCACAAATCATCAGGGAAACGCAAATTAAAACCACAATGAGATATCACCTCACACTTGTTATAATGGCTATTATCAAAAAGACACACAACAAGTATTGGGAAGGCTGTGGAGAAAAGGGAATCGTCGTGCATTGCCAGTGGGAATGTAAACTGGTGTAGTCACTATGGACAACAGTATGGAGGTCCCTCAAAAAATTAAAAATACAATTACCATATGATTCAGCTATCCTGCTTCTGGGTATATAGCCAAAGGAAATGAAATCACTATCTCTAACAGGTATCTGCACCCCCATGTTCACTGCACCATTATTCATAACAGCCAAGACATGGAAACATCCTAAGTGGCTACTGACAGATGACTGGATAAAGAAAATGGGATACATCTATACAATGGAATATTATCTAGCCATAAAAAAGAAGGAAATCCTGTCATTTTAGGCTACATTGATAGACCTTGAGGACACTATGCTAAGTGAAATAAGTCAGACAAAGACAAATACTGCATCTTGTCACTTATAGGCGGAATCTAAGAAAGTTGAACTCAAAGAAATAGAGAGTAGAAAAGTGGTTGCCAAGGGCTAGTGGGTGGGAGAAATGGGGAGATGTTGGTCAAAGGGTACAAACTTCCAGCTATAAGATGAATAAGTTCTGGGATCTAACGTACAGCATGGTGAGTATAATTAACACCACCATATTATATACTTAAAAGTTGTTAAGAGAGCAGATCTTAAAAGTTATCATCACACAAAAAATAGTAATTAAATGAAGGGAAGGAGGTATTAACTAACCTTACTGTGGTAATCATTTTGCAATATATGTGTGTATCAAATCATCACACTGTACATCTTGGACTAACATATTTTCTATGTCAATAATACCTCTAATAAAGTGGAGAGAAAAAAAAACTTTTCACACACCTACTCACCCTTGAGTTTTCTTGTTTTGGAAAGTTACAGTTTTGGAAGGAAGGAAATGGGAACAGATACTTCAAAAGTAGTAGTTAGAAAAATCACTAACCTATGATACATTATTTCATTCTATATAGGTCATGAAGATATTTAGTTTTTTAAGTTACTAAGAGCAAACATACGTCCTACTTACTTCACCCGACCTTCAAAGAGAAAAGGCATGTAGAGTACTTTTAAGTTTAAATTACATAAGCACGTTAGAGACTTTAACTACCAAGACTAGATAATCAAGAACTTTTTACTCCTTCAACCCCTTATTTTTGCAATCCACTTTAAGTAAGCTTGACACTATCTCTATGGAACAATAATTTACAATCCACTTTAAGTAAGGCATATTATTTCTATGAAAGCGCTATTACCATCTCTATTATTATAACTATTATATCTCTATGTAATAATAATCAACTGAACAATCACTGTGTAGATATGAATCTCAATTAGTTCAAATGACAACTGTGGTAAGGTTGACATTCCTCTTATTTTGCTGTTAGGCAAACTGTGATTCAGAGAGATTAGATAGCTTGCCCAAAGTCACAAAGCTAGTAAGTGACAGAACTGGGATATAAAAGCAAGCTCTCTATTGCACTAAACTGCCTTTCAATTTTTAAGAGAAGGAATTATGAATCAAAAGATGAAATTTCAGGGGATGGCCTGATGGTAGTGGTTCAATTCACGTGCTCTTCTTCGGTGGCCCAGGGTTCGCAGGCCCGGATCCTGGGCACAGACAGACACACTGCTCATCAGGCCATGCTGTGGCGGTGTCCCATACACAAAGTAGAGGAAGACTGGCACAGATGTTAGCTCAGGGACGATCTTCCTCAAGCAAAAAGAGAAAGACTGGTAAGAGACATTAGCTCAGGGACAATCTTCCTCACAAAAGAAAAAAAAAGATGAAATTTCAAGCCTTCAGTTTTAAAATGATCATTAGACATTCAAACTTTGAAACAAAGGATCTTAAGTATCTAAAGAATCAGAAATTCTACATCTGTCAGCAGATAGCCTGCAATTATTTTCACATAAAATGTGCATGATAATTATCAAAAAAAAAAAAAAAAAACCCAACCCAATCCCACAGCTTAACTACATAAACATTCTCCTTCATCTTAAGTCTGGTCCCCTCTTGATGAAATGAGTTTACTCTTCAAAAAACATCACAATAGATCAATGTTACCCAAAGGGAATTCTGAAGTCAAGTAAATTTGAGAAATGCTGAAAAAAAAAACTAAACCCATTTCTTTACTGTACAACCTCTCAGGGCCTGCATATACAGTGTGAACTGTGACTACCCAAAGAGGAGAAGAATACTTCCCAAATGTTCTTGACTAGGGAACCCTTTCTACATAGAGGAACTTGAGGGACTCGATTTCCATAGAACACACTTTATAAAAAGTGCCCAGCTGAAAATACTGAGTGGTCTTCCTCTGCCAAGGAGAACATCACAGACAAGATGCTGGCGATGCTTATGCCAAAGGATGAAATCCAAACTTCTTAAGTCTAACATTAAAAAGCCCTCAACAATCGTTTTTAACCTATCATTCTTATATTTCCTAAAAGGGGTGGGTTTGAGTTTCAGTTCTGCCACACACTAGCCTCAAGGTCTTGAGCTTATAAAATGGAGATTATACCATCACTTATAAAATGAGAATCATACCATCTACCCTGTAAACTTCAATGAAAAGTTACGAAAAACAACAAAACAAAGTCTTAAGAGTTCTTTTAAAAATCTTGAAGCACAACTCTATAGATTTACTAAAAATAAGTGAATTGTATACTTACAATGGATGAATTTTATAGTATATAAATTGTATTATAATAAAGCTATTTTTAAAAATCAATGGAGAAAAAAGGGATTATTCGATAAATGGACTTACAACAACTGGGTATCCATCAGGGAAGAAATTGAATACCTTACACAGGTATTTCCAAAAGATCAAAGACTAGAGCATAAAATAATAAAAGTATATATCTACTATAAAAAGATCTTTACAACAATCATAACATTATTGAACTCTCTCCTCCAGACAAAATTATATACTCACTGTATTTTCAAAGTCTACACTTTACAATATGGAGTGCCATCAACTCCTACACACATACACCCTCAGCTCTGTGTTCTTCAAGACCCAGACATGATGGTAAAGAAAAAATACTTGGAGTCAGACATTGAGTTCTAATCCTCCTTTTGCACTTACTAGTTGTATTACCTTGAGCAAACAACCCTCCAATTTCATTTCTTCATCTGAAAAAGAAGGCAATACCATCTTACACACAGGATTGTGGTAGGGGCTAAAGTGGAGTACCCTATGCAAAGTGCCTAGCATCCTGTCTCATCGGTAATCATGAAAGTTATTTTCCTCTTTTCCCACCTCTAGAATGTATTCTCCAATTATTCCAAGCTGTTAAAACCTCTACCTCTTAAGATACTGTCTATGTTATTCAGTTGACTAATATATATATCTGTACTCTACTCATCTAAATTATCTGTAAACTGAAATTTGGTACTACTCCTTATATATTTTTGGTATTGTGGTATTCCCAAATCTATTAGCACATTTGTATAAATACTTACAATTAAACTCTTTTTGAAAGGAGATATTTTAAAAAGTTGATAAAAGATACACTATATTTTCCCCTTTCAATCTTGATAAAAAACCCCATGCAAACAGTATTACCATCTTCATTTTGCTGATGAGGAAAGTGAGACTCAGAGATGTTCGATAATAATGGAATGGATGCAGGTCCACTCAGCAGACACTAGAACCATCCTTTTCTCTGCTGGATTGTGGAAGCACAGACTTTAAGCAAATACAATTGCCCCTGAGGTCTGCTTCAGCCAGTTGCCAATTATTGACCATTGACAGCATATTTAATCTAAACTCAGTTTCCTCCTCTGTAAAATAGAAATGAAAACATCTACTTTCAAGGGTTACTGTGAGAATAATTCGGTATACTGGCATGCTTGGATGATATTAGGTGCTTAATGGTTACTTTCTGTGGTTATCATTGTATCCATTCACAAATTTATTTGAAAGTAAGCTTGCTATTTCTGATGAAACGCTAATATGCTCTTTGTATAGAATGCATATGGGGAAATTTTTCGCATGTTTTTTAATTTTAATATAAACCATAAAAAGGTAGCTTGGAACATTTTACACATCTGTGACAAAACCCACAGAAGTCATGTGGAAGAAAAGACAAATTCAAAGTATGTGGCTGGGCAGGACATACTGGTCTGTTTGAAGGGCTGTACTTCCCTCAAAAGCTCACAAGCTAAGAAAAAAGTCCAAGGGAACTATGACAAAACAGTAATTAATGACTACAAACACTGTATTTCCAGTCCTGTGATAAAGTTTTTGTGCAGAGCCATAAAAAGGTCAATTCCACATTTTAAATTCTCCACCTAACTCCAAAGCATCATTAACCAACATCGGTGATAATGAGGGAGAAGTGAGTCCTTAGTAGCACAGAGCACCAATTGTAAGTCAAATGTATTAGGCATTTTATGTGCATTAAATCATTTTTTTTATTGAGTTCATAATAGTTTACATCACTGCGAAATTTCAGTTACACATTATTTCTTGTCCATCACCATATAAGTGCTCCCCTTCACCCCCTATGCCCACCCTCTAACCCCCTTCCCCTGGTAACCACTGAACTGTTGTTCTCTTTGTCCGTGTGTTTATCTTCCACATACGAGTGAAGTCATATGGTGCTTGTCTTTCTCAGTCCGGCTTTAAATCATTCTTTTACCCACTCAACAACTGTTATAAATCGAACTGTGTCCTCCCAAAATTCATATGTTGATGTCCTAACACTGAGTACCTCAGAATGTGATCTTATTTGGGTATAGGGTCATTGCAATCTGATTAGTTAAGATGAGGTCATTAGGGTGAGCCTTAATCCAATATGACTTAATGACCTTATAAAAAGGGGAAATTTGGATGCAGACACAGACATAGGGAGAACATCATGTGAAGATGAAAGCAGAGATCAGGGTGACGCTCCTACAAGCCAAGGAATGCCAAAAATTGCAGGCAAACCACCAGAAACTCAGGTGAGAGGCATAGAAGAGATTATATCTCACAGCCCTTAGAAGAAAGCAACCCAGCCATAACCTTGATCTCGGACTTCTAGGCTGCAGAACTATGAGACACTACATTTGTTGTTTAAGCCAAAAAAATTTTTTAAAAAAAGCCATATAATAAAAATAAAAGATTAAATGGGAAATATTAAACCAAAAACAAAGGCTAAGGAAAAGCATTTCAGTTGAACATCAAGCTCAAAAGTTTCTAAATAGCCAAGATAAAAAAGAAAATCTAAAAAATACTCACCTAGTAAAATAACAAATACCAATTTCTTCGAGCAAAAATACTTCCTACTACTAAACTCTTCAGAGAAATTATTACAAGGATTTTTATATATGAAGCATTGAATATCATGCATCTTCAACACAGTTGAAAGGAAGATTTCTAGAAACACTTTATATTCATTCTCAACAGATATAGAAAACATAACATTAAACCACAACCTAATTGAGGTAATTCCACAAAGAGTTAACAATGTAGTTCAAGTACTCAGTATCAGCCATCATGTATTGTATTACATGCACAATCTCAACAGTCCTTCAATATATATATCATTTTTCTCCCTTTTGGTAGCAGTGCCAGAGATGAGATTTGAAACTAGAACAGTCTTACTTCAAAGGCTCCAAAAATCACTACAATACATTCCTCTCAGTCATTCCTAAACTACAGATTCACATCTGTAACTATTATTAAATGTCTCCAACTAGATGTGTGACAAGTACTTTTAAACTAAGAACTCCTTTATCTTTAGTCCTTCTCTCTCTCATCTAACCCAAGAGGTTGGTTCACCAAGTCTCTCTCAAATGTGCCCTCTATATTTAATTTCCACTTGCCTAAATCAAGTCCTTAGCATTTCTCCCTTCAATTACTATAAGACTACTCCAAATTTCCATCCTTAAAAGCCAAATAAACTATTACAGTTATCTTTTTAAGACACAGATCTTATCACTTCACTTAGGACAGCCTAGCAGGGCCTTCACAATGTGGCCACACAATCTACCATCTGGTACCACTCTCCATAATATAGCCTATTCTGAACCACATCAGATAACTATAGAACAAAATCATGTATGATGCTTTCTCTCAAAACCTCTGTGTCCTTTTTCTCATCTGCCTAGGACACTCTTCTTTTCTACCACATACGCTGCATACAAGTTTCAAAAAGTAGTTCAGGGGGCCAGCCCCGTGGCCGAGTGGTTAAGTTCACAGGCTCTGCTTCGGTGGCCCAGGATTTTGCTGGTTTGGATCCTGGGCACGGATGCGGCACTCCTCATCAAGCCATGCTGAGGCAGCATCCCACAGAGCACAGCCAGAAGGACCACAACTACAATATACAACTATGTACTAGGGGGCTTCGGGGAGAAGAAAAAAGATATATAAGATTGGCAACAGATGATAGTTCAGGTGCCAACCATTAAAAAAAAAAAGTAGTTCAAATATCACCTCTTCATACAATCTTCCAAAATATCCCTGAACAGAGTTTTTTATAATTTTCTATCTATAGCATACCATACTATGCCAAATTTTATACATTTCAAAATCCTTTACAAGGCTATGCATTCATAAATAGCCAGAAGCATGCATCTTTGTATTCCCCAATACCTGTATGATGACTGGCACAGAAGTGTTCAATAAATGTTTGATAATTAAATTAAGCTCTCTAGTCAGTGCCCAGTGTACATACACTATATCATTTACTAAAGACTAAGTCATCTGCATAAAACATCAGACCTCCAGAGAGACAAGCTGACATTGTTTTAAAAACTGCAAGGTCTATCTGGCAAATTCACCCTTATGGAAGTCGTCATACCTTTGCACCAAGACAGCCACAGCAATGCCTATAGCAAGACCAAAAAAATACTGAAACCGCAATTTTAGATGGATCAATTAGCTTAACAAGTACCCAGCTGAGATCCTACTGTTAACACTGAAGTATATACAGTACACTGTTTTGAGCTGAAAATGTTTTAAGATATATATTATTACTTAGTCTCCTCAATGAGAAAGGAATTTCAGTGCAAGACTGGCAAACACCTGACTCTGAGGAGTCCAATACCATAGGCCTTCCAAGACGAACTGGCTACAAACTTGACCATAAACACTAAATAAATTGGGCTCTCGGGTGAAGCTATTTAATATTTAGTACTATCTATCTGATTACTTACCAAAAAATGTCGTCCAATAAAAGACAGTTTTAGTTTGGGATCTGTGCCAAGATAAGTGTTTTTATACAATCAAAAACTGCCAATAAAGCAATAAATGTTTTGAAGTCTTCTACTGTTCTTAATTGTTTTCTCAGTAAAGTGACTCAGAATTTAATAATGAAGAGAGAAAATATGTTTCTAAAACCAGCTTACTCCTTGTGCAAAATATCAGTTTAAGATCATCCAAACCTATGGTTTATTGAAAACTGAGAAGGAGTAGAGTTGTTTGCTTTTTTAACAATACTTGTCATCTTTTAACATACCATAAAAGTATTGGGGTTATGTTTATAAATATTGTCTACCTACCCATTAAAATGTAAGATCCACAAAGGAAGGGATCTTTTATTTATTGGGTTCACTAATGTATCCCAAGAATCTAAAACAGCACCTGACACAGAGTATGTGCTCAATAAATGTTTGTTAATTAAATGAATGAATGAATCTCCACTTTTAGTCCAAATTATACTAAAAGTTTACCATAGTCTACTTAATATCCTTAATATATAAAGAACTCTCGCAACTCAACCACAAAACATCAAACAACCCAATCAAAAAATGGGCTGGAGACATGAACAGACATTTCTCCAAAGACGATATACTGACGGCCAATAGGCACATGAAAAGATGCTCATCATCGCTGATCATCAGGGAAATGCAAATCAAAACTACACTAAGATATCACCTTACACCCGTTAGAATGACAAAAATATCTAAAACTAATAGCAACAAATGTTGGAGAGGTTGCGGAGAAAAAGGAACCCTCATACACTGCTGGTGGGAATGCAAACTGGTGCAGCCACTATGGAAAATAGTATGGAGATTCCTCAAAAAACTAAAAATAGAACTACCATACGATACCATACGATCCAGCCATCCCACTACTGAGTATTTATCCAAAGAGCCTGAAGTCAGCAATCCCAAAAGTCCCGTGCACTCCAATGTTTATTGCAGCACTGTTTACAATAGCCAAGACGTGGAATCAACCTAAGTGCCCATCAACAGACGAATGGATAAAGAAGATGTGGTACATATATACAATGGAATACTACTCAGCTGCAAAACAGAACAAAATCATTCCATTTGCAATAACATGGATGGACCTTGAGAGAATTATGTTAAGTGAAATAAGCCAGCGAGAGAAAGATAATCTGTGTATGACTCCACTCATATGAGGAATTTAAAACTATGGACCAAGAACAGTTTAGTGGACACCAGGGGAAAGGTGGGGTGGGGGGTGGGCACAAAGGGTGAAGTGGTGCACCTACAACATGACTGACAAACATTAATGTACAACTGAAATTTCACAAGATTGTAACCTATCAATAACTCAATGAAAAAAAAAAAGTTTACCATAGTCTAAGTTTTTCACAGACATTACTTGTATACATGAAATCTTTTTATAATACATATCAGAGGAACCTGCTAAAATTTTCACTTTAAAAGCTCCCTTGATAATTTTTCCAAGCGTTAGGAGTAGGGAGAAGAGTCTCTGTCCCATCTTTGTCAAGACAACTCTTCCTCAGACATAGCTGATATATTGTTATAAAGACTAAGAACCATAAAATGTCACTTATGGAATTTAAAAGCGCCATTGTATTTTGTCTTTCTTCACCCCTGATCTCATACTTTCAACCAAGTATATATTCAGATTCAGCAACAGCAATATTAAGAGACAGAATAAGTTTAGGAACAAATTAGCAAAATAAGAAAGTTAAACCAACATGAAATGACAAGGGTTGGAGAGGATGTGGAGAAAAGGGAACCCTCGTACACTATTGGTGGGAATGTAAATTGGTAAAGCTACTATGGAAAACAGTATGGAGATTCCTCAAAAAATTAAGAATAGAACTACCATATGATCCAGTTATTCCACTTCAAGGTATTTATCCAAAGAAAATGAAAATACTAATTTGAAAAGATATATGCACCCCTATGTTCACTGCATCATCTTTCACAGTAGCCAAGATAGGGAAACAACCAAAGTGTCCACTGATGGATGAATGGATAAAGAAGATGTGGTACATACATACAATGGAATACCACTCAGCCATAGAAGAGGTGGTACAATGGAATACCACTCAGCCATAAAAAAAGAATGAAATCTCGCCATTTACAACAAAACAGATGGACCTTGAGGGTAATACGCTAATCATTTCATTCATACGTGAAATCTAAAACAAAAACACACTCATGGATACAGAGAACAGAATGGTGGTTACCAGAGGGGAAGGGTGTTGGGGGTACGCAAAATGAGTGCAGAGGGTCAACTGTGTGATGACGGATGTTAACTAGACTCTTGGTGGTGATCACTCTGTAGTGTACGCACATGTTGAATTACAATGTACACCTGAAACTTATATAATGTTATATACCCATTTTGCCTCAATTAAAAAAAAAGTTAAACCAAATGACATATAAAGTCCTCTCCAACTTTTCCAGCTCTATCATGCTCTACCTAATATTTATGAAAGCACCATAAGGTGTCTATACTATCAAGAATATAGAGAAACAATGAAAGAGTATTAAATAACAACACTAGTCTTTTATTAAATACATAAATGAAATTCCCCAGTGACTATTTACAAGTATTAAGTTGCAAAAGATGTGATCTACATAACTACCTCTAGATATATGAGCCATTGGGGGAAAAAATCTTGCTGGGGCAGATTTGATATGGATAACTACTTCAAATATGTTATTTTCAGCTAACGGTGTATAAAATACATAGTATTTTTATTGAGATATATTTGACATATAACACTGTATAAGTTTTAGGTGTACAACGATTTATGTATACACTGAACGAATATACATTGAATATATGTATACATTGAATTTGAAATGATTACCACAATAAGTTTAGTTAACATGCATCACCAAACATAGTTACAATTTTTTTTCTTATGAGACCTTTTAAGATCTACTTTCTTATCAACTTCCAAATATACAATACAGTATTGTTAACTATAACTACCTTGCTATATATTACATCCCCAGGAGTTATTTATCTTATAACTGGAAGTTTCTACCTTTTGACCACCTTTATCCATTTTGCCCACACTTCACTCTCATCCCCACCCCTATCCCATCTCTGGCGACCACAATCTGTTCTCTACATCTATGACTTCAGGGTTTTTCTTAGATTCCACACATAACTGAGATCATATGGTATTCGTCTGCAAGGTTTTTTTAATGTACCAAGTTTGAACCAGATTACTGAATATTCTGTATGCCCCTTAACATATGTGTATATCATATTTTGTGTAAATTTATGTATAAACATACATAATACATTAAGATATAACAGTTTAGTGCCATCATTTGTAAAAGACTATAAACAACCTATCCATTAAAAGAATAATATAACCATACAATGGAATATTATGCAGCCATTAAAAAAGACTAAGGTAGATATCTACATGTGGATGTGGAACAAACTGTGCAATTCAGTGAGAAAAGTTAAAGTACATTAGGCTTCCACGTGTGTGCACATGTGTATGTGTGTCATTATATGCCAGAGATAGGGAAATATAAACATGAATGTATAGGCAAAGAATATTTCTGAATGGATACAAAATAAATTGAAAAGAGTGACTATCTTTTGGAGAAAGATCAGGGAACTAAGGAAGGAGGGATACTACTTCTCACTATGTACCCTTCTGTGCTATTTAAATTTTTAACCTGTGCATGTATTACATTTTTAATTCCAAAAAACAAGCTATTGTTCCTATTTCTGTAAACCTGGAATTTTTAATACTAGAAATATAATTTAAAACTAGCTTTAGAAAAATAAGAACAGTATATTTATTTTTAAAGAAAAAGCAAGTGAGATACCAAAAGAGATATCAAAAAAGGGAGAGCTTTTTTATGGAAGAGGACAGTTATCTACATGCCAATTAACTCAGCCAAGATCTGTGAGATCAGCATAGCCTTCTCTATGCCAAAGTTAATCTGCTGCGTGGTCAAGTGTTTTTAAAAGTTTCCGGGAGGGGAAGAGGAGGAAATCTAAGGATTAAACATGAAATACATAGTTTGCTTTCTAGAACATAAACATTTAGAAAATACAGAAGCATTTTAGAGTTGACGGGATTTTGGACATCAAGTACTCCATATCTCATTCTCCTTTTTTTTTTTTTTTTTTTTTTTACAGATAAAGAAACATATTTTCACATGTACTAAATGACTAGCCTAAGATAACTGCTCTCTTCCATTTGGACAGACAACCACAGTTCAAAAGTTATTTTGTAAGAGAGAGCACTAAAATCAAAACCTCAGGACCCTCAGTCCAGTAGTAATTCCTATATACTGAATGGAGACTCAAATGCTGTACGTACTGATTTGTTAACAACTACATGACAAGAGTACAGAAAAATATTTTATCCTATTCCATTTGTATAGTTTTGGCTCACTAAACTACTTTATAAACAGGATATAAAGTAAGTTACTATGGAAACACAGTTGTGAGAAATACCGCTACAAAATTCATGTGTGTGCATGCATGTGCTACATACTAAACTGTTTCCCCCTAAAATTCATATGTTTGAAGCCCTAATCCCCAAAGTGACTATATTTGGAAACAGGGCCTTTTAGGAGGTAATTAAGGTTACACACAAAAAAACTATTAATAACGATTAATCTTGGGCAATAAGATGAGGAGAGTGGTTTACTTTGACTTTATACATTGCTGTTCCAATGGAAAGTTTTACAAGTTTTTGACTTTTATAATTTAAAAACTAAATTAAATAAATGAAAATCAATCCTAAAATAAATAGGTAAGTAAAAACCAAATATTCAAATCTGTCAATAAATGCTCCTTAAAATCCCAGCACAAACTTTTAAAATACCATGTCTAGGTACCGTAAATGTTCACAGCTTTGTATACAAAAGCAGACATGCCTACTGAAAAGTGAACAAAAAATGCCGCTCCAAAATAAAGATGGATATAAATTTTCCAAGTTAAAAAAAAAGGAAAAATTCAAATTCAGCAATAAAAACAAACTAACTCTCAGGGCCAGCCCGGTGGCATAGTGGTTAAGTTTCCACTGTGCTGGCCTGGGGTTCACAGGCTCGGATCCAGATGTGGACGTAGCACTGCTCGTCAGGCCATGCTGTGGCAGCGTCCCACATAAAACAGAGGAAGACTGTCACAGATGTTACCTCAGGGCCGATCCTCATGGGGGGGGGGGAAAGCTAACTTTTGATACACACAACTTGACTGAATCTTGAGGGAATTATGCCAAGTGGGGGGAAAAAAAAAGCTAATCCCAAAAGGTTACATACTATATAATTCCATTTATAGAACATTCTTAAAATGACACAATTATAGAAACTGAGAGCAAATTAGGGGTTGCCAGGGATTGGGAGGGGAGCAGTTACAAAAGGCAACTTGAGAGTGACAGAACTGTTCTGTCCTGACTGTTGCCAGGCACATAGACACAGATGATAAAATTCCATAGAATTAAATACACACATGGGCACACAAACTAGTGCAAATTAGACTGGGAAATCTGAATAAGATAAGTGGATTGTATCAATCAATACTGAGTGTGATACTGTACTATGGTTATGAAAGATGTTACCACTGGGGGAAACTGAGTGAGGGGACAACAAACGTTCTATTATTTCTTAAAACTGCACGTGACTCTACAATTATCTCAAAATAGAAACAATTAAAAAAGAAAAATTCTATGAAAGGACAAAAAGAGGAAGATATTTTGTTTTGTTTTGGCAATCACTTATCTTCTTACAGGGCCATTTCAAATGAATTTTCATGGAAAGAAGTGTTTTACCTGTTAAGTGAATCTTACCTAGACTTACATTAGTACACTCAGCCCCCCATATTTTCGGGTTCCGCATCCATGGATCCAACCACAAGCGGGTAGAAAGGCCTATGACTACAGACTTTTTTTCCTGTCACTGTTCCCTAAACAATACAATATAGCATCTATTTACCTAGCATTTACATTGTATTTTGTAATATAAGTAATCTAGAGATGATTCAAGTATATGGGAAGATGTGTGTAGGTTATATGCAAATACTATGCTATTTTACATAAGAGACTTGAGCATCCAAGGATTTTGGTATCTGTGGGGGTGCTGAAACTGATCCCCCAGCGGATACCAAGGGAAGACTGTACATCCCTCTTTGACTATTCCTCATAACACTCTGAGTTTTCCTCAGAAAACTTATGAAGACCTAATATTATCTTATATATGTGTCTGTAATCCCCACTAGAATGTAAACTGCATTAGGGCAGAATTTCGTTTCATTCAATGTATTCCTATCACCTAGATCAAACCTTGCCACCTTGCAAGCACATTATTAAACGAGTGAAATGAATGGTATTACAAATAAAGTCTTTGTTATCCACTTTGTGTGTTGTCCAATAAAAATGTTTAAACCTATACCAGCTACCCAAATGGCAAATTCCTAGTACTCACTTTCCTGCCAGCTGATATAGGTTTGTGGGATGAAAAGTGTGATCCTGACTTAAAAACAGTTTTGCCACACACATTATACATTCCAAAGTTAGCATACAAACTTCAAGTTACCCACTACTTTCTTCCATTTGGACAGACAACCACAGTTCAATAATCTGTAGCTATTTTACTGGTCTTGAAAGTATACTCTCAAAAACTGGAGGAGGAAAGGAAATATACAGGTTAAGTATAGACTTATTATTAATAATATTCAATAACAGAAGCAACTAAGACTGAAACCTCACCAAGTATCAGGCAACGCACTGATAGTGTCACGTGCAATCCAATCACAACTCTGAAGTAGGTACCACTATTACTTCCGTTGTTTTTTTTTTTTTAAAGATTTTATTTTTCCTTTTTCTCCCTAAAGGCCCCCGGTACATAGCTGTGTATTTTTAGTTGTGGGTCCCTCTAGTTGTGGCATGTGGGATGCCGCCTCACCATGGCCTGATGCGCGGTGCCATGTCCGCGGCCAGGACTCGAACCGGCAAAACCCTGGGCCACCGAAGCGGAGCACGCAAACTGAACCACTCAGCCATGGGGATGGCCCCTATTACTTACATTTTTAAAATGAGAAACACTGAGGCTTAAAGTCTAAAAATTGGCCCCAGATCACAAAGTAGTAAGTGAGAGAGTCAGGATTCCATCTTAGACATGTCTTACACCAAAGCCTTCACTACTAACTAAATTAGTAGAACTAAAAAATAAGTCTATTTCAGTAAAATAAACAAACCTACTGGGTTTCAAATAACGTACATAAAATACAAATATTGGTATAATAAATAGTTTACCTGCTAAAAATTGAGCACCTTGAAGATTTAAAGTCTAGCTGAGATTATAATTACATCATTAAAATGCCAATAATCAATCTTTCAACTGAACCCAAATCAAACCACACTTAAGCCTTAGAAGATGCCAAGTCCAACAGAAATATGCAACGTCAAAAACTTAAAGTAAATGCTTTTTTTAAAAAAAAACAAACATTTCCCAAACAACAATCTTGAATGCCGAGAACATGTTTACTACCACATCGCCAGATAGTAAAGCTGGAGTATGAAAATGTAATACTCATATCATACAACAAATGAAAGCAAGCAACGAATCCAAAGTATGGTTCCTTTACCAGACAGAAACATCACTGCAACTCAAATGTACTAAGAAGAAAAAGGCTTCGTGCTTCAGTTTTCCAATGTGTGCAAAATAAGGATAAAATGTGCTCTTTAATTTACCTCTAAAGTTTTAACACGATCTGAAGCACTAACAAAAGAATTCTGCAAATATAAAGTATACTAAAGCAAGGGTCAAAAAGTCAAATACCTAAAGAAGCCAGGCATACAAAAGTCCCCCAGTCAGGGAGTGAGGCAAAATGGAGAGTCTTGCCCCCTCAACAGTCCTAATTCCAATACAAGTAAGAGTTTCCCTTCAAAGGAAACCAGATGTCCGTATTTCTATATTAAAACTGATTTTTTTAAATGTTGTCAACTAATTCAATCACAATCCACCCACATGCAAATTAAAAACACAAAATTATACCATAAATTTTAGCCTCCAAAATGGCTAAAATTTTAAGACAGCTAATACCAAGCGTTGAGATTGTGGACCAAATGGAACTCACAACACCACTAGAGTAATGTAACTGTGGTACAATCTCTTCAGAAAACTGTTTAACATCTACTAAAGCTGAACATATGCATACCCTGTTAGGACCCAGCAATTCCACTCCCAGGTTAGCCAACAGAAATGCTTAGACTTGCTCACCAAAAAAAAAAAAAAAAGTTCAAGAATGTTCAAAACAGTGCTCTTCTTAACAGACAAAACTTGGCAACATTCCATTGCCCATCAAGAGTAAAATGAAAAAACAAAATGTGGTATATTCCTACAATGTAACACCATACAGGAACTACAGAGGCTATTCCTACATAACATGAATGGATCTCGCTAATACGCCAAAAAAATAAAAAGAGTACAAACCATAGGATTCCACTCCTATAAAGTTCAAAAAAAGTACAAAAAAGTGAAAAAATGAATCCAGAGTGTGAGAATGTAGTGTCAGAAATCAGTACTGTAGTTACCTTTGGGGAAGGGTCGTGACTGGAGCCGGCAAGAGCAGGACTTCTGGAGGTACTGATTATGTTCTGTTTTTTCACCTGAGTGCTGGTTATAAGCTATGTGTTCATCTTGTGAACATTCTAAGCACTTATAATTTGTACACTTTTCCCCAAGTATGCATATTTCAATAAAAACTTTTAAAACACATAGAAGATACCATGGAGCCCAAACAAAATATTTCTGCAGGCAGATCCAGCTTACCAGAGCAGATAAACTTATGACCTCTCAGGTAGTCTTACATTTAAAGAAAAGCAAAGAAAAAATTAAAGCAAAATAAAATTGTCTCAGTGATGCTACATGATTAGGTCAGCAACTAACAAAAATTTTTAATTTCTCCTAATAGCAATACCTCTTGGAATGCATCACCTATTTTAATTGCCTCATATACTTAATTAACAAACAAAGCCTGTCTCAAAGATATGGTTAGGAATACAATAAGAGGTAGAAAGTTGACTAAAAATTAAACAATTATGTGTAAAAATTCAAAGCAGTCATTAACCACCAACACAAACCTCTTCCCTGCTTCCTGAGCAACTTTACTTGCCACTCACTGATAGAAAGCAATTTTATTTCATCCGTAGGAGCTCACAACCTAGGTACTGAGTTACTAAGAAGCCTACAGCAGAAAAGAGAAGCCTTAGGCTTCACCCAGTCAAGTTAAAGCAAGTCCTACAGAATCCAAATACGTCACTCAGCTATTTACTCAAATAACTGTTAAATGACTGAATGTTAATTTTAAAATGGCTTTTTAGCATTAACCGCCTGTCCTCTCAAGACCCTATATCCCAATTACTTTCCTTTTCTGAGATGTGAAATGCAAGTTTGAGCAACTGCTAGTATTTTTCCTCCACTCCCATCTTCACCTGTTTATATCCTGTCCTATCTTTCACGTCTCAAATCTACTACCTTTATGTATTAGAAAACCCTAGAAAGATCACATATTAAACCGAATACCAGCATTTTTGAAAGGACTTCTTTCTGTAGGTAACAAAACTACTGTTCAGTGTCATTGCTTACTAATCAAACATTACTCTTAGATTAATCTGAGTCACAACTCACACATCCAGCAAAAGTTTACGTTGAAAATGCAAATTTGCTGCTCAAAATTCCACCCATAAAGCACTTTTTACAAAACATTTTAAGCTACAAATTAATCTTCTTAGCATGTCAACCTCATCGAATACATCTGCATTAAAGTCAAGACCATCACTGCAAAAGAAACAAACTTTTTTCAAAAACACACAAATCTCTGGCAAGACACTTAATACTCTTCATAGGGCAAACAAGTGCTAAAACATCAAGCCAAGTTCGTTTATAGTTTAAAAAAAAAAGAAAAATGTTCTGACATCCTATTGCCTATCTGACATTAAATTGCCTATCAAATTATTTTAAGATCTAAAAACTACTTAGAATTTCCAAGAAAGTAGGCCTTTCCCACTTGGTTTAGAAATGTTCATATACTCAGAAACAAAAAAAGAAAATCTGACACGTGTCCTACTTTTTCCTCAAGGGCAACATTCTGTAAAATAGATTACACTTATAATTGTAAGTAAACTCCACTCACTAACTAAAATGTTGCAAGTCAAGAGATAATAACAAATAACTAAAAAATACGAACAGCCCTAAAATATCCAAAATCAAGGGCACACAAACGTGTGCTGCACATGACACGCTTTCAAGGCTTCATGCTAAGAGTCTGCTTGATACAAAGTTGTAGAAGACAGGATCCCTACTGACACCCAACAAATTTATTCTAGCTTTCAGGAAAACTGTGTTGAAATGCAAGTCTTCTGAAATTCCTACTCTAAACCCTAGACTAAACCTAAGCACACTATAAAGGCTGCTATCCGTTCACTCCAAATCCTTAGAAAGCATTTCCTGCCTGGAAAACCTTTCTCCCGTAAGCCTTATCCAAACTTTTTCCGTTCTTTCAACCTACTCTAGGAAGCCGTAAGCCCGCCCCTCACCTCCCGCCCCCTACCCACACGCACACCCACTGGGGAACCTCCACACTCGGTGGACTCCACCGCACACGGGCACGCAGGACACATGTGCCTGCAAACCCAACCCCTTTCCACACCCCCGGAAACGACACCCCCTTTATCACACACCGCACGCCGCAGCCCATCCCCCTTCCTCCCCGCCCCCACTCACCTCACCCCAGTCCACCCACCCACGTTCTCGGGAGCCCAGCCTCCCCTCACTCCGCGGCTCGCCGCAGGCTGCGGGGAGGGGAAGCAGGAAGCAGGAAGCAGGGCCCGGGCCGGGCCTAGGCCTCTCAGACCGCCTAGGAAGGTGAGGAGGGGAGCCCGCGGGCCAGGCACGGCGGCAGGGCCTCCTCCCGCCCCCTGCGGCCCCCGGCCTCCCCTCCGCCGCGGCCCCCAGGCCGGACCACACTCACTTGCCAACCGCGGTCCATCGAGTACTCCGCCGCTGCCTCCTCCGCTGGCTGCAACGCCCGCCCCGGGGCCCCCCAGGTCCGGCTTCTTGGGCCCCGGGGGCGGCCCGGCTCCCCCGCCCGGGACGGCTCCGGGAGGAAAGCCGGCCCCAGGAGCGCCCGCCAGAGCCAGGGGGACGCTGTTGCTATGGAGGCCGAGGCCCGGGGCAGCTCCGGCGGCCGGGTCCTCATGCAGGAACTGACACTCCTCCCCGTAGAAGCAAGTCTTATCCTTAGCGTAGTAGCGGCAGTACTTCAGCTTCACTCCCGCCGCCGCCCCGCCGGGGACACCCCCGACCCCCGGCGGGGCCACCACCGCCACCGCCGCCGCCAGCGAGGAGGAGGAAGAGGAGGCGGCGGCCGAGGGGGGCGGGAGGCCGCCGCCACTGTTCATGGCAACGCCGCAGCCTCGTCTTCCGCTGCCGCCCGAGGAGCCGCCGCCGCCGCCGCCACCATAGACCGGGGAGGGAAGGAAGACGCTGCCGATACCGGATAAAAGCCTGGGCGGGTGGGTCTGTCCCGCTGCGGGAGCCGGAGCCGCCCGGGGAGAGGGGGGGAGGGGAGAGGGGAGGGAGGAGGGGGTAGGAAGGAGGGGAGGGGAGGGGGAGAGTTGGGATTCTCACTCACTCTCTCGTTCTCTTTTCTTAAAGGGGCCGCGCGGGACGACGGGGTGGGCGTGCGGACCCACACGGGGACTTCGAGGGCGCGGGCTAGGAGAGGGGGAGCGGCGGCGGCAAACGGGTGCGGAGGGCGGAGAGGCCGGTTTATTTTTAAATTCTGCCTCCACTCGCTCGCTCGCGCGCTGGTTCCTCCGACTTGTTTATTCCATTTTCCTCTTCCTGAGACGGCGGTCGCCGCTGCGCGTGCGCAGAAGCGCGGTGGCTTGTGGGTAGCGGGAGCGCGAGAGGAAGCCTGGCCTGGCGTCGGGCCCCCGGGGCATCCGCGAGCCGGCGGCGGTTGGCGTCCGCGGTGGCCTTCCCGGAGTCTGATTCGGGTGGTGGAGTTCTCACGAGACGAATACCTTCCTCTTTTGTATATCCTCCTACTTGTAAAGCCAGACGTCGTTTTTTAACTGAAAAGACAAAATTAACCGAGTGTGAAGGGCCATCTTGAGGGGCCGCACCTGGGGACGAAGCCCAAGCTCTCGCTCGGTTGGAAGAATAGTTTCATTCTGTGTGCCACAATTCCTCTCCCTTTTTTTCCTCCTCCCAACTCTTTCCTTCCACTTGAAGGTGATGAGAACTACAGGACTGATTACCTTGAGTTCTGGGCCTTTTACAAAAATCTGAACCAAAAAAGGTTGATTTCGACAAGCCCCCTGCTCAGCGCCGCACCTGTTTTCTCTATATTTATGTTACTGAAAGCCTCAGTAAAATATTATGAAAAATAAGATGCCACCTGGGGACAACATTGCCTAGGCAGCACTAGAAGGTTTCATTTGTAAATGTACTACGTTGCTTTTCTCCAGTCAGCCTAGACTTGATTGGAGATTAATTTTTAAAAGATAGTTTTTCCCTCAGCTGTCTCTGATGTTTTGCTCTGCTATATTGAAAAAAAAAAAAAGGTTTTCAGGAATTTTAAAGAATTGCCATGAAGGGGAATGTAGTTTTAACGTTTCAGTTTTTCTCGTCTGTAAAAGATTTTCTCAAAAAGGCAGTGTCGCAGTTGTGAGGGGGCTTGTTTATTGGCAGTATCTAAGGAATTGTGGCAAACCAGAGGTCACGGAAGAACGGATATAAGCAAGTGTACCACATTGCAGAAAGGGAAAAGTGGACTCCATAGACCACAACACTGGTAAGCCTGGTGATTTTCCTTAGCTAAATTCAAAAATAATAGCATTGTATAATGCCTTTCTGTTTAGAAACATTTTCTCGTATTTATTTATTCAACAAATATTTATTGATGCACATTACGTGTACCAGGAAGTGTGCTAGGAGCTGGGGAAGCAAAAGTAAACAAGATGCAGTCTTGTCTGAGTTCACATGGCTTGTTTATCCCCTGGTTGGAGAGGCAAAAAGTACACAGGCGATTATAAACCAGTGTCTTAAGTGCTAACTTTGTCACATTGGCTATCAGAAGATATTAAAGATGGTAGTCTTCATAGAGAAAGTTGATACCCCAAAAGCGGAAGTTGAGAACATCTGCTTTGAATTCAGTACCCAGTGTTACTCTGGGTAAGTTGCTTCGCTTCTCTGTATCTTAGGCATGAAACAGATAAGAATAGTACCCACTGCATACATAAAGTATAAACTAATAATGTATTATGAAGTGTACCATGCTTACTAAGAATCGAGTAGGTTGTAGCTACTGCTATTAGTAGTATCGCTGCTAGTAGTAGTCGCTGTATAAGAGTGTGGGGAAAGAGCATTACAGGCAAAGTGAACAGCTTGTGCAAAAGGCCTTGAGGTGAAAGAGAGCTTAGGTTGTTAGAATAGTGGTAGTGGAGAATTGAGAAGGGACCAGAACACAAAAGTCCTTGTAAGGCATGTTAAAGGATTAGACTTTTTCTTGAGAGCAATAGAAAATTATTACAGCATTTTACAAAGTTAAGTAGTAATATCATCAGATTTCCCTTTAGAAAAAAAATTTCGATCCTCATAAGACCCCTATGAGGAAAGTAAAGAAGATGGATTATCACCATTTTGTAGATGAAGAAACTGAGTAAGGCTTGGAGTTACACAAAGTTACCAGCTTGTAGATTGCAAAGCCAGCACTTAAACTCAGGACTTCTAATTGCAAAACATGTGCTCTTTCCATTACACATTTTGCCATTTCTTAATGAAAATACATGTCTTTTGATGGCTTGGACAGGAAAGTAGTGTCTGTGGTGAGAAAATGGAAGTTCATTAATCGTTAAGTTCATGCCAAATTAAGCATATCATTCAAACAAACCTTTACGGAGCATCTACTGTGTATTATGTACCAAGCAAATTCTGTGCTAGGATCTGCTATACAAAAATGTGTAAGATGTAGCCTTTGTCCTCAAGAGTTCCTGGGAACTGAGGGAAATGTCAAAGGTAAAGTAAATCATCCATCAGTACCACATTTGACAAAGTTTTCTATTAAATCTTTGTGAACATGATGGAGAAAAATAGGCTAACATACTACAGTTAGGTGACTTCAATGCTCTTTGATTAGTCATAATTAAAATGTTGATAAAACTGGCTTTGGAGCTCCTTGAACAATAGCCAGAGAATATCAATTGATCAATACTTTGCTGTCCTCCTTTGGACTCTGTTCTTAACCTATTTTTATGAAAAAATGTTATCTGCTGCCTAGGTGAAGAAATATATAGCATATTTAGCAGATCTGCAACCTTTTGCAAAACCATTGGGGTAGCTAATGCAATAAATGACAGATTAGCATTTGGAAATCTCCATCAGCTGGAAAAAAGGACCACTGCTAACAAAATAAAACCTGAATTAAATTGAGGGAAACAGAGCGAACAGGCGCTTTAATACATTGCTGATGATACAACCTCTCCTCCCGTCTCCCCAAAGCAAGTTGGTAATGTCTTTTTCAAAAGCCTTTAAAACGTACATAGCCTTTGAGCTGTTAATATTCTACTTGGCAAGTAAATCCTAAGAAAATAACTATAAACAAGAATTTTTATGCTTCATTGTGCTCCTTGCAATGTTGCATATGAAAGCCAAAGAAGAAAAAGTTGCAAAAAACCTAAATTCTAAAACCAAGGGGAATGGTTAAATTATGGCCTATCCACTGGAATATTATGCAGCCATTAAAAATGATGACCATGAAGATGTACATTAGTGCCTATGATACGATGTAAATATTTAACATGATACAAAATTGTATATGCTATATTACTATAATGATGTAAACAATAAAAAACCTGATAGAAATAAAGACTAACTGCTTCAAAGCATTGACAGTGGTTTTACTAAGGTGGTAAGATGACAGAGTAGGCTTTTCCTATTTTCCTCTACTTCCCAAATTTGTATCATGAACATATATTATTTCTGTTTTAGAAAAATAAGCATTGAAATTTACTGTAATTTAATCTTAACCTTTTAATTCTGAGGAGTAAGTACATGGATGTTTGTTAAATTGTTCTCTGCATTTTTAGGGGTTTTTTTGTTTTCAAATAAATTAATTTTGTGAAGACAAACTGGACACTCAGTGTTCCCATTTCTTCAAATTTTCACTAGTCTAGTGTTTCTCAAAGTCTATTTCATAGAAGACTGGTTCAACAGTATATTAGTTAGTATTATACAAAGAAAGGTTTTATTGTTGAGAAAGTTTGGGAAATACTGAGTTAACTTTACTTCAGGTCTTTTTCAGAGCCTTTAATATATTGATATGCTATAATTCTCTTAAAGCAGGATATAAAATGCAGAATTTACCAAATTTTTTTTTTTTTTTATCACAGAACACTTTTTTCTCTAGTCATCTTGTGGAGTTAGTGTTCCTCGAACATACTTTGAGGAACCTGTCCTAGTCACCTGCTGTCTCATTTCCCCTATATAACCTATTTTAAAATTTGTCCACATTCTTTAATTGGCCCCATCCCAACCCTTCAACCTTGCTTTCTACTTCATACATCCATAAGAAGAAAACATTGTCCTAACTTATTAGAGTCCCTTCTTCTATCTGCGACTAATCCTGTCAGTCACACGCTGAACTCCATTGCCTAACGTTTCCTCAGGAATCAAGTCATTCTCCATCCAGTATCTTCTGTTTTTTGACTCTCCTCTTAGTATATGACTATGTAAAGTCTCTTATTTAAGTAATTTTTCAAGCATCCATTCCTTTCTATTGTGAACTTTTTGTAATCATAAGGAAAAATGCTTCTTTGTTTGTTTTTAAGAACATCAGGAACAAACACTGCTGGTAAGAGGGCTAACTGATACAGCCACTTAGGAGGGCAATTTGGCAATATATAAAATTTTTAAATATCCATACCCTATGACCTAAAAATGCCACTCCTTCACCAGTTTGGATCCCAGGTGTGGACCTCTGCACTGCTTATCAAGCCATGCTGTGGCAGGCGTCCCACATATAAAGTAGAGGAAGATGGGCACGGGTGTTAGCTCAGGGCCAGTCTTTCTCAGCAAAAAGAGGAGGATTGGCAGATGTTAGCTCAGGGCTAATCTTCCTCAAAAAAAAAAAAGTCAAAAATTGCCACTCCTGGTATCTACCATAGAAAAACACTTTTATACTCAAGGAGGCATGCATAACACTGTTCATTTGAGGCATTGTTCATAATAGTAAAATTAGAAATAACCTAAATGTACACAGAGAGATGGATCCATATGTGCCATTATTCTCTAAGATCTATTGTTGAATGAAAAAAACATGATGCAGGTAAATGTGTGGATTATAGCACTTTTTATGTAAAATAATTAAAATAGATTTCCTACAAGGATATATACAAGTGTATACAGACAGGACTGGGAGGATGAACATTAGGTTGCTAACAGGATGGGGATTGGGAGTAGTGATCAAGGGGGACTTTAGCTTTGTCTGTAATGTTTCAGATTTACAAGAGGACTATATGTCTGCTTTACTTAGATAATTGAAATTTCATTTTAAAAAAAGAAAACCCTCACTTCTCATTAGTTTCTTCTTTTGACCTAATTTCTCTTCACAGGCAATTTTTTAAATCATCCATAACCAGTCTCTTCATTTCCCATTCATCCCTTAATCAAGAATAATCTCACATTTGCCCTTGCTTTGTTAATTTTTTTTTTTTTTTGCCAGAGCCACCACTGATATTAGTTAGCAAATTTATTACGTATTTTGCAGCCGTTTTGTAATGTTCAACAGTATTAACCATTTTCACAGCACTCTTCTCTCCTGGCTTCCAGTTACCCCTTTCTCTTGTTTTCCCTATGCCTTTTTAACCCCCGATAGGGTTTCCAATGCCTCTGCCATTCAATGCTGCCTGCATGGTAGGCCTTGCAGAAATATTTGTGAAATATATTTCAAGTAATTATTATAATTCAATACAATGCGTGAGATATCCTCTGAGCTTTAAGTTTGTATTGTGAACACGAAATGTAATGTTAATGAGACAAAAAAGTATACTAGATCAAGAATTAAAATAACTGGTTTGACGGGCCTGCCTGGTGGTGTAGTGGTTGAGTTCCTATGCTCCGTTTCAGCGGCCCAGGGTTCACAGGTTCAGATCCTAGGTGCAGACCTACACACCGCTTGTTAAGCCATGCTGTGACGGCATCTCACATAAAATAGAGGAAGATTGCCGCAGATGTTAGCTCAGTGACAATCTTCCTCAAGCAAAAAGAGGAAGATTAGCAATATATGTTAGCTCAGGGCCGATTTTCCTCACAAAAAATAAATAAACAACTGGTTTGAAATCTGGTTTTTACTACGTTATACCTGTGTGGCTTGTCTCAAGTCTCTTAACCTCTCTTAGCTTCAGTTTCTTCATTTTCAAAACAGAAATAATATCAACTTTATGAGGCTGTCTTGAGGATTGAATAATATAATCAGAACCCCATGGAGAAAATAATCTCTCCGCCACTAAGTAAACAAAGTTTTTATTTGCAAAATAATTTTAACCACCTTTCCGTGTAAAAGGGATTCTACTTCTGAGAACTTCATATTTTATATTTTATTGCCTTTAATATTACTTCCTTTAGCGCTCTTTCTCATGCATCTCTCTACTTATATGATGATGGTGTCAGCAATTACTGTAATGATGCCTCAAATTCCGTAGTGTTTCACAGCTTACAAAAGCAGCCAGGTGTGTTTCTTGTTTCTCTCCTCAACAATCCTGTGAAATCTTAAAATGAGAATATTATTTTAATGTTGGGAATCTGAGATTTTGAAAAGATCTATAAGGTTCTGTGACTTGCCCCAAAATAAGTCAGCTTAGACTTTTTAAACTCCCATGTTCTAGGACCTTTCTCCTAAACTACAACCATCTTATTAGGGTTTGTGTCTTTTCATTCTGGATTTTCCTACTGTTGCCTTCAATCTACCTCAGGATTAAATATGGACTCCTCATCTTTCATTGAAATGCATTAAATCCATATTCTGTTATCTTAGATTCTCAGTTAAGATATCCCCCAAGCAAGTCTGGGGTTTTGAAACCTGTAATTACACACTAATAGAGAGGGAAGAAGAGTAACTTCCTAGATTGATTATGTGTGCTCTAGCAGTAATGTTCACAAATGCAGTTTTCTTCCCATTTTTGGATGGAAGAAATGTGAGGTATGATGGAATAATGGGATTTTTTTATGCTTCACCTGATAATCTAAATGAATATTACTTTCCAGGTAGTCACCTTGGTAAAAACTAGGCTCATTCTAAATTATAACATGTTTTTGAGATTTACTTAAGCACCTTAATCACATTTCTAAAATATCCTCATGATACAAATCTTCATTCTTTAAGGGAATATTTGATTTTTGGAAATGACCCAAAGTTATCAGAGCCAGTTGTAATAAATGATGAAAATTACTGAGCAGGGTCATGTCATTTGTGTTTAAAAATTGTGATATTAATATAAATAAAACCAATATTCTTGTGTGATTCTAAAGCTGGTGCTGAAAATAGTTTCATAAAAACAATGGCAACATTATTAGAATGTAAATGAATAATCTTCCCATGTGACTATAGTAGGTGTTCTACAAGGAAACTATTTATTTGGTATATAGTCCAATGTATTTGCTTTTTGGAAATATCTAAAGGTCTTATTTTTCACACATTTCATATCTCCTAAAAACATTTTATAGGCAACTGCCTGCTCCTGTAATAGGGCTATCTCTTTAGGAAAGGTGCATTCTTGAGTATGCATTACTAAAAATAAATCTTCAGTCAACTCTAAGTCATTTTCATGCTAATGTAGATTACATCCAAAACTGCAAATCTATAAGTTATATTTGCCTTGGGCTATAGTGTGAGGATTACTTTTTGTCTGGGTGACCTCAGGCAACATTCCCCCAGCAACCGATTGCTAAAGCTAATGTTTAATTTGTATTAACTACCAGTAATTGGGAGAACTTCACATTTTCTGAATGGTTCATTTTTGTGTTAGTGATAGCAGCCTGAGTTTAAAAAATTCTTCCTCAAAGATTTGAATGTTAAGACCTGAAACCATAAAACTCCTAGAAGAAAATATAGGCAGTACACTCTTTGACATTGGTCTTAGCCACATCTTTTCGAATACCATGTCTACTCGGGCAAGGGAAACAAAAGAAAAAGTTAACAAATGGGACTACATCAGATTAAAAAGCTTCTGCAAAGCAAAGGAAAACATGAAGAAAATGGAAAGACAACCCACCAACTGGGAAAAAATATTTGCAAGTCATTCATCAGACAAGGGGTTGATCTCCAAAATATGTAAAGAGCTCGTACAACTCAACAACAACAAAACAAACAACCAGATCAAAAAATGGGTTGAGGATATGAACAGACATTTTTCCAAGGAAAATATACAGATGGCCAACAGGCACATGAAACAATGCTCAACATCACTAATTATTAGAGAAATGCAAATCAAAACTACAGTGAGATATCACCTTACACCAGTCAGAATGGCTATAATTACCAGGACCAAAAAAAAAAAAAATGTTGGAGAAGATGTGGACAAAGGGAATGCTCATACACTGCTGGTGGGAATACAAACTGGTGTAGCCACTATGGAAAACAGTATGGAGATTTCTCAAAAAGTTAAAAATAGAAATACCATATGATCCAGCTATCCCACTACAGAATATTTATCCAAAGAACTTGAAATCAATGATCCAAAAAGATTTGTGCACCCATATGTTCATTTCAGCCTTATTCACAGTAGCCAAGGTATGGAAGCAACCCAAGTGCCCATCTATAGATGAATGGATAAAGGAGATGTATATATACACAGTGGAAGACTACTCAGCCATAAAAAAAAGACAAAATCGTCCCATTTGCAACAACATGGATGGACCTCGAGGGTATGATGTTAAGGGAAATAAGCCAGACAGAGAAAGACAAATATTGTATGCTTTCACTCATATGTGGAAGAACACAAATACATGGATAAAGAGAACAGATTAGTGGTTACCAGAGGGGAAGGGGGGTTGTGAAAGGGATAAAGGGGCACATATGTATGGTGATGCATAAAAATTAGACTACTGGGGTGAGCACGATGAAGTGTATTCAGGAATTGATAAACAATAATGTACACCCGAAATTACACAATGTTATAAACCATTATGATCCCAATAAAATTAATTGGAGAAACATTCTCCCTCAAGACAATCTAGAGTGGCAACTACACGTGGACAAGTTAGAGTTGACTATTTTTGAGACCCAGAAATGGAATTTACTGCCTTTATATATATTTCTTACATATTTGTAAAGCTGTGTATCATTTTATGCTCGTAAGTTCTGCTGTACAATTCTATACATGGTTATTAGCAGCTGCCTAGTGTTAACCTGTTTTGACAAATTTTTGGTACACTAAAAACAATAGCCTTCCAGTAATTCATAACTGCCATGTTGAAAGATTTTTTTAATGTATCTGTGACCCTCTGCTATAAGAGAGTCTTTCATCAGTGTCATTATACTTGTATATATTGTGTAGATTTTTGAGTCTTTGTGGTAGTAAAAGCAATTTGCTACGTTTCTTTACAATTTTTCAAAGGACTTAAAGACTTTCATTCTTATTATGTTCCTGTGAGTTATGTTATAGGCAAATAAGATTTTAATACTAATTGTACCTTGGAAATAACCCTGATAATGAACTATATCATTGTTATCATCCCATACAGCTACCACCAGCCTTGTAGAGATGCCTTTAACTTCGCAAAGCCCACTGCCATCATTTCTGCTGGTTGAGCACCCCTACTCCAGAAGATCACTTCAATATTTCTACTATGTGCAATGCCCATTATTGGCATTGGCCCATTATTATCATTTTAAATCTGATAGTTCTGTATTAATAAATAATTTTACTATTTCAGAAATTAGATACTTGTTTTGGTGCAGATTTTCTAGTTTATACTCTGATAAAAAGCTTTAAATCAAGAGATTTGATTTATTGTAAATCAAGAGACTATATTTTAAAGCAGAAATCTTTTTTTTTCTTCTTCTTCTTCTCCCCAAAGCCCCCCAGTACATAGTTGTATATTCTAGTTGTAGGTCCTTCTGGTTGTGCTATGTGAGACACTGTCTCAGCATGGCCTGATGAGTAGTGCCATGTCCGCACCCAGGATCTGAACCAGCAAAACCCTGGGCTGCCAAAGCAGAGCTGGCAAACTTAACCACTCGGCCATGGGGCCAGCCCCTAAAGCAAAAACCTTAATAAGATATGTCATTAGTAAGGTTAAAATGAAGCTCCTGGAAGCAGGAAACTGTGTCTTTTGCATTCTGTTAACCCCCTCACATTACCTAGTATAGAGCAAGTATCTGGGTACTACAGTTTATTTAGGATTTTGATGTTTGCCTAAATGCAAACAGAAAGCAAGAATGAGAATATTAACATCAGGTATAGAAAATTAAGGCCACAGCGTTAAGTGTGAAAAAAGAGGAATATTATGTAAAGATAAAAAGTATACTCCACAAGATAATAATCTTAATAAACTTCTATGCACCAAATAATTTTACTGAATGCAAAAAAGCAAAAACACCTAGCAATACACGAACTTGGTTAGAATCTCACACACACTCACAATTATGATGGTAGAGTTCAATAAACCTCTTTCAGAAATTAACATGCAAAAAAGCAAGGATATTGATATATTAGTAATATAATCAACTGGCTTGGCTTTTAGCCAAATATAGAACTTTATACTGTATTACCAAAGGATGCATTCTTTTCATGTAACCGTGGAAGATTTACAAAAATCAAACATATACTTGGGCATAATTTAAACCATAACAAATTTCAAAAGATAAGAATTTTATAGGGTACATTGTGTAAATATAATCCAATATAACTAGAAAACAGTGCTAAAAATAAGACTGTAAAGCCCACCTATTTAGAAATTAAGAAATGTTTTTCTAAATACTTCCATTACCAAAGAGAAAGTAAAACTAAAATTATAAAAATCCAGAAGACAATAAAATGGAGTACATACTACATCTTAAAGCCAATACTGAGAAGAAACATATAGTCTTAAGTATTTTTATTATTAAAAAACAATGAATAGTACACAAGGACAAAATGAACCAACAGAAAGGAGAAGAAGGGAATGTGTAGTAAAGGAAAGGCTGAAATTAATGAAACAGAAAACATTAAAAGGTTTAATTAAGTAGATACCCTCCTTGCAAGTCTGATAATAGCAAGAAGAAAGAAAAATATGCATCACCAGTATCTTTGAAACACTTAGAGAAAATAACTGCCAATCTAGAACTCAGTGCCCAATGAAAATATCCTTTAAAACTGAAGATGAAGTTGTTGACGAAAATAATCCATAACCATTCTATAAGTGAAAATTTGGGTGAGTTTATTCTGAGCTGAAATCTGAGGACCATGGCCCGGGGCCTTTCTTCCGGAAGGAAGAAAGGGCACCAAAGAAGTGAGGTGTACAGAGTGGTTATATACCCCCATACGGGACGTTTCACATATGATTGGAATGTCCCTCCCACAATAGTCACAAGATTGCCCTGTCGGCACAGCGCTTGATGGACACAGCAGGTAGTGGGTCTGCTCTCTCAGATGGCGTAGCAGGAGGCAAGTCTATTTGTCTTGAGCTGGGTGGTCACAGGTGAGCGCAGCAATCAGTTCCTAGCCTAAGGAAAGATGCTTAATCCTTAAGGGAATGCCAACGTTGGGTGGGGGAGGGAAGTTGCACCTTTATCTCAAGGGCCTTTGTTCTTGCCATAGGGAATATCTAAAGCAGATATACCATGCATGCTCAACGGTCACGGTCAGGCCCTTTTGGAAAGACAAGGTCAGGCCAAATTAGGTTTACACCAAATGGCTTCCTCATATTCTCCAATGTATCCTATTACTTGCCATTTTTATTTGTCAAAGTAAGGACAATGTCAGGCAAAATCAGAGAATTTGTCACTAGCAAACTCTCACTTAAGGATTTCAGATGGAAGGTATGAAGAGCAATAGCGAGGGTGAAATATGTGGGTAAAACCAAACAAATATGGACCATATAAAACAATAATGCCTCATGGGGCTTTAAACAGATGTTGAATTAAAACACATGGGAACAATAGCATGTAAAAACCGTAAGGGATGTAAGTGAAGGCCCGTGAGTCCCTTGCATTCTCAAAGAATAGAAGCACTGATTTATCTTAGACTTCAATAAATCAAAGATGCACATTATAATCGCTAGAGTAACTGCTAAAAGTAAAGTGAAAGAATATGTAACAACCTAATAGAAGGGGAAATAGAATAATAAAGTGATCCAAAAAGAATTGAAAGAAGAGAAAATGAACATAGAACAAATGGAAAACAAGTGAGATGGGTTTAAATCCAAATACATTAAACACAAACCATCAAGCTCCAATTAAAAGACAAAGACTTTAAGCCTTTCCACTCTACCCATAGAGGGATCCGTAGACATTGTTCTGGGTTCCCACGGTAACTAAAAGGGAAACTTACACAATGTCCATAGCCCTCGATGTCCTGCAAATGAAGGAGGAGAATGTGCTCCAATTCCTTGCAGCAGGAACCCACTTAGGTGGCACCAACTTTGACTTCCAAATGGAAAAGTACATCTATAAAAGGAAAAGTGATGGTATCTACATCATAAATCTGAAGAGAACCTGGAAGAAGCTTCTGCCGGCAGCTCATGCATTGTTGCCATTGAAAACACCCCTGATGATAGTGTAAAATCCTCCAGGAATACTGACCAACAAGCTGTGCTGAAGTTTGCTGCTGCTACTGGAGGCACTCCTATTGCTGGCCACTTTACTCCCGGAACTTTCACTAACCTGATCCTGGTAGCCTTCCTGGAGCTGTGACTTCTGGGGGTTACTGATCCCAAGGCTGACCACCAGCCTCTCACAGAGGCATCTTATGTTAAGCTGCTTACCATTGCCCTGCACTCTCCTCTGCACTATTGGACGTTGCCATCCCATGCAACAATAAAGGAGCTCACTCAGTGGGTCTGATGTGGAGAGTACTGTCCAGGGAAGTTAAGCACATGCATAGCACCACCTCCCTTGAACACCCATAGGAGGTCATACCTGATCTCCACTTTTAGAGGGATCCTGAAAAGATTGAATAAGAGGCAGCCCGCTGCTGGAAAGGCTGTGACCAAAGAGGAATTTCAGGGTAAATGGACTGCATCTGCTCCCGAATTTACTGCTACTCAACCTGAGGTTGCATAGTGGTCTGAAGGCATGCAGGTGCCCTGAGTACCTATTCAACGGTTCCCTACTGAACTCTGGAGTGCCCTAAAGGCAGGTCTGCAGCTCCCATGCCTCAGGCCACTGAACGGGTAGGAACAACCACTGGGTGGTCTCAAGCTATTCTTCCACAGACTCATAAAGAGAAACCAAAAGTTGAGGGAAAATAAACAGTTTCCAAAAAAAGCCTTTCAAGTTGGTTTAAGAAAAAAAGAAAACTGTATGTGTATCAAGGTTCAATCAGAGAAGCACAACCACTATGAGTGATAAAGAATAAGAGATTTATTATAGAGATTAGATCTTACACAATCGGGGGAGTCTATACAATGCTGGTGTCTGCATCTTGTGCAGAGCTGAAGCCACTATGAGTCAGCCTAACTAGCAGTGTGAAAGCAGTGCTAGATGTGAACAAGAAGAAAGGCAAACTGGAGCCTAAAAGGACAACTGGAATTCATGAGGACAAACTGGAACCCACATCTGTTTCTCAGTGACTTCAGTGGTTGTCATGGCATTGTACATGTGCCTGGCCCAGAAGTCTTAAAACCTGAAAGAAGCTGAAGGAACTGCAGGCAGCGGTGCTTCCTCATATTGATAAGGTCAGCTTGCAGATCAGTGACAACATGTGCAAGTGGCCATAGTGCCTGGTGCCCTGCACTGGCTGCTGCTTCACTTCCACCTTCCAGATCGCATACAAATTCCTCTCTTGGTCACCACTAACAAAGAACTGTACTGGCAAATAAACTCTGCTAATTACAAGTTCCAGTTTAGCTAATTTGGCATGGTATAAAGCCACCACAGTAATGACCTGTCAACTTGGTATCTATGCACGCTTTTTCTTTAAACATTGTTAACTTAAAAATAATAGCAAAGTCATGCTTTCAGCTAAGATGATCAGCTAAGCTTCATAAACTTAAAACAAGCAGCCCTCCCCCAAAGGAGGATACAAAGTGTCTTTGTCCATCTTTGAGTGACACTGTGATTCACTCCTAGCTGAATCACGCTCTCCTATTGATGTTCTGTAACTTAAATGCTATATTATAAGGTTAATTACTATTAACACAAATTATGTTAAATGGTAGAGGAATGGGAGGGGAGAGGAAAAAGTTGTCTAATATACACAAATATATTCAAATCAAAAGAAGAAATAATTATTCCAACCCTTGTTTCTGCAACTTAATCACGTGGTCATGGGTGTTTATATTACTTCCTTCTTCCACTACCTATTCCTTATTCCCTTTGCTCTCCACAAGTACCCTTAGCTGTTCATGGCTCCTTGTGTGTTATGACCCGAACTTCCATTTCTGAAGTCTGGGCCTTTAGCAGTCCTGCCTGTATTGGGTAGTTGTAGTTTTTCCCTTGACTTTAAGCACGAGGTTGGGGAGTACTATGAGAAGTCCCAGGGGATCTCCTGCATTCCAGACATAGTCCTTACCTATTTGTGTAGTAGCAATCCAGTTTGCCATTAATAATCAGGTTCAGTCACCCCAGCTACTACAATAATTTTCTTCTTTGATTTATAGGCATGAAAAGCTAAATACGGCCAGATTCAGTCTCAACTCCTAATTCAATGAATCAACTAACATATGCCCCCCAATACCAGTGAAAACAGGGTAATTAATACCTTTAAACCTAATCAGATGAGAGAACTAATTCCAGATAATCCAGAAACAATACAGATAACCCATATATAAGGTTCCATTCCGCTTCTGATTATCTATTGCTGAATAACAAATCACCCCAAAACTTAGTGGCTAGAAACAACAGTAGTCATTTATTTCTCCTCATGAATCTGCAATTTTTGTAGTGTTTGTCAGGAATGGCTCATCTCTTCCCCATGCAATGTCAGCTGGGACAGCTTTTCTGGGAGCTGGAGATCCACTTTCAAGATGTCTTACTTACATGACTGGCAAGTTGATGCTAGTTGTCGTATAGGAAACCACTCAGGACTATAGGCCAAGAGTCTCAGTTCTGCTCTGGGCTTCAACTTGAGCGTCTTGGGCTTCTTCGCAGCATGGTAGCTGCGTTCTAAGAGTATGTGTCTGAAGAATCAGGCAGAAACTTCTGTGCCTTTTCTAACTGAGCCTGGGAAGTCACAAAGCACCACTTCCCCTACAGCTTAATCATGGAAGCAGGCACCTACTCACCCAGATTCAAGGGGTAGGGAATTAGACTCTAACTTTTGATGAGGAGGTGGTTTCTAGAAGAGCATGTGGAATGGGAGATATTGTTGAAGCCATCCTGGGAAAATATAATCTGCTACCTTAAAACTCAGGAATCAAAAATTGAAAGTAAAAGGATGATAAAATATGTATAACACAAACACAGCAAGAAATACTTCTGGAGATGAAGGACATTTCATATTTAGAAGTTAAAGTCACCAATAAAATTTAACAGTTCCAAGTTTGTATGCATGTAATATATATTTAAAATATATAATGCAATGTTGTGAAAACTAAAAAGAGAGACAAGTGCACAATCAAAATGGGAAAATTTAAACACATATCTCAATAACTGATAGACAAAGCAGATAAAAAATCAATAAGGAGAGAGAAAATACAAATGTGATTGACAAGTTTTACCTGTTAGGCACTGTACCTGCAATTGCAGAATATGTTCTTTTCACATGCATACAGAACATTTATAAAACTGACCATATGGAGCCAGCGCTGATGGTCTAGTGGTTAAAGTTCAGCACTCACACTATTTCAGCAGCCCAGGTTCGTTTCCCAGTCGCAGAACCACACCACTTTTCTGTCAGTAGCTATGCTGTGGCGGTGGCTCACATAGATGAATTAGAAGGACTTACAGCTAGGATATACAACCAGGCACCGGGGAGCTTTTGGGGGAGAAAAGATAAAAAAGAGTAAGATTGGCAACAGATGTTAACTCAGGGTGAATGTTTCCATGAAAAAACAAAAAAAAAACTTCTTGGCTTTCCAAGCCTTTAAAAAGAACAAAACAAAACAAAAAACTGACCATATGCTGAGCCATAAAGCAAGTCTCACTAAATGTCAAAGGATTGGAATCATATATAGTCTCTAATCACAGTGAATCTAAGCTAAAAATCAATGACAACAGCAAAATTTAAAAATTTTCCATGTTCAGGAATACACCTTTAAGTAACTCACAAGTCAAAGAAGAAATCGCAAACGAGAATTAGAAAATGTTTTGAAATAAATGATAAAAATTACCTGTGTGATACAGTTAAACATGTAATTAGAGGGAAAAATATAGCTTTAAATGCATATATTAGAAAACAGGCTGAAAAGCAGTCATCTAAGCAACCATCTCAAGAAGAAAAAGCTCCATCAAATTAAGCCCAAAGAAAATAGAAAGAAAGAAGGAAATAGAAACATGCACATAATATAATCAATAGTCAAAAACTGGTTCTTCAAAAGACTAATAATTAAGCCCTCTGGAGAGACTGATCAAGAAAAGGTGAAGGCACAAATAAGCAATATTAGGAATGAAAGAGAGGATCTTACTACAGATGTAAAAAGATACAATATAAACAGACAGAAACAACTTTATGACAATAAATTTGAAAATTTACATTAAATGGGAAAGTTCCTTTTAAAAAGTTTACCACAACTGACATGAGAAAAAGAAAAGCTGAATAGTTCTTTGTCTTCTAAAGAAATTTAATCCAAAATTTCCAACAATGAAAACTGCAGGCCCAGGCAACTTATCTAGAGAATCCTATCAAATATTTAATGAAGAATTAACAATATTATACAAACTCTTCCAAGGGATTGAAAAGAGGGAATACTTCTCAAACCTTCTTAAGCCAGCAGAGCCTTGATACCAAATTAACAAAGCCATTACAAGGAAGGGACGTTAAAAGTCAATTTCACTCACTTCTATAGATGCAAAAATCCCAAATGAATTTAACAATATATAAAAGGATAATAAAAGATGGATGTATTCCAGGAATGTAAGGATGGTTTAACAGTTGAAAACCAATATAATCTATCACATTAACAGAATAAAAGAGAAAAATCATGTCAATAGTTGCAGGAAAAACATTTGATAAAATTTAATGACCCTGATGTTGAAAAACAAAAAACAAAAACCCAATAGCAAACTAAGAATGGAAAGGAGCATATTTAACATAATAAATGATGTCTATAAAAAAAAAAACCCTATAGCACACAGCATATTTAATGGTGAAATTTTTAAAGATTTCCCTCTGAAATCAGGACAAGGGATGTGCATTATCGTCATTTCTATCTGAGTTTGTACCAGACGTCCTGACCAGTATGAAAAGGGAGAAAAGAAAAAGAATTAAGGATTGTAAAGGAAGAAATAAAAGATCTACAGACAATATATTGTGTATTGTTGCTAGATACAAGATCAACATATAAAACTCAATTGTATTTCTATATACCAGAAAAAATTAGAAAACTAAAAAATTTTGAATGATGCCATTTATGTGATCATACCTAGAAATAATTCTAATGAAATTTGTAGAGGTACATGACCTCTACACATAGAACTATAAAGCTGGTAGGAAAAATATAAATTATTATTAAGAAGACCTAAATAAATAGATATAGCAAGTTCACAGACTAGAAATATTATAAAAATGCCAATTTTCCCCAAATTGATATATAGATTTGCCGCAATTCTAATCAAATCCCAAGATGATTTATGTGTCTGTGAGTGTGCACTACAGATCAGTGAAGAAAGTGTTGTGTTTTCAATAAATGATGATGGTTCAATTAAATATACATATGGGAGGGGAAAAAATCTGAACCCACCTCACACCATATACAAAAATCAACGTAAGGTAGATTATTGGTTTAAATTTGAAAGTAAAACAATAAAGCTTCTTAAAAATAAAATGGTAGAATATCTTTGTGACCTGATGTAGCAAAAATTTCATGAACCAAATATAAGAAACATTAACAAAAGGGAAAAGAGCAAAAAATACATTAAAATTAACAACTTAATTCTTAAAGCGAAAAATGGGAATGGGGTAAAATATTTACAACACATATAACCAGTAAAGAGCTTGTAACCATAATATAATAACTACTTCAAATCAATAAGAAAATAATAAACAATCCAATAGAAAAATTAGCAAGAGACTTGAGAAGCACTTCTCAAAAGATGATATTTAAATCACCATTAAGCATATTAAAAGGTATTCAACCTCATTAGTAATCAGAAAAATGAAAATTAAAACTAAAATGAATACTACAACACAGCTGACAAAACAGCTAAAATTTAAAAGGTGATAATACCAAGTGCTGACAAGAATATGGAGTAACTGGAATCTTTATATACTGACATTGTGAGTTAAAATTGGTACAACTACATTGGGAAACAGTTTGTAATTATTTATTAAAATTAAATATTTACAAACACAACAATTTAACTCCTAGGTGAATTCCCCACAGAAATGCACATATTTCTTTCACCAAATGTGCACCAAAAGTCATGTGCAACATTTTTCCTAGAAACATTGATCATAATAGGCCAATACTGGGAAAACTACTTATGCCTATAAACCATAAAATGGATAAATAATTATGTAATATGTTCATCCAATAGACGAATAAAGATGAACTAACTATTGCTACATGAAGCAACATGAATGAATCTCATAAACATAATGTTGAGAGAAACCAGGAGTACATTCTGTATGATTCCATTTATATAAAAGTTTAAAAACAGGCAAAACTAGTCTGTAGTATTAGAAGTTTCAGTATGGTGATTACATTTAGAAAGGAGACAGGAGAGCATTTAGGAGGGGACCTGTAGAGGACTTCTGGGATATTAGTGGTTTTATTTTTTGACCTGGGTAGTGGTACACAGGTGTGTTCACTATGTGATAATTCGTTGGTCAATACACTTCCAGTTTATTCACTTTTCTCTGTATATGCTTTACTGCATTTTTAAAGTATTTTTAAGAAATAATATAATAAATACCATTAAGAATTATAACAGTGGTATGACAATAGCTTGGAAGTTTTTTCTGTGTGGTAAAAACACATAACTTAAGATTTACCATCTTAACCATTTTTAAGTGTATAGTTCAGTAGTGCTAAGTATATTCACTTTGTTGTGAAAGAGATCTCCAGAACTTTTCATCTTCAGAACTGAAACTCTATACCCGTTAAACAATTCCCCATATCCCCTCCCCCTCAGACCCTCGTAACTACCATTCTACTTTCTATTTCTATGAATTTGACTATTTTAAATACCTCGTATAATTATCTGTCTTTTTGTAACTGGCTTCTTTCACTTAGCACAACATCCTTAAGGTTCATCCATGTAGTAGCATGTGTCAGAATTCCTTTCCTTTTTAAGGCTGAGTAATATTCCATTGTATGTATATACCACATTTTGTTTATCCATTCATCCATTGATGAACACCCAGATTGTTTCTACCTCTTGGTTATTGTGAATAGGGCAGCTATGAACATGGGTGTGCAAATATCTCTTTGAGACCCTGCTTTCAATTCTTTTGGATATACACCCAGAAGTGAGATTGCTGTATCATATAGTAGTACTATTTTTAATTTTTTGAGGAACCCCCATTCTGCTTTCTATAGTGGATGCACTGTTTTACAATTCCACCAACTGTGCAAAGGAGTTCCAATTTCTCCACATCCTTGACAATGCTTGCTATTTTCTGGGGGTTTTTTTAATAGTAATCATCCTAATAGGTGTGAGGTGATATCTCATTGTGGTTTTGAGATTAAAAGTATTTTTAAAAGAATGTTGTTTGTAATGCTATGACAGTGAATTTGAAAATCTAAAGGAAATGGATGCCTTCTCCGCAAAATTTAAATTTTCCTTTTTTTTTCTTGAGGAAGATTAGCCTTGTGCTAACATCTGCCACCAATCCTCCTCTGTTTGCTGAAGAAGACTGGCCCTGAGCTAACGTCCATGCCCATCTTTCTCTACTTTGTATGTGGGACACCTGGCACAGCATGGCTTGACAAGTGGTGAGTAGGTCCGCACCTGGGATCTGAACCAGCAAACCCTGGGCCACCGAAGTGGAACGTGCAAACTTAACCACTGTGCCACCAGGCTGGCCCCAAAATTTAAATTTTCAAAATTGACCTAAGAGGAGGTTGAAAACCCAGACAGACCAATAGCAATAAAATAAATTGAAACATTAATTTGAAATATAACTTTTAAAATATGTCCCAGACTCAAATGACTTTGTATCTGAATTCTATGTAAACTTTTAAGAACAGAAAATTCTCAAGGACTCTTCTTGATGCTAGAAAAAGATAGAGAATATCTTGGTTCACTTTATGAAGCTAAGAAAGGCTTACTACCAAAACATGGTAAAGGTATTACCAAAATAATTAAATCTATAGACTAATTTCACTGAGGAGTACAAATATAAATAGCCTAAATAAAATATTGGCAAACTAAATCTATAAGCATCTAAAAGAATTTAAAATATAAGCAAGCTGAATGTAAAAGAATTATACCAAGAATGGGTGCTATGGGAATGAAAGGATTGTTCAACATTAGGAAATCCCTAAGCATAATTATATCAACAGATTAAAAGATTGATTACCTCAGTGGCAACAGGCAATTAATAAAATTCCTATTTTTTTCCTAAAGATTGGCACCTGAGCTAACATCTCTTGCCAATCTTCTTTTTTTTTTTTCTCTTTTCTTCTTCTTCTCCCCAAAGCCCCCCAGTACATAGTTGTATATTGTAGTTGTAAGTGCCTCTGGCTGTGCTGTGTGGGATGCCGCCTCAGCACAGCCTGGTCTGATGAGTGGTGCCATGTCCACAGCCAGGGTCGGAACCAGCAAACCCCAGGCCACCAAAGCGGAGCGCGCAAACTTAACCACTTGGCCACGGACCGGTCCCCTCAGTTATTTTTAATATAAACTTTAAGTAAACTGAAAATGAAGGAAACTATTTAAAAAGGATGTTTATTTTAAAATTGGCCATTTAATTAAAGCCATGTTGATTAAAATAAGGAAGAAGACAAGGATGCTTCCTATCACCATTATTTGTTAGTGTTTTTAGAGAGGTTTTAACTGATAGGAAAAAAAATCATGATTTTGGAAGAAACAAAACTATATTTATAAATGACATGACTGAATGGATTGTATATATAGAACATCTGAGAGCTACACTGTCCAATATCGTAGCCACTGGCCACATGTGGCTACTGAGTACTTGAAATGTGGCTGGTCCAAACTGTGTTGCAAGTATAAAACAGATAGTGAATTTTAAAGACTTGGTTTAAACAAAAAATATATATAAAACATCTCATTCATGTTTTTTTAATTACATGTTGAAATGATAATATATTGGATATATTGGGTTAAATAAAATATATTATTAAAATTGTTTTTACCTATTTGCTTTTCACTTTTATAATATGGCTACTAGAAAATTTTTAATTTCTTATATGCCCTGCATTTTATTTTTATTGGACATCACTGCCCTACAGTGTCTAATACCAATACAAATTAAGAAAAAATTTTTAAGGTTGTTGGATATTAGATAAATATACAAAAATAGATACGCTTTTCTCCTTAAGAATCAATTAGAGATGGAACTAGAAAAGATATACTTACTTATAATAGTGATACAACTATAAATACTTAAAAACAAATCTAACTACAAAAGCATACGACTTATGTGAAAAATGTATTAGAAATTTATTGACAAGAAAAACAATCTGAATAAATCAAGAAACCAATAGAATTTCTAGATGGGAAGATGTCACATCATAAAACTCTAAATCCTTCAAAATTATATATATAAATCAAAATTCTTATGAGAGGATGGGCTGTTGGGGTTTTGTCTGCTTGTTTGTGATATTTTATTTTTGTTTTTTAACTGAAGCAAATAATTTAATAGTTATAACAAATAAGTAGAGAAGTGTGGAAAGACCTGCCTTATCAGATGTTAAAACTTTATTATAAAGCTACTGTAATTAAAAGAGTACAGTACTGGCACTGGAATAGATAACTAAATAGTGGAAGAAAGATCAAATTTTGTGAAACAATCTATGGCAAAGGTGTTGTTTTAGTTACGTGAGAAAAGAAATTTTAAAAAAATAAATGTTGCTACTACAATTTTCCATTTTAGAAAACAAACTAGTATATGAAAACTCTGGAAGGATTCAGCATATAAAAATAAAGTCCAGGGGCCGGCCCCATGGCTGAGTGGTTAAGTTCGCGTGCTCTGCTTTGGCAGCCCAGGGTTTCACTGGTTTGGATCCTGGGCGCGGACATGTTACCACTCATCAGGCCATGCTGAGGCGGCGGCGACCCACATAGCACAGCCAGAGGCACTCACAACTAGAATATGCAACTAAGTGCTGGGGGGCTTTGGGGAGAAGAAGAAGAAAACAGTGAAGAAGATTGGCAACAGATGTTAGCTCAGTTGCCAATCTTTAAAAAAATAAACAAATAAAGTCCTGGCCATGGTGTAGCGATTAAGTTCATGACCTCCACTTTTGCTGCAGGTTTGGATCCTGGATGCGGACCTATGCACCACTTACCAAGCCATGCTATGGCAGGTGTCCCACGTATAAAATAGAGGAAGATGGGCACGGATGTTAGCTCAGGGCTAGTCTTCCTCCAAATAAATAAATAAATAGATAATAAAAAATAAAGTCCAAATAGGATATTAAAAAAAAGAAGAAAAATTAGGAGAATGTGTATATAATATTGGGTCAGAAACCTTAAGCAATATTGAAAACCCAGAAACCATAAGCAAAAGAGAGAAATGAGATCTAGAAAGTGGAATTCAGTTGAAATAAAGAGAGAAGGAAATCCTAACATTGAATAATGAAGGGAAGATAGCATGATAACATGGTGGGCATACATTCCAGATTTGAACTGTTTTTTGTAAAAAACCATAAATAATGTGCATTGGATAATTTTGATAAAAAGTGAACACTAAGGTAAAAAAAAAAAAAAAGCTATGTGTATGTGATGATGATGATACAATTTTGAAGTATTAATGAAGATTTCCGGGGCTGGCCCCATGGCCGAGTGGTTAAGTTCGCACGCTCCACTGCAGGAGGCCCAGTGTCGTTGGTTTGAATCCTGGGCGCGGACATGGCACTGCTCATCAAGCCACGCTGAGGCGGCGTCCCACATGCCACAACTAGAAGGACCTGCAACGAAGAATATACAACTATGTACTGGGGGGGCTTTGGGGAGAAAAAGGAAAAAAATAAAATCTTTAAAAAAAAAAAAAAAAGATTTCCTACTACCATCCCATCAAATCTACCAAGAATCCTCTCAAATATTATTTCTCCCATTTTCAAAAGAAAATGAAGCTAAAAGAGGTTAAGTAATTTGCTTAAGATCATACAGCTAAGTAAAGAGAGCCATGGTTCAACCTAGATCATGTAAATTTAAGAGCTCTGCTCTTTTTTTAGTACCCCATACTCTCTCAAGCAGAATGAATCTTGTTCTTCTTTTTCCCCGAATATACCCCTCCCACCCAGCTCCACTTTCCCCTCTCTGTTCTCTCCTTCCCAGGTAGGAGTAACTGTTCTCTAGACAAGTATGTAACTGGGAAATTTTTTGTTTAGGCCAAATATTCTAAGAGTATTAAGGAAAGTCGAGCACGTCACATAAAAGACATAATCCCTCACAAGTTATTTGCATGCTAAAGAACCATATTAGAATTAGGTCATAGTTTTCAAAGGTAAAGAATCACCAAGATATCTTCTTAAAAGCTAATGCTTACAACTAGAACTGTTGTCTCCTCACCATACAACTGTAACAGGCTTATGTACACTTAGTAATCATACGAGGCAAAAGCAAATGCTTATTGAACTATGTGATCTGGTACCATTTAATAAATGGCAATTTTTCAAAATCAAGATTTGTAAGAGAAAAACTTATACTCGAGAGCAAAAGTGGTCCTTCTTGGTACACATATGCTAAAAAAAAGTATAGTTACTAAAATAGCAGTCATTGGTGTCCCCACAGCAGCAACTCAAACCAACACCTTGAGATTTCCCCAAGACTAACTCACAGGAAAGTGTGAGGAGAAGGAAATAGCTCTTCTGCCATCAAGGGGAGGATAAAAAATGTATCCAGTTGTGGGCAGTTAACATCTTTGTATTTGGAGACTTAATCCCTGCCTTGGAAGGGCCCCTAGCAATGTGTTCTCATGATCATATGTGTTTGTAAAATTCTCAAAAGTAATATATTTTAACTACAACTGGTTAAAACTGTTGTCTCTTTCCACTCAGACTTCCCCTTGTGTTGGGTGATGTTGGGGATGTTGAGTTGGGAATATATGTATTCAGTTTGTGCTCAGTGGAATGTATTTACAGGATTCATAGTCATTTCCATGTATAGTTAAATCATTGATAGTCATTCAGGTTATAGGAATGTCTTCTAAGAGCACTCCTACTGCCCAATGCCCACTCACCGTGAGCAATAACGCAAAGATCTAGAACCAGAGGTCGTATTGCAATACAAGCATTCAGTTTCTGAGTGGTGGAGGAGAAACAAGATTAGAGATGTGCAAAGCTAGAGCCTTGTCTGTAGAAAACACTTCCAGTCATCAAATGTGAAATTGTAAGCTGGAAGCTTTGGTTCTTCTCAATACTTAGACAAAAGGGAAGTCCTCTCCTGTCATGAATGTATTCAGTAATGCAATATATACAACTGTAAACAAATTATTCATGTTTTTAAAAATGGAAATGTACAAAATAGAATTTTTCAGAATTCCTGTGTTTGTAGGGCCAAGTCTGTAGCAGTATTAAGAACAGCAAGCATGTCTTTGTGCGAAGTTGTGTGTTTTATGCTTCTGTGATTGGATGCTGTCTTAGTGTATCTAACACATCTTGTCCTGACAAGATGGCGTGTAAAATTGGCACCAAGGCAGTGAAATGGCCCTGAAATCTCACTGCTCGTATGTGATAGAAATTTAATCAAGATTTTCCAAAATTTGACAACAGTTCTAAAAATTGACATGGCATAGCTAATCATGAGTTTTGATGCAGCAATATCAAACAACTAATAGTAAAAAATTTTGATTGACCATGCTTTATAAAAGACTCAATTATCTTTCTATTCTCTCTATAGAATACAGAATGATTTTCTAAAAGCAATGTCATGAGAAGAAGCAATAAAAAATTATGCAGCCAGAAAAGGTAGGAAGAAAGTATTATAGAGATATGTCAGGCAGTTAATTATGAATTAATTAAAATACTTTAAAAATAGAAATAAAATTATTTGTTTTGATTTTGTGACATCTCTGGTATTGGTCAGCTTTTAAAAATCTGTAATCTGTTGTGATATCTTTTTCAGTTCTAAATAAATATTTACTTTTGTGCCTAATTTTATGTTTACAAAGGTGTATTCTTTTTATAAAAAGAAAGTTCCCAAGATTACCTATGATTCGGGTCCCCCAAAAACCGGGGTCTTTCCTTTGGCTCTGCCAGCAAGGGAAAAAATACCCCAGAACCTTTTAATTTAGGATTCACTTAGAAGGTAGATATAGATACGCATAACAGAATAAGTGAATTAATAAAATAATGAACCAATGGAAAGAGATGCCTGCTCACTGCTGTAGTCCAGCATTCAGAAGACTAGTTTCTTGCAGAGCACACAAATACACTTGGGCATCGTGTGTTCTAGGCTCTCTTTGCTCCTCATTCTGTGTTGTCTTTCTAGGTGATCTCACTCAGCAGTGTCATGGCTTAAGTACCATCTGTAGGTTGGTGACTCCCAAATTTATATTTCCAACCCAGACTTCTCTTCTGACCTCCAGACTTGTATATCAAAATGCATAGCTGACATTATCACTTGAATTTTCACAAACATTTCAACCTTACCATATCTAAACCTGCACTCTCACTCTTGTCCCAAACTTCTTCCTCTGCCAGCCTTCCCCTTTCTAGTAAAGGGCTCTCCAAACACCCAGTTTTTTCAGGCAGAAACCTGAGAGTCATCCTGAGCACCCTTTCTCCCTAACTCGCTTGACTCCTACCTTCAAAACACTTCCACTCTCTTCTCTTTCTCTCCACTGCCAAGACCCTTGTTCATGTTCTCATGATCTCTCTTCTAGATGATTATGTTAGCCTCCTCCTTTATCGTGTGCAATCCATTCTCCAAAGAGCAGCTAATCAACATTTTAAAAATCTAAATTGTCAAAGTGTACAAACTCCCAGTTGTAAGATGAGTAAGTTATGGGGATCTAATATTCAATGTGTTGACTATAGTTAACAGTACTGTATTATATACTTGAAAGTTGCACAGAAAGTAGATCTTACATTTTCTCACCACCCACAAAAAATTGTAATTATGTTAGGTGATGGATGTGTTAACTAACCTTCTTGTGATAATCATTTCATAATATATATATGTATCATTGTGCACGGCATCACGTTATATGCCTTAAACTTACACAATGTTATATGTCAATTATATCTCAATAAAGCTGGGGGAAAAATAAATTAAAAAATAAAAAGTGTAAACTGGAGGATCAAATCACACCCCACCCCACTCCCCGTTAAAACCTTCATTCATTTCCCATTGAACTCAATCTGAATCCAGACTCCTCCGTATGACTGTCAAAGCCTTGCGTGGTGTGATGTACTGCCTGGTTCATCTCCCGTCAGTGCAGCCCCGCTGGCCTTATCTGAATTCTTCACACACCAAACTCTTTTCTACTTCAGGGTCTCTATACATACCATTTTCTCTGCCTGGAGTGCAGCCCCAGCCCACCCACACATACTTTGTCTAACTAATTTGCACAAATCCTTCTATAGGTGTTAACTTAAATCTCCTCAGAGAGGGGCTTGGACCCATGGCATAGTGGTTAAAGTTCCATGTGCTCTGCTTCTGCGGCCCAGGTTTGTGGGTTCAGATCAGTGGTGCAGACCTACTCCACTCACCAACCATGCTGTGGCGGTGTCCCACATACAGTGTAGAGGAAGATTGGCACAGATGTTAGCTCGAGACTAATCTTCCTCAGAAAAAAAAATCTCAGGGAGGCCTTCCCTTACCATTCAGTTTAATTCAGGTCTTCATGATGTAGTCTCTCGTTAGCACCCTTTTTAGCATATATCATAATTTGTAATTATAAATTATTTGTTTAATGTTTATTTATCCTACTGTGCTATAAGCTCCATGAGGGCAAGGACTGTTTCTATCTAACTCAGCGCTTGGGGCACAAAAAACTTTCAAAGAATATTTGTTGAATGAACGGGTAAACAATATGATTCCTAATTAAAATTAGAGTAAGCTTACTGAAGTTATGGTACAGAATTAGAAGAAAATAATCTCTGCTCCTTCTATTATTTTTTTGGTATGGTTTTCATGTCAACATTGTTGGTAAGGCATCTCAATGCCAAAGATTTGCCTTTTCTCAGCCTAATAATATTGACTCTCTGTTGAATTGTAGACTCTTTAGAGTTAAAAACATTATCAAAGGTGGAAGTAGCCTTATGGATAAAGAAACAGAGAAGTTGTGGTTTGCCAAGATTCTACGGTTTGTGAATGGCACAGCTCGGACAGGACACCGGATCTTCTGATAACTGCCATGTCGGTGACTTTTTTTCACTAGGAGGTAGTAATGAGCTGTGGGAGAGGGGGAGAACACGGAACTGTAAATGCTAAGCAGGCTAATAAAAATATTGTAGGATAATTATAATTTTTACCCTTATAATATTTCAAAACATTTTCAAGTCTGATTAGTAAACATTGCCTTTGACGAAAAGAACTTTTCAGATATTAGTCTATAGTAAGTGAGCACATTGACTTCAAAGAAAAGAACTTTCACATATTATTCTGTAATAATTGAGCATTTTAGTATTTAAAAACTACCTATAGGAATATATAAAACTTCATTCAGATAATATATTTTAGAGCATCTCTATATTCAAAAACAACTATGTGGATTGGATTATTATATTCCATCAAATATAAGGTGTCATTGATTGTAAGATACACTGTTATTGTATGTAAGCCCAAGAAAAAATGTCTTTTTATCAATTAGGATTTTTATTTTATATTCATTGAAAGAGCTCTTTTAGACTTATTTAGACAGAGTTTTTTTAGAAATTATGTACACTCTTGGCATACATAAAAAAGAAAATATAAGAAAAATTAATTGGCTAATTTTTCCTAAAATTTCTTCACTTTTAGAGCTCTTCTGAATCACTTTGCAAGTCAGAGTTGTTGATGTCTGTGGTTTTTCCACATAGCACTTCTTAAAAGTAACTCTGGGAATTTAGATTTAGATTTATAAAGAAAAATATTTTCTCTGTTTATTTAATTTGAACCCCCAACCAAAAAATCAACAAACATTTTTCTCAGAAAGTAAATAAATTACCTGCTGAAAGCTGAGAAAATTTTTCATCTAGCTGAACAAAATTGAAAAGCAATTCATTAAGGTTTGAACATAGGCTAAAGTAAGGGGAATGTATTAGTTATCTATTGCTGCTTAATAGATTACCCTAAATTTAGCAGCTTAAAACAGGGTGCAATTGTTATCTCACAGTTTCTCTGAGTTGGGAATCTGGGTGTGTCATAGGTGGGTCCCTTTGGCTCTCAGTCTCTTACAGGCTGCAATCAAAGCCAGGGCTGCAGTTATCTCAAGGCTTGACTGGGGAGGATTGCCTTCTAAACTCACATTATGTGGCTGTTGTCAGACTTCATGTCCTCACTGGGCATTGGCCAGAGACATTAGTTTTTTGCCACATGGACCTCTCCACTGGGAAACCCACAACATGGTAGCAGACTTCCCTCAGAATGAGTGAGAGGATAGAGGACAAGCAAGATAAAAGCCTCAATCTTTTTGTAACCTAATCTCAGAAATGGCATCCTGTCACTTTTACCATTTTCTGTGTTAGAGGTGAGTTATTAGGTCCAACCTACACACAGGAGAGGTTATTACGCGAGGGCATGAATACCAAGAGGTGGGGATCCTTGGGATCATCTTAAAGGGTGCCTACCACAGGGAATAAGCTAGTCGAGAACCATTTTAACTTTAACCAAAATCAGTTAATGATCCCTTGAATAATTGAGACTGATTCAAACAAAGAAAGTCTTTAATTAAAGTGACTCTTTTTAAAGTGTTAACCATAAATCTAGAGATGTAATCAAATGTTTTTGATACATATATATACACACACACACGTATTGTAATTCTAACTGACTGAAGACATTTGGTTACTGTTTGCTGGGATGCTTAGATTTTTAGGATTTTGTTCACGATTTTTGAGGGGAACCCCCCCCAAACATATGAAATGTGGTCCATCCCTTAAAATCATAATAGCATCATTAAAATTCTCTAAAACTTGTATTTTAAAAATCCATAGCCAGAAGTGCTCAGAAATGGTTTTGTTCATACGCAGGTAATGGTTAGTCACGCTTGAAGACTTTTCCATGTTACCTAGAAGTTTTAAGTATTCCTGCTGCTTTTCAACAGCATGAAAACTTGTGCTGCTCTGAGAATGACACCCAATTCCCATTTTAAATTAAAGTCCTCATATAAAATTGATCCCCCTCGTTTCATTTAACTAACTCATCTCTCACTATACCCCAACAGGAGTTTTCCATTGTGACCTGAACTCATTTACTGACCTCTCCCTACAGGGTGATCACACAGCAATCATCCGGATTAATAATAGATCTTTTATATTTCTCTCTATCAAACCACATCCTTCCCTCTCCTTCCTGTAAAAGTCTGCTGAGGCGCACCTTCCAGACTAAAACCTCGGCAGGTTTTTAATCACACAAATCTAATTAGCCTTGAATTAAGGTGCAGACCACAGAGGGATTGGGAGTTGCTATTAGATTAGTGCATTGAAATTTAAGATTTCAAAGGTAGAGAATTTTCAAGGTGTAACCATGGAAATGGACTGGTAAGTTGTGATCAAAGTTGTTGGCAGCAAGGGTGTTTATGTTCTTTGAGGGTAGACGGTTGGATTGGTGTACCTCATCATGATAACGGTTGGGTGGAGAGCTGCAAATGAATGATGAGAGTAATTAGATGGGGGTGCAACATCCCCTCAACTTGATTCAGGAAATGGAAAGTTGCATAAGAGGTTACAGTTAAAAAAAAGAGTGGCAGTGGCTAAGAGAAATACACAATGTACAGAACGGATTTTAATTAAAAAAAAAAAAAACAAAACATGATTTGAAGAAGTGGCCAGCCAAGTAAAGACTGGCCTGTGTGAATTACTTTGGAAGGTCCACCAGATTTTTACCTTCTGATGCCAAACCTGTGACCTATGATCCTAAATACATATCACAGCCAGTCTGAACTTCGCTTAGCATCATAAGCAAACTGGCAACTCTGAGAAAAGATAAAAATAAGTTTTTAAATGGTAAAAAATTGGTGCCAAATTACAATGTTAATATTTTGTACAGGTGTTGTAATAATTTTTTAATCATTGTTGTAGTTTCTATGTTTTGTTCATGACTTGAGATATTTGATGTGTTTAAGAGAATCTGACATTTTAGATGTATGTTTTTAAGTGAAATACTTACAAATATTTACCTAACTAAATTTATAATCAATGCTTAAGCATTTAAGAGAATTTGATTATTAAATCTACAAGTTTTGCTTTATTATGCATGTAAATACTCCTTAAATGGTGAGGAAGTTTCATTAGACTTTATGAGTTATTTGAAGTGCTAAAGAGGAATAAATTTACTAAATGTATGACTTATAGTTTGAAATGTCTAAGAGAATTAGTAAAAGTGTTAAATATTTAGGAAAATTTAGTAATAAATTTATAATTAATAATTTAAATTTATAAGATAACAGTATTAACCAAGTACAAGTAAAAATGAGTGTTTTAAATTTTAAAACAAACTATACTAGATTTATAAATGAAATAAGATTTATAAGTTGAGTTCAAAAGCCTCAAAAAACTAAGTTCTAAAATTTGCAACCATAACTGAATATTAATTAAAATAAAAATGGCTGTAAAATGGCCAACAGCATGGATTGGTTGTATAAATTATGATTCATCCACATGACAGAATTTCTAACTACGAATAATAATTTTGTAGAAAAATCAACATAGATAGCATCTGACTTTGTAAAAAGCAAGCTATAAAAGAACATTATAAGATGATCTTATTTTTTAAAGATGTTAATCTGAAAAAATCTATATCTACATACAGGCATAGAGAAAAATCTGAATGGGCTGACATCAAATTGTTAACAGTTGGTGCTTACAGATATCTGTGTATAAGTGTGTACTTTTCCTCTTTTTTTCATTGAACATGTATACTTTTGCTAGAAAAAGAATATTGTTTTTAAAAGAAAAAAAAGAGGTAATGGTGTGGAAGTAGCAATGATCACTAGAAGAATGTTCTCATTCCAGGCTCCACCATACACGAAATTAGGGGAAATAAATAGTATTTGAGAGGGCTACAGAGGAAACAGTTTCCTTGAGGTGTAGCCAGGTTTCTCAGGCCCAGAGGTGGAGGGAACGTTTTCTAGGGAATTGACCTTACTTTCCTTTGTGACCCTGTTATGCCTGGCATTTGTTTCTATCAAAACCTCTATCATACTTCTGGTGCAAGTATTTGCTTATGTGGCTGTCAAGCCGTATTAGGTTACGTACCTCTTTGAATATAGGAATTGTCTTCCTCACCTACATAACCACAGTGCCTAGCACATAGCAGGCATTTAATAAGTGTTGGTGGAAAGATGGAATGAAGAATAACTCTTTATTTCTCTTATTGCCTCTCCAATTGAAAATGCATGCTTTAATTTGAAGACCCTCTCCCCCAACAAAAACCAACGTGCTCCAAAATATCTCCTTACCAGCTTGCCACAGTGTTTGAAATTCTCCCCAATAAAGTAACCTTTTTTAGTTAAAGCACTATCTCTGAAGACTCTACTCTTGAACTCTATCCATTCCCAAGAATGGCAAAATGTTCATGATTGTTGAAACTGAGTGATGGATACGTGTATCATTAAGTTGTTCCTTCTACTTTTGCATATGTTTGAAAATTTCTATACTAGAAAAGTATTTTGGGGGTCAGCCCCGTGGCCAAGTGGTTAAGTTCACACTCTCTGCTTCGGTGGCCTGGGGTTTGCAGGTTTAGATCCTGGGCTTGGACGTACACACTGCTCATCAAGCCATGCTGTGGTGGCATCCCACATAGAAGAACTAGAATGACTTACAACTGGGATATACAACTATGTGCTGGGGTTTTGGGGGTGGGGGTGGGGCAGAGGCAGGGGGGAGAGAAAGATTGGCAACAGATGTTAGCTCAGGGCCAATCCTCCTCACCCTAAAAAGTATACCTTAAAAAAAAAAGTGTTTTAGAAACCTGTCAAAAAATTCAAATATTCATGCAACAAATGTTAATGATTTATGAGAGCATAACATATGCTAGTCATTGTGTTAAGGTCTAGGAATACAAAGATGAATAAATGTTAGGAATGTGGATGGGGTGTAGGTAGGAGTGGGAAAGACATACAGTGCTGTATACAGACATGAGAAACAAGAAGATATACCTAACTGACAGTTGGGGCAGGGTAAGGGCACGGATGGAGTGGTCCAGGATAAATCTAGAAGGTGAATAAGAGTTAGGCAGACTAGAAGGGGCAAGAGAAATGGTGAGAAGGGAGAATGGGTCATTCCAGACAGAAACAACATCAAGTATCAAGACATGGAAATCAAGTAGAACACAATGAGTTTGGAGTTCTAGTTTCCTATGACTATAACTTTGGATTTATATGGAGGAGTGGTGGGAATAAAAATAGTCAGAGTACAGGCTAAATGGTTTTTACAAGGAGACTCCAAGATACAATGGATTAAATATGATCAAAGTTTATTTCTCTCGAGTAGCAGTCTAGACGTGTAGGTAGTGCAGGCTTCCAGCATTGCTCATTTTAATCCTAAACACCTTCCATATTGTTGCTCCACCATCCCCTAGGATGTTGTCCTTGTCTGCATCATCAACACAGGATTACTGTCATATCTCTGTTCCAGCTCAGAGGAAAGAAAAAGCATACATGGAAGGCAAGAAATTTCCTTTAAAAATTTTTTTGTGGAATAATTTCAAATTTACAGAAAAATTTTCTAAACAGCAAAAAGAAAAGAATCCCGTATCTCCATTACCTAGATTCTCCAATTAACACTTTATTGCATTTCTTCTCTTATATTCATGCCCTCTTTATATATACGCACATAAAGAGACAGACATGTCCCTAAACACTCTGGTTTGTATTTCCCCCAAGTAAAGAGGAGAGGGAGAGGAGGTGGAGCCAGCAAAGAAGAATGAGAAGGTATGATCAGAGAGGTAAGACAGGACAGTTAGGAGAGGATGGTTGTAGTTAATAAGACATTAGCAGATTAGCTGGCTACCACTTAAGAGAAATCTGAAGGGATAGAAACATAAGACTTAAAAGTTTTGCTGGGAGTGGAGGGGAGTAGAGAAAGATAAATCCACAAATGCCTGGGTAGTCAAGAAGCAGCACGAAGACCCAGAGGGAACAGGTTTGTGCAGGAAGAATGTGCAATGTATAGCTAATTAGCATCCCCTTTTCCTCCATCAACTTCTTGGTCCTGAGCTAGGGCCACTCTATTTTTATTTCTCCATGGGCCCTCATGATTATTTCCCGGGGCTGGCCTGGTGGCGCAGTGGTTAAGTTCGCATGTTCCACTTCTCGGCGGCCTGGGGTTCGCCGGTTCGGATCCCGGGTGTGGACATGGCACTCTGCTTGGCAAAAGCCATGCTGTGGTAGGTGTCCCATGTATAAAGTATAGGACGATGGGCATGGATGTTAGCTCAGGGCTAGTCTTCCTCAGCAAAAAGAGGAGGATTGGCAGTAGTTAGCTCAGGGCTAATCTTCCTCAAAAAAAAAAAAAAGATTATTTCCTTTCTTCCATCAGGATCTGCTCTCCCTAAACATTGCCAGCTTTACTTTTATTATCTTGTTACCAAACACAAACACATTTTTATATTTTTAAATATTTCACTTTAAGAAACTACAAGAGAAATAAAGAGAACAAAACAAAAAGTGAGTGAAATAGAAACACAAGAACTCTGCAAAAATAGTAGGAGAGCAGTTCTTCAGTTACTGTTTCCTCGAAAAGTGAACGAGTCTAGGATAGCTCTCTGCCAGCCCACTTCTCTGAGGACCCTGTGAGATGCTGGGGGAGTTTCCTTAGTTTGGGCCCTGAATCAAATGATTCCTTTTTAAAATCCAAAGTTAATTCTGCTGCTGAATCTTGCATCCATACAATTCTTGGTTTCTTTCTTCCTTTTTATTTTTGGTTAAAAAAATATATTTATTGAGATATAGTTCACATACCACCAAAGTGACCCATTTAAAATGTACAATTCAGTAGATATAGTATATTCATACAGTTGTGCAACCATCACCATGATCTAAATTAAGAAAGTTTCATCACCCCAAAAAGAAACCTCAGACACATTAGCAGTCACTCCTCACATGCACCCGCCTGCACCTCCACCAGCCCTAGGAAACCACTAATCTACTTTCTGTCTCTATTGATTTGCTTATTCTGGACATTTCGTATAAATGGAATCATACGTGGTCTTTTGTGACCGGCTTCTTTCACTTATCACACTATTTTTAAGGTTCACCACGTTGTAGCATCTCTCTTTCCTTTTTATGGCCAAATAATATTTCATTGTATGGATATGCCAAATTTTGTTTTTCTTTCATCATTTGATGGGCATTTGTATTGTTTCCATTTTTTGGCTATTCTGAATAAAGCTGATAAGAACATTCGTGTACAAGTTTTTGTGTGGTTGTGTGTTTTCGTTTCTCTTGGGTATATACCTAGGAGTGGAACTGCTGGGTCATTTAAGTTAAGGTTAAGTTTAACCTTGTGAGAAACTGCCAGACTGTTTCCCAAAGCAGCCGCACCATTTTACGTTCCCACCAGAAAAGTCTGAGGGTTGTGATTTCCCTACATCCTCACCAACACTTGTGAGCTGTCTTTTTGATTCTCAGCTTCTTTTGATCAGTGCTTTCTGCTCTTCTCTCTGGATGGGTTATAGACCCCAGCTAAAGTGCTCTTCTACACTTTAGCAGCCTCTTGTACTTTTGAGCCCTGTGGACAAGAAAAGCAAGTCCTTTTTCAGTCCCTAAAAATTCTGCTCCTAGGCTTTGGGCCAACCTGCATTGACCTGGCATGCCTGAATTCACCCTTCCTTAAGCCCTCTTTCTCTGGTTCCCTAAGGGAAGAAGGGGCTATGATGCTATGTGCCCCTCCCCTCCAACTCCCCCGTCAGTCTCTTTCTTTCCCTTGCCCCCTCAGTCTCATGGCTCCTCAAAGTCCTTTCCCCTTTGCTGGATCCCAGGATAGTAGTATCACTTAGTGTCTTCCTGGAAATGTAAATGGGTCTAGGTTGGTTCTTTCAGTCCCCTTCTCATAGGCCTACTCTTTACTATTCCATTTGTCTGAAGTGTGTTAATTAGCTGAGTGTTAAGACTTTCTTGATTTGCTAAAACACTACCCTTTCTTTTCAGTTTTGTTTTTATACTCATTATTTTATATGTTCGTGGTAAGTGAATTCATGATTTCTTCCTTGAGCCCAATATTACTTAGCAGAATGTTTATAAGCTTCCAAGATTTTGAATTTAAATTTATATTATTAATTTTTGCTTTGCGGTCGTGTGTTAGAGAGTATAACATGCTTTTTGAGATTTATTTCTGTGGCCCAGTATGTGATCAATATTTATAACATGTCATAGAAGTCCAAAAAGGAGATATTTTCTCTGTTTGTAGGATATAAATTCAATAAAGATATGTTAACTTTTTCCTTGTTAATTATGTACTTCAAATCCTCTATGCCCTTAGTTTTTTTTTGACAATTTAAGATGGGCCAAGTAGTTGTTACAACAAACACCACCATCTTCATAAGCTGTCTTTTTGTGAACTCCTTCTTTTACCTCTTGAATCATCCGTCTCTCTCTGCTTCAAAGTTTATGCTCTTATCAGACTTCTTTGGAATGGGAATAATAATACCTAACCTATGGGATTATTACTAGGCTTAAGTGAGAGAATGGTTGTAAAGTGATTAGTACAGTGTTTGGCACATAGTAGCTGCTCCAATCGTAGCAATTATTATGCTGAGGCATCATGGTCAAAAGCATGGGCTATGGATGCAAGCCCATCTGAATTCCAACCCCAGTCAGTCTCCATTAGCTGAAAGGCCTTGCACGTGCCACCTCATAGCTCTAAGGCTTAGATTTCTCACCGGAGGAAACAGGTCCATCTCACTCCTCAGGCCACAAATCAGAGATAACCAGTCTGTGTTTGGGTGTACATGTGCTGCTTTTCAGTCATTTGGGTATGCATATTTGTATATAATTTTTAAAAATCTAAACAAGTCATACTACATAGTTTTGTATCTTTTTTTACCTTAAACTCCTTGAAAGCATAATTTTCAATGCCCCCCATTTTTGTGTTAACTTCTAAAATTTACCCATGTTATATTTCTTTATGAAAACATAATATCAAGTTGAAATCTATTATATAGCAAATAACTGATCTCTAGGAGAATCATATGGATTAATTTCTAGGTACTGATTTTGAAAGCTATCTGTTATGGGTTGAATTGTGTCCCCCTCCAAAAAAAAAGGTATTTTGGAATTCTAAACCCCTGTACCTCAGAATGTGAACTTATATGGAGATAGGGTCTTTATAAATGTAATCAAGTTATAATGAGGTCATGGGTGAAGAGCAGAAGCTGAGGAACGCCAAAGATTCCCAGCAAACCACCAGAAGCTAGGAGTGAGGCATGGAACAGATTCTCCTGCACAGCTCTTAGAAGGAACCAACTTTCACCTAGATCTTGAATTTCTAGCCTCTGGAACTATCAGACAATAAATTTCTGTTGTTTGGAAGCCACTCAGTTTGTGGTACTTTGTTACAGCAGCTTTAACAAACTAATACATTATCTGTTGCCAAGAATTCTAAGAGATGATTATTTTGAAATCATCTTAGACATAAATGAAGAACTGTCAGTTGGCACAAAATTCTGCCATTGGAATTTTGCACTTCACCTGTGTGCCGCCAAGTTTGCATCTTGGAAACCGTTTCCAGGGTTATGCTATAGTCCATCCCATTTAGGTGAGTTAATAAAATGACAGTAAAGAGCAGCTGATGATATCTAAGGGAGGATAGTTATCTTCTGAAATTCAGGCTGTCTTCACTAATCCATCATTTCAGTCTTTTTCTCCCTCAAAATCTTTTTATTATAGAAAATTTCTAAGAAAAGTACAATGAGCTTATTTAACTATTGCTCAAGTTCAATACTAGTCACACATGGTAAATTCTGATTCCTCCACTCAAACTTCCCAAATCAAATTATTTTGAAGAAAATTTCAGACTCTATATGATTTTTAACAGCTTTATTGAGATCTAATTTACATGCCATATAGTTCACCTATTTAGTGTACAATTTAATGGTTTTTAGTATATTTACAGAGTTGTGCAACCATGACCATAATCTAATTTTAGAACATTTTCACCATTCCAAAAAGAAACTTTGTACTCACTAGCTGTCATTCCCTATTCCCCTCTCACCCTTCCCATTTCCTATCATTTTATCTGTAAATATTTCATATGCACTTCTAGAAAGATAGGAACTATTTGAAAAATACATAATACCCTTAACACATAATTTTTTAAAATAATAATTAGTTAATGCCAAAGATAAAATTGGTGGTCACATTTCCCAATCATTTTATATAGTATTTTTTCAGTCTGTTTGCTTGAATCAGGACCCAAATGAAATCCTCACATTGCACATTGCGATTGCTTGATATACCTATTAGATTTCTTTTAATCTATAGGTTATCCTTCCAACTCTGTCTCTTTTTTTCTTGCAAATTTTGGTTGAAGAAATTAGGTATTTGTTCTATAAAGTTTCCTGGGGTCTGGAATTTTCTGATTGTATTCTTGTGTCATTGTTTACCATGTTCCACTGTCCGCATATTTCCTATAAATTGATCGTTGGATCTGGGATCTTAATCAGATTAAAATGTTGTTTGGATGAGACTACTTCATAGGTGGAAGTGTTGTGTCAAACTTCCTTTTCTTTTACTGTGAAATACTTCATGCAGCAGTGGATAAAAATAATTACATGTTTAAAAGAATAATAATAAAATGAAAATCCAGCACTCACCACAGAGGTTAAAAAGCAACAGAGCGTTGCCACTACCTTAGAAATCCTGTTTGCCTTCCCTACGTAAACCTCTTTTTCTTCCCACTCCATACCAGAGGCAAGCAATATCCTGACTTTTGTGATGATTATTCTTTCACTTTCTTTATATTTTATGAATATTTTCCTAGAGAGAATATTGTTTGGTTTTGCCTCTATGCCTATTATTCTATGACTTGCTTTTCCCCCCTCCACATTATGTTTTTGAGATTGTTCCGTGTTGTTTCAGGTAACTGCAGCTCATTAATTTTCACTGTTATACTATATAGTATTTCAGTGTATGACTATACCACAGTTTATCTGTTCTTTTGTTAGTGGACATTTAGATTGTTCCCTGTTTTTTGTTATTACAAACAGTAATGCTATGAACATTCTTGCATGTGTCTTCTGGTACATATGTGTAGAGTTTCTCCAAGGTGTGTGTGTGTGTATATATATATATATATATCTAGGGCCAAGTGTAGGGTATGCACATGTTTACCTTTAGTAAGTAATTTCAAATTATTTTTCAAAGTGCTTATACCAACTTAGACTCCCACTAGCAGTAGATGAGAGTTACTCATTGCTCTGAATTCTTGAAGCACTTGGTATTGTCAGATTTTGTCAATTGGTGGGTTCAAACTCTCTATTAATAAACTATATGTAAAATTGTACTATATAGTTGATATTTAAAATGAATTCACAGGAATCTTATTCCAATATTCCTTTTGCTTGTCCCTTATTTTCAGGAAAACATAAAGCTTTGTATTTTAAAAATGACATAAAAGCGTTTCACCTATAGGTTGTCACTGAAAATATGTCACGATTTTTGAAGTGAGAGAGGGGGATATTTGTGTAATTTAAGGTCTGCAAAGATGTTCATAAGATGAATGACCACTTACTCACAGCTATGTAGCAGCTAAGCATTACGATGCAGAGAATCTAGATAAAATATATCCCTGGTATGGCTAATGCAAGACACTCCATTCAATCCAGAAACAAACTTACTCTTCTCTTCCCATTTCTTCTTTCGTCTCATTCCTCCTGGTTGCATCTTGCCCCTTTAGGAGCTTCTTTATAATAGGCTTCATATCATGAGCTCTGGAACCAAATTTTACACTGTGGTGTGCCCACCTACCTGTGCAATTCGGGGCTCTAGATAATGTACCTCCCTTAGAGTGTTGCCATGAGGAATAAATTAGGTATCATATTAGGTATGACTCTCGGCACACCTTAAACAATGATGAGCATTATCTCACCTTCTAAATGTCAGCCTATACCTTATACTCCAAAATATTTCTGTCCATAAAATTTGCTCTTTCTAGAATTATTTTTCTCCACCATTTTCCAGGGAGAATCAGGTGCACATAGCAACCATTCCTAATTTCTACCTTCTTACCACCTCTTCTCACAAAGATTTCCTGCCTTGTGTCCAAGATTTTTTGAAAAAGCAGCAATATCTTCATGACTTTGTGTCCTTGAACAGTGCTCCACCCAAGCTGATATTTTGCAAACTTGCAACCATCGGTTTCTTCTAAAGTTTGCAGTCATCAAGCTATAAATCAAAGGTATGCATTAGATGTTGGCAATTGGAAGTCTTACTAGCCCACTTTTTTCACCATTACCGGCCTGCCCCACTGCTTCCATCTCTTCATGTCTCACTTAATTCACGCCTCTTCCTCTAGTTCTGTGGCTGACCTAAGGTAGACACTTAAAATTTTTTTAACTTTTAATTGTGGAAAAATGCATCTTAATCATTTTTAAGTGTACGTTCAGTAGTGTTAAGTACATTCGCATTGTTATGCAACCAATCTCCAGAACTCTTCATCTTGCAAAACTGAAACTCTGTACCCATTAAACAATTCTCCATTCCCTCTTCCCCAAACCCATGGCAAACACCATTCTACTTTCTGTCTTTATGAATTTGACTACTCTAGGTAACTCATATAAGTGAAATCATACAGTATTTGGCTTTTTGTGACGCGCTTATTTCACTCAGCATGTCCTCAAGGTTCATCCATGTTGTCACGTGTCAGATTTGCCTTCATTTTGAGGCTGAATAACAGTCCCTTGTATCTATAGACCACATTTTGTTTATTCACTCATCCATGAATGGACACTTGGGTTGCTTCTACTTTTTGGCTATTTCGATTAATGCTGCTATGAACTGGGTGTACCAGTATCTCTTCATGACCCCTTTTTCAATTCTTTTGGGTGTATACTCAGAAATGGAACTGCTGGATCATGAGGTACTTTTTTTAAAAAAATTTTTGAGTGACTGCCATACTGTTTTCCGTAGTGGCTGCACCATGGTAGACACCTTTAAAGTTTCTATCATGCTCTAGAGGGGAAAAATTATTGTACTATAGACTATAGTCAAGGAAAAGGATTGTACGGCCAAGAATGAACACTGCCAATTATTATGCTTTATTAGAAAATTATTAAAAATAACTGAAAGAATGGAATTCCTAGCATTTAGAGACATATTATAAACCATTTGATCCATTCCCTTCACTTACTTGTCAGGTGGCCTGTGAAAGTCAAAAGGCTAGTTAAGGGAAGAATCAGAACTGGCCTCCGGTGCTTTCCCATATTCAACTGATTGCAAAGAAAATAATTTTCAACTTGAAATATTATGCGATGAAGAACAAGAATTACGGAGTAGCTAATTCAAAACAACCTCTGCGATGCAGTGTTTTGCTTTTGTTTCTACGGCTGGTTTTTAGCCTCTCTAATTCCCGTGGTTAACATTGAAACCGGGCCTGTTTTTCTTGCTGCAGCTGCTCACTGGGTCCTGGGCATCCTAGGAGACGGAGGGGAAGACAAAGAAATCCAGTCCGCAATTAGGATCCACCGAGCGTGGACCCTCTGCTCGCCTGCGCGCCGGCCGGAGCCGCCGGTGTGTGGCGCGGATTTAGCTCCCATCCTAGGGCCTCAGAAACCCCCGCGCGCCAGGAGGACGGTTTCTGGCTCTCTGCTGTCCCTACACTCTGGGATCCAAACGAGAGAGTTCGGGGACTCCAGGGGGCAAGGCAGCTCTCCTCCTCAGCCAGAGCCGCGGAGCCGATGCGACTTCCCCGGCGGAACCGCGCCCAATCTCCCCCGCCACAGTCGGGGAGCCCCGGGCTCCGCGGCGCGCGGGCTGCGGACCACGGCGGGCACGTGGGCTCGGCCGCAGCGCTGCGCCAGGCACCGGCTCCCCGGCTCGGCCCAACCTCTCCGCTCCCGCCTCGGCCCCTGCCAGTGGGGAGAGAGATCCTCCCCCCTTCCACTTTGCACCAGTCCGAGGGAATTTGCGGTCGGTGACGCGCATCCTTAAGCGAGCCACCTGCAGCGCGGGGCGCGCCGCTCTGGGCGGCATCGCAGGGCTGGGCCGGCGCGGCCTGGGGACCCCGGGCTCCGGAGGCCATGCCGGCGTTGGCGCGCCGTGGCGGCCGGCTGCCGCTGCTCGGTAAGGCCCTGCTCGCCCGCTCGAAGCCCCTGCAGCCCCCGGCGCTGCCCTCGGCCCCCACCCCGCACCGTGGACCCGGGCGCGCGCCTTCTCCGTCCCCGCCGCCTCGCTCCTCCCCGCGCTCGCTCCTTCCCTCGCTCCCGCGCCCCTCCCCTCATTCGCGCCCTCCCGACTCGCCCAGAACTTGCCCGCGGCTCCTTCCCTTCCCTTCCCACCCCATGTCCTCCTCCTCTCTCTTCTCTGTCGTTGCTGCTTGGGCTCGGGCCGCGGTCCCGAACGGCGGGCCGGACTCCGCGGGCGGCCTCACCGCAGCGCTGCCCGGGGCCGGGGCCGGGGCCGGGGCCGCACCGCCCTTCTCCTACCCGCGCGCTCGGGTGGTGGGCCGGCCGGCGACGGCGGCGGCCCCGAGGTTGGCGCCAGGTGCCCGAGACCTCGCCTGGCCCGACCCTGCATCCCGTAGATTCCCGGGTGGCGCCTGTGACTCTTCTTTTGAGGTTTTGATTTATGGAGTGAACTCTGATGGGAAAATGCGCCCGCGTTCTCCCCCCACAGCGAGCCATCCCGAATAACGACCCCCACCTCGGCCGAATTTCGGTTGGAGCAAAGAATAGTTGCTTTGGAAATGTTATGCAAACATGATTTACATATTAAAATACTGGCTGCCCCTTCCGCCTGTACTTGATTTTTATCCTGGCATTAAACCCCAAGAGGTTTTTCAAGGACTCAGAGGACTGTACCCAAGTAATCTACTGGGTACTATAGTTGTTACTGCAAAAAAAAAAAAAAAAAAAAAAAAAAAAAATTCCCTTAGGGTCCAGTTGAGGTGAAGGAGTCAGAGTTCTGGGAGCTGGGCGCCTCGGTTCTCTGTCTTAGCTCTGCAACCTTGGGACCAACACTCACTGCCCGGGCCTCAGTGTCCTCTTCTGTCCAGTGAGGGAGTCCAGCTGTGTCTCCACCAGCTCCGGAATTCTAGGATTCTAACTTGAAGTCTCTGTGGTAAATAGAAAAAATATTTGCAATATAGACGTGCAGGAATTATTTCCAATAGTTTTTGTTACAAATAATTCTGAATTATAGAGTGAGAAATGTAACGTAAGGGGAAAATGAGTGGGGGAAAAAAGCCCTTTGCATTTCTTAAACTTTATCTTTACTAGTTGGTAAATATGTACACTTCAGATGTATAGTACAATATGTTTTTCAGAGTCTATTAATACAATAAGTTAGCTTTCTGTTATGTATGACATTAAGCAGTAGGTGAATTTTTCAGTAGCATACAAAGACTTTCTAAAAGTATAAAAATCAGCACTTGCAACTATATTTAAGCTGCATTTGAATTCCTTTATATTTAGGAACGATGTCAGAAATTTCTACATCTCCAGATTTTTCTAAATGAAGTATAATTTGCATACAGCAAACATTCACACATCTTAACAATACAACTCCATTACTTTTTACATATTTATATACCCACGTAACCATTATCAGATCAAGATCTAGAGCAATTCTAGCTCCACTCTCCCGTAGTCAATACCCCTCAAAGGGAGCCACCATTCTGACTTCTATTACTGTAGTTTTGCCTGTTTTTGAACTTCATGTAAACCAAACCATATTACGTACTCTTCTATGTCCGTTTTCTTTCACTCAACGTTGTGATTAGGAGATTCAACCTTGTTCTCAGTAGCAGTGGTTCTATTTTTTTTTTTTTTGATTCTTGGGTGCTATTCCTTAGTGTGAATATACTGCTCATTTATCCATTCTATTGTTGAAGAACATATGGATGGCATCCAATTTTGTGTAATTATGAATAATACTGCGGTAAACATTCTTTTACATGTTTTTTTGGTGGACATAAACACCCATTTGTCTTAGGATTATATCTATGAGTACAGTTTCTGCATCACAGGGGAAGGCGTATGTTCAGTTTTGGTAGATATTGCCACTTTTCCAAAGTGGTTGTACCAATTTACATTCCCACTGGCAGCGTATGGGAGTTCCAGTTCCTCACGTCTTTGCCAATCCTTGGTATTACAGAGTTTCTTGAGTAAAGAAGCGTAAAGCGAGAAGCTTAAAAAGGAGCAGTTTAAAATGTTTAAAAGATTTGAACTCCTTGAATTATAGCAGGCAATCCCCATTTCCCTTATATTGTGGGCTCTACCTTTCATGAATAATGGTGAAGCTTTCTAAGTAGTGTTTCAGGAATGGAAACGTATTCTCCCTGGCCTTAATTGCATTCCTTATTGATACTGGAGAGGAGGAGGAGGGCATCAATATTTCTGTAACTATGACACTACCTTGTTTATTAGTGTCAGAAAACTCACATTCAGAACCTCGGATCACACATTTCAGTTGCCATCCCCTGCCCTATTGCCTATCGTACTTTATTTGCCTTTTTGTGTACTGCTAGCCTAAGGGGGAATGGTTCAGGAGGAGGAGGAGGGAAGGGATGCTAGAGAAAGATTGGTTTGGATTGGATAGGACATTAGATCTGGTGACCTGATGTTAAGGTCCCCTTCAATTTTAAAAGTCTAGTTCTAATTGTTGCTGTCATCCAAGCATAGATTGGCTGTTTATTTCTTCTTAGGTACTTCACATCTATCTACAGTAAATTATCCTCTTAGGCTTACTTGTGAACTACTTGCCTTCCGTTAAAGAATAACTCTACTTTGCATAACTAAAAAGGCACTTTCAGTAACTCTTAGTTATCAGGAAAGATTTTGTTGTTGTTATTGAATTCTCCTGTTGTTTAACTGAAAAACTACCAGGCTATGAGATCTTAAGTGTGGAGGGGGAAGACTGACCTAGATCCCAGGGAAGACATCAGATAAGAAAAATGAAGAGGAAGCATACATGAGAAAGAAAAAAAATTTTTACTTGACAAACTTTTATTGAATACCTATTTCTGTGCTAGCCACAGAAGATGAAAGAGCTGAGGATGGGGGAACTTACGTATAAATAGCTAATTCCATTCTATTTAGGAAATGCATGCTCATGGTCTTTGCCTTTCCCCAGGAAAAGCATTTCAGCACGAAGCTTGCTTTCAGTTAAACCTTCCAACACAGTTATTATGATCACTAAATATCTATAAATTAAAAATAGCATGCTTCAATGAAGGAAGCTTCAATCAGGTCAGAAGAGGAATCCCAGATTTTTTGTCCCCTAAAGCTACTTAAACATGGGTATACTGAATTTAATAGTTGCGAGAAAGAAACTGCTCTTTTATTTAAAATAAAACGAATTGACTGTTCCAGAGTTAAATACGACCATCTTTTAGGCTTTGGGAGGCAGTAATTTTCTAAATGGTTCTTTGAACAAACTTGTTGACTACAGTTGACTCCCAGAGAGCATTCCTGTTTGCTTGAGAACCCCACAGGATGGCTCACCTTCATTGCTTTCTTCACAGTTCCTTTCATTTCTCTCATCTGGTCATTCTCTAATGAAACTCAGAGAACAGTGTGACAAGAGCTCTTATTGATAAATTCACTGTTCAAGATTACCATCTTGTTGACTTCCTAGATACCCGCCAGATATTGCCTTAATCTTTGGGTAAAGACTGATTTGACACAAAGCAAATAATCTCAAAAGTATTGTATTTTATCATTTTTCTTGATTTTAAAAGGACCTTGCAGAGAATAGGAGTAAGAAATTGGAGAGGGGAAATTGAGGGACTGAAAATTAGCTTCGCCTGCTCTGTAATCTGCTTAGGTTGGTCTTGATGCTATGCTGTATCCTTCATTCACTCTGAAGTAGCAAACTCTTGCAAATCTCACAGTAGGTGTTTTGTCTGAGTAGAGCTTCTTGGTTTTCATCAGGTGACTTTGTGATCTTAAGGTTTTTACCCTGACTTCCAAAAACTTTAGCCACTTCTCAATTAGGTAGCTGTAGTTATGTGGCTGAAGATTTTTCTGTCTTTTAGGGGTCTATGAGCTTTATATCTTAGTGATTTAATTACCTTTGGTTGATATCTTCTTTGTCTATATCATCAGTGGTCCTCAAGTGATAGAAGCTTTTGTCGAACTCGCTGATGGTCGTTAATTTGAATCATGCAATTCTGTCCTATGGGTACCAACACATGTGGAGGAAATTTAAAAATATATAAAGTACACACACACTGTTCTTTTGTGGCTAGAGGAATTGCATAAGATCTTAAAAGAGGAACTATTGTTATTTTTTAGGTTAAACAGTAAAAATATTTTTTCACTGCTGTCATTATAAGGTCAATTGGTAGCCAAGAACCCTCTAAAGAATTATGTAGTCTACACTAAAACTGGATATTGTCACTATTTCTTTAAACTATTGTGTTTTGATTAAGCTATCCACTGAATTCAGTCTTCAAATACGTTGCTATTTGAGTTACGATTTTCCTAATGTTAGAGATTCCGTTCTCGGGGGCGATGCAGAGAGATATATTAGGGCTAACAATACAGTTAGGAAACATGTGTTCTCTGCTCTGGCACGGAATTTCTCTGCACTCAAGTTCCTCATTTGTAAAAAGGAGATTAGCAGTATCTCACCCCTTCATCAGATAATGCCTGTAAAGTACAGCTGCATTCCTTGCTGGGCAGGTGATTTGCAGAAAGAGAGCTGTATAAAATCTGAAGAAATCATTAGGATTTAGAGTCACAGGGCATTCCTCCCTCTCTCCCTCCCTTCCTCGACACTTTTGAGCACTGTCTCTGTCCAGGACTTGTGTTAAGTGCCACAGAGTACTGGTTCCTGCCGTCTAAGAGCTCACAGTCTAATACTGGGGGTCTCGGCAGGAAAGGGTCAGGCTTGTAAAAGGAAAATTGCAGTGCAATTTTACAAATATGCACAGAAGTTGAGCCTCTAACCCTGACTGAGAAAATAAGACAAGGCTTCCAAGAAGAGGCAATGCCAGAGCCATTACTAGAAAGATAAGTAAGAGTTGACAGGGAAAAGAGAGGATCAGACATTCCAGGCAAATAGGACAGCAAAGAAAAAGGTACAGAGGTAAGAAACACGGAGTGGATGGAAAACTCTTACATTCCAGGTTGCTGGAACACAATTTGTAAGGCCTCCACAATTAGAGTAACTACCATTTTGAGAGTTGTAACTCAGAAAGTTGTTTGAAGACTGTTCAATGGAGAGTTTTAAGAAATTCAAGGTTGCCAGAGGCACAGTGTGTGATGTGTAAGGAGTGTTTTAGTGGTGCGGTAAGGGGCTTGGACTTTATCATGTAGACCAGGAGACTCTGGATGGAGTTCAGGGGGTCCATTGTATCCCTCAGGGTGCATGTGTATCGTGCACATGCACGTGCACAGGCATGGTATTTTTTTGGAGAGAAGATTAATTGTTTTCATCAGATTTTCAAAGGGGTCTGCAACTCAAGAAAGGGTAAGGACCATTGCTGTAGGTTGTTGAGGGTTTTTAAGCAGAGGAGTGAGACACTCTGGTAGTATTTTCGAAAGACACTCTGGTGTCTGTATGGAGGATGGATGTCAGGCCGACAGGACCATGGCGGGGAGGCCAGCTAGGATGTCGTTGGCAGTAGTCCGGGCCAGAGATGATGAGGGCTTGAATCGGCGCAGTGGTAATAGAGATGCAGAGCTGTGGATGGATTTGGGAATTATCAAGAGGTTCAAATGTCAGGGCTTGGCAACTGCCAGGATAATGGGAAGTGAGCGAGAGGGAGGACTCAAAAATGACTTCTGGGTTTCTGGCTTTGGTGATGGTGGATGTGTTGCCACTAACTGAGAAAGAGAGAAGATAGCGGAAGGAGTAGGTTTAGGAAGGAAAAAATGGAGTTTAATCTGAGTCTAAGGTTCCAAGGGGGCCACCCAGATACATAGCTGTACACAGAGGCGGTATGAATTTGGAACTTAGGAGCAAATAGACTGTAGTTAGAATCATGAGAATTTACAGAAAAAGAACATAGAAGGAGTGGAGAGGATATGACCTTAGGGCTGCCCAGTTCTAAGAAAAATACACTCATGTGTGTCTCCTTCTCTCTACTCACAGCACTACTCACACTGAACACTTCTGGCACTTCCGGCCACCAATGTATGTGTATGTGTATGTGTGGGTGGGTGGGTGTGGGTTTCCCCACTACAAGCAATTCTCAAACACCAGCTGAGTGTTCTACAAGTTATCTCAATTCTGACACCGTCTACCTGGAGATAGCGTCAGATCCCACAGGCTGAGTTCAGGCTCCCTCTTCCCCCACTTCAGACACCAATTGCAAGTCCAGCTTGTCAGCCGAGCTTGTGTCCACAGGCTGTAAATTCGAAGTCCCCAGGACCCTCTCAAGTTCAATTAATTTGCTGGAGCAGCTCTCAGAACTCAGGAAACATTTTACTTACTAGATCACCCGTTTATTATAAAAGGATGTAACTCAGGAGCAGCCAGATGGAAGAGATGCATTAGGGCAGGTTTGTGGAGCTTCTGTGCCCTCTCAAGGAGCCACTCTCCCAGCAACGCCATGTATTCACAAACCCAGAGGCTCATCAAATCTCTGCTGAAGAATTTTTGTAGAGCTTATTCTCAGCCCCTGCCTCTTCCCAGTGGTCAGTGGGTGGGGCTCAAAGTTCTTACCCTCTAATCACTTGGTTTTTCTGGTGACCAGCCCCATCCTGAGGCTCTTTGCGGGGCCCCACCTTAGCTCACCTCATTAACATAAACTCAGGTGTGCTCAAAGGTTATGCCTTATGATTAACAAATGACACTCCATCACTCAGGAAATTCCAAGGGTTTTAGGAGCTTTGTGCCAGGAACGGGACTGAGACCAACTATATGTTTGTTATATTGCACCAGTCTACTGCTCTCTTTGACCAGTTGAGGAATATGGGGCCCAAAGAGGTTAAATGACTTGCTAAAATTCAAAGTTATCAAAATGGATAACTCTCAGAAGAGAGACTTGGAACTCAAGTCTCCAAGTCTTATCCAGTTCTCTTTGCCTCACAGGAGACCTGACTTGGAGGATTTGAAAATGAGGTGACTTGACTTTCTTGATTTGTTTTATAATGTCTAAATCCATCACACTTTTAGTGGAGTAGATTTTACTTTTACGTAAAATTTATTTTAAATTGGTGCCAAATTGTTTTCTCCGCCAACCCTCACCCCCCACGCCAGTCCTGTCCCTTCAAAGTAGACCACTTAGGGAGCCCTTTTCCAATTCCACCGTTGTCCTCCTTACTCAGAAGGGTTTTGGAACTGGACTCTGGGAAGTGCTGCTAGGGTTTTGAAAGGGATTCTCAGAAAAAACCTTAATATTGATTATGGCAAATTCTTTCTTTGATGTTTTTAAAAGTCAGGTTTATTGAGGCACAATTTTTCATATAATAAATTTCACCCTTAGTGTATGACTCCATGTGTTTAACTAACACATACAGTCACATAACTACTACCACTATCAAGATATGGAACATTTCCATTCCCCCCAACTTCTCTTATGCCCCTTTGTAGTCACTCCCACTGCCCACCCCAGCCCCTGGCAACCAGTAATCTCTTTTCTGTCTCTCTCACTTTTCCTTTTCCAGAATGTCATTTAAGTGAAACTCTACAATATGTAGCCTTTCGAGTCTCTTTCTTTCACATAGCATAATTATGTCAGATTTATCCATGTTGTTATGTATATCAGTACTTTTTTCCTTTCTATGGCTGAGTAGTATTCCATTGTATGGATGTGTCACAGTTTGTTTATCCATTAACCAGCTGAATTCATTTGTCTGGCAATTATGAATAAAGCAGCTATAATATATATATATATATATTTTTTTTCCTCAAAGATTAGCATGTGAGCTAACATCTGTTGCCAGTCTTCTTTTTTTTTCTTCCTCTTCTCCCCAAAGCCCCCCAGTACATAGTTGTGTCTTGTAGTTGTGAGTGAGTCTGGTTGTGCTATGTGAGATGCCACCCCAGTATGGCCTGATGAGCGGTGCCATGTCCATGTCCAGGATCTGAACCAGTGAAACCCTGGGCCACTGAAGCAGAGTGCGCGAACTTAACCATTTGGCCACCAGGCTGGGCATGCAGCTATAATATTTGAATATAGATTTTGGTGAGAGAATAGGTTTTAATTTCTCTTGGGTAAATACCCAGGAGTGGTATTGTATTGATGGATTGTATGCTAAGTGAATGTTCAACTTTATGAGAAACTGCCGGTTTTTCAGAGTGAAATTACCATTTTTCATCCCTGCAAGCAGTATATGAGAGTTGCAGTTGCTCAGCATCATAAGCTTGGTATGATCAGTTTTTTTGTTTTTGTTTTTGTTTTATTTTGTTTTAATTTTTATTGAGATTATGATAGTTTACAACTTTGCGAAATTTCAGTTGTACATTATTGTTTTTCAGTCGTGTTGTAGGTACACCACTTCATCCTTTGTGCCCACTCCCTACCCCCCCTTTCCCCTGGTAGCCACTAATCTGTTCTCTTTGTTTATGTGTTTAACTTCCAAATATGAGTGAAGTCATACAGAGATTGTCTTTCTCTATCTGGCTTATTTCACTTAACATAATGCCCTCAAGGTCCATCCATGTTGTTGTGAATGGGACGGTTTTATTCTTTTTCATGGCTGAGTAGTATTCCATTGTATGTATATACCATATCTTCTTTATCCAATCATCAGTTGATGGGCACTTAGGTTGCTTCCACATCTTGGCTGTTTTTGTTTTTCAACAATTCTAATAGGGGTGTAGCAATATCTCATTGTGGTTTTAATTTGCGTTTTTCTAATGAGTAAAGATATCGATCATCTCTTTGCATGCTTAATTGCCATTTTATATTTTGTTTGGTGAAGTGTCTCCTAAAATCTTTTGCCCATGTTTTTATCAGGATGTTTGTTTTCTTATTATTAGGTTTAAAGTGTTCTTTATCTTTATATAAAGGACTTTATATAAGTCCTTTATCAGATATATGTTTTGGAAATATTTTCTCCCAGTCTATGGCTTGTATTTTCATTTTTTAAACAGTGTCTTTGAAGAACATAAGTTATTAATTTTGATGAAGTCCACTAGTGGAAAAAAAATTAGCCCTAGACTAAATACTGCTCTGGTCCCACCTAACCAACCTTAAAAACAAGGCCTGAAAGGAACAAAGTGTTTACAATGAACTTAACTGCATCCTGGAAAAAAGTTCAAGAATATTTAAAAGAATACAAAAATATCTGACACCAGGTAAAATTCACAATGTCTGGCATCCAATTACAAGTTAACAGACAAACAAAGAATAAAAATTCAGCCCATAATAAGGAGAAAAATCAATCATCCAAAAGGGACCCAGAAATGATATAGTGTATAGCATTAGTAGGCAACAACATTAAAATAGATTTATAACTACTCTGTTCCATATATTCCTGCAGCCAGAGGAAAGATTGTACATGTTAAGCAGGGGCATAGTAGATGTAAAAAGTCACACAAATTGAACTGCTAGAAATGAAAATTACAGTTACACTGGATGGGATTGGTAGTAGATTAGACATTGCGGAAGAAAAGATTAGTTAACTTGAAGACATAGCAATAGACACTCTCCAAAAGGAACAGATTAAAAAGACAAAATAAAATGAACAGGGAATCAGTGAGCTACAGGAGAACTTTGGGTGGTCAAATATACATGTAAATCTGCATATGAATGTATCTTTTTTCTCTGAATGCTTTTAAGAGTTTTTCTTTATGATAGGCTTTAAGCAATTTGATTATAAAGGACCTTTTGTAGTCTTCTTCCCAAGTCATGTGCTTGGGTTTTGTTGGGCTTCTTGGATCTGTAGGTTTATCATTTATATCAGATTTCTAAAATTTTCCTCCTTTGTTTCATCCAATATTTTTTCTGCCTTCTTTTCCTCCATTCTCTCCTTCAAGGATTCTAATTACATGTATATTTGACCACTGAAAGTGAGTAAAATATAAAGACTTTTTTTTATCATTTAACTTTAAAAGATACTTTACTGTTTAAAGCAAAAATAATAACAGTGACTTGGGTTTATAACTTATGTAAAAGTACAATGTCTGACAATAATAGCACAAAGCCTGAGAGAGATGAAACGGAAATGTACTGCTGTAAGGTTCTTATATTATACATAAAGTAGTGAGAGAGCACTTCCAAGTAGACCATGTTACAGTGAAGATGCATACAGTCACGCATCACTTAATGACTGGGACGCATGCTGAGAAATACATCATTAAGCAATTTTATCATTGTGTGGACAACAGAGAGTGTACTTACACAAACCTAGATATGCTTGCACACACACCTAGGCTAGATGATACTAATCTTATGGGACCATCATCATAGATGCAGTCCATCATTGACCAAAATGTCATTATGTGGTGCATGACTGTCCTGTAAACCTTAAAGCACTTGATAAAATAACAAGACAAAAGCATTATAACCATTAATCCAAGAGAAGAGATGAAGTGGAATAACAAGAAATACTCAATTATTCCCCAAAAAGGCAGAAAAAGAGGAAAAAGGAATTAAAAAACAGATGGGACAGTGGGGAGGGAGGAGGGCTGAAGGGGTAACAGAACACATGAGTATGGTGAGAGATGGTAATTAGTCTTTGGGTGGTGAGCATGATGTAGTTTACACAGAGATTGAAATATAAATACACACACCTAAAATTTATATAACGTTGTAAACCAATGTTACCTCAATTAAAAAAGAAAAAAACAGATGGGACAAATAGAAAACAAAGAATAACATGGTAGATTTAAACCTAGTCATGTCAATAATCTCATTAAATTTAAATGATCTACATATCACAATTAAAAGGCAGAGGTTATCAGATTTGGTTAAAAAAAAAAAAGCAAGACCAAACTGTATGGTGCATGAATGAAACCAACTTTGGATGTGAAGACACAAATAAGTTAAAATAAAAAGATGGGGGAAAAGTATCCCATGCAAACACTAATCAAAGGAAAGCTGGAGAGGCTAAAATATCTCAGACAAAGTCTATTTCAAAGCAAAGAGTGTAACTAGAGGCAGAGAGTCATTTGGTAATGCTATATAGCTCGATTCATCAAAAGGACATAAAAATCCTAAACATTTATGCATCTAATAACAGAACTTGAAAATACGTGGAGCAAAATCTGATTGAACTGCAAGGAGAAATGGACAAATCCACAATTACATTCTGAGAGTTCAATACTCCTTCAATAACTGACAGAAGAAGGAGAAAAAACTCCGTAAGATATAGAAGACTTGAACAATATCAATCCTCCTGACCTGAATCACATTTATAAAATATTCCACTCACCAATGACTGAATGTACATTCTTCTTAAGTGCACACAATACGCTTATCAAATTAGACCATTTTCTGGACTATAAAACAAGCTTCAATAAATTTTAAAAGATTCAAGACATACAAAGTATATCCTGTGATTATGGTGGTATTATATTAGGAATTAATAACAGAAAGATAACTGGAAAATCCTCAAATATTTGGAAACCAAGTAACACATTTCTAAATAATCCATGGGTCAAAGAAGAAACCAAAAGATAAATGAGAATGTGCATTGAATTGAATGGAAAGAAAATTCACTAAGAATTTGTGGGATGCCTCTAAAGCAGTACTTAAGAGGAAATTTATAGTATTAAGTTATTAATTAGTAAGTGATTAGTAGCATTAAATCATAATGCTACAAATTATAGAGAGATGCTACAAATTAAACTAGATAAAGATCTCAAATCAATGATCTTGAATTCAAGCACAAGCAAGAGGGGAAAAATAACAAATTAAACCCCATGTCAGCAAAAGAAAGGAAGCAAATACGATCAGAGTGAAAATCAATGAAATAGAAATCAAAACAAAAACATTGGAGAAAAATCAATGCAACCAAGAGCAATAAAGATCAATAAAATTGCTAAACCTCTTGCCAAACTAATCAGGAAAAAAAGAGAGAAGATGAAAATTTCCCATATCAGGAATAAAAGAGGCAACATCACTACAAAATCTATAGATATTGAAAAAGATAATATGGAAATATTATTAACAACTTTATGCCTATACTTTGGCAACTTTCATTTAATGGAAAAAATTCATTGAAAGACACTACCAAAGCTCACTTGAGAAAAATTGATAACCTAAATAATGCTATGTCTGTTAAAGCTATTGAATTTGTGGTTAAAAATGTTCCCACAATGAAAACCACCAGAGCAGCTGGCTTCACTGGGGAATCCACCAAATATTTAAAGAGGAAATAATACCAATTCAGCACAAACTCTTCCAGAAAATTTAAGAGAATACAACAGTTCTCAACTCATTCTATGAGGCCAGCTTTACTGTGATGCCCAAACAAGACAAAGATGTTAAAAGCAAAAAATAAAAACAAACCTACAGATGAATAATTTCCATGAATATAAATGCAAAAATTCTTAGCAATACTTTAACAAATTGAATTCAACAGTACATAAGAAAGATAGTACCTCGTATCCAACTGGTGTTTTACTCCAGGAAGGCAAGGTTGGTTAACATTTGCAAATCAATCAATGTAGTTCACCATATTCACAGAATAAAAAAGAAAAGCTCCTAAAACACAGAAACAAACCTATATGATCATCTCAATAGACATAGAAGAAGCATTTGACAAAATTCAACATCCACTCCTGAGAAAATTTCCCAGCAAATTGGGAGTAGAAATGATTCTAGGCAAGGAAAAGGAATGAAAAGCATCCAGATTAGTAAGGAAGAAGTCAAACTGTTTTTATTTGCAGGCAACATTAGCATCTATGTAGAAAGTTGTACAAAAAAGTAACTACAACTAATAAGTAAGTTCTGTAAGTTTGCAGTATGCAAGATCAGTGTAGAAAAATCAATTATGTTTCTATAACTAACAATCAGAAATTGAAGTAAAAAAATACAAAATGGCATAAAAAAATGAAATAGGGATAAAGATAGACGAGATCTGTACACTGAAAACTACAAAACATTGCTGAGAGAAATTAAAAACCTAAATAAAAGGAGATATACCATGTTTATGTATTGTAAGATTCAATATTGTTAAATGTCAGTTCTGCACAAATTGATCTGGTGATTCAGCACAATTCATATCAAAATCCCTGTAGACCCTTTTGCAGAAATGGACATGCTGATTCTAAAATTTATGAAAGAAACCTAGAATGAAAGGGACCTAGAATACCCAAAACAATTTTTTTTAAGATTTTATTTTTTCCTTTTTCTCCCCAAAGCCCCCCAGTACATAGTTGTATATATATTTTCAGTTGTGGGTTCTTCTAGTTGTGGCATGTGGGACGCCGCCTCAGCATGGCCTGATGAGTGGCACCATGTCCGCGCCCAGGATCCGAACCAGTGAAATCCTGGGCCGCCGAAGCAGAGCAGCTGAACTTAACCACTCAGCCAAGGGGCCAGCCCCTGCAAAACAACTTTGAAAAGATGAACAAAGGAGGAAAACTTATAATACTTGATTTCAAGGATTATTATAAAGCAATAATAACCAAGACAATGTGGAACTGGCATCCAGATATACAAATAGATCAATGGAAAAGTATAGGGATTCCAGAAATAGATCAGAAATATGCAGTCAATTTATTTTTGATGAAGGTATAGAGGTAATTCAGTGGAGAAATCAATCGTTCAATAAATGAGGCTGAAACAAGTAGATATTCATATGTAAATATATTCATATGAAAAACTTTAATCCTTATGTCATATAAAAAGTTTACCACATAAAGTCTACTCAAAATGGATCATAGACCTAAATGTAAAACTAAAATATAAATGTAAAGACATAAATGTAAAATCTAAAACTACAAAACTTCTGAAAGAAAACCTTTCTAACTTTAGATATTGAACTTTAGATAGATATTGAAAAAGATAATATGGAAATATTATTTTTTAGGTACAAAACCAAAATCATGATCCATAACAGAAAAAGTGGTAAATTGGACATCTTCAAGTTTAAGAATTTCTAGTCTTCAAAAGACAAGTCACAGATTGGCAGAAAATATTGTCAATCACATATCTGATAAAGGACTTATATCCAGAATATATTTTTAAAAGAACTCTCAAAACTTGGAGATGGCCACATAGGAGGCTCCTGAGCTCACCTCCTCCCATGGATACACCAGATCTACAGCTACACATGGAACAGTGCCCTCTGCAAGAAATCTGGAGACTAGCTGAGTGACTCCAACACATCAGGCAAATGAGAAAAAAGCCACATTGAAACAGATAGAAAGACTGAGACACAATCTTGCTATAACCCCACCGCTGGCACAGCAGTGTACAATTGGAAGGGAACTCACAACTCCCAGCTTCTCCTAGAGGAGTGAAGGGGTTCGACCCAACATCTAGCATTCCTATTATTAAGAATTCCACCTGAGAGACAGGCCCCCAAACACCTGGCTCTGAAAACCAATGGGTCTTGTGTCTACAAAGCACACCAGATTATAGGAAAGAAACAGTTCTTAATGGGCTTGCAAGGACTCACTGAGGCTATACCTCCAGCACTCAGTGCTGAGGTAACAGACAGAAACACCCATCTCTCAGTCTTTCCCTTAAAGAGGCATATTTGCAGCCTGGGGGTCAGGCTCCTAATTTAACATGCATCTAGGAGCTGACTGTGATCCTGCCCAAGACTGGGGAGGCTGGCAAGCACCATCTCCACATTTTCCCTCTGTCACCATCTCCCTGAAAGGAGCCTGTGCACATGTGTGGAGCCCTGGCTTTTGTGGCTGCCACTCAGAGGACACACCTCTTGATTGTCTAGCTCTGGAGGCCAGCAGGACTTTCATTTGTGGATCCTGTAGGACTGTAGCAAACAAAGAAACACTTCTTAATTGGCTACCCACCAGGGCTCAGTGCAGAGGGAGCAGACAGAAGTGCCTAGCTCCCATGTTTCTGTGAAAGAGGTCTATTTGCATACTGTAAAGCTACTCCCTGAGGGTCCAGCTTCCAATCACTCTGTATCTAGATGCTGACTGAGATCCTCCCTTCTGAGGCACTGACAGGTCCTGGCACACCCTCACTACTGGGAGCCAATAAGAACAAAGAAATGGCTTGGGCAATCTCAAAGGTTTGAGATATAGCCAAGACCTGACCCTGGGCTGAACAATAAGATTCATCTCCTACATGAGACCACTCTGTGAAGACTGGGAGAGGTGGCTGTTTTATCTAATGCACAGAAACCAACACAGAAAGTCAAGGAGAATGGAGAAACAAAGGAATATGTTCCAAACAAAAGAACAAGAGAAAACTCCAAAATCAAACCTTAATTATGGGGCTGGTCCTGTGGCCAAGTGGTTAAGTTCATGCACTCCACTTCAGCGGCCCAGGGTTTTGCCAGTTTGGTACCTGGGCACAGACATGGCATTGATCATCAGGCCATGCTGAGGGTGCATCCCACATAGCACAACCAGAGGCACTCATAACTAGAATATACAATGATGTACTTGGGGGGGGGGGAACTTTGGGAAGAAGGAAGGGGAAAAACCACGTTAATTAATCAAAGTTAAGTGATTTACCTGTAGGGACCAGCCCAGTAGCATAGTGGTTAAGTTCATGTGCTGCGCTTCGGTGACCCGGAGTTCATGAGTTCAGATCATCAGTGCAGACCTACACACTGCTCATCAAGCCATGCTATGGTGGCACCCCACATACAAAATAGAGGAATATGGGTGCAGATGTTAGCTCAGGGACAATCTTCCTCAAGCAAAAAGAGGAAGATTGGCAACAGGTGTTAGCTCCAGGCCAATCTTCCTCACCAAAAAAGAAAAAAAAACAAAATAATGGTCAGAAAGATGCTCACTGAGGTCAGGAGAACAATGAATGAATAAACTGAGAATTTCAACAAAGAGATAGAAGACTGAAGAAAGTACTAAGGAGAAATCACCAAGTTGAAGAAGATGGTAATTGTACTGAAAAAGTCAAAAGAGGGGTTCAGCAAAAGACTAGGTGAAGTGGAAGAAAGAGTCATTGAACTTGAAGACAAAGCAGTGGAATTGATCCAATCAGAGGGACAAAAAGAAAAAAAAATGAAAAAGAGTGAAGATATCGTAGGGGACTTATGGGACACCATCAAGCAGACCCACATTTGCATTATAGGTGTCCCAGAAGGAGAAGAGAAAGACAAAGGGGCAGAAAGCTTATCAAAAGACATAATGACTGGGGGCTGGCCCCGTGGCCGAGCGGTTAAGTTTGCGCGCTACGCTGCAGGCGGCCCAGTGTTTTGTTGGTTCAAATCCTGGGTGCGGACATGGCACTGCTCATCAGACCACGCTGAGGCAGCGTCCCACATGCCACAACTAGAAGGACCCACAATGAAGAATATACAACTATATACCGGGGGGCTTTGGGGAGAAAAAGGAAAAAAAAAAAAAGACATAATAACTGAAAAATTCCCTAACCTGGGATCCAGATCCAGGAAGTTCAGAGAGTTCCAAATAAGAAGAATCCAAAGAGACCTACACCAAGCTTCATTATAATTAAACTGTCAAGAGTTAAAGACAAAGAGAAAAATTAAAAGCAGCAAGAGAAAAACAACTTATTACGTACAAGGAAATTTCTATATTGCTATCAACAAATTTTTCAGCAGAAACTTTGCAGGTCAGAAGGGAGTGACATTATATATTTAAAGTGCTGAAAGAAAAAAACTACTAACCAAGAGTATTCTACCTGGCAAATTGTTCTTCAGAATTGAAAGAGAGAGGTGACGTCAGCATCATGGCAGAGTAAGCTCTTCCCTTAGTCTCTCCCCTGTAAGATATGATGAAAAGGACATTATTAACCAACAGACTAAATTCACACAGCACAATAGGATGTTTGAGAGATCCATGCAGCCATACATATGAAGGTGGGGGTCTGGATCCCCAGGAAGCAGTGGAAAGAGGTAAGTGGATCTCCTCCCTCTCCCCAGCGGCAGTTATCTAGGGCACAGGACCTCACACAGCAGTTGGCACAGGACTCTGAGGGGAGACAAGGGAACAGTCAGGCCTCAATGGGAATACTTTCACTCTCGGAGTTGCTTCCCAGCCCATGGGAACACTCCACGCCAAGATGACTCAGACACCAGGAGGGGACCCCCACCAAGCCAGCTGCCCAGGTGGGCTGCCAGTGAATACAGAGCAGGATCACACAGGATCACACACACGAAAGAAACCACCTCTCCCTTCCCACCTGGCACACCAGCTTGGCCAGCCAGCCAGGGCAGCAGCTCTGTGCCAGAGCACCTGCATCTGTGTGTATGAAGCAGTGGTGGCCAACAGGCAAATGCAGATAGACCCTGTCAGCACAACTTCCAACAGATGGGCACAACTTCCATCGGACTTGGTAGGGTCAGAAAACACAGCTCCTTCCCCCCTCAACCAATGGTGGCAGGGGAATCTGTGACCAGATACTACCACTATGCACCAGCAAACATCCACTCCATCAAACTCCATGAAGAAATACTGTTAATACTCCAGAGAAGGAGGAAAATGACCAGTCTCAAGAAACCAATCCTGAAGTCACAGAAATTTACAGTCTAAAAGACAGAGAATTCCAAATAGTTGCCTTAAAGAAACTCAACTAGTTACAAGAAGACACAGACAGTTCAGTTAACTCAGGAATAAAATCAATGAGCAGAAGGACTTCTTCACAAAAGAGAGTGAATCTCTAAAAACAACAAACAGAAATGCTGGAGATGAAGAACAGAATTGAAAGAGAGATAAAGAGTTTTCTAGATGAGCAAACACTGAAAGAGTTCATTACCACTAGACTGGCTTTATAAGAAATGCTGAAGGGACTTCTTCAAGCTGAAACAAAAGGACACTAACTAGTAACAGGAAAACATATGAATATATAAATCTCACTGGTAAAGGTAAATATATAGTTAAATTCAGAATATTTTAACACTGTAATGGTGGTGGTTAAATCATTTATAAATGTAGTGTGAAGAGTAGAAGACAAAAGTAGTAAAAATAACTGTAAGTACAATAGTTTATTAATGGATACACAAGATAAAAAAATGTAAATTGTGACATCAAAATCATAAAATGTGTGTGTGGGAGAAGAAAAATGTAGAGCTTTAGTATGAATTTAAACTTAAGTTGTTTTTAGCTTAAAATGTATTGTAATAAATATAAGATGTTTTATATAAGCCTCAGTAAGCACAAAGCAAAAACCTATAAACAATAAAAAAGGTAAAGAGAAAGGAGTCTTTGCATACATTATAGAAAATTATCAAATTGACAAAGAGAAGAAGAAAAGATCATAGGAATTACAAAATAGCCAGAAAACAATGAACAAAATGGCAATAATAAGCCTATACCTGTGAATAATTACTTTAAATATAAATGAACTAAATTTTCCAATCAAAAGACATAGAGTGACTAAATGGATGAAAAACCAAGACCCAACTATATTCTGCCTACAAGAGACTCATTCAGCTTTAAGGACACACACAGACTGAAAGTAAAGGCATGGAAAAAGATATTCCATGCAAATAGAAGCCAAAAGAAAGCAGGGGTAGCTACACTTATAACAGACAAAATAGACTTTAAGTTAAAGACTGTAATAAGAGACAAGAACATTATATAATGATGAAGGGGTCATCCAATAAGAGGATCCAACATTTGTAAATATTCATGCACCAAACATAGGAGCACCTAAATATACAAAGTGAAAATTAACAGACTTGAAGGGAGAAATAGACAACAATACAATAATAGTAGGGGACCTCAATACCCCACTTTCAACAAAGGATAGATCACCCAGACATAAAATCAATAAGGAAACATTGGACTTAAACTACATGTTAGACCTAGTGGACTTAAGAGGCATTTACAGAACATTCCATCTAACAGTAGTGGAATACACGTTCTTCTCAAGCTCACATGGAACATTCTCCAGGATAGATTATTCATGAGGACACAAATCAAGTCTTAATAAGACTTAAGACGATTGCAATCATATCAAGCATCTTTTCTGTCCACAATGGTATAAAAATGGAAATCAATTACAAGAAGAAAACTGGAAAGTTCAAAAATATGTGAAGGTACAACGTGGTACTGAACAACCAATGGATCAAAAAGGAAATCAAAAGAGAAATAAAAGGTATCTCGAGACAAATGAAAATGGAAATACAGCATACTAAAACTTAGAGGAAGCAGCAAAAGCAGTTCTAAGAAGAACGTTCATAGCAATAAATATCTGTAATAAGAAAAAGTAAAGAGCTCAAATACATAACTATACCAGAAAAAAAGCCTAAGCTCAAAGTTAGCAGAAGGAAGGAAATTACAAAGATCAGTAGAAATAAATGAAATAGAGGCTAAAAAAACAATATAAAAGATCAATGAGACTAAGAAGTGGTTTTTTGAAAAGACAAACAAAATAGACAAGCCTTTGACTAGACTTATCAATAAAAAGAGAGAGGACTCAAATAAAATTAGAAATGCAAAAGGAGACATTATGACTGATACCACAGAAATACAAAAGATTATAAGAGACTTCTCTGAAGAATTATATGGCAACAAATTGGACAACCTAGAAGAAATGGATAACCTTCTAATATCATACAACCTACCAAGACTGAATCATGAAGAAACAGAAAACTTGAACTGAATTACTAGTAAGGAAATTGAATCAGTAAGGAAAAATCTCCCAACAAAGAAAATCCAGGATCAGATGGCTTCTCTATTGAATTCTACCAGACATTTAAAGAAGAATTAATACTAATCCTTCTCAAACTCTTCCAAAGAATATAAGAGGAAGGAATGCTTCCAGACTTGTTTTATGAGGCCAGCATTACCCTGATATCAAAACTCGACAAGGACACCACAAGAAAAGAAAATTATCAGGGCCAATATCCTTGATGAACATAGATGCAAAAATCCTCAACAAAATATCAGCAATCTAAATTCAATAATACATTAAAAGGATCATACACTATGATCAAGTGGGATTTATTCCAGGGATGCAAGGATGGTTCAACATCCACAAATCAATTAATGTGACATACCACATTAACAAAATGAAGGATAAAAATCATATGATCATCTCAATAGATGCAGAAAAAGCATTTGACAAAATTCAATATCCATTTATGATAAAAAGCTTTCAACAAAATGATTATAGAGGGAATGTACTTCAACATAATAAAGGCCATGTGTGACAAGCCCATAGCTAACATCATATTCAATGGCGAAAAGCTGAGAGCTTTTTTTCTAAGATTAGGAACAAGATAAGGATGCCCACTATTGCCACTTTTATTCAACATAGTACTGGAAGTCCTAGCCAGAGCAATTAGGCAAGAAAAAGAAATAAAAGGCATCCAAATCAGAAAGAAAGAAGTAAAACTGACTCTATTTGCAGGTGACATGACATTATATATAGAAAACCCTAAAGACTCCACCAAAAAACTGTTAGAACTAATCAACAAATTCAATAAAGTTGTGGGATATAAAATCACTATACAAAAGTTAGTTGTAGTTCTCTGCACTAACAACAAACTATCAGAGAAATTTAGAAAACAATCCCATTTACAATTGAATCACAAAGAATGAAATACCAGGGCAGGCTCAGTAGCATAGTCGTTAAGTTCGTGTGCTCTGCTTTGGCAGCCTGGGGTTCACAGGTTCAGATCTCAGGCATGGACCTACACACTGCTCATCAAACCATGCTGTGGTGGCATCCCACATACAAAATAGAGGAATATTGGCAAAAGATGTTAGCTCAGGGCCAATGTTCCTCATACACACACACACACACACACACACAAAGAATAAAATAGGTGCGAATAAATAGAACCAAAGAGGTGAAAAAATCTGTATAATGAAAAGTATAAGACATTCATGAAAGTAATTGACTAAGACTCAAATAAATGGAATTTCTGTGCTCATGGACTGGAAGAATTAATATTATTAAAATATCCATACTATCAAGGCAATCTACAGATTCAGTGCAATCTCTATCAAAATTCCAATGACATTTTTCACAGAAATAGAAAAAACAATTCTAAAATTTATACAGAACCACAAAAGACCCTAAATAGCCAAAGTAATATTGAGAAAGAAGAACTAAATGGGAGATATCACACTTCCTGATTTTTAACACTATTACAAAGCTACAGTAATCAAAACAGTAAGATATTGGCATAAAAACAGACACATAGGTCAGTGGAACAGAATAGAGAGCCCAGCAATAAACCCATGCACGTATGGTTAATTTATGACAAAGTGGTCAAGTTTATACAATGGGGAAATGATAGTCTCTTCAATAAATGGTGTTGGGAAAACTGGACAGCCACATGCAAAAGAATGAAACTGGACCCCTATTTTACACCATACACAAAAATCGATTCAAAATGAGTTAAAGATTTGAATGTAAGACCTGAAACCATAAAAATCCTAGAAGAAAAGATAGGGGATAAGCTCCTTCACATTGGTCTTTTTTGGTTTTTGACATCAAAAACAAAGGCAACAAGAGCAAAAATAAACAAGTGGGATTACATCAAACTAAAAAGCTTTTCCATAGCAAAGGAAACCATCAGCAAAGTGAAAAGGTAACTTACAAAATGGGAGAAAACATTTGCAAATCATATATCTGATAAGGGATTAATATCCAAAATATATAAAGAACTTAAACAACTCAGTAGAAAAAAAAACGATCCAGTTTAAAAAATGGAGAGGAAGTGAATAAGCATTTTTCCAAAGAAGACACACAAATTGCCAACAGGTAATGAAAAGATGCTCAACATCACTAATCATTATGGAAATGAAAATCAAAACCACAATGAGATATTACCTCACACCTATTATCAAAAAGACAAGAAACAAGTTTTGGCAAGGATGTGGAGAAAAGGGAACTCTTGTGTGCTGTTGGTGGGAATGTAAACTGATGCAGCTGAAATGGAAAACAGTATAGTGGTTCCTCAAAAAACTAAAAATAGAACTACCATATGATCTAGCAATTCTACTTCTGAGTATATATCTGAAGGCAACAAAATCACCATCTTGAAGAGATATCTACACCCCTGTATTCATTGCAGCATTACTTCTGGTAGTCAAGACATGGAAACAACTTGAGTGTTCATTAATGGATGAATGGATAAAGAAAATGTGATGTGTGTATATACAACGGAATATTTTTCAGCCATAAAAAAGAAAGAAATCCTGCCATTTGTGACAACATGGATGGACCTTGAGGGCATTATGCTAAGTGAAATGTCAGATAGAGAAAGACAAATACTTTATGATCTCACTTTTATGTGGAATCTGAGAAAAATGAACTCATAAAAACAGAGAAGACATTGCTGGTTGCCAGAGGTAGGGGTAGCAGGTGGGAGAAGTGGGTGAAGGTAGTCAAAAGGTGCAAACTTCCAGTGAAAAGATAAATAAGTTCTGCGGATATGATGTACAATATGGTGACTATAGTTACCAGTACTCTATTGTATATTTGAAAGTTGCTTAGAGAGCAGATCTTAAAAGTTCTCATCACAAGAAAAAAATTTGTGACTTTGTGAGGTGATGAATGTTAGCTAAACTTATTTTGGTAATCAAGTTTCAATATCTACATATATCAAATCATTATGTTGTATACCTTAACTTTATACAATATTATATGTTGACCACATCTCAATAAAACTCAGGGGAAAAAACTCTCAAAACTTAATAATAAGAAAATAAACAAGAACCAGCCTGATGGCCTAGTGGTTAAAGTTTGGGGTGCTCCTCTTTAGGGGACCATGTGTGGTTCCTGGGCACGGAATCACACCACTTGTCTGTCAATAGCCATGCTGTGGTGGTGGCTCACATGGAAGAACTAGAAGGACTTACAACTAGAATATACAACTATGTAATTGGGCTTTGGGGAGAAAAAAAAAGAGAGATGTCAGCTCATCTCCAGCTCATTCCCAGCAAAAAAAAGAAAAGAAAAGAAACAACTCAATTTAAAAAGACTTGTTTGGGGCAAAAGATATGAACAGACACAGTACCGACGAATATACAGGCTGTCAAATAGCATCTGAAAGGATACTCAACATCATTAGTAGGAAAATGCAAATTAAAACCACAGTGAGATATAATACACCTATTAGAATGGCTAAAATTAAAAATTCTCATCATACCAAGTGTTGGTGAGGATGTGGCACAGGTGGAATTCCCATACACTGACAATAGGAATATAAAATTATACAACCTCTTTGGAGAACAATTTGGCACTTTCTTAAAAAGTTACACAGACACCTCCCTTATGACCTAGGTGGTCCACTCCTTGGTATTTACTCAAGAAAAATGAAAGCATATGTCCCTACCAAGACCTGAATACAAATGTTCAAAGCAGCTTTATTTGTAAGAGCCCCAAAGTAGAAACAATCCAAATTCTGTTAACAGACGAATGAATTAAAATATTGTGTTACATCTGTATAATAGACTGCTACTGAGCAATTAAAAGGAGTGAACTACTGATATATACTGTAATGTGGATGAAGCTCACAAAAAGAAAAAATACAATGAAAGAAGCTGGACAAAAAAAGAAAAAGTTCATACTGTATGATTCCACTTGTATGGAATTCTAGAAACTTCAAACTAATCTATAGTGACAGCAAGGAGATCAGAGGTTGCTTGGCATGCAGGAGTGGGGCAGCCAGGAGGGAGGGATTGCCAAGGGGCATGTGGAAACTTTTGGGGGTGATGGATAAATTCACTATCTTGACAGTGGTGTTGGTTTTACAGATATATATGTATTTATGTCAAAACTTATCAAATGGTGTACTCTAAATATGTTAAACCTATTGTACGTTAATTATACTGAGTAAAACTTTAAAAAAAGAGTAGGGAGAAAAAACCATTAGGGAATAGGGCAGGAAAGGTTCTTAAATTCTCTTTAATGTTACTTGTTTTTCTCTTCCCTTGCCCTTGCAGTTGTGCTCATTTAGTTTCCTTTAGAAGACTGGGGGCTATGTTAAGGAAAATAAAAAATACGTAATAACTAAATGCTGATGAGGTTGTAGTAAAATTATTACATTCTCACCCTACACGTGGTGACATAAAATGGTATAGCATCTCTGCAAAACGAAATGACAATCATATCAAAAACCTTTTAAATATGTTTATATTCTTTGATCCACTAATTCCACTTCCAGAAATTTATACTAAGGAAATAATATTTTAAAAATGAAAGGCTCAGTATGAAGTATTTTAAATGGCAGGGGAAAAAATATAAAATGTGTAATAGCAAGGGAATGATTAGGTCATTTTTGTTATGTCCACAAAAAGAATGCAAAACAATTATATGTAGTATCATAAGAAATGCTTATGAGGTATTATGCTCAAAATCAGAATAGGGGCTGGCCCAGCAGCATAGTGGTTAAGTTCACCCACTCTACTTTGGCAGCTGGGCTTCTCGGGTTCAGATCCGGGGTGTGGGCCTACATACCCCTCATCAAGCCGTGCTGTGGCAGCATCCCATATACAAAACAGAGGAAGATTGGCACAGATGTTAGCTCAGCAACAATCTTCCTCAAGCAAAGAGAGGAAGATTGACAACAGATGTCAGCTCAGGGCTGGTCTTCCTCAACCAAAAAAAAATCAGAATATAAAATATAACGTGATTTCTACTCTGTCAATACAATTAGTTGAAAACTATGTTTACAGATGGGAAAGGTTCTAGAGAAATGAAAATGGTTTATTTGTTAGGGTGTCAGGATTTAGAATGAATTTTCACTTATAGTTCCACTTGTATTGGTATAGTGTGGCTTCTTTAATAAAGAATAAAATAAGAAAGACAGTTAAAACAAACCAGTGAATGTGTCTTACTGTGTGGTTCCCATAGGTGCAATGCTGAGATTTTTAAGCAGATTACAAGATACAAAAATGGTTGAACATAGCCATTTACCTCCTGTCTACCAATAGTGCACTAAAATGACAGTAAAATAATGTTTTTAAAGACATAAACATATACGGACAAAGATGATGGAGGGGAGAAAATAAAATTTTGAGAGCTATAAAGCACATGAAGAAAGGAGAATCATAAGGTGGACGTTGAGAAAGCTGAGAAGCAGCGTGGTTTCCACTGCGGGAATTTTGGGGAAATCTTATACCCAGAAGAGTGTAAATTGCCAGCACCAGCTCCCAGAACATGGGCAGCAGCCAAGAGTGACAAGACTCTTCTCTGGGGAATCTGACCAGCTCGTGAGAAAACCTAAAGACAACCATACAGAGAAGATCGGGCAGCAGGTCAAACCATGTGCACAGAGCTTACGATGAACATGTCATGTTTCATTTTTATGTTATATATGAGCAGACTGTCAAGCATCATCAGTCATTTAGGAAAAACATCCAAAAAATAGGAGAACACAAAGTGAAGGAGAGAGAAGGAATCAAATAATTCAAGAAAACTTCTCCAAAGAGAAAAACATGAGTTTCCAGATTGAAAAGACGAATTGAGTATCCGGCACAGTGGATGAAAATAGACTCTCAACACTACACATAATTTTGAAAATTTTAGTGCACAAAGAAAAGATTATACAGGCATCCATAAAGAAGAAAAAGTGGCCTGTATACAAATAATCACTTCCTCAGATGCACCAGCCTCATTTCAAACACTTAATAGCCACGTGTAGCTAATGACTACTGTACTGGACAGCACAGATTACGAATATTTCCATCACTGCAGAATGTTCTATTGGACAGCACTGCTCTAAGTATTTCTGCTCCTGACTTATAGTAAGACTTGCCTTTTATGAAATTATATTTCCCACATACTTTCCTGTCGGCCACTTTTCCTTGATTACACTTTGTTTTGTTGTAAGATGAATCCATATTTCCTTTTTAAGGTATACATGTATCAACATCATTGTCTTTGTTTTGTTTTACAGTTGTTTTTTCAACAATGATATTTGAGACTATTACAAATCAAGATCTGCCTGTGATCAAGTGTGTTTTAATCAATCACAAGAACAATGACTCCTCAGTGGGGATATCATCATCATATCCCACGGTAAAGTAATATTAAAATTACAACTTTAGCTACTTTCTGTAGAGACCATACTGTGTAAGCTACTGAGACCTACCATGGCAATGTGGGCTTTTCTTTTTCTGTATTTAAGTATATTATGTCCTCATATCTGGTGCAGACGGGCCTTTATACCCCTTGCTACCTGGCACGCCATTCCATCAAGAGTCATGTTCTCTTTGGGTTTGGATTCAGGAAGGACACTGGTACTCAGCATGAATAAGTAACAGAGTTTCCCTTTCTCCTTCAAGAGAATCCAGCCTTCTCTCTCAAACCTGAGTCTCTAACTTCCAACTGCCTCCTGGATATAGATAAATAGATTTTCCATTTGCTCATTGAAATACACCTATGTAATTTATTTCATTTCTATTTCCCCAAACCTGCTCCTATTCTTGCAGGATTTAATTTCTATGTATGGCCCTGTCTAGTTCCCAGGCTTGAAAGCCACATCTCAGTGTCATTTTGGACTACTTCCTCTCCCTTGTCTTCATACTCGGTCAGTTACCAAGTCTTGTCAATTTCACCTTTAATAGTTCTCATGTAATCACCTTATATTCTCTAGTCTCACTGCCACTTCCCTAGTTCAAGCCCTCATTAACTAGTTCATAATCACAATAATATCATAAGTTCATCTCACATAGGGCTGCCTGACTATTCTTCCCGAGGCACAGCTACATCCTTTACTGCCTGGCTTGGAACCTACAGTGACTTCCCATTACTTAAACTGACATACACATTGCTCCCAAGTCTGCCTCTAACTCCTTCGAGTTCCAACTTGTTTTTCTTTACTCTTCTCCTTCATGCTACTCATCTAACAGAACCTAGCTATTTACTCAAATACAGGAAACTTAAATGATAGAGAACTGAAAATATTAGAAGTCTACATACAACAAAAAGTAAACATAAATTAGCCAATTCTGTGGACATTTCCAGTTTAGGATTCGTACAAATATATAGTCATTCTGTTTTCTTTTACTAAGTATAATACATAAACACATGACACGGTGCCTTGGACCAGCGCCCCCCCCCAAAAAAAAAATCAGAGATATTGAAAATATTCTCAACATTTAAAAACAGTGTGAAATAGGTTTTAATAACAATATTCTACATGAATATAAAACTTCAATTTAATACGTGATTTTTTTTATGCCAGAAGCATGGTTGGTTTTAATTTTTTAACAGATATTGGTATCATAACACGTTGGCTTATTAATAATTAAGGCATTTTGCTTACACAGTATTTCAGTGTGGACAAAAAATTTTAATATTATTTGCTAATATGTTTTAAACTTTTAGCATCTTTTCAATGTAAGAAAATAACTGCACGCCTTTAAGTGTTTTCTTATAAAACACAATCTTAAAAAAGTTAATGAAGATTGGTCTCACTTCCTAGCATTGAGCCCTGCGTTACTTTTTCATGTAGTATGAATTATTTTCTTATGTGATATTCAGGATTGTATTAAGACCAAGCAGTTCATTTTTGTTTTAAAGACTGGCACCTGAGCTGACAACTGTTGCCAATCTTTTTTTTTTCTGCTTTTATCCCCAAATTCCCCCAGTACATAGCTGTATATTTTAGTTGTGAGTCCTTCTAGTTGTGGCATGTGGGACACCACCTCAGCATGGCCTGATGAGCGGTGCCATGTCCGCACCCAGGATCCGAACCAGTGAACCCCTGGGCCGCCAAAGCAGAGCTCGCGAACTCAAGCACTCAGCCAGGGGGCCAACCCCAACCAGCAGTTCTTAAACAGCATGAAACAGACAACGCAAACGAATCCTAACGCTACACGTGTGAGCTGTCTTCGTAGCATGCCTTCACCTTCCTGAAGCTGAAGCTACTCCTTTTGGATATTTTCCCACTTCAGTGTAAAGTGGGTTGTTAGGTTGTCAGTAGCTTTTTAAAAAATTGGTTTTTATTTCTTCTATAGTTCACAGTTCTCCAATGAGACATCTTTCTAGAAATCCTATAGTTCAGGGCTGTTGTGAATAACGAAGCACTCTGGAGTAGACAAAACTTGTCAATGTAACTCTAATAAACAAGCAACTACATCTTTAGTTATATTACCAGTATATCCTGAACCAAAACAAGATGGTTTTACTGTTTTCACAATCCACTTAATTATTGTTTAAAATCTGAATATTTCCATCATCTGTCATTTCTATTTGAAGATTAAGATAGCGTGTGCTGGGTTTCTCCTCTGCAAAGTTACTATTTTTCCTTTGTAATTAACAAGTGTTTGGGGGGAGATGCAAATATCCTGTTTCTCCTCCAATTTTCAGCTAACTGATTTTAGCATCCATTGGCAGATCTTGCCTTCAACAATTATTACTACAGTGTTTGCCTAATGGTGATTTTCTTTTTCCCTGATTCCCTCTACATTTATTAATTGGAATTCTTCTGTGAGGAAGAGCTATCCCTTCTCTCCATTTTATTTATTTATTCAGTTATTTCTTTATATCAGTATGGACTCATAGATATTTATTTTATTCTATGGGTTATAACCCAAAACTGTCATTTTTATTTTGTTGCTCAAATTTTTCCAGCGTTGGCCATTGGGAGCTGCTTCAAGTCAGCTCCAGGGTCCTTTCAGCATGTCCCTATCTTTTTTCAAGCACTTCCTTACTTTCTGGCACTACATCATAGGTGGTTTTGTATTTTTCCTTCCTCAGCCTTGGAGTTAACCACTTATCCATGGAACACTGGTTTCTTGGAGAATAGCATTTAGAAACCAAGATCTGAGGGCTTGAGTGTGCTTGTTGCCACTGGGGTGCCATTTCTTCTAAGCCGTTTCAGCAGGCAGAGCTAGGAAATGTATTCATGTTTACTAACCAACCCCTCCACTGTATTTATCTCTCTCTCTCATCTCTATATCTATCATCTATCTATCTATCTATCATCTATCTATCATCACCATAAGTTCATGCTGATAATTCTGATTTCAATTCAGCACGAAAGTGTTCATTGTAGCTTTCTCTCTTTCCTTACTTGTACTTCTCTCTCTGATGGTAAGAAATCTGGCTTTCAATATCTATCGTAACTCACTTATTTATTCATCTTAGTCCATAAATAAACTAGTTTCAGAATTGCTAACCCATATCCCAGTGAGAAAAAGATTTACTAACTAGAGTACAGTATTTGCATGCAATTCTTTTTATCTTTAGCCTTATAGTATCCAAAGTATTATTTTCCAAAGCTACTTAGGTTAGTTCTTTTCTTTCCCACTCCTTTCACTATGGTTAGGTTATTTATTTGTAACACAATTAAGTTCATTTGGTTTGTAGTCCATTTTGAGTTTCCCCCATATCTTAGTTTTAATTAATTAATTCTTGTTTGTTTTTTCATGAGGAAGATTAGCCCTGAGCTGACATCTGTTGCCAATCTTCCTTTTGCTTAAGGAATATTGTCACTGAGCCAAGATCTGTGCCAGTCTTCCTCTATTTTATGTGGGATGCTGCCACAGCATGGCTTGATGAGGAGTGCTAGGTGCAAACACAGGATCTGAACTTGTGTACCCTGGGCTGCCAAAGTGGGGCGCATGAACTTAACCACTACGCCACTGGGCCAGTCCCAATTAATTATTTAGTTTTTGAGTGTGTCCTATGATTATGGTCCTAAAAGCCAGAGCTATATAAAAAGATACAGTCAAAAAAGTATCACTCCCTCCTCATCCCTGCTACCAAGTTTCCATCCTTTTCCCACCTACCTCCTATAATTAACCAGTCCCTTTAAATTTTTGATATTATTCTTGTATTTCTTGTGCAAAAATGAGCAGATTCATGTGTATTTTCTTTTTCTTTCTTTTTTTTTTTTTGAGGAAGATTAGCCCTGAGCTAACTACTGTCAGTCCTCCTCTTTTTGCTGAGGAAGCCTGGCCCTGAGCTAACATCCGTGCCCATCTTCCTCTGCTTTACATGTGGGACGCCTACCACAGCATGGCGTGCCAAGCGGTGCCATGTCCACACCCGGGATCCGAACCGGTGAACCCCAGGCCGCCAAGAAGCAGAATGTGCAACTTAATCACTGCACCACTGGGCTGGCCCTCATGTGTATTTTCTTAACCCACTTCTTTCTCACATGAAGTGTACCACACTTGAAAGTAGATACTTTTTGCACTTAGCTTTCTTCACTTGACAGCATATCCAGGAAATCACTCCAAATCAGTTCATAGAGATTGTCCTCATTCTTCTTTACAGCTGCATAGTACTCCATTGTGTGGATGTACCATAGTTTGTTCAACCATTCTCCTATGTAGGAGCCTTTAGGTGGTTTCAATATTTTGCAATTACAAATGATGCTGCAATTAATTGTTGGAGGTATAGTCCTTGAATTGGGATTCCCAGCTCCAAGGGTGAGTGCATATGTAGTTTTATCAGATGTTGCCAGATTCCCCTCAAAAAGGGTTGCACCAGTTTGTATTCGCTAGCAATGTATGCGAGTAGCTGTTTCCTCCCAACCTCACCAACAAAGTGTGTTGTTATACTTTAAAATTTTGCCAGTTGAAAGATAAGAAGAGATATGTCAGTGTTGTTTTATGTTTTTCTAATTATAACTGAGTTTGAATATTTTCTCATATATTTGAGTGCCATTCTTGATATCTTCTTTTGTCAATTGCCTATTCATTTCTTTTTCTCATGTTTCTACAGTGTTTTGGTCCTGTGTCCCTCAATCTAAAAGAATATATATTAAGGATATTAACTCTTTGCCTGTAATATAGATTGCAAATATTTTCTTGTAGTATATTGCAAATATTTTCTGTGAATATTTTGTAATATGTGTTGCAACTATTTCCTTCTTTTTACTGTATTCTATGCCCATCTTTTGAGATTCAGCTCAATTGCTGGACTTCAGGAAAGCATCCCCATCCCCACAATCTCAGCTTGGAAATCACTTCTCCCTCCTCTGAAGTTCCAGAGCACTTAAACTCTCCTTTCAAGATAGTTTGTATCTTTTTTATGGGGCACATCATGTGTCACCTTATGTTTTGGTTATTTCTTCCTACTAGACTCAAAACTCTTTAAGGACAAGATCAATGTGTTTTCTTTCTAGTCCGTGGTATGCAGCAGATGGTCTAGCAATAACCAGATGTTGACCAAATGAACTCATCAGATGCTAACTGAATAAATGAACAACTAAAACCAGAAATATGGCTTATGATCAGTAGCAGAAGAGCGATCCTGCTCTTCGTCTGAAGAAACTTGTGTGCATGTGCATACGCATGTGCATGTGCTATGCCACATGTTAGAGGGGGCAGGAGGTGAGGGGTTTAGCAGCAGAAGTTGCCACCACACCTTCCTCTCAATATGTTTCAATTATTTAAAGCAGGCAAGGAGTGCGGTGGTGGCAATGAGTCTATGGGGATATACGCCCAGAAAATATTTTGGTTTTTAAATTTCCTCTAACATGGATACCAATTTGCTATTACTATGTAGATTCTTATCTACATACCAATAACCACAAAAACATGAATTTTATGATGACTGTCTGTATATTAGTTTGCTAGAGCTGCCATAACAAAGTGTCACAGACGGGGTGACTTAAACAACGGAAACTTGTTGTCTCGCAGTTTTGGAGGCTGGAGACCTGAAACCTAGATGTTGGCAGGGCTTGTTCCCTCTGAGGGTGTGAGGGAAGGATCTGTGCCAGGCTTTCTCCTTGGCTTGTGGAGGGCCATCTCCATGTTCACATGGTGTTCTCCCGGTGTGCGTGTCTTTTCCAAATTTCCCCTTCTTACAAGGGCGCCACCTATATGGGATTAGAGCCCACCCTAATGGCCTCATTTTAACTTGATTACCTATCTCCAAATAAGGCCCCATTCTGAGGTACTGGGGGGTTAGGATTTCAACATATGAATTTGGGGGGGGGGGCAAAATTCAACCCATAGCAGTCTGTAAATCATTTTTGAAATGCAGCCTAATGTTATCTATCTTTTCTTTAGAGAATTATTGTTAATAGGCTTTTCAGTCAGCAGTATGTTCTCAATGGGTTATGACATGCTTGGGTGTCATGTGCAGTATATCAACATGTATATATTTAATAAAATTTCCAGCTAAGAAAAGGATGCGTTGAACCTGCACTTGTAGTAAATTCACATTGTTTCATCTACAACGTAGGTGTCAGAATCCCCGGAAGACCTGGGATGTGCCTTGCGGCCTGAGAGCACAGAGGCAGTCTACAAAGCAGCCACCGTGGAAGTGGCCACATCTGCCTCCATCACACTGCAAGTGCTGGTCAACACCCCGGGGAACATTTCCTGTCTCTGGGTCTTTAAACACAGCTCCCTGAACTGCCAGCCACACTTTGATTTACAAAACAGGTAAGGAGTGTGGGTATGTGTGCGTGTGTGTGCGTGTGTGTGCGCAACCACGGGATTTGGGGAGAAATACTTTATTGCCATAAAATGTGCATCATTTGGAGGTTTTTTTTCAAAGTTCTGTCCATGTTCATCATGAGTCTTACCTCCAGGGCAATAATGAACCAAAAATGTAGTTAGGGTATGAATACATGACATTATATATTTGTCAAAACCCGTAGGATGTGCAATGCAAAAATGTAAACCGTCGACTTAAATTAATATCAATATTGGTTCATCAATTGCAACAAATACACCACACCTGTGCAAGATGTTACTAATCGGGAAAACACTGTGTGTGTGTGTGTGTGTGTGTGTGTGTGTGTGTGTGTGTGAGGGGGAAGGGCATATATGAGATCTCTCTGTACCTTCTGTCCAATTTTTCTATAAATCTAAAATTGCTCTAAAAAATAAAGCCTATGAATTAAAAAAATTATCTATAGATATGTAGACACAGGTGGGGCCTAAGAAAGCAGTGAGTGGCTGGCAAAATGTAAAACAAATAGTGAAAAGAAGATTTGAGATTTTTAAGATGTCTTGTTTTGTAACTGGATTTTGTCTTAAAGTTGAAAAGTTAGAAAGTTTTCATTACCTTCTAGGTAAAGTAGCAAGAAGCTCCCTGGTTAAAGTATTATTAAGAAGCTTCTTTCTGGGAACTGCCTAGGGAGAGAACATTTGGTTTTATCTATTTAGTTTCAAGTACAATGAGCAGAATTGCAATAAAATGTGACAGCCATAAAATATTTTAGTAAGAAATTGATCTGTGTGTGACGAACGTGAGTCTCACAATCCAGAAAAATATCTTAGCCAAGATTTGTGGATTAACGTCCAGGCCTGTATCTAATTCTGTGCGGATTGCTGCCCTCTGCTGTCCTTGTCCTCTCGCTGAGACCACATAGGGGCAGGAAGCGAGGGGCACAGGCCATTCAAATGCCCACTTAAGGATTCTAAGGCCACCAGTTCTCGCTAATTACGGGGGGCGTTCTGGTGCCTCATAGCTGTAGGAGAGGCGTCGTCTTTCCAGGAACAGTGCAGTAAGTGGCATCCAGATGGCCTAAGGGGGTGCCGTGTTGCTTGACTGAGGTATGAGGGAACATCTCTGTGACTGACTTGTCCCAAGTATCTGTATTTGTTCCTTTAAGGTCAAACAAATGCGTAAGTAATTTTCAGGACAATGACTATAATTCTGAAGTTTGGTTCTAAATCTTGGAACACATTCATTTTCCTTTCCTCTTTTGAGTATTACTCACTTCTGTTTTTCAGTTACTTTTATCTTGGGTTCAAACCGAGACGCTCTTCTATTAAGAATTTTGGCTTGAAGAAATGTTCTTGTAATCTTGTTAAAATTTGGTAACACAACAGTTCTCCTTGGATTGAGACCAAAAATCAAAGTGAAAAAGTAGAGTTCTTTTCACTCCATGAGAGGTTCGCTTTTTGGCTTTAGGACAGGCGGCCCAGTTTGTGAGCCAAAGTCATCGGTCTTATGTGGATTAGTCAGCTTAGTACCAAAACATTTTTAGTGACTTTTTCACAGTAGAGAATTGCAGAAATTTACATCTGGACTCGGACTCATAGCCAGAAAGAGTGAACACCTAAGCTTTGATAACTGTCTTAGGGTTTTGTTTGACATGCCCAAGAGTTCACAGATGATACTAGGAGAGTGAATGGTTCAGAGAAAGAAGACGCATAACCAAAATATTGCAGAAGCAAATCAAATATTAACCCTGCTGATTTACGTCTATAGGTGTGTGAGCACATGTACTCTTGAGCTCCTTGAATAGACAGTAGACCCCCTTATCCACCAGGAATACATTCCAAGACCCCCAGTGGATGCCTGAAAGCACAGAGAATACCAAACCCTATATATACTATGCTTTTTCCTATACATACATACCTATGATAAAGTTTAATTTATAAATTAGACATAGTAAGAAATTAACAGCAATAACTAATAATAAAATAGAACAATTATAACAATATACTGAAATAAAAGTTACTGTAGATCTTAGCAACCTCAGCATATGATTTTTTTCTTTCCTCTCTAAGTCAAGAACTTTCACCTTTTCGATTAAAGGAAGCACTTTACGGCTTCTCTTTGGTGTATCTGAATTGTCAGCATCACTACTCTTGCACTTTGGGGCCATTATTAGGTAAAATAAGGGCGACTTGAACACAAGCACTGTGATATGGAGACGGTCAATCTGGTATGGAGAAGGCTACTAAGTGACTAACGGTGGGTAGGGTACACAGCCTGGATACACTGGACAAAGACGTAAAGGGATGATTCACGCCCCAGGCAGGACGGAGCAGGATGGTGCGAGAATTCATCATGCTCCTCAGAATGATGTGCAATTTAAAACTTACAGATTGTTTACTTCTGGAATTTCCCATTGCATATATTCAGACCATGGTTAAGTGTAGGTAAGGAAAACCTCGGAGAGCAAAGTCACTTTCCGAGGATAAGGGGCGACTACTGTAATGTGCAATTGTGTTGCGTGGCCTTCTTGGTAAAACGCAGGTTCTAATTCAGTAGGTCTGGATGGGGCCTGAGATTCTGCATCTCTGTCAATGCCCAGTTGATGCTAACACTGTTGGAGAAAGACGGCACTCTGATTAGTAAGGGTCTAAAGGTCAGAAAGTGTAAATTTAAATGAAACATTACTCAGCAAACTGCGAGAGAATATTTTAAGCTTTAATGAGAATGAGTATCACCAAACAGCCATCAAAGTTGATTCCTTGCAGAGAATGCCGCTAGCCAAGTTTATCTCGACCAAGTATCTCAAAAGTTAAAAATGCTAACATTGAGACGTCTTCCTCCTTACATCTCTGTGATATGTCAGTGTAATTATTACTTCACAGGAAAATGCCTTGTGTCAGATTTTGCTCGAACTCTTTCATCTAGAGAGAGAGAGAGGCACAAAGCAGACTGTTCTTTATCTCAGTGTGTCTTGCTTATACAGTAATCTGGTACAGCAAATGGGGAACTGAGGCTGGTGGCCAGGTGACTGGGCAGATATGACTGTGGAGGGAGCTTTGCGGTCGAAGGGAATGGTCCGCCCCGCTGATGGGAGCGTACCACCAAGCCTGGGCCTTTTTGGGTGGGAGGTTTTTCTCCAAGGGGCTCAGGTGGCATGAGGAGAAGGTGCTGGAATGGAGTTCCCTTGCTGTCAAGGGAGGGACGTGTTAACAGTAAGGTCAAACTCACAAGGCTCAGGCTGACTGTTGGGCACACGAGAGAAGCTCTCTGCTCCACAGAGCGGCCCTCCCTGCCCGCCAGAGATGGAATGCAGGAGCCACCAACCTGCCTTCTGAGTCAGTATGAAATTTTATGTTTTTAGTTTCACACGTTTTCCAAAATAACCAGTTCTCTTTCTTGTTTTTCAGAGGAGTTGTTTCCATGGTCATTTTGAAAATGACAGAAACCCAAGCTGGAGAATACCTACTTTTTATTCAGAGTGAAGCTGCCAATTACACAATATTGTTTACAGTGAGTATAAGAAGTAAGTGCAGTTTGCTACTAGGTGTTCACAGTATCCCAAAGGAGTGATGTGGAACCCGTGAGCTTCTTACCAGCTCTCTGGATTCGTTATTCAGGTTTCTCTCAATATGTGGTCGAATTGATTGAATTCACTTCAACTATCCATATAACTATTCAGACTCTCTGACATGACCCAAGGACTACCAGAATGAGTGCTCTTAAAAACCCAGGACATCCTCTGTTCAGGCCCCCCCAGTTTTTTCAGTGATAGATGGCTGACAGGGAAGAAATGGAAAACAGTTTGACCTTGGAGTCAGAAGATGTGGGCTCTTGTTCTGGATCTGATACTACCATCCTGGGCAGGTCATGTAAGCTCTCTGAGCCTCAGTTTTCTTATCTGTAAGGGGCAGATAAAAATACATACCTCACAGGATTGTAAGATCTTAGCACTATCCAGTGGTGCTCTCTGAGATGATGAAAATGTCTGTGTCTGCTCTGTCCTATAAGGTAGGCGCTGGCCACATGTGGCTGTTGAACACTTGAAATGTGGCCAGTGTGACTAAGGAACCAGTTTTAATTTTATAAAATTAAAAATTAAAATAGCCACGGATAGCTAGTGGCTGCTGTATTTATGCAAATATCAGATCATCACTATGCAAACTGCAAGGAACAGATCAGATGTTCTTCCCCGGGGAGGCAGCAATGGGCGTCGCGGAATCAGCGCCTGTGTGTGCCCTCCGGCTTCTCCTGGTTTCCTCCCAGTGATGCACCAGCCTAACGACGGCACAGATTCAGTGCTGTACACCCTGAACGCTTTACCTCCTGTGACAAACAAGGACTAGAGGTTGGTGCATTCACATAGATCCTACTGCCTGTAGGGGCCCAGGCAGTGCTCCACAAACTCCAAGTCTATGCTTTTTTACTTCTGTTTTTTTGACATTTAAAAAGCTAATTAAATTTAATTTTACTCAAATTTATTTTTAAATTATTTTTTATTTAATTGAGGTAACGTTGGTCTATAACACTATATATATATATTCCATTTTCAGTTAAGTTCCCTGGCTATACACTGGTCTGACTTGCTGGGCCCCCTTTGCTTGTCAGTGACTTGAAGGCAGAAAGCCTGAGGGGTGGGGGTGCATGGGGTGCAGCCCACAGGGGGATAACCACAGCTACCCTTTGCTGGGGGCATTCTGCATGTACCATCTCAGGTCCTCCCAGCAATCCTGCCTACACGTAGGTGTGAGAGGAATAGCGATGCGCACAGCTAGAGGCCAGTTTAGACAGGTCTACACTTCCTGCACCACACTGCACTGCATCTCACAGTCAAAGCTGCTAAGGAAGAGCACTTGCGGCTGTTTAGATTCCCAGAAGTGTCATCTTACTGGGCTTGGGGATGGGAAGGCAGAATCGGGTAAAGTTAAAATTTGTTCTGAAAAGCCCTTCAATTACTCTGAAACTTACAAGACCAGAGCCCTAGAAGCTCAAAATTCAAGAGGTACCTTGTGTTGCTCTTTGATTTTGGTTTCCCTGCCCCGTCCCCAGTCTGCAGCCCCGCTCTGAGGCACATGGAGTCTGTGCGCCTCGGGTTGGAAGAGAATAAGAGATTTCTTGTTGGTTCCCTCTCTTTCTTTTTCTTTTTTGCCAAGTGTTTATAGTTGAATTTGTATAAGGTAAGTGGGCATCTGCTGTGTCTCTATGATATTTAGGGTACCTTCTTTTCACTTAAGATTTGCAATGTAAAAGGATAACGACAATCATTCAAGTAGATTGTAACATGTTTTTAGCTTTCTGCTGGATGGTGGGGTTCAAAAAAATCAGGTGGAAGAAACCTGGCAACTGTCAATGTGTAAAAGAGGAAAGAGTTTAGTGAACCACAAGTTCAGTATTAACCAACAGTGTGGCGTGGTTACTGAACAGGGAAATCTGAACCCTGGCAGCATTCATGAAAACATAAAGTCTAAGTGAAGGAAATTAATGGAAGATTACTATTTTCAGTTCTATATCTTTTCAGAAGAATATTGACAAAACAGAACAACCAGGATGGTGAAGAACTTGAAATTCCTTAAATTAGGAGCAGCTGAAGGAATTGGGGATGTTTGGCATAGAGAAGGAAATATTTTGAGGAAAGGAGAGGATTGATTGCAGGATAATGTAGAGGAAATTCTTCTGGCATATGAGTCAGGAAACCTGGCTGAACTAATTAAAATACCTTGGATAGTAATTATCTCCTTTGACCTCAGTTTCTGATTTTAAATATTTGAAAGATTTTCATGTGGAAGCAAAGCTACACTTGAAAAAATATTGTTCCTGAGGGTAGAATTGGGACCAGTGGTTAGAAATTACAGGGAGAGAAAGTAAAAACCACCAGAAAAGTGGGAAAAGATATTTGCAATTCACATAATCAACAAAAGACTAATAGTCATAGTAGGTAAAGAGCTTCCATAAATATATAAGAAAAAAAAAGCAGTAGAAAAATGAACAGAAGACATGAGTGGACATTTCACTTTCAGAGCATGAAACCTAAAAACGGTCAATAAACATATTAAATTAATAATTGAAAAATGCAAATTAAGACCACAACAAGATACCATTTATACCCACAAGATTGTTGAGAATTAAGAAGTCTCGGTGAGTATATAGAGCAATGGTGAATGTCTGCCTGCTGTGTAAGTGGAAATTCTTATAATCACTTTGGAAAACAGATAGTCATTATGTGTAAAGCTGAACGTGCTCATATCATATAAATCATCAATTTCACTACTAGGTGTAGTATTAAAGAAACTTACATACCTACCTCATTAGAAATGTACAAAATGTTCATAGCACCATTGTTGGTAATATAAAAAGCTGGAAACAACCCAAATGTCCACTGCGAGAAAATGGAATAATAAGATTGTGATATATTCACCAATGGAATACTATATAGCAGTAAAAAAATGAATGAAGTATAGCTACATGCAAAACCATGAATGAGTCTTAAAAACATGAGGTTGGATGAAAAAATGAAATTATGCAAGACTACATATTGAATGAGACCATATGTTGAAGCTCAAAAACAAACAAAACAAATCAATATATTGTTTAGGTCCACACATCTCTGTGGTGAAAACATTTTTAAAAGCAGAGAAAGGGGCTGGCCTGACGGTGTAGTGGTTAGGTTCGTGCACTCCGCTTTGGTGGCCCAGGGTTTGCAGGTTCAGATCCTGGGCGCGCACCTACACACTGCTGGTCAAGCCATGCTGTGGCAGTGTCCCACCTACCAAACAGAGGAAGATTGGCACAGGTGTTTGCTCAGGGCCAATCTTCCTTGCCAAAATAAATAAATACAAGCACAGGAATGATAAGCACAAAATTCAAGATAAAAGTTACGTAGAGTTGAGAGATGAGAAGAAGCACAAAAGTAGATTCCAAAGGTATTTATTAATATTCTGGTTATTAAGTTGGGTATAGGTCCATGGGTATTCCTTTTTATTCTTATGCTTCAAAATTTACACTTCATATATACTTTTGTGTATACGTGTGTGTGTGTGTGTGTATGTATAAAGAATTACATAATATTTTTAAACAAAATTTATTATAAGGAGGGAGATTGGAATTCAGTAGAGGGAAACTTTCCTTTAAAAGAAATGGTTTGTTGAAAAATGGAACAATTTACCCTGGGAGGTAGTGAACGCCTGTCCCTAGAGGGGTCCACACAGAAGCAGGAAGAGAGTTTGTATGTTAAGCATTGTGGGGTGAGGGGCAAAGTGTGTTGGTCCCACGTGAATGGGAGGCTAAGCTAAACCTCTAAATTCGGTTCCAATTCTAACTCGATCCTACTATATTTCTACATTTCTAGATCAGTATATTTCTGCCTAGTTCTAAATAAAATTATGGGAAGAAAGTTGGCTGTTAAACTGTATGAGTTTTAAACTTTATATTATTTCTAGTTTTCTTTCTCTTATGCATATCGATATTTGTATTTTTACATGGCCTCACTCCGCTTACTTTAGTTGTCTGTGGATTTACGAAATACCCAAAGAAATTGGCTACAAGGATAAATGCTAAAGTTGGCACTTCAGCCAGTGTTAAATTTAATATTCTGGTGAGGAGAAGATATATTATTATATATATTTGGAGAAGAGCAGAAGACACTGCTATGGTATAAAATACTAACTTTTCTTAATGATGTAGGATTCTTTTTTTGAGGGGGCTGCTAAGACAATTATTTTTCAAATATTAAAATGTTAATAATTTATGATGCTTTAGATACACTGCTTTACACATTAAGGAGACCTTACTTTAGAAAAATGGAGAATCAGGACGCCCTGGTCTGCGTATCTGAGAGCATTCCAGAACCAATCGTGGAATGGGTGTTTTGCGATTCACAGAGTGACAGGTATGACACGTATAAAGATAACTGCTATTACTTTACTTTTTTTGGTCTTTTTCTAATATAGTTGACATCAGGTTACCAAATGATAGGAATGTGGTCCCAAATTTTAGAGGAAAAAGAAAAAGAGGTTACCTATAGACGCTGTATGTACAATTTAATTTATTACCATTTTAACAGGAAACTTTGGCTCCTTAAAGAGAGAGTATGGACTTCTCAGGGAGGGTAAGGGGGATGTTTTAGAAGGGCGTCTTGTGGAACTCCTCAAATGACTCACGTCACTTGACTGCAGGGTCCTCCCTGGACATTACACCACACAAAGGAAAGCCCTTTTAAGTTACAGAATTGTTGGCTCCCGGAGCATCTTGTTGAGGAACCAGAAAGGTACTGATTTTAGTGTATAATTCCCATAAGTAAGAGATTCCCTGTGAATAATTTGTCATTATTCTGTTTATTCTGGAAAAACAGTTTAATATGGTTGTTTAAAGATGTAGAATCTAGCCCAATTCGAACCCTGGTTTGCTTACTACCTGTGTGGCCTTGGGCAGGTTACTTAACCTCTCCTGCCTCATCAGAAGAATGTGGATATTAACTGCCTCCTTACAGGAGTGCTATGAGGATGAAGTGGATTACAGAATGTGAAGCACAGAGAGCAGTGCCTGGCAGATAGGAAGTGCCATATGATGTTTACTCTGTCTTTTATATGTGTCATAGCAAAGTTCTCATAAAGTAAGAATTTAGGCAGTTTGAACTAGTTAAAATTTACTAAACAACTTTTATCAAAAAATGGGACTAAATAGAAGGAGAAAAAGTAAAAAATCAGGTTACCAAGTGATATGAATTCGTGATCTCAAATTTTAGAGGAAAAAGAAAAAGAGATTACCTGTAGGTATATATGTAACATGTGCACAGAAAAAGAAGATTGGAAAGCTACACACCAAAATAATAGCAGTTTGTATCTCAGGGTGGTAGGAACATGGGCAATTTAAAATTTTAATTTTAATTTAAAAATTTTAAAAGTTCTTTTCTTGGATGTTTTTTCTATTTTCAAAAATTCCTGCAATGAACCCAATTATTATTGTCTTATAATAAGGGAAAAAATCTCAAGGAAGACACCTGAACAAAGAAAAGCATACACTCGCATAAACTGATAAAGAGGAGAAAAGTGGCTCTACTGAGACTCCCAGAGCAGAGTCTGCTTTGGGAGAGGTCCTGGTCAGGGAGCTCTCAGGAGTGTCAAGGTCCGTTTTCTGCTGAGGCGGGGCGAGGGGAGGGTGTGCGGGCAAATCCCGAGATGTGGCCGACCGCCCTCACGAGTGACAACGCGGCTGTCCTCTCTTAGCCCTGGGGACTCTGGTGACTTTTGCAACTTGAGCCTCTCCCTCTCACTGGTAGTCCTCTTCCGTGCTTCAGGATACCCACAGAGTTAAGCTGTATTAAAACCTAATCATGCCTTCCTTTTCTCTCCCCTCTTCTGTCTCCTCTGTCTTCTTTCTCAACTCTCCTTTTCTTCTCTCTCTTTAAACAACAACTAAAAAAGAGGTCACCAAACACAAAAACTTTTAAACTGTTTTATTATGTAGTTCTCTCATGTTACTCTAATTGATTGAGATAACGAGAAACTAACTAGTTCCCTTATGAACTCTGCCAAAACCATAGACTGGGGTTTGTTAACCTTTTGACCTGCCTCTGTCTCGGCACTCTTAAACAGGCTTAAAACAGGCTCTAGAACCTGTAACTTTGTTCTTGTCCTGAGCATTCATTTGTAATTTTAAAACATGTTTAGTCAAATGACATTTGTTTTCTCATTGCAGCTGTAAAGGAGAGAGTCCAGCTGTTGTTAGAAAGGAGGAAAGCGTACTTCATGAATTATTTGGAACAGACATAAGGTGCTGTGCAAGAAATGAGCTGGGCAGGGAATGCACCAAGCTCTTCACAATAGGTAAGACCATGATATTATGTCCTTCTGTTTTCAGTGACAATCCCTTAGACACGATCTGGGACTAATCGCGACTGCTTAGGTAATCATTCAACTTCAGAAATTCCATAATTTCTTTATACCGTTTTAAATGTAATATTATGGATTCTGTAACTGATGATTTCTTCATAAAAGAGCAGGAAATCTCTAAAAGATTCTTTTATTAAAGTGGTTCGTAACATTTGAGATGATGTTAAAAGCTTTGTTCTTCAGAGTGTTCAGGATATATTTTGTGATGAGGAAAAATCGTGTTTTTTTCTGACTCAGGATGTTTTCATCTTCTAGATCTAAATCAAACTCCTCAGACCACACTGCCACAATTATTTCTTAAAGTAGGGGAACCCCTCTGGATAAGATGCAAAGCTGTTCACGTAAATCATGGATTCGGGCTCACCTGGGAGCTGGAGCATAGAGCACTGGAGGAGGTAATATGGAGAGTCTGCATTCTGAAAATGCAGGAACAAGGAGCTAAGAGTGCAGGTTGAAATCATTAAATTCCAACTCTGTTCTGTTAAAATCTAGGGCAGCTACTTTGAGATGAGCACCTATTCCACAAACAGGACTATGATACGGATTCTGTTTGCTTTTGTGTCATCAGTGGGAAGAAACGACACTGGATATTACACTTGTTCCTCCTCGAAGCATCCCAGTAAATCAGCTTTGGTCACCATCCTAGGTAATGTGGGCTGCCCATGTGATCTTTATTCACGTTTTTAGTTGCTTTCCTGTCGAATGGGAAGTATGTACTGCAAATTCTGGTTTCAGTATAATGCTAGTATCAAGAAACTGAGAGAGAAGCTGAGTTAGAATAGCTTTTCAAATAGCGGCTGCCCGCTCCTTCCTTTTCCAGTTAAACCGTGCCCCCTGGAATGCCACTGTCTTTACACTGACCACATTGTAATGTGACCATCTGTTCGTGCATTTTTGTCTTTCCATAGACTGTAAGTTTCCCAAGGACGAGGATAACCCTTTCTATCCTTGTAGTCCCAGAAGCCAGCAGAGAGCCTGACACAAAATAGGCTCTTAATAAATACTTGTTCTAGAACTAACTGAGAGGGGGCAGTGAGCAATGATCGAGAGAAACAGACAAGCACTTGCATGCACTGGAATTTGGGTGGACCACGAAGGATCTGAAAATAACCAGGCTTTAATAATCTCAGATAGGTGGTAGCCTTCAGCCATAATGAAAAGGCTAAATGAAATGATTCTGAAATGAAATGAAGTGATTCTCTTATCAAACTAATAAGGAAGTGGACTATAAGGAAGTCCTGAATATTGCTGGCTAGATTGTTCTTTTATTTGTGCCCTGGATGGTTTTATGTTGGATGTGTCACAAGAGGTGTTCTGGCTGAGAACAGGGGCTTCCAGACTCTGTCACTGGACCCCTACTGCGTTCATGGTTGGCCAGGCGGGGGGAGCCCTTCAGTCTCTTGAAATTGTTTGCAAAGTTGGTAGGTTTATTTATACATTTCTTTGGAGGACAGTCAATTATTTACATCCATTTCCTAGCGGAAGCTTGACTCCAGAAGGTGATGAGCTCAGGCTTATGGCTGGGGGCAGGACTCCTGTATTCCTTGTTGGACTATCGGATCCGACCTGCGGCATGCCCACATCTGAGTTTTCTTGTGATAAACTGATGAATAAAAGTTTATTTATCTTCTCAATATATTTCCATATGAATCTCATTATATAATTTATAAGTGCTTTTTTCTTATTTTTTTTTTTTTACAGAAAAAGGATTTATAAATGCTTCCAAATCAAGTGAAAATTATGAAATTGACCAGTATGAAGAGTTTTGCTTTTCTGTCAGGTTTAAAGCATACCCACAAATCAGATGTACGTGGACCTTCTCTCAAAAATCATTTCCTTGTGAGCAAACTGGCCTCGACGACGGGTACAGGTGAGACAGCAAAGAGCCCTGGGCCTCACCAGCATACATAGCGCGACTCTTCCCGTTGCGCTCGAGAAGAGCAGTTTTGTATTATGGGTTTACATATTATTGAGTTGACATTGAAGATGAGGAGACAAACAGCAGATGTGAGGACACAGTGACAGTGTTATAATCAGTTCAGATAGTGTAACCCACTGCACGAAAAAACAGAAAGAATTGTGTTAGTTTGAGTTTGGTTCTGTGGCGTTTTCTGAGTCACCACCCTGTTCCTTCCTGATTGAGGGGACGTGCATAGCACGCTGAGTCTCCTTGAGCACATTGCAGATGACTGAGGAAGTAAAACCCCTTAAGACAGGAAAACATTATCTATAGGTGTATTGACTTAAATTTTCAAAAAGTAGATACAGAAATAGCCCAATAATAAGTGCTGAAGGAAAATTTCATTTTCCTGGTGATTTGTACAACTGTCCTCAAGGTTCTCTTATGGGAGAAAGTCTGCATTCCCTTCAAAGTGTATTGGAAAACAAAAAACGACTTTTTTCTTGTATTTTCTATGGCTATGACACCTCTTATCTCTTCAAACTAATCCTATGTAACAAAGTTTCAGCCTAGACCATGAGGGACTCGGAGGTACTTGTCATCTCTCAAGCAAGTCAATAGTCTAGAATAAATCATTGTTTCTCAACACGTGGTTCATAAACCAACTATATAGGCATCATCTGGGCAAATTTCAGACATGCTGAACCAAAATTGAGGCAAAATGCCCAGATTTTGCATTTTTCATGAGAAAATGCCTATCACAGGTCTATATCTGTGCTGTGCAATGCTGTAGCTACCCGCCATATATGGCTACTGAGAACTTGAAAGATGGCTGGTCCAAATTGAGATGTGCTGTAAATGTAAAATACACACTAGATTTTGAAGAATTACATGGAAAAAAAAGGTAAAATATATCATTAATAATTTTTATATTGATTATATATTAAAATGATAGTATTTTGGATATATTGAGTTAAAGCCTATTACTACTTCTTGCTTCTTTTTACTTTTCTTATGTAGCTAGCTGGAAATTTAATTTTGCATTATATTTCTATTGGATAGCACTGTCTAGGTGAAGAATAAGAGTTAAACTTTTTTCACTTTGATTCTTTTCAGTGTTTGTTTCATGATTAATGCAGCCTCCTTCATACCCGAAAGTGATTTGTAACTGATCCTCGTTTGCATTTTAAAAGACTGTTGTAGCGCAGTTTGCAAGGAACCTTCTTTCCTCTTCCACCCAAACCTCCTAATGTTGGAAGCATTCGTTTTTCAGGTCATTAAGAATGCAGCCTTTGGTCTGTGAGCTGACTATGAGTGATACACACTCCGCTAACTCAGGGTTTGTCAACAGCAGCACTATTGACATCTTGGGCTGGATAATTCTTTGTTCTGGGGGCTCTCCTACGCATTGTAGGATGTTTAGCAGCATCCCTGGCCTCCACCCACTGGAGGTCAGTAGCACCACCACCCCCATTGTGACAACCAAAAATATCTCCAGACACTGCCGAACGTCCCCTGGTGAGGAAAAATTGCCTATGGTTGAGAACCACTGCCTTAGAGGGATCACTCCATTGTCATAAGCCCTTATTCTGAACCATCAACCTTTTGAAAGCAGATGGCCAGGGAGTCAGCCCTGTCTGCCTGGTTGAACTGACTACCACAGGCCTGTGTTGAGAAGGATCCCCTCCCTCCTTTGTATTGTGACCCAGTGTCAGAGAAGCTCCTAACACTATGGGATTCTCTTTTGAAGCTGATTCAAAGAGATAGAGGATCAGTTCAATTTAGTTCAACAGATATTTCTTTAATGTCTTCTTGATCAGTTTGATACTGTGAGGGGCTATAACAGTGAATAAGGTAATATCTCCTACCCCAAGCCCCCCTAATTTACACAGGCACGTTTAAGTGCCGGAGGCCACTCGGGAGATCATTACTACAGTGCTGATGACATCTGGCACAACTTCTTGACATTAGATCTTACAGAATTACTGATTAGAGGACCATGTCTCTGATATATGGGTCATGGGCCAATCTAGTGGGCTAGTTAATTTGGTTTCATTCCATGGCCACAATCTGCACCCCTGACCCCAGGTAGTTATCCTATAGAGGTAGCCAAATGAATAAATCAGGGAAGGTCCTGATTCCTGTAGTGTTTTGTACCTCTGTCATCTGTAATTACCTGGTAATGTAGTTAACCTCTTTCTGTGTTGAATCTCACCAGTGAGTTTGCAAGCGCTATAAGGATAGGCTCTCCGTCATTTCTCTGTTTTTGTACAATGCCTCGTTCAGTCAACAGGTGTTAATAAATGAATGAATTCATCATCACCCCTCGAAAGCAACTCAAAGTGCATAGCCTGGGCCTGAGATGAGTCAATGGTATCTTCTTTGCACTGCAAGGACCACACACGAGGCACTTACCGCAACATCCAACACCCAGTGTTGATTTTTTTTAAAAAGTTCTTGGAGAACTACAATGTTTGTTGGTAACAATGCTACACCAGGTGTGATGAGCCACTTGATATACAGTGCAAAGGGAAGATGGAGTCTCCTTCTTCATGAAAAAAGCCTCAAAATATTGAACAAAAAATGAACAATGAAAAATTTGAGCACACCTCTGGACGCTCTAAATGTCTTTTGCTCTCCACAGGAGGCTCTGTTGAGATGAGGGGACAGATTAAATTATAATCTGAGTTCTTTTCAACTTTTTATTATAAAAAGTTTCAAACTTACTAATTATCTGAAGGGCTGCGACAGTGAGCATCCTTTACCCACCACCTAGACTCAATAATTTAACCGAACTGAATTTGTTTTGTGAAGTACAGTATTTTTTTTAAAAGATTGGTACCTGAGCTAACAACTGTTGCCAATCTTCTTTTTCTTTCTGCTTTTTTTTTTCTCCCCAAATCCCCCCAGTACATAGTTGTATATATTTTTTTTAGTTGTGGGTCCTTCTAGTTGTGGCATGTGAAGTACAGTATTTTAATCATGTTGCCAGAGATGACTTTATAAGTGTGACATGAGTTTTTTACGTATAACTGAAAGGTCTGTGTTATAACTCTACTCCTGAAAAAGCTTTAGTGCGGTCATGATGTGTGTGCCAGAAGTCTTTCAGCTTCCCCACCTTCTCAGCTTCATTTCTCCAATTTACTTCCTCAAATATTACACCAAAGTTTATTAGGGCTTGCCTTTATGTGTTTGCATTTTATTAAATTATAACTTTCCAGCAGTCCTGATATCCTGGTCTTGAGAAAAGGTTCTAGGATATTTCATCTGTTAGTTTCCGTAATTTCCCATCTCTATAGACTTAATTATAAACACCAAATCTACCTTAGCTTTTCCCAGTTTCATGGTAAAAAACAAAAAAAAACAACTTATGAAAATGTTATAATTATTAGCAATTTCTTCTGAAAGACTCTCCTTAGGCTTGCCCAATCCTTGTGTTTTCCTTTTCCCTGAAATATTTAATTTCCCAAATCTGTGAGTCTAAGTTCTGCTCATAGGGGTATTAACTGAGCACTTTCTGGTAAGCGGCAGTGTGGTGGTCATCTGGGCTCTGGGTGGTGAGGTGGGTCCTTCTCAGGGACAGACAAACAGAAACGCAGGCTGTCAGATCAATGAAGCGTATTGAGCCTCTCTGGGAGGATGGGTTTTTTTTCTGAAGGAGATGAGCCTGGAGCGTCCGTATACAGAAAGGAGGGAAAAGATGTTTGGATAGAGTGAAGTACCTGGAGCCCCCAGCCACATCCGGCCCCCCTCAGTTGTAAGGTATTAACCACATCGTATGAGGCCACTCACTGAGAATCAGAGAAACTTCTTTGAGCTCTTACCATGTGCCAGACAAAGTGCAAAGTCCTTTATATGGATTACCTCAGTTATTCCTCAGAATCCCCTTTTGTGAAATATGGAAACAGGCTGTTACTTGCCCAATCACTTCGGACAAGGTCAATTCCCTTCATTCACTCCTGTTTTCTGAAATTGCCTTAAAAAAAAAAGAAATAACACCCATAATTCCACCTCTAGAGGTTATGTTTCAGACTTTTTCTATGTAACCACCATGATAGAAACATATAAATATAGATTTTTTTACAAACAAGAAACGCACTATGCCATTTGTAACCTGATTTTTCATTTAAAAATGTCATTTCTGTCTATGTTAATAAGTATAGTATTATATCTTACATTATTTACATTATCATTTTAGTGGCTGTATAGTATTCCACTTTTTAGAAAACTGTATTTCACCTAGCTCCTATTGATAAGCATTTACTTTAGCTTTTTTCCTTTGCATCTTTCTTTTTTATTTGAAAGTGATTTTCCCACTTACTGTATACCCCAGAGTAAAGCTTCTAAATGTCTTTTTTCAAAATGTCTACCAGACTTACTAAGCCTCATAGTAGTGATAATCTAACACATAGATTGTGTTTACTACATGCTAGGCACTATTATAGACACTTTTACAAAATTGCTTTAATAAAAACTTAACACCGAGTTCTCCTCCAACAACCATATGAGGTAGATACTATTACTATCTTCATTTTAAAGATAAGGAAACTGAGGTACAGAGAGCTTTAATGACTTGCCCAAGGTCACACCACTGAGCAATGGCAGAGTTGGGATTCCAGCAAAAACAGTTGGCTGCAAAGCCTGTGTTTTTAACCACACTGTTGTACTGCCCCTTGACACCCACTCATTTCAGAAGTGTGAGATTCTCAAACACAGTGTATGAAGAAACAAAATACAAGCATGCTGTTCGGTTATTTAAAAGTAAAAGTGTGCCTCCTGAGGAGAGTGCCACACTTTGCTATTGAGTTTCTAATGGTCACCCTCCCCCAGGCTTGTCAGCTCCCCTGGAATAAAAGAAAAATGAGCATGGTTTTATATAGAGTAATATAAAATCATCAGCATCTCTCTCCCGCCCCCCGACTATCTTTATCTTATTCAGGGCAGAAATTTGAACAGATCAGATTCAGCTTGAGCCGGGCTGTGTTCCTCTCTGCCCCATCGAAACTGCAGGCTGAGGGAGATAGGATGGCCAGCTTCCCCAGGGGGTGACTGTCGGTCCTGCCTAGAGCACCTCAGTCTAGTCAGCTCTGCTCTCCAGCTTTGGGAGCTCTCAGCATCCCCAGGACATGCTTGATTACTCTCTGCATTCTGATTTGACTTTGATGATCCCTTGCTCTTTGAATAAAGCATTCTTTACTTATGGTGTAAAATTACTCCCCGAGCCACTGGAAGGAGCCTGCCCTTTCCCACCTCCTCCCATCCAGGCACTAAATGGACAATAAAAATGACCTGCATTTTGATTATACAGAGGAGAAAACTCTTTTCAGAGTTGTAATGAGAATACATCTTCTTTGTCACCAAGATGTTATTTCACTGTAAACTCCAATTTCCTGATGTCTTGTCTCATGCCAGCTTGCCCTTTTTAGAAAAACCCTAGGGGAAAGAGGAAGCTTTGAATCTCCCAGTCACCTAATTGGTTAGTCCCCTTGGAATTTCCAGAGGCCTTTCAGCGATGCAGTTGCTATTTGCTAGGGGTGACTGTCACAAACAAGGGGACGACCTGTTTAAAATGACCTGGATATTCACTTATGTGTTCAGTCTACTTATGGGACCCATCTCCCATCTGGAAGACTGAGAACATTTCAGATGCCATCCTGTCTAAACCCTGGCAGATCCTACTCCATTAAGGCAGCACACGAAACTTAGGAGGGAAAAAGTTTACAAAACATTTTGCTTTGGTGCCTAAGAGTCAGTAGTTGTACTGGGAATTTCTTTTTTCTATCAAATTGATAGGTGCTTTTGGCATGGTCCTTGGCTAGCCACACTGGCTTCTTTTCTATCTCCTCTCTTCTTCCTTTTCAGGGTCTTTGCTATTGTCCTGTGAGAATTACATTTTCCCTTTTAGAAGCTCACATCTTTCTCTTCTTGGACCACTTAAATGCTGCCTTCCTAAACTCTGGAAATCGCACGTAGCTGTATTTACTTTTCTTCCTAGGTTATAATTTGGCTTTCCCCAATCTTTGCATCACTTCCGCTTAACCAACCATTTCCTTCTTGTTGTCCAGAAGTAGGTCAGGATAAGAAATTCCTCTTTTTACTTCTTCAGACTTCTTGTTAATGAAGCAAACATAAAGCTTGTTAAATGCTCTCTTGATAGGTCAGAGAAATAAATTCTCGCGTCACTTTACATACTCAGAATTGCCTTTTAGCTTCAGAGTTAAGGGCAAAGAACGTTGGTGTCAGATAAACATGGGCTCAAAAGTTGTTCTGTCAGTTGCTAGGTGTGTGTTTTGAATCTTAGGGATCAATTGGGATTCTATTCTCTCCCTCATCTTCCATATCCAATCCAGCACCTGCTATTTCGTTTTTCCTGGTGCTTCTTGGGTTTGCTCTCTCCTCTCCTTTCCCATTTTCCCTACCTTAGACAACGCTTGTCTTTTCACACTCTGAACTCTCAAGTCTGAACATTTACTTCTCCTCTCATAGGACTTCCCACATTATACTGTGAGTGTTACTTACTTGCCTGCCTTCACGACCAAACTGTAAATTCTGTGAGAACAGAAATCTAATTTTCCTAACTCACTGTTGTATTCCTGATTCCTCCACAAATAGGCTCTACCATTGACAACAGAATGAGTGAATGAAATGAATGAATGAATGAATGAATTCCTGGGTTACTACAATAACTGCCTCCAGGCTTTTCTTCAATAAACTTTTCCTGCTGCCATCACTCTAAACTAGAATACTGTTCATGGTATTCTCTCCTGCTCAGGAACCCACAGCCTCTTGTTTCTGCTTTCTCCTTCAGGCCTAAATAATTAGGCCCCTGGTCAGTGGACCCACCCTACGTGTTGAGCCCTCTGTTCTACTACACCCCATAGACACGCTGCTCCAGGCAAGAGGCTTCTCCATTCCTCTCCTTTGTGAGCTTAGGAATTCCTGCCTGTGTCTTAAGTCACGCTGTTGCCTCCTCCTTGGCTATCTTTTCTTTTGCCTTCTCATTAAAACCAACTCATCCTGCAAAGACCTCACTCAAGTCCTGCTTCTATGAAGCCCTCTGAACTTTTCCCACTTACCCTGGCCCCTGCCTTCTTTCATCTTCTATTGGCCTTCAGTTTAATACTTTCACTATTCTACTTATGTAGGTTTTGTCCCCTGACCTGGATTATATCTCTGAGGGCAGCAGCCACATATTATAGGTGTTTTGCATCCTACGTAGCTCCTAGTTTAAGGCTGGCTTCCACTCCAGGTCCTCCTGTTTACATTTCTACCCTGCCCATATATAGTCTTTTGTTTTTTGGGTTTTTTTTTACTTTAAGTAGGTTATACAGAGATGGCCTAATTAAATATTTTCAGAACACACCTTAGATTTTCTTATTCTTATTCCAAGGAATTTTTTTTCTATTTCTTCAATACATGAGGGTGTATTCCACAGCTCCTTGCTCCCCTACCTCTCCTACACTATCCAACATCCCACTACAATATCCAGCATCCCATATACTTGGTAGGCACGGTGGATAATCCCCAATATCAAGTTATTCATGTCAAAATGTATTGAGTGGCTGATGACCACTCCAAGTAACTACTAGAGCATGCTGAGACCACCCAAATATTTCTGTACAAACTCAGTGGATTTGAACCCTCGTCATTGGTAATTGCAGTGTAAGTCAAGGGTGGTCATAGGTCCTGCCTCGGACCAACGTCAGAGAGCCCTCCTTTCAGGAAGCAGGGGAGTTATGGGCTCCTCCACCTACAGAGGTTCTTCTGTGGTTCTGGGAAGTCAGACTAATCCAGAATGTATAGAACAGTAGGGACAGGAAACTTCGAGGAGCCCCAGACTAGATCAGTGCTTCTCAACCTTTAATGTGCGTGTGAATTACGTGGAGATCATCTTAAATGCTGACTCTGAGTCAGTAGGTTTGGGGTGGGGCCTGAGCTTTTGTGTTTCTAACAAGCTCGCAGAGAATGCCATTGCTGATGCTGCCTGTCCGTGGACCACACTTTGAGTAGCAAGGGCCTAGCATACAGACACCTCTTGTCCCTTGAACATTAGGGAGTGAATGTCTCAAGGAAGACTCCTCTCACACACACTGTCATTCATTTCAGCGTCTCCTCTAAGAATCTTGCTAAGCCTATCTTTAATTCTTTTTCAAACAGCATATCTAAGTTTTGCAACCACAAACACCAGCCAGGAGAATATGTATTCCATGCAGAAAATGATGACGCCCAGTTCACAAAAATGTTCACACTGAATATAAGAAGTAAGTTAAATTGTCAAGAAGTTTAATTTTATTCTCATAACTACTTAATTATTTATTAACTATGACCAGAAAGAGCTAAGTAATGGCTTAGAAGGAATGCTATAAAACTGTTTTTATATGCTGAAGTGTTATGAGATTTTACTTTCATGTCTATTGGCTTTGTTTATATATATATTTTTCTGTGTTCATCCTTTGAGGCTAAGAATTCCATGTCCTCTCTGAATATGCTTTAGCATTGTGATTTTTTTTTTTAACTTTAGTATTTTGAAGGATTGTGTTAAGGAAAGGCTGAAAATCATAGTACCTGCCACTTATTTGTCTTAATAATTTTTGTTTCTGTGGTGTATAAAAAGATGAGTGCACACTTCATTGGACTTTTTGCAGGTACTTCTTGAGCTAAGAATAATTTTGGGGTGTGTAGGTAAATAGAGACCCACACCACAGCTCTCTAAAGGAGAAGGCTAGCAGTGGGACAGTGGAGTTGCACAGATAGGTGGCAGGGCAGCTGGTACAGAAGTTTACAACACAGGCGGGAAAGAGGGAAAAACCAAAGATCTTGAGTCATCCTGCATGAGACCCTCCCAGAAGCACAAACTGGTTACAGTGAATGGCAGCCTATATGAAGCCAGCTTTGAAACCATTTCTGGAAAGTACCATACAACATGAGCTTATTTTTCACATTGTTCTCTTCAGGGAAACCTCAAGTGCTAGCCGAGGCGTCAGCAAGTCAGGCTTCTTGCTCCTCCGATGGATACCCATTACCATCGTGGACCTGGAAGAAGTGCTCAGACAAGTCTCTGAAGTAATAAGGGCGTTGGTGTCTTTTGGATTGGAAGAGCACAAAACTCACACTGTGGCGTATTGACTCTTTCCCATGAAGCCAGTTTAAGGAGAAATGATGAAATATTTAAAATGCTTCCCTCTGAGTCAACCATAATTCTAAATGGTCATAGATTGTTTCTGATAACTTGTAATAGATTAGGGTCTTTAAGAGTTCACTAGAGAAACCCTAACTTCCCATCTGATGACAGCCCCACCTATCTAACCTCTCTGTCTGCCATTTCCTTTCAGCTGCACAGAAGAAATCACAGAAGGAATTTGGAATAAAAAGGCTAACAGAAAAGTGTTTGGAAAGTGGGTCTCGAGCAGTACTCTCAACATGAGTGAGGCCATAAAAGGGTTCCTGGTGAAGTGCTGTGCATACAATTCCCTTGGCACATCTTGTGAAACAATCCTTTTAAACTCACCAGGTATACAGCAATTGCTGTTGCAATGCACCCCCTTCAGGAATTCCCCACTAGCTGTTAGTCCCTGCCGTTGGCTTTTGTTTGGGGAATTTTACAAGGGTGTATAGGTTCAGTGTGTGAGACAAGAAGGCTTTTTGAGTCAGGCAAGAATCCCCACTGAATCTATACTGTTTTGGAGTTCAGGAGCAGAGTGACTTCTATTTAGGTTCTTATGACTCACGGGTTTGAGCGACGTAGGTAGAACCCTAAACTCGCAGTGCAGTGAATACCTACTGTAACATCCAACTCTAGAGAAATAGATTTAGTAAATCTGGAGTTTCTGTCATTTCCCTTTTTGCTTAATCTCCTTATTTGCCTTTAGCCTGCTGTTTTATAATTTGTAGTTTGTTTCTTAGAGCCGTCCTAAGTTAAACAATTCTGAAACCTGGCCACTTACACTAATAGTTTAGAATCACCAGCATCCCAAAATAAACTTCTCCACATTCATATGATATCTTCACAGGGGAAACAGAACCTTCTTTATCTAATTTGTGCATCCTGTGGGTTTAAATAGATGTAATTCTTATAACCCTAGTAAATTATTTTTAAAAATGGTTTTGGAATCACTCAAAATTTTCTAGGAAGGAAACTTGTCCTTTATGTGAACATTGCCTGATTTTCTGTGGGGAGTAGCGTATTTGTAGAGTGCTTGTAAGGGCTGCAAATAATGGTTACTCAAACAGGATGTGAGGTAATTGAATATAATATCAGCCAGGAATTCTAACTCATCGCTCAGTGACTCTCTTTCCTTGCAGGCACCTTCCCTTTCATCCAGGACAACATCTTCTATGCAACAATTGGGATTTGTCTTCCCTTCATTGCCATTTTAACCATGCTGATTTGTCACAAGTACAAAAAGGTAAAAACAAAGATAACAATTCACCGTCGTTTCCTAATTCTGAAGAACTACCTGTTGCTAATTGACATTATTTCATCTCTGAAGCAATTTAGGTATGAAAGCCAGCTGCAAATGGTACAGGTGACTGGTTCTTTGGATAATGAGTACTTCTACATTGATTTCAGAGAATATGAATATGATCTCAAATGGGAGTTTCCAAGAGAAAATTTAGAATTTGGTAAGAACAGAATGTTCTAAATGTTTCTGTAGCATTTCCATTCTGTTGGAAAATCTTTGACATGCACTCACTCACCATTTCTCTTGCAGGGAAGGTGCTAGGATCGGGTGCTTTTGGAAAAGTGATGAATGCAACAGCTTATGGAATTAGTAAAACAGGGGTGTCAATCCAGGTTGCAGTCAAAATGCTGAAAGGTACAGTAAAGTGGAACAGTAGCCACAAAGAGGCACAAAGATGGGAGGCGCAGTCTCCTACCTCCCCCTCTTCTCTTTTCCATCATTTTTGTGCTCACTGCTTGCTGTGTTTCAAGGCTAAAAAGGGAGTGAGTTGGGGTTAGTGTCAACCAAATTATGAATACAAAATACAAGTCATGAATACAAAACACTTCTTCTTCCTCTTCTCTTTTTGTTTAGTTTTTTTTTGGCTTCAGTATTTGGGGATACTGTTGCTACAGGTAGATGTTGTTTCTTACATTTTGATACAGACTCTGGGTAGAAGAGCAAATTGGAGCCCTCTGTATCACTTCCCACTCATTGCTCTATCTACTTCCATCTGGCATCCCCTGCCATCCCTCCCCCTAGCATCACTCACTGAGCAAGAACACCTCCAGCTCTTGGAAGTCACTGATCACCAACAAACTAAGTCTAATAGGCGTTTCTCAGTCCTCATGTTACTTGAATTTTCACCGTAAATTAGCATGATTGACTATTCTCTCCATCTTTAAATGCTTTCTTCTGTTGGTTTCCATGTTACCATATTCTCCTGGTTTTCCTTCTGTCTCTCTGCCTGCTTCACAGTCGTCTGCTGGTTTGTCATCTTCAACCCAGCTATTTATGTGGAGTTCCTAAAGGCTTGCTCCTGGGCCTCCTTCCATTTTTACTCCACATGTTCATCATAGGTTATCCCAACCACACCTGTGACTTCACCCTATGTACCACTGGTTCTCATGATTGTGTCTCCCTTCTGAGCTTCAGGTTCCTATGTCCAAATGCTTGGATATCTCAAAAGTCCCTTTAATTCAGTTTATCCAGATTGACTCCTCCAACCTGGATCCTCCCTCAGTGCTCCCTCTCTCAGTGATTGGTTACGAGTGCCAAAGACTAAAAAAGCCACATTCTACACAATCGGGCAAACCAGAAACCTTGGACTCGTCCTTGAAGCCGACCTCATTTTAACACGCCGTAAACTGTTCCTATGAGGTTTCCTGCTTATTGTCTCTTGAGTTCATCCTCTTCTCTCTTTTCTCTATTACTACCACCCTAGTCCACGTCCATCTCTTCCTAATGGCTGCAATAACCTTTGGATTCTCTATACTGAAGCATAAGTGATGGTTATGGAAATGCAAAGCAGAGCATATCATTTTCCTGCTTAGCATTTCCACTTGCTTTCAATTACTCTTGAAATCGTCTACACAGTCCTGCATGATGGAGCTGCTGCTCGCGTCTCCACCTTGCACTCTCTACACAGCAGCACGCTGGCCTCCTTTCAGTTCCTCCAGAGCAGCATGCTCCCTCCCATCTCAGGGCCTTTGCACAGGCTGATCCTTCTGCTTACCCTTCCCCTTTCACGTAGTCATCTCCCACTCCTTCAGATCTCAGCTTAAATATCACTTCCTCAGGGAAGACTTCTCTCACACCACAGACCAGATCAAGTTCCCTGCTATACGCAATCCTTAGCTGTCTGTGGGCTTTTTTTTCCACAGAATTTATCACAATTGTAATTACATATTTGTTTAATTATTCAATTAATGTCTTATCTGCCACATTCGTTTGTAAGCCTCATGAGGGCTGCGTCTGTATCTGTTTTGTGCTACTCTCTTTCTTCTTGGTCTTTGCCCACCCTGTTTCTTCAGTATGGAATGTTCTTCTTCTCCCTCTCTCCTCACTGTGAATTCACCTGGTTAACTCCTATTTTGCCTCAGGTCTCAGCATAGACATTTGGTGTGCCCTTCCCCACCCCTCCTGAGGCTAGGTTAGGTGGTCCTCTTGTGTGACCCCACAGCACCCCTACATTCATTTGCCATGTTGCATTTATCACACTATATTGTAATTGTTTATTTACATGTCTCCCTTTTCCAGGAGACTCTAAACTCCAGGAAGACAGGGGTTGTGTCTTGTCTATCATTCATTCCCCCAATGCTTGGCACTTTGGCTCATACACAGTAGTCACTCAAGAAATGAATGAATGAATGAGTGAATGAATGAAAGTCAAATAACGGTATATGAAAGTGATTTGAAAAAATTAAGCATGCCATAAAAATGTATTATTTTGGTCATGAGGAACAAGACATGGACAAGTGAAAGCCACGAATCCCTATGAAACATGAAGCAGCAGAAGACATGAAGTGCTAGTGGATCGCGGGGCACACAGTGAAGGATCTCACTCCCAAGCTAAGATGTTGAAAATAAGGGTACACCTGAGAGCTCACTCAAGTCAGTGTCTTCCAGGACAAAATAAAGAGACCTGGAAATATCTAATCAATTCTTCATTGAATGTAAGGAAAAGTTTCCATGTCTGCAAGAAAGAATATTTAACAGAGGGCTGGGTGCCTGGAGCCTGGAGCCTGGAGAGGGAAGTCCAAAGCCCCTGTGCTTGCCTCTAGGGCTCCAGCACCCACCTGGGCAGGGGTGCCCTGACCAACTGGAACATCAGCCTCAATGACACGAGACATTTGAGTTCATCGATTACGACCCTCATGCTATGCTTCTAAGCAAGATTATGAATACATTTTGCCAAGCTATCTAGACTTCTCTCTGGGGAGAGAATGCATTGGCCAATGGATACATTCTAGCTACTCATCAATTATGTTTCTCATTATCAATTAATGAGTCTCTTGAGAACTTGGTTACTGGAAATTGGTCCTTTTTGACCTCCCCACCACTGGATCCGCTGACAGATTTAAGATTGTAGACATGAGGGCCACAGACTGGAGCCACCCATCCTCCCTGACATTCCTATCTTGTCTCTCTATGACTTCAGTAAATGCAAGAGTCAAAAAAAAAAAAAGAGTATGTTTCTCCCTTCAGCATATGTATTAACTTCTACTGTGGAGGAAAATCATGTGTTATTATTGTTTTGTTTTGTTTTATTTTGGTTTTTGAGGGTCAATTATAAGGGTTTTTATTCGGTAGGTAGGGGAACATCCAGTAGAAAGGCACGTTATTAGATTCACCTTTCATACTACAGTCTTTGAAATTCTGTCTTAAAACACAAGATATTATTATTCAAAATTCAGGTATTATTTTATGTATTTTTAAAATTTTTATGCAAATCCGCTCTGAACTGAGGAAAGTTTTAACTTATTAAATAATCTAAAATACTGATTTTACTTTAATTTTACATTTTTTCTGCTCTTCCATTGACAGAAAAAGCAGACAGTTCTGAAAGAGAGGCTCTCATGTCTGAACTCAAAATGATGACTCACCTGGGAAACCATGAGAATATTGTGAATCTGCTGGGGGCATGCACGCTGTCAGGTAAACAATTCCCACTGAAAACACCTGATGAAATATATGTTAGCCTGAAGACAAAGAGGACATTTGTTCTCATTTTCTTCGTCTTTTCTCCGCCTCAATGTGGGCCCTCAAGCCCAAGTAGAATTAGACACTGAGCGCTCTATAATCAGGTGGGTCAGTGTAGAGAATGCCTCTCTTCGCTGGGATATTCCACATAGTCCTAACCTACTGACCAACAGTAACAACTCCGCAAGCACATTTTGTGGTTTCTCACTCTACCTACTTAGATGGAGCTTCTCCCCCAGCTGTGGAGCTGGCACATGCAGTGGTGAGAATGGCTGCAAAGCTTGGTCACTGCCCCAATTGGGCTACTTCAAATAAGGCACAACCAGGGGAGGATTTCAAACTTTGCTTTCCCAGAATTCAATGGACCGTGTGCTCTGATTCTCTCACTTCTGCCTAGAAATACCTGAATGATGTGCCCAAGGGTCATTCTTTCTGTGACAACCAGACTGGGACTGGGACTAAAAGAAGAGAAAAAGAGAAAATGGATCTAAGAGGAAATTGGAGATATATTTCTCCCTCCTCAGCCAAGCAACAAATCAGCATATAATTACCAAGAGCTCACAATGCAGCTGACCTATCATTACTTGTTGCAAACGTGAGAATCCAGGTGGCCAGCGTTATTGGTGAGGCCACATGGATAACAAGAGCCAAAGTGGAAGGCAAGAAGTCACTGCATTCCAAAGGAGTTTGAGCAAAAAGCTGAAATTGAATTTAAAGTATAAGAACATATAGGCTCAGAAAAAATTGTACTCTGCCAAAGTCAGAGGAGAAGTGAGCTCTCATAGAGCGTGTTCTCTGCTACAGAGATGTCTGAAAAAATTCTTTGATATTTGTGTACCTATAATTAAAACTGTCATTATTTCAGGACCAATTTACTTGATTTTTGAGTATTGTTGCTATGGTGATCTTCTCAACTATCTAAGAAGTAAAAGAGAAAAATTTCACAGGACGTGGACGGAAATTTTCAAGGAACACAATTTCAGTTTTTACCCCACATTCCAATCACATCCAAATTCCAGGTAAGAGACTGCGTCAAGGTTTCATAATTATACATTGTAGAACACAGACAAAGAATGGCGGTAAAAACACACCTCACTGGCTAGTTTCCAAAGGCCGTAGTCTGGCGCTGGGTGGTCTGTGGGCTCTAAGACCTAGAAATGTCACTTATCTTTGCTCTAGTTTCCCTGTTGATTTGGAGCAATGAAGCCTTTCCCTTCCTACAGTACGAGTCCTACAGCTGAGCCAGTCTCTTTCCACCTGGGCCTAGATCACACCCTAGACACAGAGCCAATTTTGGGAAAGCTGCGTTATCGGATCTTTCAGGCTTCCTGGGTAACACATAGATATTGGTAGAAAGAATGAACACTTTCTCCAAAGTCCTTGACACAGTTCTAGGGAGTAGCTCAGGTCCTTGGAGAATTGCACAAAAGATCTCTAAACTTGTAAATTGGATTTTGAAAAATTAGGGTGCATTGATTGACATAATGTGATGGGGACAAGATAAAGTAGTGGTGACATTCATCTCTATGCTCTGCATTGTATAGTCTGCCATCCGTGGGGTCCTGAGTGGTTCTCGGTCCTGATGGGATTTCTTGTTTTAGCATGCATAAATGAGGGCTGTAGGAGTTTGGTGGGATGCTTGTCCTCATGTTTGGAAATTTCTTGCTAATTACTTGAACATCGTAGCTCTTATGACACCTTTCTTTGAATGAATTCACAGGCATTCTGATAGAATGACAACTCAAACACAGTGCATTCCTATTTTCCCACAGATGCAAAAGCTGTCCCTTATTCTAAAGGCAGATTTATTAGAGACTTTTATCTTTGCTGGGGGACTTTTGGAGGGTGCGTTGAATTCCAGCCTTGTTTTCCTAGTATGTAAGTTTCAGTGCAGGCCTCTGGCCTTCTAAGGTCTGAGACGGAGACCCAGCATCTTAAAGCCGGAAGGCCCGGTGGAGATCCCCATGCCCATCTTTGTGCGGCTGCCCTTAACCAATTCATACTGTCACACCAATCTTCCCTTTACACTCATTCCTCAGTTCATATTCTAAAACTGAGAAAATTCTATAATGTCATCCATATTCTAGAATAGAGTCCATCCTAGTAAATCAGATGTGTGTCATCAGCACTCCACGGTTGGTAACAACTGATGCTGGTAAACTTAGCGCCTTTGGTTCATTTCAGTCACTGGGGTATTAAACACATTGAAGCAATTACTTTTGGGATATTTGTAGTCTGAATGAATTAAGCGATTTCCCAAAGGTATGGAAATTGTAAATTGGGCTAAACTTGTGTGCTGGAATAAATGGAATCTTTTTCTGTATGTAATGCATCCAAAATTTCTCAGTGATGAGTTCTATATTATATACCATAGAGGACAGTTTCATTGTTACTATTTATTAATTTCACAGGAAAAGGAAAGGAGCTTTACAAAGGTGAACTTGAAAAAAGAAGGATAATAAAACACGTAGGTCTCTATAGAAGATCTGTATTACATGAGTTTTTATAAGGAAAGGGGGCTGAGTTTAGAAACAGAAGAATGAGGTGTGAGTCCTAGTTGCACTGTGTATTAGCTTGTGGTGTCAGCAAATCATATGTATCCCACCAAGCCTAATCTCTCTTTTATAAAGTGTCCCTTTGACACCCAGCCCATAGGGTTGCCAGGATTGAGCGGGGTCCTTTTTGTACCATGAGGCTCCGTACAGGTAAGGGCATCACTCCTAATCTGAGTTAGACCAGCGAGCTCAAATAAACAGATGTTTTTAATGTCCACAAAAAAGAACAAGTTGATAATGTGCTTTTAATTTAAAAGCCCATTTGTAATTAGAATTCATTTCTTTGACGACTTGTATTTTTTATAAAATGTCTACTCAGAAGAACATAAATAATGAAATTTTTTTTTAATAGTATGCCTGGTTCAAGAGAAGTTCAGATACACCAGGACTTGGATCATATCTCAGGGTTCAATGGGAATTCATTTCAATCCGAAGGTAATATTTTCTTCTAATTAGTAGCACTTTAAAATAGAAACAGACACAAGGATTCTGTGTTAGCTATTTTTAAAAATTGCGTGTTAAAAAAAGCGTGTTTTTCTTGCTAATTCATCTGTAGGCTGTATTAATGCAGATTTGCTTTGAAGGTAGTTAAAGCCAACAGTTTGTATGTCGTGAATTTTACGTTAATGTTCAACTGATAGCACTGACAGCTACTTTATCTGGTCAGCTTATTCTTTTTAAAGTCATAAATTAATTAGAGCCGTCCTATTACCTAATAAGTGGAAAAGATGAAGCATTCTGGAGTCAGACAGAGAAGCTGGGTTAACTTCTGCTTCCTTCACTTTCTGGCTGGGTGACTTTGGACAAGTTCTTTAACCATCTGAGACACAATTTTCTCATCTGTAAAATGGGCCTAATAATACTTTCCTCATAGCACTATTAGAAGGGTTAAATGGAAGGACATTGTGCATAATGCGGTTCATAAGATGTGGTAGATTAGTGTTAATTCTTTTCCCAATGTGACAAAACTACCCAGTGCAAAAGAAGAGCATCTGAAATCCTGACTAATTGGGAGGCCATGTATCGCCAGAGCAGCTAGAGAATTTGTTCCTCTAACCAAAGAAAATCTTCGGGTGACCCTTCCTAGGCTGCGCCGTTCTCCGCATACACAGGGTGGCCCTGGTGCTACCAGGAAAATGATGGGATAACTTCCTGTGTATGTCTTAGCGCCTCACCTAACTGTAGCTTTAATAACCTCCTTATAGACATTTAATAAGGCAATTTCTTAGAGTTTTGGCAAAAATGAGGACCAGTTCTATTTTATAGATGAAATTGAATATGAAAACCAAAAAAGGCTGGAGGAAGAAGAGGACTTGAACGTGCTTACGTTTGAAGACCTTCTTTGCTTTGCATACCAAGTTGCCAAAGGAATGGAATTTCTGGAATTTAAGTCGGTAAGCTCCTTTAGTGGAGAGACTAGTAACAAGAAAAAAAGATAATTTTGAAAAAGAGATGTGATTTTTTTTTTCTTGTTTATTTTAACTTGTGTGCCTTAGAGTCTGTCTCTCTCCCCTCACTGTTCACTGTGGGAGTCACCTCGAATGTCAGTTACCTCAGCTCTTGGCTGATGATGGTATAGAGGCCTGGGATCCCTCCTGAGATGATGGTTATCACAGACCTCCAGACAGAAGTTCCCCAGAGTCCCTCCTTGAAATCACTTGCGCAGTGTCAGCCCCTCCCTGGACAGTCAGTTCAGGTTGTTCAGGCTGTGCCCTCACGTGGGGGTTTGACCCAGCGGGTGAGTGGAGGCTCAGATCCATGTGCTCTGCTTGCCAAGTCAGCCACCCTGGGCACCTTTGCCTAATCCACACCGTCATGCTGTGGGCCAGCAGCAGCCCTGTAGGCCTACTGCCTCCGCTGCTAATCCCAGATCCGTTGGTGCTGTGATGCCGAGGCCATGGAGCCTGCCTCGAACCATGGACTCTGTCTCAATTCTGCGTTCTCCCTCTAATTGGCCTTTCTGTCCTGCGGTTCTCTGACATTTCACATGTCTCCTGCCTGTAAGCAGATTAAAGCCATTCCTCTGGCTACTTTCTCTCCTCATTTTCTTGCCTTCCATCACCTTCTCTTTATTTCCCAAACTTTTCCCTCCTCTTTTCTCTTTGAGTCTCCTGGTCTCTTCCTCCCTCTCCCCTCCACTTCCTTCCCTCTGCCTCCTCTCTCCTCCTTCCCCCTGAATTTGGAGAGACTAATTTCAATGTATTTTTTTCTTTAAAACCTCACGGTCTTGTTATGTTTTCCCACCCCTCATCTCTAAGGCACATTCTTCTCTTCGTCTTCCCCGTGTGCTATGGGATCCCCTTTTCTCAAGTTTCTTTACTATAGTTCACCTACACGTCCACAGTAGAGCTTTCATGAATGTCTTCACAGACATCGGAGGGCATCTCCCTAGATCATCTGGCCCGTTTGCTGCCTAAAGTTAAGTAAACACTCAAACCACTCGCAGTTGGAGGTCAAAGAACACTGCTTTTTCCCCCCTGGGCTTGTAAGAATATGAATTTTTTGAAGACTGTCCAGTTTCTTAGACTCCGCCCCTCGTTTTCCCTTTAGACCTTTCCCTCTGAATCGTCATGTCTCCCTGCTTCTTCTCCCTGCTTCTCTGGGCACTCCTCAGTCTCCTCCATGGGCTCTTTGACTCCATCAGTCATTAGTTGAGCACTGACTACGTGCCTAGTACTGCGGTAGGTGCTGAGACACAGAGTCAGATCTTATCATTGATGGGGAGAAAGAGACGAGCAGACGTGCAAATCCAAGATTGCGCTGTATTGTGATGAATATTGTGTTCGAGTAAGTTCTGGGAACCCAGGAGAGGGGCAGGCACGTCAGACCTGGGGGAGGAGAGGCGCTAAAGAAAAGGCTTTCTGAAGAAGTTCATGCTTGGGCTGGAGGAGATTTTTGAAGGAAAAGGAAAACCAGAACGGAACTTGGGATAGAAGAAAGAACATGCAATCAGCAGGAAGTTTGATAAGAAAGGTCATAAGTTAAACACGTTGAACGTGAGGCTCATTTGGCAACAAAGTAGAGCTTAGTCCGGTAGGTATTTGGATATTCCTATATGAAGCTCAAGAGAAACGTTTGGGTTGGAAGTAGAGATTTGGTGATGGTAGTTGCATCCCTGGGTTTGGATGACTCAGGGGAGGATGTGGAATGAGAGGGTGTGGCCCTGGGGATGAGAGCAGGCTCATGCACAGAGCCACAGGAGGAAATGGGGACCACTGGAGGAGTAGGAAGAAAACAGGGGCGAGTGGTGTGCAGAATTCACAGAAGGAAGGACTTGAAGGAAGACAGGCTGCAAACAGTACCGGATGCCATCGAGCAGTCAAATCAAATCTCCGCTGGGTTGGTGCCGTGCAGGTCACTGGGGGCTTAGCCAAAACAGCTTAGGCAGACAAGTGGGAGGTGGAAGGCAGGTTGCACGGGCCCGGAAATAAAGTGGATGAAATGTAAATGGAGCTTGCAAGTGACAGGACTCTCAGAAAACTGAGAGTGGGGTGGGCAGAAAGGAGAGCTAGAGAGATTTTAGTCTTTATGGTTTTGGCTTTTATTTTTTAAAGATTGAAGAGAGTCCTTTGGATCTTTGCTATCCTAGTACTCTGTTCCTTTTAAAATCCTTCATAGAATTGATTTTCTTGCCAGACCACTCGGATTAGTGTCATGCCATCTCTCAACTCAAGGATTCCTTCTATTTCCACTTTAGTCAACCTTCCCAAATTTACTATTTTTTTCTGAATATTTTCTTTGATATTACTCCATTTTATTGCCAAAGCTATTTTCCAGTCAGAAACAAGATTGTTTTCTCCACCTCATTATAAGAGTGCTGGAAGAAGGCCTCTGGAAATCCCTCTGGGAGCTCAGCAGAGGGCCCTGTTGTTGTCTCTTGTTATTTCAAGAGTCCACATCCCGCTGGGTTTGAGCTCCTTTCTAAGAACCCTTTGGCCTCTGGAATGTTCCAAAAGTAGCACAAGTGACTGCAACCACAGTAGCTGAAGAGCTGGGCCACCCACGTTCACTTGACTTGTTACCCATTGTGATGACCATTCTCAGCCCAGCAAAGATAGAAGAACCGTGAAGAATTATACATTTCTGTCATCTGTAACTCTTACTGAACTTGAAACTAGAAGAAAGATTGCGCTCTGTGATAATATACATAGCAGTAAATAACACTCCAATTTCAATCTTTCTAGTGTGTTCACAGAGACCTGGCAGCCAGGAATGTGCTCGTGACCCACGGGAAGGTGGTGAAGATATGTGATTTTGGACTGGCTCGAGATATTATGAGTGATTCCAACTACGTTATCAGGGGCAATGTGAGACTGCTATTTCTGACATATTTTTATACTGCTATTTTGTGTTCTGTCCTTGTGATGGTAAACATCTGCACTCACCGTCATACATTTTTGATTTATGGTAACATCAAAACACTCCCTCGCAGCAATTTGCTTTCTTATGCTTAAAAGGTTTTTCTGCAGCTTCGGGGAATATTCCATCTGTAATAAAAGTTGAGCAAAATAGCATCACATCTATCCTTGGGCTAGTCAGAATAGAGCAATTAGGGGCTTTTGAGTACAATCCACACTTTAAAAAAAACCTCGTTACTTGCTTTTATTTCAGTTCTCTTAGCTATAAAGTGACTATTGAGTTATGTTTCCAATTATGGGAATAGGTAATTGTTATAATAGCCAGCCCTGGTGGTCTAGTGGTTAAGATTCTGCACTCTCTCTGCCACAGCCCTGGTTCATTTCCCGGTCAGGGGACCACACCACCTGTCTGTCAGTTGTCAGTCATACTGTGGCAGCTGCATGTTGCTGTGATGCCGAAAGCTGTGCCACTAGGATTTCAAACACCAGCAGGGTCACCCATGGTGGACAGATTTCAGCAGAGCTTCCAGACTAAGACAGAGTAGGAAGAAGGACCTGGCCACCCACTTCCAAAAAAATTGGCCATGAAAACCCTGTGAATGGCAGTGGAGCACCGTCTGATAGGGCACCGGGAGGTGAGAGGATGTCTCAGAAGGACCAGGCAGGGTTCTGCTCTGCGGTACACAGGATTGCTAGGGGTCAGAATCGATTCAATGGTACTAACAACAACAATAGTTAAAACAAAGCATTTTAAAAAATACAACATAAAGAATTAGATATTACATATACATTTTGAAAGGTACAAAATTTAAATTAAATGTTATTTAATGAATATTTGTCATCCTATTAGTTACACAAGGAAACCTGAGACATGACTGAATCTACTTGTTAAAAAAAATGAAGGACAGATGTGTTATTTACAAGGGAACTATTAGAAATACTAGGTGATAAAATTGTGTAGATGAAAGAGTATGGTTTTAAGAATCACAACACCTGGATTTAAACCCTTATTCTTCTTTTCAGTTGTTCATCTTTGGGATTTCTCTCTGCTTTATTGTCCCTACTTGTGAAATAATAATAACGACAAATGCTAGGGAATGCTTCCTGTGTGCTAAGCACTATGCTAAGTGCTTTACATATGTTAATTCATTTAGTCCTCAATCTACCCATTTGTGGGTAGGAAGTCGAGGCACAGAAAGTAACTTGCCCATTGTCACACAGCACGTGGATTGGAACACGAACGGTCTGAGCCCCCAGTCTGTGCATAACCACTATGATATAGCATTTCCCATGAGAATTATACACTTAGCTCATAGTGTTGTTATGGGAATAAACCATTAAACCAGCATGAAAGCACATGTGCAACAAATGTTAAAAATCAAATTAAACTGTATTCCCTCTAGAATCAAAGAATCATCTTAGCTGATTTTAGATCCATGCCTCAGTCATTGTAGCTGAAGTCATAAATATGATGAATGCTCATATATGGCTATGCACTTTCTATCCTACCAGCTGGTGGTCTCTTATGTGGGAAGGCAAATCCTATTTGGAACCACAAGTAATTCTTTTAATTAATCAAATTAACCAGACCGGCTTGCTTGATTCAATCAGCTCATCAGTTTGTTTAGGATAAGGTTTGTATAGGATAAAATAAGGTTTCTTTCTTGAGCTTTGATTTTTACTTGGCAGATTAAACGTGCCCTGTGAAGGGTTCCTCAACCCAAGAAAAAGAAACTACTACAAAGTGCTGTGCCCCAGCAACCTGTCCATCCCTGCGTCTTGATTCTAATCTGAGGCTGCGCTAATTCAAAATCCCCCTGTCATGCTACTGGAAATTATTAAAACCACAGAAGCCAGCCTGGTATCGTTTCTGGAAGTGACAACATACGCTCCCCTCACCACATTCTTGTGGACGGCATTTCCACCAATGTTCTCCCAAGAAATGCTTTAACAAAATATTTCGCTAATTCACTAGTATCCACTTACTTCTGGGAACTGACTAGCTACTCCTTAAAGGAAACTGACTATCTACGGTTAAACTTATTAATTCCAACCACGAGCCTTTGTTCAAGCTGAGTCTTAAAGAAATAGGAGCGGTTGTTTGTTAAGGCTACTTTGTTAGAATGTTAATTTGAAAGTGAAAAAATTCCATTTGAGGAATATGATTTTCTCAATTAAGCATTAAAAATGACCTTAGGAAGATAATAAATGTCATCATCTAGTGAACGGGAGAAAAGATGTAATGTTTGTAATATGGAAAATTCACCATTCGATCTCCTCTTGGGTTTTACACAGGCCCGTTTGCCTGTGAAGTGGATGGCTCCTGAAAGCTTATTTGAAGGGATCTACACAATTAAGAGTGATGTCTGGTCATACGGAATATTACTCTGGGAAATATTCTCGCTTGGTAAGTTTCCTAGTTTGCTGTCCTCGTGGCACATGTTCTGCTCCCTCTGCACCCCTCCCCCACTCTGCTACCCCCTGAGTCAGAGTGGGTGAAATGCCACCTCGAATGCTCCAGAGCTCCGTCATCTTCCTTCTGTTGAGCCACATGCCATTTTATTTAATTATTTTTTTACTTGAGATGTAAATGACATATAAAATTACATTAGCTTCAGGTGTACACCGTAATGATTTGATATTTGTGTATACTGCGAAATGATCACCACAAGAAGTCTAGTTAACATCCATCATCATACATAGTTACAAAATTTTTTTCCTGGGATCAGAAGTTTTAAGATTTACTCTCTTAGCCACTTTCAAATATGCAGTACAGTATTATTAACTATAGTCACCACGCTGTACATTACATCCCCAGGACTTATTTATATTATAACTGGAAGTTTGTACCTTTTGACCACTTTCACCCATTTCACCCACTCCCCACCCCCTGCCTCTGCCAACCACCAGTCTGTTCTCTGCATCTCTGAGCTTGAGTTTTTTGGGGTTTTTTTTTAGTTTCCATGTATAAGTGAGATCACATGGTATTTGTCTTTCTCTGTCTGCCTTATTTCACTTAGCATAATACCCTCAAGGTCCATCCATGTTGTCACAAATGGCAAGATTTCATTCTTTTTTATGGCTGAATAATATCCTATTATATATGTACATATGCTACATTTTCTTTATCCGTTTATCCATCAATGGACACTTAGGTTGTTTCTATGATATTTACAGCTACTATAAATAATGCTGCAATGAACAAGGGGGTACATATGTCTTTTTGAGTTAGTTTTCAGTATTTTTGGATAAATACCCAGAAGTGGAATTGCTGGATAATGTCCTAGTTCTATTTTTAATTCTTTGAGGAAACTCTTACTGTTTTCCATAGTGATTGCACCAATTTACAATCCCACCAACAGGGCACAAGGGTTCCCTTTTCGCCACATCCTTGCCAACACTTGTTATTTCTTGTCTTTTTGATAATAGCCATTCTAACAGGTGTGAGGTGATATCTCATTGTGGTTTTGATCTGCATTTCTCTGATGATTAGTGATGTTGAGCATTTTTTCATATACCTATTGGTCATCTGTATATCTCCTTTAGAAGAGTATCTATTCAGATCTTCCGCCCATGTTTTAATCTGTTTGTTTTTTTGTTGTTGAGTTGTATGAGTTCTTTATATACTTTGGATATTAACCCCTTATCAGATATTTACCAAAATTTTTTTCATTAATGCTTATAGTTTTCAGTGTACAGATCTTTCATATCCTTGTTTAAATTTATTTCTAGGCATTTGATTCTTTTTGATGTGTTTGTAAATAGGATTTTTTTTAATTTCTATTTCTGATAGTTTGTTCTTAGTGTATAGAAATGCAATAGATTTTTGGTGTATTGATTTTGTATCCTATAACTTTACTGAATTCATTTATTAGTTCTAATAGTTTTTTGGTGAAGTCTTAGGATTTTCTATATATAGTATGTCATCTGCAAATGGTGACATATTACTTCTTCCTTTCCAATTTGGATGCTTTTTAATTTCTTTTTCTTGCCCAATTGCTCTGGCTAGGACTTCCAATACTATGTTGAAAAAAGTGGTGATAGTGGCTATATTTGTCTTGTTCCTGACCTTAGAGGAAAAGCTTTCAGCTTTTCACCACTGAGTATGATGTTAGCTGTGGGCTTGTCATACACGGCCTTTATTATGTTGAGGTACATTCCCTCTATATCCACTTTGTTGAAAATTTTTACCATAAATGGATGTTGAATTTTGTGAAATACTTTTTCTGAATCTATTGAGAAGATCAATAATTTTTATCCTTCATTTTGTTAATGTGGTGTATCACATTGATTGATTTGTGGGTGTTGAACCATCCTTGCATCCCTGGAATAAATTTCATTTGATCATGGTCTATAATCCTTTTTTCGGGGGGATGAGGAAGATTGGCCCTGAGGTAACATCTGTGCCAATCTTCCTCTATTTTGTATGTGGAATGACACCACAGCATGGCTTGATGAGCCGTGTGTAGGTCCATGCCTGGAATCAGAACCCTGGGCTACCAAAGCAGAGCACACGAACTTAACCACTATGCCACCAGGCCAGCCCTGTGATCCTTTTAATGTATTGTTGAATTTGGATTCTTAATATTTTGTTGAGAGTTTTTGCATCTATGTTCATCAAGGATATTGGCCTGTAATATTTTTTTCTTGTGGTGTCCTTGTCTGGCTTTGGTATCAGGGTAATGCTGGGAACTTTATGTTTTATTTGCTGTTGTCTATAGATCTGTCTTCCCCACCAGCCTATAACCAGCTTGAGAGCAGGAACTGTGACTTTTCCCACTTGCCGCCCTAGCACCGAGCAGTGTCTGGGCCATGGGAGCTCTCAATACATGTTTGTTAGTTGAATGAATAAATAAACGAAGAAAGAATGAATGAATGGTCATACTTCTTAATGTTTTTCTCAGGTGTCAATCCTTACCCTGGTATTCCTGTTGACGCTAACTTCTATAAACTCATTCAGAGTGGATTTAAAATGGATCAGCCATTTTATGCTACAGAAGAAATGTAAGTTCAAATCAGACTGTAAATCAGCTAGAATCAGAAATTTACAGTCCATCTAGTTCCAAATGCGTGACAAAAAGAAAATAAAATTTCCGTAATGCAAAGTTCATATGATTCCTCTTAGAAAAAGAAAAGAAAATGAAATTCTTCCTTTTGGAGGTGGGGGGGATTTCTGAACAAAACTGAACCTTTCCTGCCCTGAGAGACTCTTGCTTCTGGGTTTCAATTCCTTTGCTCGAAGGATCCGAGAAGGTGACAAGACTCCATCTCCTGATTTCTGGGCCACATCATGTTTCTTTAAATGCATTTCTGTCCAGCATCTAATTTGTCCTTTCTGATATGAGTTCAAAATCTAGTTGAGTACTTGCCACAAAACAAACATGCCGTAAATATCTCCACCGCAATACATGGTGCTTCATTATGTGGAAAACGATGCATTTTGCTTCATTCAGATTTCCTCATCTTGCTCCTCGTTCTGTTGCTTTTACAGATACTTTATAATGCAATCCTGCTGGGCTTTTGACTCAAGGAAACGACCATCCTTCCCTAATCTGACTTCGTTTTTAGGCTGTCAGCTGGCAGATGCAGAAGAAGCGGTATGTAGCAGCACAGCGCTTTATAAAGCATTATCATAAAGGAAAGCGGTAAACAAGAACACTGGTTGCTGATTTCTTAAAAACCAAAGATCCCAAGTTGTCTTTCTCTCCACAATTTATTTTGGTTGCCCTTTAAAAGTTGTATGGGTTAGATATATTTGTTGATAAGTGTTTTTAGGAAAAAAAGAAGAAAAAAATTTTCCTGAAGATTTCAGCCAATTGATTAAGAAATTATCTGCTTTGAAGTGTCCAGTGCAGACAGACAACTGAATAAAACTTAATCCCCGACCTCCAGAAGCCACTGACCTTTCCTAATTCAACATGAGGCTTTAGTGTGGAATAATCATACAACTCAGTCATGTGATACTGTAGACAGAAAGAACGTTGACTTGGAGCCATGAGGGTCTAACATCGGCTCAGCTGCTCTCCCTCCTAATAGCTATGTCAATGATGGCAAGTCACTTTACTTCTCTGGGCCTCAGTTTTCTCATCTGTGAAATGGGTTGCTAAACTAGATGATTCGGGAACTTGGAATTACTTTGCTGACTCTTCCCTCATCAACACCACCTGGTGTTGTGAAAGGAGCCATCCCTAGACAAAGTGAACAAAAGATGGGACCTTGAACTCCCAGTACCTAGATTTAAATCTTGTCTCCATAATTTACTTCTTATATGACTTGAATAAATCACTTAATCTTTTTTTTTTTTTTTTTGCTGGGAAAGATTCACTCTAAGCTAACATGTGTTGCCAATCTTCCTCTCTCTCTCTTTTTCCTTTTCCTCCCCAAAGCCCTGGTACATGGTGGTATATTCTACTTTTAAGTCCTTCTAGTTCTCCTGTGTGAGCCACCACCACAGCATGGCTACTGACAGACGAGTGATGTGGTTCTGCACCCAGGAACTGAACCTGGGCTGCCGAACTGGAGCATGCCAAACTGTAACTGCCAGGCCATCAGGGCTGGCTCCACTTGACGTTTTTTGAGATCTCAACTTCCTTATCTGAAATATTGGATTAACAAATCTCACTTCATGGAGTTATAGGGAATAAATAAGATGACATCTGTGTAAAGACCTAGCCCCTACTGGGCACTTTGTGGTTACTCAATAATTGTTAGTTAAATATGAATCTGATTCTTTAAATGGATTGTCTGCCCTCTTTTCTAAATTACTGAGTCCATTTTCAATTCTGCATTCTTTCCAGAGAGCTGCATAGATGGTGTGTGTCCTCTTCTCCTGTTATTATTTTTTTAAATCACATATGGAAATTAAGTTATTTCAGGGAATTGGGTCAAAAATGTTGAGGGAGACGAAAAGCCCCCAAGGGACTTCTAGGCTATTGGGCAGATGACCTTTAAACAGTTAATGACACTATAAGATAAACTGAAAGAAGAGTTATATGAAGAAACAAGAAATGAGCTGTTGGAATAAAGAAAAAGTATTGAGTAATTTTTGCTTGTTGGGCAGTTGGATATGGATTCCCAGAGGTGTTATTTGAGCTGGGCTGTGAAGAATGAGTGGTATTTTGGCTGTTGGGTAGGGAGGGGGTTAGTAAGGTGTTCCAGGCTGAATGAGTAAGACAAATAAAGGTTCAAAGTTGAGAATGTTGAATGGAAAATAAATGGTGTGGCTAAACTATACAGTGAGTGGGGGAATGTGGAAGAAAACAAGACTGAGTATAGTGTAACCGGGGGGAGCGTCCGCTGCTGCTAGAGAGCCCTTGGCTTTGTTCAGGACCACCTGGGGTTGGTGTGCGGTTCTCCTTTCATAGCTCTACACCCCCAGGACGTCCAGATACCCTTCATTTTGTTCAGGGGGCCTTAGGGGTATCAGGAATTGTTGAATGGCAAGTTCTCCACGGCTGATGATTCAGGTCAGGGTATGCATGCCCAAGGATGCTTCTCCAACATTTTTTCCCCCATCTCGTCCACTCTGCTCCTTGACCCTTTGTGACAGAAGGCTCTTTTCCCTATCAGTATCAGCTACAGGTAGCAAGCTGTAGCTTCTTTAGTTAAGTTAGAAAATGGCGCCCCCCTCTGGGCAGGATGAATACACCAAGAGGAACTCTGTACCCCTGGCTGGTGTAGTACGCTCCAGTCTAGAAGCCTGGGGAGTAGAGCATAGGTTGACTTTCAGTCCCCACCTGCCTGCTTGGCTGGGCATCTTTGAGCAAGACATAATCTACACAATCATCTCAGGTAGCCCTGACCGCTGTGAGCAGAGCTTGCTCCTCCTCTGGTGCCACTCCATCTTTTCCCTTCACGTTCCCTGAGCACCGTCATATCTGGTCTCTTGGATGGGAAAACGGGACTTGCTAGCATGCCCAGGGGAATCTTTCCTAGTACTCGTGAGAATGGTTTTTGTACATTCTCTGTTTCTGCTTCATCATGGACTAGGGAAGGAAAATGGCCCTCGGAGAACAAGAAAGAAGCGAAGGGAAACACATAGAGAAACGTAGGCTAATAGCTTTAGATATGACCCAGCCCCAGCAGTATGGAGTTAACTCAGGGAGACCACTGAACGACAGTCTAAGGCATTATTTAGATGATGGCAAATCAGTGAAGATTTTCACAATGGACAAACATGCTTCAATATTTGCCGTAAAGGCCCAGAGTGACTATTCTCTCCTCTGCAGAGACTCCCCTAACTCCCCTAGTCACGTTTCAGTCTCCTTCTTCTGAATCCCATAGCACTTTCTCTATGTGAGAAATCCCATACCTCTCTCTATGTGAGACTCAGATCATGTTGTATGATAATTTTGCTTTATGGGTCTGTCTTTCTCATCACTAGACTGATTTGTGAGGGCAAGGATGATGCACTGCTCATCTTATATCACCTGGAGTAGTCTCAGAGGCAGGAGACGATAACTGGTTATTAAATAAATGAATGGATGTCAGCATGAAAGTAGGTTAGAGACCACATCTGTCTTGTTCACTCTTACATACCCAACTGCTAGCATAATGCTTGGCATATGGAAGAAGCTAAGCAAATAGGAAGGAAAGGAGACATAAAAGTAAGTTTGGGAAAGAAGAGGAAAAAGGTTAAAAGTAAGGACATCAGGGGGCCGGCCCAGTGGTGTAATGGTTAAGTTCACATGCTCTGCTTTGGTGGCCCAGGGTTCACAGTTTCAGATCCTGGGCATGGACCTACACACCGCTCATCGAGCCATGCTGTGGCAGTGACCCACATACAAAATAGAGGAAGATTGGCAACAGATGTTAGCTCAGGGAAAATCTTCCTTACCAAAATAAAAAGAAAAAAAAATAAGTAAGGACATCAGTTAAGAGGCGACTACAGCAGTAGAGAGGAGCAACGATGAAGAGGTGAACTAAGGTGGTGGCAGTGGGGATGATGGAAGGAAGGGACACCCACACCTCCTGTTTCAAGGAAGGGGCCTGAACTCACATCATCTCTCCTTTCATATCAGCTCCCAAAATTATAGGAAATATATATATATTTTTTAAAAAAAGAAGTGAGGCCATAATTGTCTTTGAAAGCAAGAAGGAGATCTTTGTGGACCAGAAACTGTGGAAAATCCCTGAGACAATGAAAGCAGTTAAGACTGGAGTGAAGAGGGAAAATTCACAACAGAGGATGCTTTGAAAAAAACAAAGAAAAGTGCTTTCATAAAAGGGAGGAAGACGTCTAGTGGGATTCTGCAGAAGTTCTGCAGTGGGAGCAGCCACCCTGTTAAATAAACATAAGAATAATATGGGTGTTAAAAACGTAAGTATAACCACCGGTAAAATAAAGAGAGATATATAACCTCAAGTTCAGTATAGAAGAAAAAAAGGACCTGAGAAAACATGATCAACCCAACAAAATGGGGAAGAGAGAAACAAAGAGAATTCCTGGAAATAGAAAGCACAAAATGGCAGGAATTAGTAAACCCACTTGAGAAAGAGAATTTCAAAATAAATAAAATTGTCAGACAGGTCACATCCACTAACCGTAATGTAGTGAAATGAGAAATCACCAACAGCAACTGAAAAAGCCCCCAAAGTCATATGTCTGAAATTAAAAATCACGCTTCTTACAGAAGTCGTAGTTAAGACAAAGGACGAGGGGGAAAGGAAGAGCAGGGAAAAGAAATTAACGTGGACACTGCATATTAAAACCTGTGGGAGTTGGCCAAATATATAACTCTACATTCATTTGTTAGGAAACAAAAAAGAAAAAAAAATAGATGACTAAACTTGCAACTCAAGATGCAAAGAAAAAAAGCAGTGAAGAAAAGGGAGGAGGGAGAGAAGGAAGAGAATGAACAAAGCAGAAGGAAGAAGTAATAGGGATAAAGGCAGAATTAATTAAACTGAGGATAGCAGCAAAAATAAAATAGTAATGATGATCAGGGAAACCCAAAGTTGTTTTTTGAACTAATAATGGTAACAATGTAATAGCGAACATTTTTTGAGTGTTTATCATGCACTCTCCCAATATATTACCCATAATAACGCCTTTAATCCTCACATCAGTCTCATGAAGTAGGTTCTATTATTATCTCTTTTGCAGATTAGTAAATTGACCTACAGAGAGGTTAAGTAATTTGCCCAAGGTAACACAGTGTCAGACTTAGGATTTGAATACGGCAGTTTGGCTTTGGTCTACACTGTATATTAATATTGCGTATTAACAAGGCACTAAACAAATATACCACTACAGCATACTGACTTTGAAGAGAACAATGAAGCAAAAAGAGAAAGCACAAATAGGTAACATTCAGAATTAAAGGAGAACATAACTAAGGATAGAAAAAACATTTTAAAAAGTATAAGAAAATCTTATGTACCTCTTTATGTTGATACATTTGAAAACCTAGAGTTCCAAATTTTTATAAGGAAAATCTACTCATCTATTACTTGTGCAATTAAAAAAGTCATTTAAAAATCACCTAAAGAGGGGCTGGCCCCGTGGCCGAGCAGTTAAGTTTGCGCGCTCCGCTGCAGGCGGCCCAGTGTTTCGTTGGTTCGAATCCTGGGCGCGGACATGACACTGCTCATCAAACCACGCTGAGGCAGCGTCCCACATGCCACAACTAGAAGGACCCACAACAAAGAATATACAACTATGTACGGGGGGGTTTGGGGAGAAAAAGGAAAAAATAAAATCTTTAAAAAAAAAATCACCTAAAGAAATGGAAAGGACAACATTAAAAAGTGACATATCAGAACTAGACCCATAACCAATTGGCTGTGGGAGCAGACAGCTCGAGATGATTCCGAAACTTCTGCCTGTGGGACTGGATGAATGGCGGTGTGAAATTGCAAATACAATTTACAGCTACAAAAATACGGAGGAAGAGAAGGTTTGGGGTCAAAGATAATGAATTCAGGCATGGAGATGCTGGATTTGAGGTGTTATTGGTATTTACGTCACAGGCTTTATTAGATGGTTAGAAATTCAGCGTGAGAGATAGGCATTTGGAATCAACAAGTCCAACAGGTCATAACCAACTGCTCTGTCCACTTCACAAAAAAGATGTATTGTTACTACCCATCCTCAAGTTACTGTCATTGTACAGACCAGGTTCAAAAGGAAATATATATTTTTTTGTTTTCTAGAAAGAAAAATTAAGAGTGGAAGACAGTCCCGTCAGTTAGCACTATAACTGACTGTCAAAAATACACTAACAAAAAGCAATAAACGGTAGCGAGGGGTGGGGGAAGGGAGGGAGTCTGTCAAACAGAATACATGATCCCTATGTTACAAAGAGTCCTTATAAATAACAGGCAAAACATGTATGGTCCAATATAAAAGGGCAAAGGAGGTAAGCAGGCTATTCACAATGAAATGCAAATGGCCACTGAATATAGAAAGAGATGCTCACCTTTGCTTATCACGAAACATGCAGGTAAGGAGGTAATAGAACTTGTTTCTTGACAAAGGGCTAGAGATGTGAATGATTGTTAATACCCACTGTTGGTGAGGCTCTGGAGAAAATAGTGTTCCCAGCACAGTTGATAGGAGTAGAAATAAGTAAACCTTTCTGCAGGGCAGCCTGGTCACATGGACCACCATTCAGATGTGCATCCTCTTTGAACCAGCAATTCCACTGCCTTTATTTTGTCCCAAAGACAAGCAAAGCCACTTGTGCACTTTTCAGTTTATATTATATAAGCAATCCATCGAAAGCTTCATCATGGGACATCACTACTGTGGAACCCTAGGCTGCCGTTAAAAAGATGATATGTGCTCATGTTTAGTGAATAGTGAAAATATGTAACATATGAACAACATAAAAACGATATATTAGTAATTTAAAATAAGGTCCTAAAACAGAATCTACGATCTGAGCCTACAGACACAAAATCTTGTGTACCTGTGTCCATAGCAAGCTATCCATAATAGCGGGTGCCTCTGATGATTTTAGCTTTTTTCCATGTATCTTTCTATACTCCTTAATCATCTATATGAATGTGTGTTAACTTTATAAACAGAAAAAAAGTAAAGTTGTTTTCATCTGGGAAAATTATTTAGAAGTCACTAAACTCCCAAGTGAAAACTCAGGAATCAGTCTCCTGTATTAATTGCGTAATGAACGGATCTCTTTTTGTGTCCTTACTCTTTTATGGTTTTTCTGCATGGCTTTAAGATTTCTAGATTGAGATTTTATGTCTAAAGGTAGAAACAATAATGAAATGAAATACTTGACTATGACCTGATTTCTCCATTAGTAAAAGGACCAAAATTGCTTTGTCAATTAACACGTAGAATATCTTCGGAGACCTGTGGGTAGCTAAAAGTCAGTAATAATTTGCCATATAGGCACACGACATGTAAGTCTTTATCAGATGGTAATCAATGTTCTGTCTCTTTCCGTATTCAGATGTATCAGAACATGGATGGTCACGTTTCGGAACGTCCTTCTGTCTATCAAAACAGGCGACCTTACAGCAGAGAGGTGGATTCAGGGCTACCCTCTCCACAGGCTCACGTTGAAGATTCGTAGAGAAACCATTTAGTCTTAAGGACCCAACCCCCCTGCCCACCTTAAACAGGCTGTAGATCACCAAAACGAGGTTAATTTCATCACTAAAAGGAAATACATTCTCAACTACTGCTTTGCTGGACTTTTCTCTAGAAGCTCTCTGTATTTACTCTTGTTTTCAAAGGAACTTTTGTAAAATCGAATCATCCTTTGCACAAGGCAGGGGGGAGCGGATAACTAACTCTGCTGGAGCATCTACCTACATCCAAAGGCCGTCTCGGGCTGGCTTGAGTGAAAATCGTGTACCTGAAGTATAGTATATCCTTGTAAATACGTAAAACAAGCATTTTGCTAAGGAGAAGCTAATATGATTTTTTAAATCTATGTTTTAAAATAATATGTAACTTTTTCAGCTATTTAGTGATATATTTTATGAATGGAAATAAAATTTCTACTATAGAAATGTCCGTTATTGAATTGTTTACGTGACATATTTAGGGCAAGACTTAACCGGAGTTCGTGAACCAGATGGAATTGTGTGCAGTGTTTTGTTTGTGCCTGTGGTTTTTTTTCCTACTGAGAAGGCCCACTCTTCCATCAGATTCTTAAAAGGACCCGTGACTCCTGCCCTCGAGATGAAGTGAAGAGCAGCCGACGTTGGGCGTCTGCTCTCTTCTTGGCAGCAACTGCTGGGATTCCGTCCCCTTCCTCCTTGAAGCTTAGCACCCTCCATCCCACAGGCTTGTAAACCTGGACTCGTCCTCGTCCCCTTACATGTAGTTCTTGGTGAAGAACTCGAAGCTCTCCCTTTTCTTTCTTTTTCTCATCCTCCCTTCTGGTGTAGTGGTTACAGATAAGAGCTCCTAAGCCAATCTGCCTAGGCTGGACTTCTCTTTCCACCACCTCTTAGCTGTGTGACCTTGGGCAAGTAACTCAACCTCTCTAGGCCTCAGTTTTCTCTTCTGGAAAATGGGATAATAATGACACCTATCTTATAGGGTTGTTGTAAGAATTAGATGAATGACGTATATAATATATGTATATCATAAATATATACATATGTTACATAAATCTATAAATGACTTAGATCAATGCCTGGCCCGTGAGTATAACCTAATATTGTCATTTGCACTTTCCTTTCTGGTTTTAATCCCTTGCTTTAGACCACGTCACCATAAATCAGATTACACCAATCCCTTCTTCATCTAACCCGTCTCCCACTCTCTCTGCCATCCAAAATTTTCTTTAAGCCACTGACAGATTCATCTTCCTAAAGTATTGATTTGCAGATATCACTCCTTGGCTGGAAAGCTTTCAGTGGCTCCCCAAGTCCAGCGGCAAAGGCCAAATTCTCCTCCCAGCTTTCAGGGCCCACCACAGAGGGCTCCACTGCATTTCTGCGCGTTAACGCTGCCTCTCTAGCCAAAACCACCTACTTGTGTTTGGTGGTTATGTCTCGGGCATTCCCATATCCAGTTTTTCTTTCCCTCACCCTCCTCTGCCTGGAATGCCAACTGCCTTCTCTTCTCCCTATTTAAGTCCTTGCTTCGTGACCAGACTTGAGCTCCATCTTCCCCTTCAGGTCTTTCTCAGCTCCACCAGCCAACAGTGATGGCTTCCTCCACTGAAATCTTGTACAGCCTTCTTATCTATACCATCCGACTGGCTCTTAACATAGAGTCTTAACATAGAGTCTACCCTATGTTGTCATTTATCTTCTTAAGTAAACATCCTTTTTACTCACATTTTAATCAGTCTGAAAGTAGATATGATTCATGCCCAGTTGTATGCCTAACTTCTTTGTGCATACAGTCGGGACACCATAAGTATATATATTCAATTATTTTTTTACCTACTCAACTTAGAGCATAAAATATGCTTGCTGTTAAAAATCCAAATAATTCTGTATTTTCACTTGTAGTAATAAGTGAAATTTGCCCTCTATGCACTCAAATCCCAAAACGCTTCTTCAGGGGAACTACTGTTAAAGTTTCAGGTATTTTTTTCCCATCTTGTTTAAATACATTTCTATTGTTCAGGCGTATTTACACACACAAACACACCCAGAGTTCTTTGTACGTCAGTGGGATTACACTAGCCATATTGTCAAATATGCCTTTAGTTCTTCCCAATGTGTCAATATTTTCCCAACTTTTTGCGAGGCACTTGTCATGCACTAAACATTTTGCTGAGAACTACATATGCCTTATCTCATTTACCCTTCACAACTGCCTCATGGAGGAAGTTCTAAAATTATTCCAATTTTTTTCCTGAGGAAACTGAAACTTAGGTTAATAACTTGTGGTCTTCCAGCCCCTGTTAGCACTCGCCTTGTGATTACTCTTGGAATCTACCGTTGTTTTATTTATTGCATTTATTTATGTATTTATTTTTAATTGTGGTAAAAAAAAAAAAACATGTAACATAAAACTTCCTGTCTCAACCATTTTAAGAATACAGTTCAGTAGTGTTAAGCATATTCACTTGGCTGTTAAACAGACCTCCAGAACTTTTTCATCTTGCAAATCTGAAACTCTATCCCCACCAGACGACTCGCCCTTCCCGCTCGCCCGAGCCCCTGGTAACCATCCTTCTCCTTCCTGTTGCTGTGAATTTGACTGCCTCGTATAAATGGAATCCTACGGCATTGGTGCATTTTGCTTTCATGTAGCATAACGTCCTGGAGGTTCATCCGCGTCGTAGCATGTGACGGGACTTCCTTTCTTTTTCAGGCCGAATCACAGTCCCTGGTGTGTAGGTAACACATTTCGCTCATGCGTTCATCCGTGAAAGGCCCTGTTGTAGTGACGGTGCGCCTCCTTGGCCACCCAGTGTCAATTCCCATCTCATTCAGTAACGGCACCGTGATCTGAGGTATTACTTCCCCCTATTGCGGGCAGAGTGGTGGGACTTTAGTCAGGGAGCTCTGCCCTGTAGCCGAGGAGGGTTCTTGACTCAAGCTAGGCAATAAACTTCCTCTCTTGTTCTGGAACTTTGTACCTTGACTGGATTCAGGCAAGGATGAAAGCAGGAGTTGGATCTTATTATTCGTGCGATACCAGTCTCTGACAAGAGTGACAAGCCGTTCCCACTTCCTACAGCCCTGCAGCTGCTTTGCTCCCTCTTCTTGCCCAAGCCTTTGGTCTCCAGCCTTCCTGTCAGGCCTGTGAGCCATCCAGCATCCTTCCAGTAAATCGTCTTCTGATGCGGTGAGCCCAAGGCTGCCTCTGTTGCCTACAACCAGAGAACCTTGGCGCACACATATGCACTGACTCGCAGTCTCCCCGGCTCAACTGAGAATTTCATCTGCTTTACTTTTTCTAGAAAGGTCTCTCTATTTTGGTCAGCCAGTTGTCTTCTTTCTAGCGTCGAGTGCTAACCTGACTTCATTTGTCTATTCTTCCGTCGTCTTGATGGGATTCGAGGAGGCCGTAGAGTCACAGGCATTTGGTAAGCCCTCTCAAAATGCTCGTCAAAATATGTTTGTTGGTGATATAGGGAGAAAAATAAAAGTGAGTTAACATTTGTAGGAGTGTTCTCCATTTCCTTCTGCCAAAGAGATTTTGGTCAAGACATGCTTACGTTGTAAACATGACTTCACTGTGGATGGAGCCAAACAAATGTGTCTATACGCGGGATCCCCTACACAGCACACTCCGTGTTGTTGCAGCATTTAAGGCACCACGAATGTGATTTCTCTGAGAATGAATATTCTATTGTTCATGAGCCTTGTAAAAATTGTATCATACCCTATGCAGACTTCCAGATCCTACTTTCTTAAAAAAATCAACTGTATGCCTCCAAGATTTGCTCATGGTCTTACACGGAGCTGAAGCGCTTTCATTTCACTGGGGACTGTGTGAAGATACAGATAGCAGGATTACTTATTTTCACACTGATGACATTGGAAGGTTTTTGGGTTGGGTGGAATAATGGGTTCACAGGTGTTCATTATATCATTGTATTTACTAACATAGCTTCTGTATGTACCAAATACGATATTTAAAAAAAGCCAACCTACTCTGAGGAAGGATGGGGTTTATAAACCACTTAGGGGAAAATGAGATTTGACTCTATTAAATCCAGCTCTTACAGATTCCAATTTACCGTGAGTCAAGCTGTGTCCCTGACATAACTATACGTTTTGAACACCTGTAAGAACACGACTTACAAGCGCTGGTTTTTACGGAGCGTCGCTCCTGCTGCGTGGACAGCCCCTTGCGCCAGGCCTTTGCCGCGATCTTGCCAGTAGGTGGCGCCCTAGGACCACTGTGTTTCGCTACTGTAGCCTGACTTCTGTAGTACTACACCCTTCTCCAGAAAGGCAATTTAAAACAAAAATAATAAGATACAGCTTTGCTTTTATTTTTTTTAATTTACTTATTTATTTTTTTATGAGGAAGATTGTCCCTGAACTACCATCTGTTGCCAATCTTCCTCTTTTTTAAAATTTTTTTACCTAAGGAAGATTGTCCCTGAGCCAACATCTGTTGCCAATTTTCCTCTTTTTACTTGAGGAAGACTGTCCCTGAGCTAGCATTTGTGCCAATCTTCCTCCATTTTGTTTGTGGGATGCTGCCACAGTATGGCTTGACGAGCGGTGTGTAGGTCCACCACTGGGATCCGAACCTGCAAGCCCCAGGCCCCCAAAGTGGAGCGTAGAATTTAACCGCTATGCCACTGAGCTGGCCCCTGGAAAGGCAGACTTTAAGAAGCAAGAGTAAAGAAAAGATCGATCAGTTGATTAGAAGGAAAAACAACCCCCCATGTAAGTAACTTCAATTCATCCATTCTTTGACTACGGCAATGATTGTGCATTTTACGTGCAGTATTTATACATTCTCGACCTCACTGAGCAGGCTGATGTAAGGTTTTCTTATAGCACCTGGTTTTCACCACTGTCTTCTCTACAGTGCGTTCATCTGCACAGGGAACTGACTTTTGAACTTATTCTTCTTGGAGCACCTTCTGTGTTGAGTGTTGTCTGAGCTGGGGCTGGCTTCCTGTATCGAAAACAAAGGGTCTGTTTCCTAGAGATCTTTAGGAGTAAGAGAAACACCCAGGGGAGTTTGGCCTGCAGCGGGAAGATGTCCTGCGTGACCTCTTATCGCAGTTCCAGCCCGTCGATGGTCCACCTGCCTTTCTGTTCCTCCTTCCCCCACCTCTGCCACTTGTTTCTTCCTGATCTTTCTTCTCTCTCCTTAGCTCATCATGCAGGACTTTCTCCATAACAGACTTATCTGAACTCCTCTGCCACTCCCACTGTCATTTTTGTCAAAAATAAATGACATATCAGTATTCACATTTGTTTCTGTCTGTGCCAGAATCACCATCAGCAACAACAGAAAAAAAAAGGGAGGAAAAATTATCTGAAAAAACCACATCTTTTTTGACCCTAGAGGTCCAACATGTATTAAATTCCAAATTATCTTAATGAGGCAGAAAAGGCTTTGATTAACTTTTTGTGTGTGGAAAAATATACATAATGTAAAATTTACCATTTTGACCATTTTTAAGTGTACAGCTTAGTAGCATTAAGCACGTTCACATTGCTATGCAACCATCACCACCATCCACCTCCAGAACTTTTTCATCTTCTCAAACTGAAACTCTGTCCCATTCCCCCTCCCCCAGCCCCTGGCCACCACCGTTCTACTTTCTGCTTCTATGAATTTGACTGCTCTAGGAACTTGACACAAGTGGAATCATGCAGCATTTGTCTTTTGTAACTGGCTTATTTCCCCTAGCATAATGTCTTCAAGGTTCACTCTGATGAATTCTTTATATTAACATTTATTGATGACATATGGTACTCCAGAGCTGCACTAAAGGCTTCACATGGATTGCCCCATTTAACAAAGAGTAAAGTAGGAGCTTGTCCTGTGGCAGTTAGACAGGGAAACCAGGGCTTAAGAAGGTTAAGTCACTTACGGACACACGGAGGTACGAGGTGCAGGTGTCCTGGAACCCACGCCTGCCGCCTCCTCACAGCCACAGCCACCCCTGTGGCTGCCTGGGTGCCGTCTGCCTCTTTGGCTCAGTCCTCAGCCAGTCAAGAGGGTCTGGTAACAGCAAGGTTATATGGGTTCCAACTCCCAGTTTATCTCAAATTAAAAATGCACATGGAGGAAAGCAATTTGCCTTTGTGGTATCTTATTGAGAAGCCACTTCTGCATAAGCTCCAGTCATGAAACGTTAATGGCTGTAGCTGAAGAGGGCAGGTGCACGAAGTGTTTCAACTAAAAAATGAAATAAAAATTTGACTGTGCCTATTTAAGAATCTTCTCCGCATACTGCTAAAAGTCTCTTATTTCAAAAGAAAAATTATAATAAAGTCACATATAATACATTCAGCAACCAGAACATAAGAATCATATCTTGGATGGTCAAACACAAATTATGAGGCTACATCCATATATAAATTAACTCTAAGAAATGCAGCTTCATTGATGTATAATTCATATACCATACAATTCACCTAGTTATAGTGCACAATTCAATAACTTAGCTTTTTGATTGGATGAATATTGCCTTACCTTCTGACCACCCTACATTTCTTTGGTTGATTTGATTGGTGAGCATCAAAACAGGACAAGTTAAGCCCCAGGGTGCTTCTGTGGCATCTGTTTGGCTTTTCTGTGAACGTTGTTTCTATATCCGTGACTATTTAATTTCTCAACTTTTTGTGTCTTAAAGGTTCACATGTTAGTAGGTTATTTGGAGTTCCATTATTTTGCAATAGATACAACAAAATAAAAGGAGGTTAGTTTTCCAGTCTCTGCGAGAAATGCAATACTATCAGTAGCTGGGTCTGTCCTGCCACGTGAATCAGCATTTCCAGGAGCTGAAGGAGTTTCTATTTGCAAATTCAGATGTCTATCTCCTGCTGCTCTCAGAGGAACTGAGAACCCCCAGGCTCCAAGCCCAGGGCAGGAGCACCTTTGGTTGGGGGATCATCTCGGTGTGCAGAGGTAACAGAAGGAACTGGTAAAGCCTCATGCAAGAGGGATGGGGGACGAAGAGAGGGGAGCCAAGAACCCCTTCTTCCTCAGCTCCACCTTCTTTTCCACTCACTGAGAGTCCAGGGACAAGGGTGGGAATAAGGCCTGGCCAGCCCAATCGTGGGACCCTAGACAGACCACACCTTCCCTTTTCCCACAGTCTTATTCTGACATTGTGGCCGCTGCACTCGAGTGGTCAGGTCAGCACTAGAATGCACCAAGGCAGAGGGCAGTGGTGGAGGGAGAAGCGGAGGAAATGGACAGTGGGCTGTTAACTGGGTCTGAGGCAAAACCTGCAGGGACAAGGAAAAGACTATGTGACTCTGGTGGCAGAAGGGAAAAAAAGAGAAAATTCTGTGGTTCGCCCAACAGGAAGATTGTACACAGAAAATGTTAGATTTGCCAGCACTCGTGTAGTGCTATGTAACAGGCACCATTTTAAGCACTTTGGAATATTAGTTCACTTAATCTTTGCAAAAATTCCATGAGGTAAATACTATTATCCCCACTTTACAGACAAAGAAGCTAGCTACAGAAGAGTTCAATAATGCGTCAATGTCAGATGGTAGGTGGCAGAGCCGGGATCAGAACTCTTGGGTCCGTGCTCTGTGCACTGTGCCCGATGCTGCACACACGTGACAGGATCCACTGTGTTTTCACATATATGAAGGTATATGACGTGTAAGTGTTAATCTTGTATGTCTTCCTTCATATGTGAAGACAGGGCTGGCCATGGTGGTACTTCTAGCACCTGACTAACCCTCTTTGAAAAGTAAATTTCATCAGCTTCTTTTCAAAGGATGGGGTCTCGGTCATGACCCTTTGGCCTAGTTAGTCCAAGTGAGGCCCGGGCTGGGAATCTTCTACAGAGTTGGGACAAAATCTGTGGCTGCTGGTAGATTGTCACAGGCGCTATTGTCACCTGCTTCTCACAGACCACAGGGCAAACGTGAGTGATTTATTAATGCTAATGAGGCTGCTCTCTCACTGAATTTCAATTCAGATGGAAGCAAATGCGTAGCTAGTATGACTTTTGGAAATATGTTTGCATTTCTAGTACTAGAAGGAGATAGCAACAACTTCTTTCTTTATTTTTAAATTCCGACCCCTCCTTTTTTTTGATTTTATCTTCCACCGTATTTTTGTTTGAGTATACATGAAACACAGTAGGGTGAGAAATTTAATCTACGTGATCATTTGGTCAACTAAGTCACCCCATGGTGTTCATGGGGGGCCTGCTGTGGACACCCTTCCAGGCACCCAGGACACAGAAACAAGCAAGACACACTGTGTCCGGGTTCATGGAGTAAGTCCGGCTGAGATGTGATATGCAGGTAAATAAATACAATTAGCAAGTGATTTCAGATAGAGATAGGCATATTCAGGAAGAAAATAATACATAACAGTGTTTGAGAGACAACTGAGAGTGGGGCAGAATCACTCCTTAGAAACGGCATGCTGTTTAGTGAGCATTTATTAAATACATACTGTACTCAGAGTTTGAGATACAGAGAGAGAGTGAAACACACCATTTGGTCCTCGAAGGCAGCACCCACAGATGGGAAATCAAACCCCAAGTGCGCTGACTCATGCTCTGCCTTTGAGTTATCAGGGACGACCTCCCTGGGGTAATGCTGACATTAAAACGTTGATGACACCAAAAGTCTATCTGGCTTGAACGCTGAGAGTGGAATACGGCCCCTACTGGCTTTGATAACGGGAACAGATTGGTTGGAAACGTTTACAATGCAGAGATCTTGCTCCCCGGATTAGAACCGTAAGCCTGTGTTTGTCCATTACACAGATAGTCTGGGTCTGCTTCTCCCAGAGGCCTTTTTACACGTGCCAAGCTGGTGTTGCATAAAGAGCAAGCTTGTGCATTCAGCAAATATAACCTGGTGAGCAGAGCGACGTTACTCATTCACCGATAGGGGAGCCAGCGTCCTGCAGCCTCTGGCTGAACACGGCAATGGACATGGAGAAGGTCAACTCTATGGACTTCGGGGAGTTTGTGGATGTGTTCGGGAACGTCGTGGAGAGATGTCCTCTGATTGCAGCTGCCGTTTGGTCCCAGCGCCCGTTCTCTGACTTGGAAGATTTAGAGAAGCACTTTTTTGCGTTTATTGATGCTCTTCCACAGTCAGGTAAGGCTGCAGTATTAGACACCGAGATTCTCCACAGAGGGGTTTCAAATATGCTTATCAAAATATTTTTAGACATTTTAGACTACTTGCTTATACTTGATATATTTATTTAGTTATTTTTATGGTAAGGTGTAGTAAGTTTCCTCAGACTTAGTACTCAAGAGTCAAGCACTTACATGGTGTTAAGCCAAAGGTGGAATGAAAGAACGTGTGTTGGCTCAGGTCAAGTGGCTGTTAAATATTAAAGCCATGAGGTCACGAGGAAAAAGGAACAGGCGCTGTTCTCCTCGGGCCTCCCAGCAGCTCAGAGGCCAAAGGTCAGGCTGAGGGCCCACCCTCTCTCCACTGAGTGTGTTCACTTTGGGAACGTCCTATATGCAAGACAGGAGACAGCTCAATATCAGAATATCTCAGGAGCCCAGGGGAAAGGAGAAATGGCTGATATTTTTACCAGAAGGAGCTAGTTTGGACCGGACTGCTAAGGAAAGGGGACTCACCCAGATCAGCAACTCCCTGGGGGAGTTCGAGGGAAAATACGAAAATCTGAAGGAATTCTTCTGGAGAAAAGGAAAGAAATTGTTGATTTCCCATGGTTAGAGAGGGAAAAGGAGGCCCTTCTGGGTGCGGGGTGGGAGAGGCGGACGTGGAGGTTTGGGCTGACCCCAAGTGACTCAGCATGACACACAGGCTCTCTGGGATGCAGCTGCCAAGCGTTAGCAGTGGAAGCTGCCTCCTGGGCTGTCCTGACACTCTCCAGAGACGCCTGGACGCCTGGACGGAGCTGAAGGGGCGCAGGGGCAAGGCAGGGCTGCCTTCACAGAGGGCCTTCTAAGGGGTCTGGGGTGGGGAGGGAGGACGGCTGCTCTCTTCTCTTCCATAGTGAGGCCAACAAATAAAGTCCTGCTCTCAGTCCAGGGCTTTCACACTGGATGGTCTCTGACTGTCAGATGAGCGTCTCCCAAATAAGGAGCTCATGTTAGGCTCATCAAGGAAGAGGGGAAGACAGTGTTATAAAAGCAAATGGACAGAAACGTCTGGGCCACATTGATGCTCACTCACTCCAAAGCCAAACTCAGCTCCACCACTGGGCTCCGGCACAGGGGCAACTGGCGACCCCGAGCCTTCTGACTGATGACTCACGGGAACAGTTGGCCCCGCTCCACGGGTGAGGTGACTCAGGCTTGTCGGCCCAAAGCCTGCAGAGCAAGCTGGAAAGAGCAAGGGGCCCTGGAGCCCACGGTCGGATTGTCTGACAGGAAAACAGAGGAGGCTGAATGAAAGCCTGCTAGGCCAGAGGGGAAATGACTTTTCCAGGGTGTGAATGCCTTCTGAATGACATTGTTCTATGTCATTAAGGAAGAAAATCCCAGGATCTGTTTCAATACCCAAAGTGGTGGTGGGGCTGCGGAGGGAAGGCACTGAGAGAAAGCTGTGATAGCGTGAAGAATTTAACTCTAGCATTCATTGGTTTATCCAGTTATTCAACAAACATTATTTGGGGTTTACTCTGTGCCAGGAACTTAGATAATACAATAAAAATGTCCCTATTTCTGTCTTCTTTCCCACCAGCAGTCACTCCAACCAGTTTGACCAGAAGTTCTAGTTAAGGTTAGTTAAGACCTAGTTCAGGTTAAATCTAATCACAGTCCTGAGCAAAGTGGGATTTGGGGCAGGTCTGGCATACACTCCCTCACTCCCCAGGCTTGTATTTGATCCCCCTCCAGACTCAGTGGAACTTCTGTCTTCTGGCCAGTGTCAGAATCCTATATCACTCAGGGAATAGAATATTGGCACTTAAGAAGGGTTTGCTGAATGAATGAATGAAATTGTTCCTAAGATGACTTTAAAAGATGACGGATCCTGATATTACCCCTTCCCCACACATTTTAACTGCAGTGACTTTCATGGCAGGTCAGTGGGACAAGATGACTGGAGAGAATTCAGGCCACCTGGACAGTGGTTTGCTTCTGCACTAGGCACACTTCTTTGGAGGGACCCCCACCCCCCCGCTGGTGGAGCCTGCTTCTTAGCCCTGTGCCAGTATCTGCGTTTCTCTTAGACAGACGGCTGGGAGCAGAGCCTCAATGGTGATGTTAGCAGTAGGAAAAACAATAACACTAGCTAAAATGTATTTAACCCTTACTACTGGTGCGTTTGAGGACATTTCTAAACACTTTGCATTTGTTAACTCATTTACATTTACTCCTCATCACAATCCTATAAAACAAGCATTGTCATTATTATCCCCTTTTTACAGATGAGAAAACTGAGGCACAAAGAGATTAAGTAACCTGATCAAGGGCACACAGCTAGAAAATGGCAGAACCAGTATTCAAACCCTAATAGTCAACCCAACAGCTTTTGAAGGATTTTCCAGAGAATTAGAAGCAAAGTGTAGAAACAGTTTCTAGGCATTTCATCTATTCATTCACTAATTTATTCAATTAACATTAATTCTTGATGTCCCAGATCCCATGTTTGGTAGTTTAAACAATCAAATAAAATGGGGTTTACTGTATAGTCTAGCTTTAATCCTTGGATAGTAAAGAACAAACTGGGTGTAACGGGGCCTTTGAATCCTAAAACTAAAAAGTTCCCAAAACTTAAAGAGATGTTCAGGATATGACGATCTACCTGGTCAAGGATTTGTTTTAGACGATCTAAGAAAACCCTACACCATTACCAGAAAACTGAAAATCCTGTTTCTGGAGTAAGCCCAGGTCCACGATCCACTTAGATTACGCTATGATGACTACTGGTCAGTAGGTGGCAGTCCTGGATTAACATTCAGCTCCAGCACTACTTGGCAAAGTGCCCTTTCAAGACAATCAGTTCCTGGTTACCAGGCAAGCGGGATGGTGCTAGTAAAGGGAAGAAGGTTGAAACACACCCACCACACACACACACACACAAATGCACACACCACAAACACACACACACACACAAACGTACACCCCACACACATACACTCACACCACACACATACATTACATACACATACTCCACACATGCATCACACACAGAGCCAACAAGAAGACGGTTCAGCACTGATTTGTGTTAAAAATCAAAGAGCAAAAAAACTGTAATAGAGTTAATTGTGCATCCCTTTGTGGCATTTCATGATAGCAATAATGCCATAATTCATTATTTAATATTTATTTCAGAACATAGTTGTTGAATAAATGAAAGAGTTACATACTAATAATTCCCTTAAATGCAGGCTATAATGTATTTAGTTGAGGCTATTACAATGTGTTCAGTCAAAAAATATATGGCATTCCTTCCCGAGAGTGACGTGTTGGTCAGTAAATACCTATCAAGTGCCCGCTGTGCCCCAGGAACTGTCCCCAGTACTGGGGACAGAGCAGGGAACAAGACAAGTGCCTGCCTTCCGTAAGTTTACATTCTAGTGAAGGGAGACAGGATCAACTGAAATAAATAAGATAACTTCAGATGTTAGAAGTAATAGAATAAAATATGTAATATTGTAGAAAATATGTAATAAAGGCGGTCTTTCTTAGGAAGTGACATTTGAGTTTAAAACCAAAGAGGAGAAGGCAGTAGTCAAAGATCTAGAAGGCCGCTCTAAGAAAAGGAGCCAGAGACTGGACATTTTAGGGGCACAGACAGACCCAGGCAATCAGAGAATAGTGAAGAGTGGAGGGAGATGAGGAAAGAGAGGTCGGGGAGGGGGCTGGCTGTGGTGGTAACAGTGGGAGGTGATGGTCATTTGGACGAGGGTGGGAGCAGGAGAGGTGGGGAGATGTGGCTGGATTCTTAGAATAGATTTTAGAGTTAGAGCTAACAGGGTTTTTTTTTTTTTAAAGATTCTATTTTTTCCTTTTTCTCCCCAAAGCCCCCCAGTACATAGTTGTATATTCTTCTCCGTGGGTCCTTCTAGTTGTGGCACGTGGGACGCCGCCCCAGTGTGGCCCGATGAGCAGTGCCATGTCCGCGCCCAGGATTCGAACCAATGAAACACTGGGCCGCCTGCAGCGGAGCCCGAGAACCCAACCACTCGGCCACAGGGCCGGCTCCTAACCGGGTTTTTGTGATGGATTTGTTGGGGGAAGGCAGGTCAGAAACAAAGAGAAATTAAGGATAACTCCTAAGCTTGTAGTCTGAGCAACTGCGTGGGTGGCGGGGTTGTTTTCTACAATGAGGAAGACTTTGGAATTGAGCGGACTGGAAGGAGAACGAGAGCTTGTTAAGTCCGGGATGCCTAATCATCATCCAAATGAAAATATTGAGTGTTCACTTGTTTCTTCATATCACAGGAACTCAGTGGAAAGCTGTGGGCTAGATGAGATCAGGGTTTCATCAAAGAATTGATGGCATTTAAAGCCATGGGACTAGATGAGAACACTTGGGGCATCAGTGTAAATACAGAAGGGAAGAGATGTGAGTCCTGAGTCCTGGGGTACTTCACTGTTGGTGATCTGGCAGAGCAGGAACCAGTGATAAAAGCAGGCAAGTGATGGTAATCTTCCATGAAGGAGAGAGGGCCAACCACATGACATGTTCCCAAGAGATTGAGACAGGAGGCCTGATAACTGGGCTTAGGCAAGATGTCCATCATCTGTGACCTTGAGGAGCACAGATTGGTTGGCGGGTGGGGCTGAACGCTTGATAGAGTGAACCTGGAATGGAAGGTGAGGAAGCGGAGAGACCAGGTAGACAACTTCTTTGAGGAGCTTTCCTGTAAGGAGGAGCAAAGACAAGCAAAGAGGCTAGAGGACAACTGGAATCAGGGGAGGGTGTGAATTTTGTTTAAGGGAGTGAGTGATTCTAAGGCACGTTTGTGGGTTGATGAGGATAAGGCAGTGGTGGGGGAAAGAAATCAATGATTGAAATTGTGGTTTTTGAGACGGAAAAGATGGGCTGGCTTCCAGAATACAAGTGGAGAGGTTGGTCTTCAACAGAAGGGACAGGTGATCCATTGTACCGGGAGCACACTAGTTGGCAGACATGTAGGGACACTGGCGGACTCTATTGGGATTCTAGGCCAATCGTCTGCTCTTCAGAGGCCACCATTGCCTGCCTTGTTCTTCTCCTGTTGAAACAACCAGTGCTGGCTCTGTGCCAGGAGCTCTTCTAGGTGCAAAATGCGCGACTTCTGGCGGCAGCAAACAACGTCCACACTTCCATCTCTAGATGGGACGTGACAATGGCACAGGCAGCAAGTCTAAGGTTTTAGGAACGACAGAAGAACAGGCAGCTTTGAAATGGCCCTGCGAACCACAGGACATTCGACTGACCTGGCCAGGGCTTGGGCATTCCAGGTGGGAGGACCTGCAGGACTGGAGGTGAGGAGGGTGGGAAGTCCCCAGGCAGTCTCCAGCCTCCTGTGGGGGTTTAAGGCCAGGCTGGGAGTACCTTGTGGAGGAAGCATTGGATGGGGAATTGGGGCTTTGCTGCAGCCAGTGGGTCCGTGCCATCCTGGGCAGTACTTAAGGAGCCAAAGGTTTGGGGCAGTAAAGATGGAGTCTTTGGCTGGACGGGATCGGGTTCTGTTTCTTCCCCCTATCCGACTCCCCACACCTTTTTCTTTTTATCTGCAGCTGAGGTGTATGTGTGTGTATTTAAATTCCAGTTCCTCTTATTTAGTTTCTTTTCTTCTTCTCTTTGCTCTGTCCTTTCCTCGGCTTCCCTTCTCTCCTCTCACCCCTCACCTCCCCGCACACAGCGGAAAACACAGGCTCAGTCCTAGGCAAACATTAACCCCAGGCGATGTTTTCAAGAGGGGAGACAAACCCCGGGGAGCGAGAAGCGAGGTGCAAGGGGGAGGACAGAGGCAGGTCGGCGCGCGTGGGACCTGCCGGGCCGCCTCCACTCCGTGCTCCGTGGGGCGAGGGGAGTCCGGTGGGGGCGGCAAGGGGACAGACCCTACTCCCGCGCCCGGGCCTCCCCCCAGTAACTACTTCCCTGGGAACTCGAGCTGGGCCTCTAGAGAGTCAGGAATAGAAAAGGAAGCCGAGAGAGAGGGAATCCTGTGGGAAGACGGCGTCTTGGCCCCCCTCGCCTTGAGGCTGCTTTGAAAATCTGAATATGCAAAGTAGGGGGCGCGGGCGGTCGTGCCGGGTCCGGCCCGTAGGGCCTTCCAGGACTCGCGGTTTCCCCATTCGCCCGCCGAGGTCGTTCGCGGTCCCAGGCTGGGTGGGTGCAGGGTAGATTCGGGCGCCGCTCCGGGTCAGGACCGGCAAGAGGCCGCCCAGCACAGCCAACCCCCCGGCCGAGGGTTGAGGTCTCCCCAGGTCGGGAATTTCACACCCACCACCTGCATTTTCACACCGCCCAAACGGGGCTGGACGCATGAAGCGGGAAAGAGCCACCTGTTGTTTGCAGTGCCCGAGGGACAGGGCCCGTGAGGGGTTTTAAAACAGTGGTGCTGCAGAGATCGGATTATTGGTGACATGTCTCGTTTTAAACTCTCTTTAGCTTTGTAGGGGCAGCCAGTGCGCTGAAGACGCCTGCGACTTGGAGTCCAGGATCCAGGCTCAGGCCCTTGGCTACTGGCTAAGTGACCTTGGGCAGGTCACCCGACCCTTTCAGAGCCTCCACTGAATCCTCTCTTAAATGCAGATCTTTCCCCAGTCCTCCCCTCTTCTGAGGACACTGGTCTATGCCTTAGCTGGAACAATCCCAATCATCCTTTAGTTGGGCAGAAACTGTAAGGTTTGAGTAAGGGGAGGCTTATACCGTAATTAAAAGGGGGTTAAATTATCCCCTTTTCCAGTAGAGCCCAATGCCTACTCCCAGTGCAGGAGTCGGACGCTTCCAGCCGCGTCGCAGTCCAGTTACCCAGCATCTACTAGGATTAATAATAAAGGCTGTTCACTGAAGGCTCGCTGGCATTAGGTGCTGTGTTTTAGGTAGGTGCATTGTCTTTAATCCTCACAACTACTCAGCAAGTTAGGTGTCATTATGCTCCTTGTGTGGATTACGGCCCCCTGTTTACCATATCTGAGATCTTGCCCAGCCCTGAGGATCCTAATTCCCTCTTTAGCGAGCTAAGTAAAGTGATTGGCGATGTCTCAGGGAAAACCTGGATCAGGGTATTTACAATCCCAGGTATCATCCCCGGGGTTTCCAATTTTAGGCCGAGGAGATTATGAGAAGCTGTCTTCAAAGAAAACGTTCTTCTCTGCGGTCTCTTTGGGATCTGCAGGTGGAGGAGGGAAATGAGCCTCACACAGGGTGGGTGGTGAGCGGGCGCTGTTTTCCTAAACGGAAGAAAGCCACATTCGTTCGAAGGGCTGTGGAATTCCTGCTGAAGAGAGGGCTTCTTTGCAGGTAATCATCTGCAAGGCTCTTTGGTTGCCTGATTCCAGGAGCCCAGAACTCACACTTAGGGTCGCAAAATTCTGGGCATTTATTTGTCAGCCCCATGTCATCCCTATGGACTCTCCTGGCTCTTCTCCTTTGGAACAGAACGAAACCCATTCCTCGGCTTTTGCAGGAAGTCTTCAGGCCCTCGCGTCCGGCCCTCTCCGACATCAAAGCCCCTCTGAGAGCAAAGGACTTTGAAAAGATACGAAACCCTCGGACTCCTTATCGCGTCCCAGCTCCCTCCCGAGCAAGTCGTAAATTCCGAGCCTCAGAGACCTCTCCCCTCCGCTCTTCTTGCCCCAAGGTCTCAAAGGACAAACTTGTCACTTCCCGTCCCGCCCCTGGGTCCTGGCCGAAGCAGGGACCGAGGGGCGCAAGGTTCGGGATGTGTACGAGAGGCGGGTGCAATGGGCCCCCCAGCGCCTCCTCGACGCCCCTTGTTGCCCCTCGTTACCTCCTGGGGCCCCTGCTTCCCTCTGGAAGCCCTCTTCGGGGCAGGGCAGGAGGCCGGGCTCGGCCTGAACGCAGCCCTCTGTGCCCTCTCCGCGGAGCTCAGCAGGCGCGGTGACGCGCTCCCGCCGTGTCTGTGCTTCTTCGCAGGCCAAGAGGGCATCCTGCGCTGCCACCCGGACCTGGCGGGCCGCGAGCTGCAGCGGGGCACGCTCACCGCCGAGTCGCAGCGGGAGCAGAGCGGCGCGGGCCTGACGAGCCTGAGCGCGGACGAGCGGCTCCGGCTGGCCGAGCTCAACGCGCAGTACCGCGCGCGCTTCGGCTTCCCCTTCGTGCTGGCGGCCCGCCTCAGCGACCGCGCGGCCGTGCCGCGAGAGCTAGCGCGCAGGCTGCACTGCCCGCCCGCGCAGGAGCTGCGCACCGCCCTGGCCGAGGTGAAGAAGATCGGCCACTTGCGTCTCGCGGACCTCCTCGGCGTGGACCCTGCCGGGCCGCAGCGGCCGCGCGAGCCCGGGGCGCCGGACGCTCGTCGGGACGCGCGGGGGCCGCAGCCCGGCGCTGTGCGCCCTGGGCTGGAGGCTGTCGCAAGCCTGGAACGGCGTCCACACACGCGCGTAAAGGAAGGGGAGAATTGAGGCAATCATACGAATAACGAACCCTTTTGTCCACACACCCACACGCTCACGCTTTGCCAAAATATTTGTATAGTTTCACGCTTTGCCCCCGATTTATCCAGCTCACTGCTTCAATTCTTCACTCCCTTTGCGGCCCGTTGACACCACCAGCCTTTGTGGATTCCAAAGCGCTTATCCAGCCCTTGTTGCCTCCCCACCCTCTCTGCTAAGCCCGAGCTGCAAAGCAAAACGGACGGAAAAGGGATCTTTTACTCCACGGTTTGGCTATTTGTTTTCCTTCTCCCACCTCATTTGCTGCACCCGACATCTCCACGGGGGCGGAAGCGGCTTTCTCCCCCTGGGGCTCCTCCAGGAGCCGAATGAGGAAAGCAAAGCGCTGGTCTCGGTCCGCGGCCCCCGGGAAGGCCGGGTGGGGGACGGTGGGCAGGAGGGAGCCCCGCGATGGGCCAGCGTGGGGAAGCGCCCCCGGGGGGCGGGCACAGTCGCTGCTACGGGCGCTCCTAAGAGGAGGGGTGGGAGTGGGGGCGTCTCCGAGTTGGATGGGCCTGAAGGTCAGGGGCGGGCTGCCTTCCGTCTCTTCCGGATGTCGGCCCGTGAGAGTTGGCTCATCAGAACCTCAGGCTGCCCCGGGAAACCCAACGGTTATATATATATGACAAAAAAAATAGTTGAACAATACTCACTGAGTAGCGCTGGGTATTGTGGCCCCTGGGATGAAAATGGACCCCCACAGCGCTGTTAAAGAGATAATGAAAGGAATATCTGTTACCGTAGAAATCTTCCCGGCCAGAGTAGGCCGGCTCTGGGCAGCTCGTCAACCCTGAGGCTCCAGAGCCCCAGCGGACTGGGCAGCGCCCTGCCCTGGTGGCCAGAATGCCCACTCATACAGGAAAAACCCACCACATTCTCTTTCAGCCACATACACTGGAAAGTCTAATGGTCCCTCACAGACATGAATTAGGCTTCTGTTGGCAGAGGAGAAACAAGCCATACTTGTCTCTTCAACACAGAGTAAGAAGAGAAGGCAGAGCTAGCCCTTTCGAAGACAAGAACCTCCATGAGTGTCCAACCCGGGTGGGGTTAGCAGCAGGAACGGCAGCAAGAAAACCTTTCCATAAAAGTCGTATTGTCGCTCCTTGGTTGGGGGCTGAATTCCACAAAAAGAAACCACCGTGGTAGCACCAGGAATTTTAATCAAGGAACCTCGCTCCCCTTTCCCAGCTTACAGGTGGTCCATGCTATGAAGAAGGCCAGAAGCTGGGAGGCAGGGAGGTGGGGGAGGGTGCCAGGAAGGTGAGCTGTGGCTACTAGAGTCCCTGTAGACCCCTGCCAGGGCCGCCTCGGCCTGGGCCTGGGCCTGGGCCTGGGCCCGGGCCTGGGCCAGACAACTTCTCTGGGTGTAGGAGCACCAGGTGCACACCACAAAGGGAGCTCAATGACTCAGTTTCTGTATTCTGGGCCCCCTTGGGCCTGGAGCTAGACGCCTGTCTCCCTTTGGTCAGGGTAACTGGGGGGCTTTCCTGACACACAAGAAACCTGAAGCTTGGTAAAGAGGGTGTTCTCAGGCTGAGCCTGAGACTCAGACTAATGCACCGCATTCAAGGCACCCTGTCCATCCCTGGGGTGAGCCCAGCTCTTAGATAGATGGGCCACAAAATGCAGGGTCTGGGCTCTTTATGTAAATGTGCTCAGCCTAAGATCGGTAGGAATCCCCAGGGCGAAGATTCCCGGCGGTAATTTTAGGAGTGTAGATGTGATCAGGACCTCTCAAGCACGATCTGAATGTCTCCAATTACACAGTTACATTTCAACGGTTCAAAGCGTGTGGGGGAAATGGTTTATTTCTGCAGGAGACGGTACGGGTCGGGGAAGACGCTAGATCCGCCCCTTCAAAGGAGCTGGGGGCTGAAGTGAGAGCGAGAGCGGGTAGCCCAGCGCCTCTTCCAAAGACACCTGAGCAATTGCAGCCTTGATGGCGGGCACGGGACGTCGGCGCCAGATTGGGAAGGGCCCTGGCAAAAGCTGCTGGGTCTTGCTTTCTTCTTCGGTAGGAGCAAAGAAGCAGAGGCCGTTCCTCGCGCGGGAGGGTCCCCTGTGGCTGCCGAGGTTCGGCAGGGCAGATTTCTCCGGCCACATCTTGACTCAAACAGCGACACGCCCTGGGCTTCTGCCAGCCTCCGCCTGTTTTCTCGTTTCTGCGCTCCGGTGCGCACGATGCGGGAGACAAACCCCGATAGCAGGGACCGTGGCCGCCGACTTGGACCCCATCGTGCGCACCAGCCCCGGCGGCAAGGTGGCCCGAAGCGCGCCCAGCGAGTGTCGGGACGTGCAGAAACGGTCCCCGCAGGTTCCAGGGTGAATAATTAATACTTTACTTACTAATTCGTTAAAAAAGCACGATGGCAACGCTAAGAAGAGTTGGAGAACGTATAGCTGATTTCAGTTTCCGTAACCCTTCGACCTCTTCATGCACACTCCCGAGGTGGTGGGCTGCTTAGCCGAATTTCGCTTCCCCTTAAAACATCCAAGCCCAGCCTAGCGAGTGCCGTGAGCAAAAGGACCCGAGAGGGTTCCCGCTAGGAATTCACGAACCCGATCCGAGCTTGGCATTTACCTATGTAACCGGGAAACTGAACGGGGGCCTTCTTTTACTTAACCCAGAAAGGTAGGCTTTTTGGTCTGTGCGTCCAAAAGATGTCTATGGACACTGATACGGGAAGAAGGGAAGGGGAAAGAGACAACACGATTTCTTTGAATAATCTTTATTCATCTTAAATTTGACACATTTTCAGAGATCCGCCACAGCGTACCTGCGGTTCCAACTCAAAAACAGAGAAGAGCTCTTTTCAGAAAGTATTTACTGCAGGACAAAAGTAGATGAAATTATGGAAAATTCACCATTCAATAAACTCATAAACTGCAGTTAGCACATGCTTGTGAAAGGGAGAAATAGGATGTGAGAACTAGTCAGCACCGTGGCCCAGCAGAGCCTGACTGTTCCGGTACTATTTGGCGTGTAGCGTGGGGGTGGGGAGTCTGGATTCCAGGAATCATGCTAGTGGGTTTCGAGTGGCAGAGGCACTGTTCCCAGGGTGGCACCAGCAGCCTTAGTAATGATTAACATCTGTACAGACTGCTACGGGTTGCAAAGAATGCACCTGTAGTAGCTCATTTAATTTTAGTAACTGGAACAGCTATCTGTGTGACCTTGGGAAAGTCGCCCAACCTCTCAGGGCCTCAGATTTCTCCTTCGTAAAATGGAAATGCTACAGGGACAACTAAGTCCCCTGTCTCCCCTCTGGGGAGATGAGCTTCCTAGTGGCCCAGTGACTCAAGGAGAGCTGACCCTTTATCTGAGTGCCTTCACTCAGCCACATAAAGCCTATTGTGTAGGGCTTCCTAGGAACACATTTTCATATGATAAAGGTCACTTTGGGCACGAGACATTCGTGAGTGAAAAAATGGTAACTGAGGGTCCTCCACATCAAAGCTGTTGCTGGTCTAAGAGCCTGGTTCTCCCCAGCATGAAGGGTTTTCCTTTGGGATGAGACCCCAAGTCCCTCCCTCCTCGGGCTTTAAATCATTCTCTGTGCTCACCCATCACACAGAATTAGAGTGCGTTATACAATACCCACACAATGTCCGCGGACTCTAATTTCAGAAGAAAGGAAGAAAATGGGCAATCACCATTTATTTCCATAACTTTCACTCAGTGAGCAAAGCCAGATTTCTGCACCCAAATATCACCCCCTGTCCTGAGGCTCTTTATTTTCCTAGGTCTCCTGGCTTTGAGAATAGATTTCAGATGGAAGAGCAGGAAAAAAATGTATTCCTTGCCTTGGATCAGAAAGCATGGTGGTCCCTCTGTGAGAGGAGCAAGGCAGCTGTCTTCCCCACACTTCTGCCCCCTGGTCCCCAAGTGATAAAACTCTGGTCCACCAGTGACTTCCTACAAACGCAGGAGCTTTTCCTCAGGTAGAGAGGACCAGACACTCAGTTTGCTTGGGAGGAAACATTCTTGACCCCATTGGGCAGGGACACGTCTGCTCCAGTGAAGGAAGCCTGGGCAGCTTCGGCCCCTCACTGCTGTGCAGGCTGAACACGTTGGGCTCCATTGTGGCCTGATGGGGCTAAGCAGGCCATGGACTCGGGGAGGCCCCACAGAAAGGACACTGCGATTGATTTCCTTCCCAGAGATGTTAGCTGAGTGGGCTGTGGCAGTGCAGAGTGGGTTTCTCGGGGTCAAACCACCCATTATTGAGCCGTCCTTTGTGTAGGGGGATTGGCAATTGAGTGCAGTGGCTGAAGAACTCCCCAAACTCCAAATTAAGTAGAGATCGAGTCGTTTTTCCACAGCGCTGCAGGTCGCCAAGCCGAACAATTTTATCAGACAACATTCTCTTCCTTCTCACTCTTTCCTAATTATCCTGGGGACTCAGGTCAGTGCAGGGTGGGGGTTTCCTGTGCAGGGGAGGAGAGGGAGTCTGGAAGGGCTGCACTATTTGGATCATTTCCTTGATCCAAAAGAAAGTAGACTTTCACGCTAAGGTGGATAGAGATGGCCTGCCCTATCTGGGTTACAAGCGTCACAGGCTCCCCAGTTTCCGGGAGCCACAAATATGGGGGAAAGCAGGGTTCCCCAAGCTGCAGCAAACACCCAGGACCTTTGAGCAGGGAGGGAGCCCTGTCAATGATCTGTGGATTCAAGGAGTGTCTACCTAGAGGAGCAGCCCGCCCCTTCCGGAGTCTCCTGCTTCCCATCCCCCTCTGTGTCCCTGCCCTTGCTACCAGCTGGGATCCTGGAAGATGAGACCCCCCTCCGAGGAATGTGGTATGGCCTCTACACTGTCAGTAACAAAGAGGCGTCCCTTTTATAAGTGAGTCGAGTCATGGCTATCCCTGTAGTCTTCCTGACACTTTATTTACCTGAGTCTCTTTCCTCCTACCACCTCTGGCCCTTAAAGCCTACTCGAGCACTGGCTCCGTGGGGTCACAGCCCCAGCCCAACCCAAGCCCCAAGCTTCCCGAACAAGTTTGCCTTCTCCAGAGTGATTTGCTGAAGGCTTCTCTAGCAGAGCAGCCGGTTAAGGGCCTGAGGTACTGGCTGGAAGAGAGCCTTGAGCTGCGGAGGTGGGGACAGCCATCCGAGGTGGTTCTTGGCTCAGGCCAAAAGGCTCTAAGAAAGCTGTTAAGCACCTTGGGTCTAGGAATGAGAAAGCTCTGCTTGAGGTCCTGACGCAGGTGGCATCTGCATCCTTCCAGGGCTGCATACCTGCACCCAGACGCTGAGGAGCCGCCGCCACCCAGAGCAGGCCTCCAGAGGGCAGACCCCCGACAGAGACCTGCCAGGGGGTAAGCCATCAGGATGAGAAGACACCCAGACTCCCTTCCCATCAGCCACCTTCCACTCTCTCTGACTGCTCTCACCACTCTGCCCCTCCAGGGACCCAGATGGGCCCTCTCTTGGCTGAGAGGGCAACCCGGATGTGAGGGGACACTTCTGCTCTGAGGAGCTTGTTCAAGGACATCATTATTGGCTCCTTTCCCCTCACCAAAAAGCCCAGACCCCAGGACCATAGGCGGGCCATGCCACTACCAGTGGGCCCATTTTTTCATGAAGGAAACCGATTGGTTTTCACCATGATTTCCTATCTGCAGCCCTCACACCCCAAGTGAGCCTCAGGCTTCCCTGTGGTAGGGTCAGCTCTGGACCTGGCGTGACCCCTGGGGCCAGAGCAACCCTGGCCGCTCCCAAAGCATTTGGGCGGGCAGGCCAGAGCCCTTTCTCCGGGGCAGAGCACAGAGACACAGCTGGAAAACCGGGACAATTAGGCAGCGGCCAGCGGCCGGGCCATAAAAACGCAGGAAGCGGCCACCGCAGGGCGGAGGGGATGGCTGTCCCCAATAAAGTGATTGTTCCAAAGAATGCCCACATTCCGAAGACACAGGCTCGAGCCTGGGCCTCGGCTTCCAGAGCTTGGGGGTTGGGAGGGGGTTGGGGGGACGGAAAGAGGGATTGTGTCTCCAGGAAGAGGAGGAAGATGTTTGCTAGATCAAAAGTCCCAAGTGCCCACTACTTAACCTCCCACATTCCCGCCCCATCAGGACTGCAGACCCCTTTCCCTCCCCTGGTGATTTGAGTTCTGTAATGGGGTTTACAATTTATTTCCTATTTTATTTCTGGAGAGGTCCGATGGCACTTAGCTGGCTGGCCCAGGCCTGGGGGGGCCACATGGAGGACCTGCTCTGATATTCCATCTCTTGAGTGCTCAGCTTGCTGCCCCAGACCCAGCCCCAATTTTAACCTTCTTCCTTAGGAAACACAAGGCCAGGAGGGCCCGGCAAACAGGAGGTCCTGCAGTTCTGATCCTGCTCTGGCTTGGCCTCTCTGCACCATACAGCTTGGTGGGTGTCATCTGTAAAATGGAGAGGATGACAACATCAGCTTTGTTCCCGATCAAGGGAGATAAAGGACACTGGAAAGAGCTCCAGGGATGACAAGATGAAGTGACAAATACCAGAGAGTGCTTGACAATGAGAACCGACAAGTGCAGATCTGGCGGAGGGCGGCAAGCACCCGCTGATTCGGGAGCGCTCAAAGCCACCCAGTCAGGCTGCCCGGCCCGCCGGCCCCGGCCCCTGGGATCCTCAGATCCTAGTCTGGCAGCGCCTCTGGGCTGGGGAGAAGGCAGGCGGCAACCGGGGCCGTCTCCCTGAGGGCGCTGAACAGAGATGGACACCGGCAGAAGCCGAATCTGGTTGCCCTGTGCTCCTGTTGCAGCAGTTCCTGAAACAGGCCTGCGCTTCCAACCCCAGGCCCTGTGGACACAGTGTTTCAAAAACCACGGAGGATACTTTCTCAACCCTTCCCCACTGGGCGATTTTCAGAAGCCGTCATTAGCAATGGCCCATGGTTCCCCCATCATCCCCTGGAGATGAAAAACAATTTTCTTGGAAGGACGTTTTACTTTGTAAAGGAGAAAGTATTAAGACATATAAATACCTAGGTACCTATTAGGAGAAAGTCTAGGCCCTCTCTTCCTTGATTTTTAACCATATACTTAAGTATACTAAACATATAAGTGTACACCCTGGATTTTCACAACACACAGTGACCAGTACCCTGCTCAAGAAACGCTACCCGCGCTCTACCTCTCCCCTCCTGCTCCCTTCCGTCTCTGCCCTCCTAACTACCTTGACTTCTGCCACTGTCCCTTGGTTTGTAGTTTACTTTTGAGTCTTGAATGTAAATGCTCAAAGCAATTGCATTAATTTAACCTAAATCTCAAACGTGAGATGAACTCGGAGATGCAGCTTGAAGCTGGGGTCACAATTTATCTCGTGCGGAGAACCAGTGGCTTCCCTGGGGAAGAAAAGAAAGGACTGGGTGACTGTTGTTTGGGGCGCGCGGTCGTTCTGGCCAGGCGCGCAGAGCGGGAAGGAACTGGCCCATCTCTTCTGGCTCCGCTCGCTCGTCACCTCGGGTGGGTCAGAAACGTTGTCATCAAAGCAATGGCTTCCCTTTGCTTTTCCCTTTGGGATGGAAAGAGCTTCGTGACCGCCCACCCCTCTTCCCCGCAAATGCATAGACACAACTCCTCAGTCTCCAAGACAGATTCCCACCAAGATAGCTCTTTCGCCCTCTCTTTTGCAAGTCTCTTGATTTCATTCTTTGAACCTATGATTGGAGGTTAAAGTGCACCAGGTTGGAAGGAGGAAGCTCTTGACAATAAAGGTTTGAATATTTAGTTGGGATAGAGTCGTCCTCTCCAAGCTCCCCCCCCCTTATCTTTTAAAATGCAAATCGTGTTTCAGGGGGTTGCGCGCAGGGTGCGCGCTGCGCCTCGACGTCTCCAGCCATTGGTGTCTGTGTCATTACTAATAAAGTCTTGTAAACACTCGTTAATCACGTAAGGCCGCCAGCCTGGGGCTCTGCACGCCAGCCTGTGGCGGGTCTTCCCCGCCTCTGCAGCCTAGTGGGAAGGAGGTGGGAGGAAAGAAGGAAGAAAGGGAGGGAGGGAGGGAGGAGGCAGGCCAGAGGGAGGAACCGCCTCAGAGGCAGAAGCGCCGCGAGGAGCCAGCCGAGCACCGCGGGCTGGGGCGCAGCCACCGCTGCTCCTCACGCCCCCTCGCCTCTTCCCCTTCGCTCCCCCGGGCAGCCTCCAGCGTCCGTCCCCAGGCAGCATGGTGAGGTTTGCTGTCGGGCCCTCGCCACCATGTACGTGAGCTACCTCCTAGACAAGGACGTGAGCATGTACCCCAGCTCCGTGCGCCACTCTGGCAGCCTCAACCTGGCCCCGCAGAACTTCGTCAGTCCCCCGCAGTACCCGGACTACGGCGGCTATCATGTGGCGGCTGCGGCGGCCGCGGCCGCGAACTTGGACAGCGCGCAGTCCCCGGGGCCGTCCTGGCCCGCCGCCTACGGCGCCCCGCTCCGCGAGGACTGGAACGGCTACGCGCCGGGGGGTGCAGCGGCCAACGCCGTGGCGCACGGCCTCAACGGGGGCTCTCCGGCCGCCGCCATGGGCTACAGCAGCCCCGCCGACTACCACCCGCACCACCACCCGCACCACCACCCGCACCACCCGGCCGCCGCGCCTTCCTGTGCCTCGGGGTTGCTGCAGACGCTCAACCCTGGCCCTCCAGGGCCCGCCGCCACCGCCGCCGCCGAGCAGCTGTCCCCCGGCGGCCAGCGGCGGAACCTGTGCGAGTGGATGCGGAAGCCCGCGCAGCCGTCCCTCGGAAGCCAAGGTAAGCGGCGGCCGCGCCCCGCAGGAGGGCGCCCTGGGAAGGCGCGGACGGCCGGGCCGCTGGGCAGGCTGTGTGGCCAGCGCGTCCTGGGCCGTCCGGGCTGTCCCGGAGCTCCGCGCCCGGAGGGGCGGGGCGGGAAGACCAGTTCAGGGGGCTCTGACCCTCGGGTCCCCTCTAGCTACTGCACCTGGGCTGGTGGGGGTCGGGACTGAATATTTTGCCTCCACCCGCGTTCAGTTTAGGGCAGAGTAGTCGCTTCCTCTTTCCAACAGCCGAACACTCGGGAGACTCCCGGGCATGTCGGTGTAGCTCGGCTGCACGCGAGCGGAATCGCATCCTCCTCGCTCGCTGCCGCGCGAGCTCGGTGCGCAGCTTCGAGCCGCCGGGAAGGGGGAGCCTCGAACTCCGCCGCCCCCGGCTCTAGACTATTTCTCTCCACGCCCTCCTTCCCCGTCTGAGCCACTCAAGAAGAGTGGTGGCCTGGGGGGCCAGGAAGGCGTCCAGGCGGCACGTGGGGCCAGGTTTGGCCATTCCGGCCAACTTCAGGGAGCGGAGCTACAGCAAGTAGGGAGACCGGGCAAAGCTGCTGTAGCTGCAAAGAAGGTGTTGGCCTCAGGAGGTAAGGGGAAGGGGGCGCGCCCCGGTCTTTGAACCTTTGATCTGCAAAGGGGCTATTACAATCGAAAGCTGGAGGGCTAGGGGCAAGAAGCCGTGGGAGTCCTCTCGTGTCTGCAGAGGGAGAAGGGAAGGAAACCTTGGTGGAGAGTCAGCCGCTGCTCCATACAGGGATCTTTTCTCCCAAAGCTTCCTTTCAAGGGTCTCGGGGTTGTGTGTGTACACGCGTGCATGTTCAAGAAGCTTGCTCAGGAGATGTCCCTACAAAGATCCTAGGTTTGCCGGACTTGGGGGGGGGGGGGGGCTCATTGGTTCGGGGTCTGCCCCTTCTGGTGTCAGGATGTGTGTCAAGGTGGAAAGGAAATGCGAATAGGTGCCGTGGGGAGAGTCCTATTGGCGTCCCCTTTTTACTCCCTGTAGTCCTTTTCCCAGCTCTCTACACTTCCGCTTTTTTTTCTGCCCTCCTTGCTGGCCCAGCCCGGCCGGCATGCATGCAGGTTATGACCACTCTGCAGAGGTTTATAGCCAATTACAGCCGTATAAATCAAGAGCAGCCGTTAGGGGCTGTCTCTGGGCATCGGGTTTGTGCGTCACTGGGCACATGCCGGGGATCGTCCGGGTGGGAAATGCGGCCGCCTGGGGAGAAGGCCACAGGGCCAGCCTCGGAACCTCGGCTTGGTCGCTTCCCCAAGAGGAGGCGCCCTCGTCTGATCAGAGTGCGCTCCCAAAGAAGGCTTCCTTCTCCGGAGCCTCCTTGGGGCGCACCTGGCGGGGAGTGGGGCGGCCTAAGGGAGACCTTTGGCATGTCCCGGGAGAGTGACCGCGGTGCAGGAGCCCGGGTGGGGGTAGAGAAAGGGGAGCCTAGGAGCCCAGGCCGCGGGGTCAGCAGATGAGAGGACGCTGTGAAGTCCCGCGCGGAGGTGGCAAGGCCGCAGTCGGCGCCGGGCGCCCTTGTGATGTTAATGTGGGGAGGCCAGCGGCCCGCGGGCCCGGAGCCCGACTCCTCTGCGGAGCGTCATCTGTCAAGGGGCGAGGGGGGGTTGGTACTTGGCCCGGCCTGCTTTGATATACACCTTCCCAGCCCTGCCATTGTCTCTTTTAGGGCCCGGAAAGAGGGTGGTGACTTTCGCAGTCAATAATGAATTCTGACAAGTCCCTCTCATCTCTCCCCTCCTCCAGCCCCCTTCTTGGTTCCCAGGGGGTGCGGGGCGCCTCCGTGACCCTTGGAGCGTGGGCTGCAGTGCGCGCATGGGACCTGGTCACTGCGTGTCCCGGCGCATCCAGGATACGGGGCAGCACCCGAGAAACATCTGCTCCCTAGCACCCCAAGGCGAGTGTGGTTACAGGAGAGTTCGGCTCAGAGAACTCCTTTGCGCTGCTCCCCAGCCCTGGAGGTGTCCTGTGTGGTTCCAGCCTGGCTCCAGTGCCAGCCCCGCCTTATACGGGCTGCGTGACCTAGTCTGATTCTCAGTCTCCTCGTCTGTAAAGAGGGGCGACTTCCACGGGCAGCCTCGAGTGGGTCTGAGGGTTAACGCGTGTGCCGCGCCCACGCTTGGAGGCTCCGGGGACGCGTTGGCTCCCTGTCCTTTCTCAGGCGCGGGGTCGGGGCCGCTGCGCCCATTCAAATGCGCCTGCCGGCCGTGTTTATGTTAATGCGCCTGGCGGGGAGGGGGATGAAAGCCGGGGCCGCCATTTGCTCAGTAGTGGTAATTCAAACAGAATGCGGTTGTTATTAAGGCATTGAAAGGGCTTTTCTTTGATAAGATCGCCTTGTCCTGCATTGTTTGCGACTGTGTTCCCCTTTCAGCGGCTCGGGGGAGCTCCCTCTGATCCGGCCTGCATCTTCCCAGGGCGCTTTTGTTGTGGTTTGCAAAGGGTTTTACCTGAACAAAGTCGGCCTGCGGGGCATTAAACACCTCCAAGCAACTCCCAGACCCTTTAGATCTTCCTGTAGCACCGGGCACTGGGCAATTGAACCTGTTTTGGTGCGAGACCCTGACCTGGGGCCGCCCGGAGGGAACATCTCCTGGCCAGCACTCTGCCGAGGGACGGTGCCGGCGGAGACGCCAGGCTCGGCCTGCTCCGACTGCGTCGGCACTATTTGTCAAGGCCCTTCAGTAAAACAATCAATCCGAGGTTTAATATGTTGACTCAATCCAATGAGCGTAGATCACCGGTCAGGATAGCTCTGGCAGCGTTTGCCGCAGAAATGAACGGGGGGATTCAAAGGGAAAAAGTGCCAAATGCCAAACCAGGGTGGGCCCGGTGTACCGTGTCCCCAGTGGGAGAGGTTTGCTGCCTGCCAGACCCCAGCTGAGAATTCCACCAGATGGGCCCACCCTACCTGGGGGATGGTTCTGGTGACTTGAGGGAACCTGGCAGCTCCCGCACCCCCTTTTCCACTTCTAATAAAGCAACCAGAAAGTAACCCCCCTCCCAGGACGTGTACCCAGAGTCCCAGCTGTTTTCAGCGTGGGCTTCCCTCTCTGGTAGGCCTGAAAGTCTCTGTTTCCGGGACTCTGATCTGCCCCTCTGCCTTTGGGCCCCGCCGCTTCAGTGCTGTTTTGTTTTACCAAAAGGGTAGTTGGGCTCTGCTATCTTTTGTGTGTATGACGTTTTAATTTTCCTTAATTTTCCTTAATTTTTTAAAACCGCTTAACTCCAAGGTTAGTTTAGTTGTCCGGGATAGCCCCACACCCCCCCACCCCAGGACCCTCTGGGGGGTCTTGTCAGACAAGCAGGAACTGGCCAGCCCCGGCCCCCCAGGGCGGTGGAGGAAGAGAAATGGCCCCGGGGTTAGGGAGGTTTGTCATTACCCATGACTGATGGGCGGCCTCGCAGTGCTCAGCCCCAACTTCTCCTTCCTCCACAGTGAAAACCAGGACGAAAGACAAATACCGAGTTGTGTACACGGACCACCAGCGGCTGGAGCTGGAGAAGGAGTTTCACTACAGTCGGTACATCACCATCCGGAGGAAGGCTGAGCTGGCTGCCACGCTGGGGCTCTCCGAGAGGCAGGTGGGCACTGTCCTGCTCCCTCTGGGGCCCGGTCACCGTAGGGGGGAGTCCCGCCAGAGAGTTAGGAGCTGGGCCCGGGAACCCACCTCGTTCTGTGGGCAGAGCAAAGGAAAAGGATAGAGAGCGTTTTCCTTCTGAATGCTTTTTAAAAGCCTCCTTTCACCTCTGTCTCTTTTTGATGTTGAATATTTTTTTCTCTTTTGGGGGGGTCCGGGAGGTCCAAGAAAAAACTGAGTATTAGTTTAATCCAGAATTCCATTTGGGTCAATAAAGATTTAAAGATCTTTTCTCTTTGTGCCCAGCACTGTACCTGGGGAAAGAATTAACATAAGACCCCAATACCTGCCCATAAAAACTAGAGGGGTGAGGTTTGGCTTATGAACACTCTACATAGTTTAGGAAAAACAAACCCGATGCACAGCCAGGAAGCCCCACGTTAAGTCTCATTCTCAGCTTCAGGGTGAGGAGTATTACATTACACTTTAGCTTTGAGAGGCCAAAGGTTGCCATTCTGAAGCCCCTCCAGCACTGGCCTCCTCTTGCTCTGTGTGGAAAGGGCCTTACAGTTTCTGTTTCCTTGGTTCTGAGACTCTGAACTTTTCCAGTGAAGTTGTAGATAAAGGCTGCTTTGGAAAGAAATCTAGGGAACAAGGAGGGAGGAAGGCTCCCCTCTCATGAGGCTGAGTCTGGCTTGGGGGGCGGGGGGCGGGCTGCAGCGCTTGGCTGTGTCGAGGTATCCAGTGAAAGGCTGTGAGAAGGGTTGGGGGTCCTCTGTCTTTGGTTGCAGAGGGAGATAGTGGTGCTGGTGCTGAATGCTGTTCTTTTTTTCCCTGACTACTTCTGCATCACTTTCCATTTTTCTCCGCCTTCCCATTTCCAGGTTAAAATTTGGTTTCAGAACCGCAGAGCGAAGGAAAGGAAAATCAACAAGAAGAAGTTGCAGCAGCAGCAGCAACAGCAGCAGCCGCCGCAGCAGCCACAGCAGCCGCCGCCTGCACCACAGCCTGCCCAGCCACAGCCAGGTCCTCTGAGAAGTGTCCCGGAGCCCCTGAGTCCTGTGTCTTCCCTCCAAGGCTCGGTGCCTGGCTCTGTCCCTGGGGTTCTGGGGCCAACCGGGGGGGTGTTAAACCCCACTGTCACCCAGTGACCTACAGTGGCCTGCAGCAGCAGAGCAATTCCAGGCTGAGCCATGAGGAGCATGGACTCTGCTAGAATCTTCAGGAGAGACCCCTCCCTTCCCACCCACAAATGTACACCAACTTACCCAGCTCTCAGAGAAAAACTGGGGGCCAGGAGTAAAGACAAGTGGGGTTGGAGGCCTCAAGGAAGACATTCTCCCAGATTTTGACTTTTTCCGGTCTGACTCTTTCTGTCCCCGAGGAGAGGGTAAATGATGGGGGCTTCGTTTGGTACTGGCAGAAGCAATGCCTAGACTGGCTAAACAGACCAGGTTTCCAGCCCCCACCTCCCCAGCTCTTTGCCTCCAAACTCTGCAGGATGCATCTCTGGTGGGAGCTGAGCAGAGAGGCACTCCAGGTAACGCCAATGCTTGGAGCCAAGATGGCTACTGCCTGCTCACCATCCAAGGACCAGCTGGCCCCTCCTGCCTCAAGGGCAGGCAAGATTTAAACTGCAGAAGCCAGAGGCAGCTAAGATAGAAACCTGGACCTACCAAGGACTGCAGAACCCCCAGGTCTTTGTCTTTCTTCTCTTCCCTGCCCAGACCAGGAAAGGCTTGGCTGGTGTATGTGTGCTGTATGGTGTGAGGGGGTGGTTATTGGACTCCAGGCCTGACAAGGGGGCCCAGGACAGAGCCTTGTTTAGAAAGCCTGTCACCAGAGCTTCTCTGGGCTGAATGTATGTCAGTGCTATAAATGCCAGAGCCAACCTGGACTTCCTGTCCTTTTCACAATCTTGGGGCTGATGAAGAAGGGGAGTTGTTGTTGTTGTTGTTGCTGCTGTTTGGGTTGTTGGTCTGTGTAACATCCAAGCCAGCTTTTAAAAAGCCTCTGGCTCCACGGGGAGAGAAGTGATATGGTGAAGGGAAGTGGGGGGTATTTGAACACAGCTGAATTTTTTCTAAAAAGAAAAAGAGATAAACGAGCTTTCCAGATTTCAGATTCTGTATTTATTGTCTTCAGATTTTGTCTGGAATTATTATTTTTTTAAGGAATTAAGTATCTTCTCTACTTGCAAGCTAGAATTAGAAAAGTCAGGGAGGGGGTAGCGAAGGTTATCTGGACAACCTCATTTTACCCCAGAGCGGCAGAAGCCCGAGGGAGCAGCTTCTGAGACCTTCCCTGCCCCCAAGCCGGAGCCCAGCCTAGGATTGTGGAATGTATGGTTCTCCTGGGGGTGCCTTTGGGCGAAATGCACATCTGAATGGTCAGCTGCTTCCCAGCTGCCGGGAGTTATGGGGGGTGGAGGTGAGAGAGCCCCTCAGCATCTCCTCACATCCACACTGAGGAGATTTTAAGCATTCCCTTCAGCAGCGATGCCCTCCTCCCTAGGGATCCCCCACAATCCAGCGAGTTAAACATAAGCATTAAGTAAAAATATTTATTTTCTGTTTTCCCGAGGCCACAGTTCCATGAACATAGTCTTTCTGCAAATCGCTGGGCGTTTCCTTGAGCCCTTTGTGCCTCCACCCCTTCCTTGCCCTGTTCTGTGCCATTTCCTTGTCCCATCGTCTCCCGCCCACCTAGCCCCACATACAAGAATTCCTGGGCCAGTATAAGGACATCCTTTTGGTGACGGTGCTGTTGTCTGGCCGATCCGCTGGGGACCGGGCTGCTGCCCTTGAGGTTTTGGTTCTGGAAGCTGCCGATGTGGACACTGCCGTCGGGGCCCGAGGAAGAGGGCTTTGCCCTCCATTTCGGTCTCCCCACAAGCACCTTCGAGCCTAATCAGCGCCTCAACAGAAGGAGAAGGTGCCCCGAGGGCAGGGGAGGATGAGCAAGGCTTCGAGACATAACACCCCCTGCAGCAGCTCCCTGATTCCGCGGCCCTTGCGGGGGGCGCGTCCGGCTACGGATGGAGAAAGGGGCGCCGGACGGAGAGCGCCTGGCCCGCCCCTCGGGGGCATACGCGGCCCCCCGGAGGAAAGCCGCGTGGGGGTCTGCGGAGGCGCGGGTCCCGTTTCACGGTGGCTGTGGTCCCCTGTCCCCCAGGGCGTGGGTGCTGGGAGGGAGCGCGGGCCCCGCGCCCGGCCGAGCCCACCGCCCGCCCCCTAGCCGCCGCCGCGGTTGCTACGCGTTGCTGTGAAACGCCTGTCAATAAACCCTGTTTGGACAGTGGAGCGAGAGCACAAGGGTTGTTTGCTTAGTGGTTAGAGGTTCAAAAGTCGGCATTGTCCTGCTGCAAGCGATTACAAGTTCCTCCCCTTCCCGGGGCTCGGCCCCGCGCCCGCGCCCACGCCCGCCGCGGGCCCGCGCGCATCCGGGCGGAGGAGGGCGCCCGCCGCCCTCGGAAACGCACGGCCCGGGCTCCGAGCGCGAGCTGCGACCCCGGCTCCAGGCCGCGGCGACGGCGAGAAACGAGGGCCCTCGCCGGCCGCTGAGGCCGCCGCGCTGCCCGCGCCGAGACAGCACCCCTGGGGCAAGCCGGAGGGGACAGGGGGACCTGGCGCGCGTGGGCAGCACAGCCTCAGGAAGCTTGGGGTCGGCGCCGGGACGCCCGGGTTTATTTCTGACGGGCTGACTTCGGGTCTCCGAGCGCCGGCCGGGCGGTGGGGTACCGTCGATGGGGTGGCCGCCGTCACACGGCCCTCCCAGCGCCCAGTCCTTGGCTCGGCCGCTAGGGGGCGCGCGCGCTCTGGGAAGAGCTGGGGCCCGCGCTCCGCTTTACCTCGGAGCCCACCCGGAAAGGGGCGCCGCCCTCGCCGGCTGGGAGGGTGCAAGCTCCAGCGCCTGCCGGTCCGGCTGCTCCGAACTGGGGCAGGCCGAGGCTTCCCCACGAGCATCACCGGCCCGTTGAAACTCAGTCCAAACTAAGTTAGGCGCGGGAGACTCTGGGTCTGTTGAATGTTTAAGAAAAACCAATTTGGGGGAGGTAGCTACCATTCTCAAAAGGTCTTTTTGCACAAGATGTTTCTTCAAAAAAAATTACAGTAATGTGGGTACGATCTTAATATATGGAAAGACTGAGAACTTAGGATAAATACGGGGGCGGGGGGGGGGGGGGAATGTACCAGTATTGTGGAAGTCATGTCAAAAAAGGTATATATGGAGAAAAAACAGCCTGAGTCCTTTTTTACCCCCATAAACAATTCACGGCTTTAATGTGCTCATTCAATAAAGTTAACGAGATGGACTGCTAATGAAAGGAATGAAAGTTTCAATGAGTTTCACTTCTTTCTGATAATATCTAGTAAGAGGCCCTCATAGTCAAGAAAACTAATCTTAAGTAGAAATCCTAATGCATAAACAGCAATATTCTTGCTGTTGTTCACAACCACTCAGGAAAAGACAAGAGAAGGCAACAAGCAGAAATAAAGAAATCCCAGCTACAGAATCTTAAGAAGAGATTATCTGCTTTTTAGGGGCACTGTTTGCACCTTATTTTAGAGACAGGCTGCTATTTCCAGTTTAATGACCTTGGGAAGTTCACGACCACTGAGCCACCACTCCCTCATCCCTAATCTGGGGAGCAAGTGAGTAATGTAATCGAATGCAAGTTATAGCATACACTGATGATTAGACCCCAACAATGACATGAACTACTGCCTTTTCTTTTGGCAACAAAGATTGGCCCTGGGCTAACATCTGTTGCCAATCTTTCTCTTTTTGCTTGAGGAATATTGTCGCTGAGCGCCAATCTTCCTCCACTTTGTATGAGGGATGCTGCCATGGCGTGGTTTGATGAGCGGTGTGTAGGTACCTGGGATGGGACCAGCAAATGAACTCAACGACTACACGACCAGGCCGGCTGGAACTACTGCTTCTTTTTATCATGACCATCTTCTGCAAAGTGCTCTAGGATCATTAGAAGGGTCCAATTATGCTTCGAACAAGGATAATTTCTCAAATCACAATACAATAACCCCTTCCCAGAAGTATTTCTAATGCATTCAGCTTTGCTTACTTTGTCAAAATAGCCTCAAGTCTGTTGTGTCTTGATTTCCACTGCCTAGGTATCTGCAAAGAATCTCCAGTCAAAGCACGAACTGACATTCCAGAGGTGAAGTTGTTACTGATACACACAGCTCACTTGCCCTTTCATCTACCAGAAAGCATATGCCCCAACACTTCTAGTCATACTCAGGAAAGTCAGCTTAGTTGAGGACGTAGCTGGGAAACTCCATCCGGACACTTTTAGCCAAAAGAGGCAGAGGCAGATACTCCAACAAGATAGCGTTAAAAGTTTCTTATTTTGAAACAATGTCCACCCCAACATTTCAATATCAATTCTGTACTCTTCTGGGATAGCTGCTGTGGATTTAATTCTTTCTGCCTGGTTCATCCCTTGAAGTCATTTTAAGGTAGACATTTTACTCTAGTCTCCATGATTTTCTCTTACTTTGAAACGACAGCAGATCTTGTGTTAAATTAGTTTTGCTTTGAAGGATCAGGAAAACATTCATAGCTAAATGATGTAGATTAACTTGTAGATATTTAAAGTGAACATTTAAATTATTTTCTTAAATCACATTTAGACTATACAAACTTCCAACCCCTATAATTCTTACATTTGGTCAATTTTCTCCTTTTACCTCCTACCTTTCTTCAGAAGGATGAATACAATTTTAGGAAACCAGGTAGGTTTTATTGACAACTGTGGGACGAGCTGATAGTGGGCCCAAACAAACACTAAATGTCTTCTTTACTTAGCTACAAACCAGAAGGAATATATGCTTCTCATATCATTACTTTCTTGAAGGTTATGAAATTAGATCTAGAAAAAAAACCTCTCAAATTCCAAATCAGGAAAATAGAATCTGTCAGTCCCAGAGACTATACCAACACTTACCTTGACATTCTTTTTGGAAGAACCAGCTTAGAAAAGGTGGGGGCAAACACAAAGGTGACCTGTGGGTTCCCAAACATGGCATTTGTTTTAACAACAGCTTTTCCAAATTGGAATTTGTCATTGACCTCAGTGGAGACAGATAATAGCAACTAAATTGCCGGAGCCCCAAAGCTCAATGACCAGTTTGTTCTTCTTTCTGCAGGATCCTGGGGATTCTGTGCTAGAGATCTAATCCATAAAGCAGAACACAACCAATTTTGATTCATGATGAAGAGTTCTCTGAGATTAAATGGTACCAAACCATCCCTTCACACACGTACACATTTACTTAAAAAATAATATTCAGGTCATGTATCAGGTTTATGTGTCCAATATTTTATTGGTAAATAGGAACCCAGGCGTTTGGTGCATTTTAATATTTGTTTTAATTTCTAGGAAAGGAATTCTTTTCCAATCGTTCACGTGTTATCTCAGGACTTTCAGGACTGACAGTCTGCTATCACAACACTTGGTATCTGCAGTATGACAATAAGAGGTTTTATACAAGTAGCAGTTGATAAATTCCCCTACAACCTCAGGAAAGCAAACAGTGTAAAACAATGTAGGAGCTAAAGTCATTGCAGCACAAACATACAATTGCTTGTTGTGTGGCACTTAAATAATTATAACTTATTGACGATTAGTTGAATCAGTGACAAAGATTAAGTGCCTAAACCACAGATAGGAGTTGTTAAAAATGACCTGGGCAGGCTCTTTTACTCATGAAAGACAGTGCGTTGTTCCTTCACTCTGCGTATCTAATGTATTAAAAACAACAACTACAACAAAACTCAACAGGTTCTGTTTTCAGCGCCCCCCCCCCCTCCTTTTTAGGCAGAATTATGATAGAACGTATGTGCATTGCCAGAAACAGAAGAAAGACATAATTAAGCAAAAACAAGGGACCATTGTCCAATAAATAACAACATAGAAGCATGCAGGAAGAAGAAAAAGAGACTGTTTGTCTAGAATCCACACACAGAAATAAAAATGTGGGCCTGCCGGGTGGCATAGTGGTTATGTTTGTGGCTGCTTCCACCACCCGGGGTTTGCCATGCTGTGGCAGCGTCCCCCATTAAAGTCGAGGAAGACTGGCGCGAATGTTAGCTCAGGGACTATTTTCCTCAAGCGAAAAAAGGAGGATTGGCCACAGATGTTAGCTCAGGGCTAATGTTCCTTACCAAAATAATAATAATAATAATAAAATAAAATAAAACCGCAATTTCCCCCTCACACCACTTTATTAAAAATGCAAATTTCAGAAATCCAAATTCCTCTATTTTCATTTGTTCCTGTTACAATTTTCACCATACCTGTGAATTTTATACCACCACCTCTGTACGTTTAGATATCTGTTGGTGATACATTGTTGTACATATTAGACACTGATTCAGAACGACAGTTCTTGGTCATGATCTTCAGTCCACAGAAAACCATTTATTTCTCATTTCCAGGGTTAGAGTCTTGAAAGGTTATGTTTGCTCCTCCTGGGTGGACATTTGGCCAGAATTGAGAACTAAAAGGCCAAATGACCAAGTGAATTAAACGACCAAATGATCGTGCCGTCTGAAGCTGTTCAGCAGGTAAAGCTTTCGATGGACTTGATTTTACTGAATAAAGCTGGGCGCTACGTCCGCAAACCTGAAGACGGACGAAACGGGCTAGCTCACTTCCACCTCCCACCTCTGCCTCAGAGAAATGAGTGTCTGGATCTGAGTCCTTGAATGTTTCAGACAGAGAAACACAAGAAAATTTTGCTCCTGCCCAAACAGGCCGGCTGTTTCAAACGGGCTTGGGGGAAGTGTTCGGCCGCATCAGGCATCTGAGCGCGGCCGCAGCCATCAGGGAGGCCACGGCCCCGGCGGCGGCGGCGTCGCCCCTGCCCTGCAGCCGCCCGGACGGTCAGCGGCCGGCCCGGCGCCACGTGCCTCCCCGAGCGCTCCGCGGCGCCGCCGGGGCGCAGGTGTCCCCATCGTTCCCGCCCTCGGACGCCCGGCCGGCTCCTCGCCTGGCCAGCCGGTGTCAGACCGACGGCCCCGCTCCCGCTCAGCCCGGGGGCTCCCGGAGAGTTCTGGCGGGGAGCGGGAGCGCAGCCCGGGGCCGGCGAGGTGCGCTGGGGAGGCCGCCCCGCCGCGCCCGGGCCCCGAAGTCGCGCCTCCAGATTCCGGGCACGTTCTTTTCCTTCTTTGGCTCAGCTTGGTTTCTACAGTTGCTTTTGTCATCAGAGAGAAGCGTGCCACGAGTTTTAAAGGGCGCGCCCGCTAGGGGACGGCGGTGCGGAGCCGGGCCGCAGGGGCGGTCTCCCGCAGAGGGCTCGGGAGGGAGCTGCGCTCGGCCCTCCGCCGGGCGGCCCCGCTCGCCGCCTCGCCGGCTCCGGCGGGTCTCCGCCTGCGCCGCGGCCGAGCGAGCGCCAGGGCCCCGGCAGGCGGCGCTGCTGCTCCGGCGGAGCGGGCGGAACGGCGGCCTGCGTCCCCGACCCGGCCGCGGACCCGAGAGCGGGGCGAGCGAGGCCAGCCGGCGAGGGGCGTCCCGTGGAGACCCTTCCCGCCCCCTCGGCTGCCCCTACGGGCAGAGGGCACGGGTCCGGGGGTCCGTCGCAGGGGTGTCGCCTCAAACAGCGGTGTGAACGGACCTCCACCTTTCCTCCTGGCCCGGCCGCGCCGTCGCGCTTTCTCCCGGGTCCGCCTCCCAGCGGAGAAACGTCCCTGGTGTGCCCTCCGCAGGGCCCGGGGATTTTCCAGCTGAAATGAGTAGTGGCGGGGAGGGCTGACGCCGGACCTGCGCCCCCTGTGCGGGGCGAGGAGCAGGGGGAGCGGGCGAGGGCGGGCTCGCTCTTAATCTCGGCTCCCGGCTCAATAATTGACTCAAGGTTTCCTCCGCCTGCCAGTTCCCTGGCCTGCAGCGTTGCCCTTGACTTCCTGCTTTGTGAAGCCGGGCAGAGAAAGGCCAAGTCTTAATAAAAGTTAATATTAATAGTGGTGGAGGCGCGCACGGCCTTCTCCAACGCCTCCTCTTCCCCTCTGCCCCCTCTTCCACCTCCTCCTGTATTTTTTATTTAATTGGCGATGGGCCTTGCAGTTTGGGGTCCATTTCGGAAATAAGGACGCTGTAATAAGGCCAGTTGGGCCGCGGGCTCTGTAAGGCGCGTCCTCCTCCGGTTCGCAGGAGCCCCGAGCGCCGCAAAGACCGGGCGGGCACATAGCAGCCGGCGTCCGCTCTAAGGCCCCTGAGACCGGGAGAGCGGCGGGAGGGACACGCACAGAGAGGGGGAGGGCAGAGCCAACAAAGAAGAGGTGGGGGCGGGACGGTGCGGGAGCGTGAAGCGTTCAACAAACGCCGAACTAGAAAAGGCAACAAACCGATACCGTGAAAAGAATACCTAAGAGTGTCGAGGACACTTTTTTCCTAACGCGCGGGCAAAGGATTCAAACATACTCTCTCCCATAGCAAGGTCTGGTTTGGTTTAAGCCTTTACAAGATAAAGCAAACTAAGGGCTTGCACAAACAATCTTTTCCAACAAATTTAAATAATGCAGAGGTGTGAAAAAAAGTTAATTTCTCCATTCTTTCAGTCCCACCTCTCTGGGATACCGATGTTAACACCCTGGTCCATATCATCCGAGAGTTTTTGTGCTTACACAGCATATACTGCATATCATCTTCTTCCGGTCTCTCTCTCTCTCTCTCTCTCTTTTTTTTAAGACGTCATACTTTACTTTGTGACTCGCTTTTATCCCTGAATAATATATCATTACATTACATATAATCCAGACTCATTACATATAAATCCAACTGATTCTTTTTAATGGCCATGCATTTTATAAATTTGGATATACCAGAATTTTACTCCTTCACTTAGTCAGCAATTTCTTTGAATGGTTATTATAGTCTAGGTGCTGGGAAAACAGCATTAAGACCACAGATAAAAAATCTCTTTTCTTGGAGGGCTTACATTCTAGTCGGGAGAGACTGAAAAAAAAAACTATATTTACTATTTAACTGATTCCATACCGAAGGATATTCAACTTGTTGTCAGCGTTTTGCTTTATAAATGGTGCAAAGGTAAACATATCTTTACATATATCTTTTCGTATCTTAGTATTTTTAAAGAATAGATTACTTAAATTGGAAATGCTGAGTCAAAGAAAATGCTCATTTTTTTTTTTACTTTAATAAATATAGTCATTGCTTTCCAAAAGGGTTTAGCAATTCACACTACCATCACAGGTGCCCGTAACTGAGCTCCCCTTTCTCCATAGCCTCCTTGCACTAGAGGTTATCTTTACAGTTTTTGGTAATCTAAGGGACAGAAAATGGTCACGAATTTAGTTTAATGGAGTTCTCACACATCCCAGGCCTTGTGCTGGATTCTTTAACTTAAATTATTTCATTTAATCTTTGCAACAACCAACATCCATCCACATAATATAGATTCTAAGGCAGGCCTTTCTGACGTCAAACACCATGCTGTTTCAACCACTATTGAGTCGGATTTTTGAATGAGGCAGACTTTCTAAGTATAAAGACAAAGTGAGAAATTCTAAAGAAAACAATAGATAGCTATCAAAAATGTCATTTCCAAAGCTTAAAAGCAAATAAAAATTTAGAAAAGTATTTGCTATGAAAATGACAGAGGATTATTATCCTTAATATATAAAGAATTCAATGCAAAATAATAAGAAAAACACTAGACTTCTAAAAAAAAATCATCAAATAACAAAACTTTTAAAAATCCAATACTCAGTGCTGGTGAGGTTATGATGAAACAGGCAACTCCCATACTGATAAGATTGTAAATTAATATATTTTGGATGACAATTTGGCAATGCATTTTACAAATTTTGAAATGCTCACACTCCTTAAGTTCAGTAATTCCACATCGAGGACTAATGTAAGGAAATAATCAGAAGTAGTGAGTTGGAAATGTGTCCAACATTAAAAGTTTGCATAACTAAATTATGATATACCCATTCAATAGAATATTGTATAACAATTAAAGCTGCTGTTTTCAGAGTGTTTAATGATCTGGGGAGTACTTACTCCTTTTGATTCATACATCAAAAAAAGCAGGATACAGAAGAATATAGACAGTATCATCTTTTGTAACTATGCAGCTGTAGGCTGAAAAATGGCCCTCTAAAAGTTATCTGTGTCTTAATCTCTGGAACCTGTGAATGTTATCTTGTATGGCAAAAAAAACCCAAATAAACCAAAAAAACCAAAGCCAAAGTCAAAACCAAACACCAAAAAACCCCCACCCCAAACAGTCTTCGCAGATATGATTAAATTAAGGATCTTGAGATGAAAAGATCATCCTGGATTTTTCATGTGGGCCCTCCAGGCCATCACAAGTATCCTTACAAGAGACAGAGGTAGATTGCATGCACGCGCATGCGCACACACACACACACACACACACAAGTGATATGAAGAAGGAGCAGTGAGAGATTTGATGCTGGCCTGGGAGATGAGAGTGATGCAGCCCCAAGCTATGGAATGCCAGCAGCCACCAGAAGCTGGAAGAAGCTGGAACAGATAATCCCCTACAGTCTCTGGAGTGTGGCTCTGCCCACACCTTGGTTTCAGCCCAGGGATACAAATTTGGACTCTGGCTTCCAGACCTGTGAGAGAATAAATTTCTGTGCTTTTAAGTCACCAAGTTTGTGCTAATTTGTTGTAGCAGCCACAGGAAGCTAACACAGCAGTGTTTTTATTGCTGTATAACCAACAACTCCACACTCGGTGTCATATAACAAGCATTTCATTACATTCATGGATTCTGTGGGTCAGGAATCTGGACAGAGTACAGCAAGAAAGACTTGTCTCCACTCCACGGTGTCTGTACCCTCAGTTAGGAAGACTTGAGTGGCTGGGGCAGAAATCATCCAGAGGTTTCTTCACTCATTTATTTGGTGCCTAGGCTGAAATGAGTCAAACAATGGGCTCGTTTTGGATCCTTAACCAGAATTTCTCTTCCTGTGGCTTGGGCTTCCTCACAGCATGGGAGCCTCAGGGTTGTCAGACTTTTTACATCGTGGTTCAGAGCTCTAAAGGTTTGTGTTTCCAGTGAGCAAGATGGGAGCTGTGTGGCCCTACTATGACTTAGCTTCAGAAGTCACATAGTGTCACTTTCGCCACGACTTTCAATCTATTGACTAAAGCAGTGACAAACCCTCTCAGATTCAAGAGGAGGGAAATAAATCCACCTCTCTATGGGAGGACTATCAAAGAATTTGCAGCCATGTTTTAAAACTGCCACACTTAGTCCCATGCCCACGTATTATTTACATTCCGACACATCCAAGTTCTCTCCTCCTAAAGTTTCATCTTGTTAAGACTTTGGGCTTAGGGTCCAGGTCTCATGGGATAAATCAGGTCCAGGTGGATATTAGGCTCTTTGAGTTAAGTGATGGAGTATGGTTCCTCTTGATCTGAAAATTTAGGAATTAAGGAGACAAGTTTTCTGCCACTTCTCCCTCAGGTAGACCCAACATACAATGGTGGGACAGATAAAGGATAACTGCTATACAGACTTCTCTTCCAAAGTGGAGAAAACGGAAGTTCAGAGTCACTGATTTATATTAATTCTGGAATCCATCTGAGCATGTGTTGCCCACTTATGGCTTAAGACTCCACCTGCTCCCTGGGAGTGACTATCTGGGACTTTTTCCTCTGCCCTCTGGGCCTTTGTTGTCATTCTCTGAGTCATCCTTCCTTTTTCCATAAAAAGTAGTCAGTGTTTGCGATTTTTTCAGCCTGCTTTCTGCCTGGAAGTTTGGGGAGCCAGAGGCCTCATTTCATTTTATACTATCTCTGTTCCTTTCAATCCAAGCTGAATATAATTCCTTTAAAATCTCTGTGGATTTCTTATGTTTTAATTTATGAAAATCCATTCCATTGGATAAAGCTGCCCACAACTCTCTGAGATAAGCCCTTCCCTACTTTGAGCCCCCACGAGGCTGTTGTGCAACGTCTTTAAGATTTTTAGAAGCCCTGTTGTTTAAAAGAGATTATTTGTAAGCCTTGCCCTAAATCCCTAGAAGGCTTGAAGAGGTTCAAATTGAGCCATCTCAAAATATGCCTCTTTGGCATAAAGATTATTTTGAGCTGAAGGCGGTTGAGAGTCAGCAGATCCAAGGAGAGTTCTCTGCCCTACCCTTTCCTGTCTCAAAATGGGGCATAACTTTCCCTTTGTGAAGGCATCCCCGTCTCCTGTACCAGGAAGAGGAGCGCAACTCATCATGGAGGTGGGGAGTCAGCGCTTAGATGAGTCTGCAGAAAAAAACCTCACTAAAATAACCTTAACCTGCCATTTATCTCCTTCATGATTTTCCTAGTCACTTCCCCACAATTTCTCAAATCTTGAAGCTCAAACCCCCCTTCCTTTGTTAAAATGGAATATAAGCTCCTGAATCTAGTGACTTTGAGTTTCATTTCTTTTCTTTGAACTTTCATGCAGGTAAAATATTAATGACATTTGTGCTCTTTTTCTCCTATTAATCTATCTTTCGTCAGTTAAATTCGAATTCTCCCAGGCACTGAACCTAAGAGGGTAGAGGAAAATATTGTCTACCTTGACAAAATCTTTTGTTGAGTTGAGACAGTCTATGGAGCACCCCTTATACCTTTCTTAGGTCCCACAAAGGGCTTTAAAGTCACACACTTGGCTTCATTCTTTTCCTGAAAACACGTTTTCTTGACAGTGCTCTGGGTTTGATCTTTGCTCATAAGTCTTTTCTTATTTTGAGGATCCCTTGCTGGATAAGTCCCAGCTGAGCCCTTTACATTTCCTCTTAATTCTACTTGAAAACAGAATCCTTTCGCATTTTACATAGGCAGCTAGAATAAGCTGGTGGCGCCCTTAATACCTTGTCCACTAAGTTTGTTAAGTCATCAAATTCCCTCTTTTCCACGCTACCTCAGGTGACAGTGCCACCAAGCATTCTGCCAGTACATAAAAAATGCCTTCTCTCCCTCAGTTCCGATAACACTTTCCTCACTTTATTCAGGCCCCCACCATCGGCTTTCCCAATTCTCACTGCCATCCAGTTCCCAGACAAATGCCATGTTTTAGGAATTTTTATGGCAGCAACCTACTTCTAGGTACTCAATTCTGTTCCTGTTACCTATTACTGTGTAGCAAACCACCTCAGACAAAACTATTTTAATATGTTCATGGGGTCTGTGGTCAGCAGCTCAGACAGGGAAGAGTAGCTGTTTTTTCTCCGCCATATCTAGGGCCTCAGTTGGGAAGCCTTGAGTGGCTGGAGGCTGGAGTCATTGGAGGCTTCCTTATTCACATATCTGGCACCTTGTTTGTGACGACTCAGAGTATAGGCTCAGCTGGAACTGTCAGCTGGAATCTCTGCACTTGGTCTCTACACGTGGCTTGGGCTTCCACACAGCTTGACGGCCACAGGGTAATCACTTCTTACATGATGGCTCAGGGCTCCAAGAGCATGTGTTCCCAGCAAACAGTGCAGAAGCTGTACGGCCTTTAACGACCTAATCACACTGAGTCACTTCCACCATGTTATATTGGTCAAAGCAGCCACAAACCCTTTAGATTCAAGGAGGGAAGACAAATATTCGACTTCTTGATGAAAGGACTGTAAAAAACACGTGGTCTTGCTTTAAAATAGCCACATGCACACACGTGTATTTATACATACGTGCATAGAATACAGACTGAAAGGAAATGTACCAAAACATGAGTGATTGGGAGAGAATCACAGCTGTGGTATTAGGGGCGGTTTTGGTTTTTCCCTTTTTTTTTAGACTCTCCTGTATTTTTCGGATTTTCTATAATTATATTTATTTTGTATTAAACAGTATTTTATGTTTTACTTTTTATGATGACAAATTTCAAGGACATTCAAAAGACAAAGTATAAGAAACTCCCCTGTACCCATCACTGAACTTCAATGATGATCGACTCACAGCCAACCTAGCTTCATTCCCATCTCCCCAATGTTCTGAGGAAAATGCAAAATATTGTATCAATTCATCTCTTAATATTTTGGAATGTATCTTCAAAAGATATGGACACTTTTATTATTATCCTCCCTTAAAAACAGCGCTTCTGCACAGCAAAGGAAACTATCAACAAAATGAAAAGGCTAACCTACTAGATGGGAGAAAATATTTGCAAACCATATATCTGATAAGGGGTTAATATCCAAAATATGTAAGGAACTCATACAACTGAATAGTAAAAACTCAAACCATTGATTAAAATATGGGCAGAAGATCTGAATAGATATTTTTCCAGACAAGACACAGATGTACAATGGGCACAGGAAAAGATGCTCAATATCACTAATCCTCAGAGAAATGCAAATCAAAGCCACAATGAGATATCACCTCACACCTGTTAGAATGGCTATTATCAAATAGACAAGAAATCACAAATGCTGGCGAGGATGTGGAGAAAAGGGAGCCCTCGTGCACTGTTGTGGGAATGTAAATTGGTTCAGCCACTATAGAAAACGGTACGGAGTTTCCTCAAAAAATTCAAAATAGAGCTACCATACGATCCAGCAATTCCACTTCTAGACATTTATCCAAAGAAAACAAAAACGCTAACTCGAAAAGATATCTGCACCGTCACACTCATTGCAGCATTATTCACAATGGCCAAGACATGGAAACAATCTAAATGTCCATCAATGGATGAGTGGGTAAAGAAAATGGAAAATTATTGAGCCATAAAAAACAATGAAATCTTGCCATTTGCAACACCGTGGATGGACCTTGAGAACGTTATGCTAAGTGAAATAAATCAGACAGGAAAAGATTAACACCATATGATCTCATTTTTATGTGGAATCTAAAAAAAATCAAAAAACAAAACACAGCTCATGTATATAGAGAACAAATTGGTGGTTGCCTGAGGTGGGGAGTTGGGAGCGGGTAAATGAGTGGAGGAAGTCAAAAGGCACACATTTCCACTTGTAAAATGAGTAAGCCCTGGGGATGTAATGTACAGCATGGTGACTATAGTTAATAACACTGTGTTACATGTTTGGAAGCAGCTAGGAGAGTGGATCTTAAAAACAAAGTGGATAAGAAAAACAAATTTTATAACTATGTACGATGATGGATGTTAACTGGACTTGTGGTGATCGTTTTGCAATATATACAAATATTTAATTATTATGTTATACACCTGAAACTAATATAATGTTATGTCAACTATACCTCAATTAAAAAAATAGCAGTTATTCCTTAATTTCATCAAATGTCTAGTCTGTGTTCAAAGTTACAATTGTCTCATAAGTCTTGTAAATGTTTTTATTTCATAGTTTTATTTGTTTAAATTAGGATATACAAAACGTTCACAAATTACGATTGGTTGGCATGTCTTTTATGGCTTTGTTAATCGATAATAGAGATTAACTCAATTTCTTTGTTTTTTTAATCTTACAGTTTATTTGTTGAAGAAAACAGGTTATGTGCCCCATGGGGGTAGCCTACATTCTGGTTTGTTGATTATGTCATCATGCTATATGCATAATTTTTCATATTCCCCTTTTCTGAGATAAGTGGTAGTATACCATACGTATGAGGAGTTATTTTGAAAACGTGACTGATGTAGCCAAAATGGGGAATCTAAACAGGTCTCCTGAAATTTCACCAGGGATTGTATTACAGAGGATCAGAGGGCAAAAGTGGTGGATAAAATGAAAAGTATAAAGAAATCCATGGAGGATATTTGCATCAGGGGAGGAAAAAGAAGAGGGAAGCAAATGTGTCAGAAAATTATAATCTAACAAGGAGAAAACAGTGAGAAGCATCAATGACAGGCTGCGAAGAAGGGAAATGCTAGTTATATTGAATTCACTCTTGTATTCATTCCTTGAATGAGTCATTCCCTATTTACCGAGCCCTTGTCAAACACAAGACTCTATATTGTATTTATAGCGTTGATAAAACTATTAGAGGAAAGTCAAAATGGAAAAAGGAAATATTTAGAAAAGTATGGAAATACTTTATATGGTTCCCCGGACATTTGTTTGGCCTAGCATATCTCAGAACCGTAGGTCGGAACACAGAGGAAGGAGTGGGCTATAGCAGGCTTTCTTGGATGATGGACGATGTCAGAGCTGGCCAACCCCCTGGGACAGGCTCCAGTTTTAGGACTTGAAAACCGTCATTTACAATGAACAAATTTGAAGAATTTTTGCAAACTTCTACTAATTTATTTTTTGAAAATATCTCCTTTTTTCTTCCAAACGTGACAAAGTCATTGTGAAAAATACAAACCATCAGAAATATAAATTATTAAAAGTGAAAGCCCTCCCAAACCACTATTAAGGGCCTAGCAGATTTTTCCAGATTCATATTAGTCTTTTTTTCTGCTGGCAAACATTTACAAAGCTCTGAACTTCTAGGACAAAAAATAAGTTCTTCTTTAGAACTTGGCTAATGATAGTTTATGTAGATCATAATGTAAATGTTAATTTATCGAAAGAAGTAAGTAACCTGCCTATGGTCACACAGCTAGTAAATGGTGGATCGAGGATTCAAACCCAGACAGTTGAACTTTAGAGCACACGCGATAAGGGCTTTCTGGGGCAGTGCCATCCAGCAGAAATGTAATCTGAATCACATGTGCAGTTTTAATTTTTTTAGTACCAGTATTAAAAAGTAAAAAGAAACAGCTGGAATTGATGTTTATATATTTTATTTAACCCAATGTATCCAAATTATTATCATTTTAACATGTAAACAATATGAAAATCATTAACGAGATTTCTACATTTGATGTGCATTGTGCACTTCCGCCACATCTCAGTTTGGAACAGCCGCATTTCAAGGGCTCAGTGGTCATGTGTGGCTAGTGGCTGCTCTATTGGACAATGCAGGGCTGGGAGTTTGATTTGTTCATTCAATAGATGTTTACTGTGGGCCCACTATGTGCCAAGCATCATGCTGGGTGCTGGGGAATCAGTGATAAGTGAGACATGGAGCTTACATTCTAGTGGAGGAAGCAGATGAAAAACAATAAGTAAATAGAGTAAATAAGTATACACCACATATGGATAACGTGAGATTGTGACCATTGCTATGAAAAAAAAAATGAAACAAAGAGATACGTAGAGAATTACTAGAGGGATTACTTTAGAGAGGGTAGCCAGGAAAGATATTTTTGCAGAGCTGACATTGGAATAGAGACCTAGGTGACAAAAGCAACAATGATCACAACAACAACAAAAGGCTAGTTATTTTGGACTGCTTATAATATTCCAGGTGCTGCTCCAAGTGTTTTCCATATATTAACTCACTTCATCTACACAAAAACATAATAAGCTGGATCTATTATTATCCTCACATTCCACATGAGGAGACTGAAGTGCAAGAGGTTAAGCAAATTGCCCAAATTTACACAGTAGCTGTGAAGGAGCCTCTTAAGCAGATCTTGGGCAGAAAGGCTGTCCAGGCAGAAGAATTAGCAGGTCAAAGTCTTGGGGGAACCATGGCTGGCTCAGTAACGCCCAACCATCTCCAGGCCCTCATCCCTAGAGCCTGTGAGTGTTGCCCTATAGGGCAAAAGGGACTTTCCAGATGTGATTAAGTCAAGGATCTTGAGATGGGGAGATTATCCTCGATTATCCAGGTGGGCTCAATGTAATCTAAGGTCCTTATAAGAGGGAGGCAGAGGGAGATCTGATGACAGAAGATACGATGACTATGGAAGCAAGAGGTTGGCGTGATGGGAGGAAAGGGCAGGAGCCCGGGAACGTGGGCAGCCTCGAGAAACTGGGAAGGCCTGGAAACAGACTCTCCTCTGAAGCTCCAGAAGGAACCAGCCCCGCTGACACCTCGATTTTAGACTTCTGACCTCCGGCACTATAAGAGAAAAAATCTGTGTCATTTTAAACCACCAAGTTTGTAGTAATTTGATGACAGCCACACAAAAGGAATGCAGGAACTATGTGTGTGTCCTTTCTCTGTTCTCCTTCTGGCCTCCAGGTTTGCCCCAGGTGTTCTCTGGACACACAACACCATCTCCTCGGCTTGCCTACGTCCAACTCTGCTAAGATTTCCCCGAATCCCACAGGCTTGGTTTCTCCTTCCTCTCTATTCCCTGAGTACTTTGTATATCCTTTCTTACACTGTATTATAATGTACCCTCTTACTTATCTGATTCTTGTTTTCCACAGTGGACTTCTTGAGGGTAGGGATCCTATATTTTGACTCTTTCGATCCCTAGTAATCAGCACAGGGCCTGACAAATAGTAAGGAGTTCATTCAAGTTTATGGAGTAAAAACAAACAAACAGAAAACCACAATAAGGACTCGCAAAGGCAACTTGCTCAGCAGTCCCTGGCACTTCCACCAGGTTCTGACAGCCGCGGAGGGTGGAGCAGTGTCTTACCATGCCCACACTTCCGCTCCCCGGGAAGACTTCCCATTCGCTTCCCAGTCAGTCTGAACTTGAACTGTCCAGTCCAGGTCAGACAGCCTTCCCAAGTGCTGTCCAGTTTGACCCCACGTCATTATTTCTGGTTGTTGAGGCTTTGCAGGTCATCCAATGATTAATGAGGTGAAGAAGTTTACAGACTTCTAAGAGCAGACCTAGTTGTAACTTGACACCTTTGTTGCACTTTCTGTAGAAGTGACAATTTAGCCAATGTTCTTTTAATATATGCCCCTTTTTTCTCAACATAAAGTAAAGTTCAAATAAGAAAAAAATTTTTAAAAGCATCTGTAATCCTTCTACTCAGAGTTAATCATTGATAACATTTTTTAAAAGTTTGCTTTTCACTTTAAAATTACTACATTCCTGTTGTCAAAAATATAAACAAGGCAGAAGAACATAAAGTACAGTAGTCCCCCCTTATTTATGGGGGATACATTCCAAGACCCCCCCGTGGATGCCTGAAAGCGAGGATGCTACTGAACCCTATACATACTATATTTTTTCCTATACATATAGACCTATGATAAGATTTAATTTATAAATTAGGCACAGTAAAAGATTAATAACAATAACTAATAATAAAGTACAACAATTATAACAATGTGCTGTAATGAAAGTTATGTGAATGTGGTCTCTCTCTCTCCAAATATCTTATTGTCCTGTGCTCACCCTTCTTCTCGGGATGATGTGAGATGACCCAGTGCCTACGGGATGAGATGAAGTGAGATGAATGACGTAGGCACTGTGATGTAGCGTGAGGCTACTGTTGGCCTTCTGACCATTTCTCAGAAGGAGGATCATCTGCTTCTGGACCGCAGTTGACCTTGGTTGACCACAGGTAACTGAACCCTTGGAAAACGAAACCACACATAAGGGGGACTACTAAAAACTGTAAAGGAATACCTACTGCCACTCCCCAGAGTTAACCACAATTAGTACTTCGTTACAATTTTGTTTAGCCTTTTTAAAAAAACTACAAAACAAATGTTTTAAGAAAAGCACAAGGGGCTGGCCCCATGGCTGAGTGGTTAAGTTTGCACGCTCCGCTGCAGGCAGCCCAGTGTTTTGTTGGTTCGAATCCTGGGTGCAGACATGGCACTGCTCATCAAGCCACGCTGAGGCAGCGTCCCACATGCCACAACTAGAAGGACCTACAACGAAGAATATACAACTATGTACCGGGGGGCTTTGGGGAGAAAAAGGAAAAAAAATAAAATCTTTAAAAAAAAAAAAAGAGAAGCACAAGATCTCAACAATAGTAATGGAAACAAATAAAATGGCACAAAACCTACTAAGATCAATGAATTTCTTTTAAAAAATCCTGTCTTGTTTTTCTGAATGGGGGATGTGCTCTGGAACTGTTCATGAGCCCCATGGCCACACAAACCTTCTTGGATACTCCTGTATACAGTGTCTGAGCAGAATGAGATTGACACTTTATCAGCATTGTTTGGTTACCCATATAATACCTGCATTTCATAAATGGTGAAGATAACATAGCTGAAAATGAGATCTTAACCTGCTTTCACAAGTTAATGGCTGAACTAAGTAAAGAAACCTGGAGTCTTGAGTTTCTATTTCTGGTCTCTGTTCCACTCCTCATCCCTGAGGAATTGGTAGCTACGTGGCACTATACGTGATAGCTTGGGTAAATAAACAGTATGTGTGAAGTGATTTTATTTAACCTCCAAGGTTAAATAAAGTTCAAGGTGAAGCCATAGGGTTTACCTGTCAATACAGCCTTAGTTGTGACTATTTTCAAGAATACAGTCTTTGTGGCTGATTTATTCTGTTTAAACATGATTTATGCCTACTTTCTAGAATCAGCTATGGGGCTGGCCTTGGAAAAGTAACCTCTTTACTTCCAGGAGAAACTGGTTACATTTGCAAAACCAGTTGAAAAGGTTAATATCTGAAATGGGTTCTGTATTTGCCTGTTTACTTTCGTGACAGTGCAGAAGATAGGGACCTCACAAACACTAGTGAGAACCTTACAAAGTTTACACTCATGTTTCACACTTGCCACAACTTGGCTCTACCTTTGCATTTTGCTTTTTGGAAATATTTTCCCCACCTATTCACCTTTGCCTTCCCACCATCTAGCATAGGAAGGGGTCCATCATAGGCCCATAACTGTAGGCCAGACAGACTGATTGATAAGCTAGTTAATTTGTATATTCATCAAATTAATTCAACAAGCCTATCCTGAAGACTTCCTACTTACTAGGCAATTGTGTTAGGGGCTAGGGATACAGAAAGGTAGCACCTGTTGTTGATTGGCCCTCATTATCCACTTCCAACCTTATCTAGATTCTTCCCTGTTTAGTATTAGCTGGAATGCTAAAATCTATATTTCCCGGAAGTCTTAGCAGCAAGTCTTCTGGGTGCAATTAAGATTTTGCCAGTGAGGTACACTCATACAATCTCTGGAAGACAGAAAGAAGGCAGAGGTAATTCTTCTTGTCATAGTTCTGACTGACTGGTTCTGGCAGATGCGAGTACTGGCACAGCCCGAGTCTACGTTCCACTGTTTGGCATCATCTTCTTGGATGTGGGGCAGCTGTGGTCATATGAGCAGTTTCCAGACCTCTGTATTACAACCATGGTGATATGACCTCGAGGCCAAAAGTCTAGCAGTGGCTTACCTTCCAGTGATTTTGTAAACACCGAATCACCTTTTGCTTGAAATGCCCTAAGGGGTTTCTATTTTCAACACTGAATATTTTCAGATAAGAAAAATAAATAGGATGTAATCATTGCCCTTAAGAAACATACTATCGGGGCTGGCCCCGTGGCCGAGTCGTTAAGTTTGCACGCTCCGCTGCAGGCAGCCCAGTGTTTCGTTGGTTCGAATCCTGGGCGCGGACATGACACTGCTCATCAAACCACACTGAGGCAGCGTACCACATGCCACAACTAGAAGGACCCACAACGAATATACAACTATGTACTGGGGGCTTTGGGGAGAAAAATGGAAAAAAAAATAAAATGTTTTTTTTAAAAAAAGAAACATACTATCTGTTAGGGGAGACAGACAATGCCACTTGAGTGGGAATAGAACACAGGCACACATGGAAAGGAGCTGTGGGACTAAAGAGTAACAGCACAGCACGGGAAGGGGCGCTTTGGCGGCCTATTGCTGCAGAGCGAACCACCCCCAGACCTCGGGGCTCATGCTCTCACAGTGCTGTGGACCGACTGGGCTTGGCTGGGCAGTTCTGCTGCTGGTCTATGTCGCTGCAGTCAGAGAGTGGCTGGAGCTGGAGTTTTCCAGAGGCTCAAGTGAGACTCTGGATACCTGGGCCTCTCCCCTCTCCATGTTTCCTCAGGGGCTCTCTCCTTCATGCAGCCTCTTCACGTGGACACTTCATGTGGCCTCTCCAGTAAGGTAGCTGGGTTTGTTTACACGGTAGTCCAGGGCTCCCAAAAGCACACATGTGGGAGCTGTCAGAGCTTCCTAAGTTTCAGGCCCAGAACTGGCACAGCATCAGATTGGCTGAAGTTTATGGCTAAAGTGAGTCACGGGCCCAGCCCAGATTCCAGATGGGCAGGGATGACACAAAGATGGGGAGGCCAAGAGGCACGATGCACCAAAGGCCATCTTAGAAACTAGCTATCACAGGAGGACACTGTGTGGAAGCTGGGGAAGGTTCATGGAAAACATCCAATATTTGACGAGCTAACAGACGTGACAGAGGACCCAGGGCCATACCGTCATTACTCAATAAATCTTAATGTAGGCAAGGGTGGAAGAAAAGAAGGAAGGCGGGCAAACACAGGAAGTGTGAGTTGGTAGGCCCTTCCAGTCAGAGGCAAAAGAACATTGTTCAGAGGCAGCACAGTGGGTTTCAGGACCGGTGTGTGTACCTACGGGCTCAGGGAATGGAGGGGCCTGAGAGTCGGGGGCGGGGGGGGGGCCATTTGGACTTGACCCTTCAGACTCTAGAGGTTACCAGACAGCTTTAGGTGATGAAGAGGCATGAGCGTCTTCACATTTTAGAAAGACCCCTCTGGCCTCGGTGAAATGTGGGGACGGTCTGGGGAGGATGGAAGCTTTTGGAGCTGCGAGAAAAATATAAATCCTGTAATTTCCCCTTTAATAATCTATCTTTATCTTCAACGCACATTATATTGTCCCCTGGTCCAAGATCTAGTCAGGAGACAGAAACAACACAAGTTACCTCACTGGAGGGTAATCAGATATTGGAAAACTAAAAAGGTAAGAAGGGCGCACTGAAGAATCATGGAGGTTGTAACTGCAAAGCAGAGCTCCACCCCTAGGCCTGGGCAACAAAACAAAGGTCGTAAACATGAAAACTTAGAAACTTGAAGGAGGTGCCCCATGCAGCTGAGACTCAACTCTCCGAGGGGGGCTGCTGGCCGACTGGTGGTGATGTCTTTGAGGGGGTGCTGATTCTGGAAAAACTGGGAACTGGAGTAAATGGAATAAATTGCTGCTAATGGAATAAACTGCCATTACCAGAAGAAGATGGCTCAGCTCTCACTGAGGTGAAAGGAAGCAGAAAGGAAGAAACAGGTCCTTCCTCCCACCTTCAGCCTTCAAGCCTCTCTCTAGTGCCTCCAATTGGTTGGCTGATCTGAATCAACAGCCAGTTGCCAAAGGAGAAAGGCAGTTTTCAGTGTCTCAGCTCAGCTCCTTCATCACAAAGCAGAGTATGGAAGGGTGGGTCTGAGGCCGAGAAATAAGAGCTTAACCCTCATATCTAGATTGAAAAGTATTTGACATGAATTCCCCCTCCCCCCCTCTTTTTCCTTTCATTTCTAGCTCAACTTTCTCCCTTCAAGGAAGATTTGAGTTGGTTTGCAATAAAGGCACATACTAAATGGGACATTTAAAACAAAAAAGCTCAAAATAGATAAAATAAAGATCACACACCATTCAGAGCAGTGTTTTCAAAACTTCGCATGGCAACCAAAGGAGAAATATATATTATGATTTATTAGACATCTACATATAACTGAAAAAAGTTTCATGTAGCAATGATTATCCTCACTATTCATTATGTACTCTGATATTGTCTATTCTGTTTAACTTTTAAAAAGTCTGATAACAGGGGCTGGCCCTGTGGCCAAGTGATTAAGTTTGCGCGCTCCGCTGCAGGCGGCCCAGTGTTTCGTTGGTTCGAATCCTCGGCGCCGACATGGCACTGCTCATTCAAACCACGCTGAGGCAGCGTCCCACATGCCACAACTAGAAGGACCCACAACGAAGAATATACAACTATGTACTGGGGGGCTTTGGGGAGAAAAAGGAAAAATTAAAATCTTTAAAAAAAAAAAAAGTCTGATAACAACCCTCTAAACTGACTTCATCAATTACTAATAGGCTGCAACAGACTGTTTGAAAAACACTGATTTAGAGGAAGGGGCGACCCAATGTTTTATGATTACATATAACATTTCATATACATATAATACGAAGGTTTCCATATCGAATAGTACTTTTCACATACATTATTTTCTTTAACCCTCACAACAATCCTATGAGGTGGGTATTTTCCCCAATCTATTAATGAGAAAACAGATGTAAAGATACCAGGTCATCTGCCACACAGTCCAGAAGGGTGATGAATGCTGAATACAGAACTGGAAGCCAATTTTTCTGATTGAAAATCTCAGCCTTTCCCAATGTGCTCCACCAGGATGAGAGACATGGTTGAGCTCTAACTGAATACTAATTTTAGTTCTGAGCTTTCTGATAGACAAGACAAATAATGGGTTGTATAGTGCACATTGTCTGATGAGAGCAGGCATCTGGATTTGTCTGAAAAGGCTTCCTTTTAGCATTAACTCACAGGACAAGGGCTCCATATGTGGGCCGTACATAATAATGAGTATTGATTTCATCTGTGGATTTTGCAGAAAATGCCAAATTATTATGGTAATTTTTATATAGCTCTTTGATCACAGTGGTGGAGACTGCTAGCTGTCCCCAATACCCATTCTACCCTTACTCTCCCACTTTCAATGAGACAAATGGCATCCAGAAGAAAGACCACACTTTCCAGCCTGCTGTGCCAGTGGTGTTTCACGTAACTAAGCCCTGTTTATGAGGTGTAAGCAGGAGACGCCTAACTTCCTCGAAGTGTCATTAAAGTAAGGGGGACTGTATTTATTTTCTACTGGTGCAATAGTGATTATAACAGCTTAAGACAATACTAATTTATTATCTCCCAGTTTCTGTAGGTCAAAAGTCCCCTTTGGCTCAGCAGGTCTCTCTGCTCCAGGTTTCACAAGGTCAAAATCAAGTTGCTGGCCATCTTCTAGGCTCTTCTAGGGAGGCTCTGGGAAGAATTCAGGTTGTTGGCAGAATCCAGGTCCTGTGGTTGTAGGACTGAGGTCCCCACTTCCTGCTCCTGTCACCTGAGGGCAGCCCTTAGCTCCTAGAGGCCTCGCTCCAGCCCTTGCACGTGTGTCCCTACCTCCCAGACCAGCAATGACACGTCAAATCCTCTCATGCTTGGTTCTCTCTGACTCTTCCTTCTGCTGCATCCCTTGGATCCCAGCTAGAGAAAGTTCTCTGAATTTAAGGGCTTATATGGTTAGATTTGGCCCACCAAATAATCCAAGATAATCTCCTTATTTTGAGATAATTTGAGGTTTCTATTAGTCAAATCTAACCAATACAGTAGCAAGTAAAGAAAAGACTTATTAAGGAGGTCCTGGGACAGTTCCCTATTCTTGGGGGCCGAGGGACCCCTAACAAATTCCATTTTGTAAAGAGACTTTGTATTTTTGGTCATCAGACTATCCCTGAATTAGCTAAAAACATACGTGCCTTACGGGGCTGGCCCCGTGGCTGAGTGGTTAAGTTCGCGCGCTCCGCTGCAGGCGGCCCAGTGTTTCATTAGTTCGAATCCTGGGCGCGGACATGGCACTGCTCATCAGACCACGCTGAGGCGGCGTCCCACATGCCACAACTAGAAGAACCCCCAACGAAGAATACACAACTATGTACCAGGGGGCTTTGGGGAGAAAAAGGAAAAAATAAAATCTTTAAAAAAAGAAAAAAACATACGTGCCTTACATATAAAGCTAGTTGAATTTGGGCATCAATGCCATTTGAAGTGTAACCTCAGTGTGGCTGGCTTTTACCTCTGTGCTTTATAGAGTGGGTGATTAATTTTGCTCTTGCCTGGGAAGCACCAATGTGACCTTGGAGCCCAGACAATCTCTTGTGAAGAGCCAGGGCAAGACTTAGCTGCCCCTGTTGAGGGAGGACCCTAGGGCCCCAGGGAAAAGGGCACACATCCAGTTTGTGTCACTCCAAGGCCCACTGAGCAAAGTGATGTCCCTGCTCTCATGGGACAAGAAAGACCTCAGCTTCTGAAGGAACCACATGCCATCTAAAGGACCCAACCCCTCCACGTATGTACTCTTCACATATGTTATTTTATTTAACCCTCAGGACAATCACACGAGCTGGCATTACTCCTAATTCACAGGTGAGTAGACAGGCTCAAAGGGATTAAGTTATTTGCCCTAGTTCAGGAGGGCAGTAAATAGTGGACAGGGAAGTTAAAGCCTGCCCAGGGTGCTGAGAAACAAAGCTGTCAACTTCCATATTTGGCCAGAGATCCTTCCCTTTCTCTTTCACTGGTTCTGAGGGCAAACGGCAGCATGGAAGTTGGCCTGTGCTGCCAAAGTCTGTTTGTTCGTGTTTCTGTGAAAGGCCCACCCATCCAGGGGAGAAATAATCTACTCCACTACACTTCTGGTCTAGAAAATTAGTTTTTCAACATTAAGTAAAAATAAACCATAAACTTATTCCAACAAATTCAATTATACAGCACTTTCATTTTTTTAATTTTTGGAGGTTATTTTATGCATTTCATTGGGTTTCTAGAGCTACTGAAGTGGAAATAGTTACACGTAATATATAAATTTTTATTTTATTTTTTTCAATTTTTTTAAAGATTGGCACCTAGGCTAACAACTGTTGCCAATCTTCCTTTTTTTTTTTTAAGGATTGGCACCTGGGCTAACAACTGTTGCCAATCATTTTTTTTTCCTGCTTTATTTCCCAGACCCCTCCGGTACATAGTTGTATATCTTAGTTGCAGGTCCTTCTAGTTGTGGGATGTGGGACGCCGCCTCAACATGGCCTGATGAGCGGTGCCATGTCCGCGCCCAGGATCCGAACCCTGGGCCGCCGCAGCAGAGCATGCGAACTTAACCTCTCGGCCACGGAGCCGGCCCTAAATTTTAAATTGGCAGTATTTTCAGACATACCTAGAAATGTGAAACTTCTGAATTTTTAGAGCATGTATAAGTAGGAGAAATCATCTTTTAAACTCTCATCCTTTGTATATTAGACTAATTGAAAATTCAGGAAAATCATAGAATTTATTCAAGTGATAAATTACAGCAAAAATATTGTTGCAATTTTTATACGTGTAATTATCACCAGAAGTAAGAGCAGTGTATTCTATAACCCAGACAAGAACTTGAATGCACTCTGATGATACGGCATACAGTTAAGGTGCCCACATGCTCTGTGTTTAGGGAACGACTCCATGCAACCCAACTTGTTGAATTATAAAATATTGCTTAAGGTCAGAGCTATCTGTGCTTTCAAAAGCCATGGCATCTCCTTTATAAAGAAAAATAATTTTAATGAAAAAAACAGGAGTAGAATTTTATTGTGCTCATTCTCTCTCATAATATATAAATACTGTATACTTTAATATGGGAACCTGGCATTGCCGGGTTCTCATTATCTAGCCCAAAAGACCCATATCCACCAGTCACTTTCACTCTTGAAACAGCTATTGGCAGCCGTTATTTGCAGAGCTCGACATCCCCTTCCTACCCAGAGTCACCTGAAGATGCTTTCCCGCTGCTCAACTGTGCACAGGTAGCAACTCCCTGTGGGCTGGCTGCCTACTCCTGCATCACTCCTGGTTCCCTTCCAGGGAGGGCTTTCTGCTTCCTGCTGCCCTGCCTCAGTTTCCCATTAGGTTTACTGCTCCTACATCTACCTTGTCAGAGTTGTGTTTGAGTAAAATTTGACTCAGTCTCCATCCAGAATTTCCCTTTTCTGACCCTTCTAACTACTTAATTTTCAGGAGGGTTTCAAGGTGATGCTATTGAAGTATGAAAGACTTTAGTTGTGAACTTTCTTCTTAGAAAGAAAAAAGATTAATTCCTTATACAATCATGCAATCCTTTAGCAATCAGCTTCTACCAATGTTTCAAGCGATGTTCTCATAGACAGCTTCTCCTGCCTTCAAACATTGTGTCAACACAAAGAATTGAGACAGTTACCTGAGTGGACAGTTTTCATCAGCAGCAACATCATCTTACACTTGGGAGATGGCTGTCCTGGCTAGAAAAAAAGAGCATATAGGAAAGCGTCCCTGGTCCCTAGATACACGCTGATCATTGCCGCCAGTGCAACCCACATGAGACACAACCAAACACATGCATACAAACATACATGGGGCCACCCAGGCATACCCAGACACACACAGACAGACTCAACGCAAGACACACATCACTCTTGCATAGACACACAGATCTAGAGAGAAAGAGAAGGTGGGAGAGAGAGAATGGGGGTATGGGAATACAAGAACAGGCAGATTTTACCAACTGGAAAGGACAGTGCAATACTTAGATTTCATTCAAATTTAAATGCATTGAACTGAATTAGTTGAAGGAGGGGATATGGAGAGGGTTCCAGTGCTAGACTAAGGGGGACAAAACTAATTTGGGAAATCAGAACAGCCTTTGTTGCTCAAAAGGAGAACTTGAGGAACCTGAGTGCCCTCTACTTACTCTGGTAAATTCACCAATAATCAATCCAGTCTCCATGACTGTGGTAACCATCACCAAGAGGTGATCTGGCTTTTTCAAACTCTGAGTGCTTCCAGGGCAAAGCACTGTACGACCTCCAGAGGTGCCGGCACAGAGTGTGAGCCTAGTAAACGCTGCGGAAGGCACGCGGGCACAGTCCCTGAGCGAAAGGGGCAAGCGGATTAGACATCAAAGCTGTTAAAGCGACAGGCAGCACCTGAAATCATCACCAACTTTTACGTATTGTCATTACATGGTATGAATTTAGCTCTTAAGGTGAGAACTTTGAGTAACTGTTAGCCAACCTACAGGAAGAAATATATCGCAGGAGAAAAGATTTTTGTTTGCCGTGCACTGTTTCTGGCACTATGTGGTCCGACGCTATCCACAGGAGACGCTATCCACAGGAGTCCCACAGCTCGGGCCCCCGCCCGGAGAGCGGCGCGCTCTCCCCGGTTCCCTGGTTCCCATTCTTTCAGTGGCTTCTGTGTGAGGGTGTGTGTGGTGAGGGACTCGTGCCGAATTCCCCGCATCCGGAGCGGCAGCTTTGACGTGCCGCGGCAGTCGGCGCGCTGGGGGAGCACTCTTTTTGCCCTGCAACCAGCGCCCGGATCGTTCGCACCTCCCAGTGGCGCTCCACGAACATACCTCACCTCGGGTCGAAGACTCTGGGAGGAATGGTGGGGCTTGTGGCTCCAGCTCGGAGACTCTTCGGGGAACGGAGAGGCGTGAAGGTGCAGGCGGGCGCGCTCCTGGACGTCCTGGCGCGGTGAGCACAGCCTGGCTGTCCCCGGATGCTGGAGCGCACCGCGCGGGGAAGGACGCACGGCGTTCGCAGGGGCCTTGCTCTTCCTCCGCGCCGAAGGCCACCTGTCCTGAGAGCTTTCGAAGGCCACCGATGTCTGTTTACTGCCTGAGAGGAGCGCGCCAAGCCTGAAGAGCAGTGGGAGGCTGACGGTCCTTAGGGAGGCAGGTACCAGGGTCACTGCTGGAGTCCTGGGGCCGGGAGAAGGTGACTGGATTGGCAGAAAGAGGCCCTTCCCAAGGCTGTTTTTTTCTGGGCTATGGAAAGACGTCTTACTTGGAAGACAGCCCCGTGTGTGGGTTCGGGCTTGGAGCTCGGAGCGCCCCCGCCCCTCGGGCCCACGGTTCGCGTCCACTAGCCAGTTGGCCGAGGGTGGCAGCGCAGAGTGAACCCCACGCCATCGCCCTATGGGGGCTGATCTACACCCTGCGGCCCAAGGGGTCGGGACAAAGTCCTTCGCCCCGCTTCCGCCGCTCTGCTGGAGCCCCGAGTGGCGCTCCCGGCGGAGCGCGTTCCCTCCTTCCTGTCTTCGAGGCCCGGGCTTCGCTCTCCGCACCTCCCCGGGCCTCCCAGGAAGACTGGCCCCTACTGGCAACCTCGCCTCACCTCCGCCACCCCCGCCGCGTTTCGCGACGACTGCGCGCCAGGCCCGGTAATAAACTCTTCAAAGACATCATCTCATTTCATCCTCGTTAAGAGCTCATTTTATGCAAGAGGAAACGGAGAATTAAGCGATTTGCTCAAGGCCACGCGGAATTCAGGCCCTGGGCGGCAGCACGTGAAAGCCGAGCTCTCCTCCGCGGAGCTTCTCCGGCGGCTCGGGCTCGGCCCGGAGTCCCGGGAGCCGCCGAGTGGCGCTTTCAGCAAAGCTCAGCGCTCCCGGGCGGGCCTGGGCGGTCGGAGGCCGCACGCCTGGCCGCCGTCAGCCCCCGCGCGCCCCGCTGCCTGAGCCGCGCCCGGGCGGCGCGCACCTCGTCTCCCTTGGTTCGCGAACCCTCGGCCAGGCCACCGGCGAGACTGGGACGCGAGCCTCGGAGAGCGCGGCGGGCTGGGTGTGGAGCTCTGAAAATGTCCTTGGCTTCTGATGACAAGTCGTTGGGCCGCCACCAACTGGGCGGCTGAGCTCCAGCTCGTCCTCCCTCCACCGCTCAGCATCAGCTTCCCTTGGGTCAGAGGAGGCGAGTCTCAGTTACCTGGCGAAGGTGGCTATGGGAAGTCAAAGGCGTTTACGAGGAAAGGCGTCGTAAAACCAGGGAGCGCGCAGTGAGGGTCAGCGGGTATATGCACAAGGGTGAGAGCAACAGTGACAGAGGGGCTGCTAGGGCCGGCAGGAGACCCGGGGAATCTGCAGCAGCAGCTCCCTGGTTGCTTCCGAAAATGATGATGGCATAAAACAATAGTTAATATTTGTGGAGGGATAACTATTTTCTAGATACTGAATTAAGACCTTTACACATACTTGGTTTAAACTTCACAACTCTATGAGGTAGTATTCACCTCCACCTTACAGATGAGGAAACCGGGGCGCAGGGAAGCTGAATAATTCTCTCAGGGTCACGGGCCAGTATTTGAGGGCCCGGGGTTCCAACGCAGATTTGCTAGACTCCAGAGCCCGGGCGCGTGTGGAGAGGCTGCAGGGCAAGGGCACCGTCTTCCCTGTGAGACCGCTCACTGATGAGAAAGTTCCCCTTTCTGATCCATGGGACCTTCTTTTCTTCGTAGGAGCCTTATGACTGGATTTCCCTCGAAAAAAACCAGAAGCAAAAACCAGCAAGAAACAAAAACAAGCCCTGAGTCTCTTTGCAAAAGAAAATAATAGCGACTCCTGGGAGTTGATGGCCCAGAACGGTGGGAGCGCTCAGAAGGCGTGTTCAGGCTCACAGCCGGGCTAAGACGCTCATCCAACATGGGGAGGAGCAGAGAGGCCCCAGAGGTTGGAAGCCCACTGTCAACGCCTGTTTGCCCCTAACACAAGACACTCTTGGCTCCAGGGGCGGAGATACAGCCAAACCAACACTTCCTTTGAAAGAGCCTCAGAAAAAGGCCTGGCCCGAGCTGCGGCTTTGGGAGGAAAGAGAGCCGCTCATGGCCCTGGCCAGCTGCGGGCTTCCGGGCTGGTCACTGTGCGGCTGGATGGGCTGCTCCTGGGCTCTGCGCCCACTCAGCGCTAGCCAGCGGGGCTCTGAACCCCCCATGCCGCTGGGCTATCTTGCCTAAGAAATTCATCATGAGAGGTGATTCAAGTTAACAATGAAACAAAACCGAAAATCCACCAGCTCATATGCAGTTCCAACCCCAAACCCAAACGTAGTGTTTCTTAATTACTTGTTTTCCCTCGTTAGTATTGAAAATTAATGCGGCTTTAACTTTTTAAATGAAATGGAATCATTGCATCACAAGAAAGGTTTGATACAAAGCGAAGGGAATCTGTTTTCATCTCTTTCCGTGTTATCCGTATTTATTAAGCATTTTCCACAGACATCACCTGAACACAAGGCCCAGATCCTGAAAGGAGGAACTGACCTGGAAACTACAGACCTGTTTGTAAAGAATTGTTAGGTAATTTTAAATCTTTAAATAAAAGTAACCAGTTTTCCAAATTCCCCAACCACATATTTTTAAATCACTTCTAAACATGTGGAAATCAGACCGGCTCTGTGAATAATTTCCAAGGTGGGTCAGGCCACCCCGCTTGCCTTCCACAAAGCGACCCCCCTCCCCCGGCTCCCCCCAGTTCTGAGACCAGGAACTAAATCCACACCCTAAATAGAACGCTCCAAATATCTTCAGTTTTGTGATCACTCAGGGGTCCATCGTTCTCGCTCCAGACCCATTTCGCCTGCCCTCTCTGGAAGCGTTGGGCCAGCGGGTCAGGGACTCTCCCTCCGCCTTTACACTCCAGCCGAGCCGCTGCCCGCCCACCCTCGCAAGAAGTTCTCCCCGCAGAGGAAAAGGTGCCGGTAGAAGGATGCGCGCTGGTGAAGGGCGTGGCTTTGCTAAAGGGATTTTAAAAGGAAGAGGAGGAGGAGGAACTACTCTATTCCACAGGCATCAATTTCACTGGGTCTTTGAAACCTCAGAAGTTTCCTCTCAATTATTTTTAAACGTTAAGGGGAAAGGCCGAATAAAAATGGCTGCTTCTGGTCGCTCCATCCCGCTTGCCTGCCGTGCGCTGGGGAGCGGTCCGATTTGTACAGTTTCTGTGGTCTTTTGAAGAGATGGCTTCTCTAAAGGACTGATGGGACCTGCACAACAGCGATGCACGTCGCCAATCCAACAATACCTCCAGACGAGGCCCCAGATATTACAGAAAGCGTCTTTTCTCCTTCCAGAAGGTCTGCCACCGTCTCACCACGGCGCCCCAGTTGGCACAGGCGCCTGAGAGCACTGTTCTCTCCTCCCGTCTGCCGTGGGCCCCGCAGCTCCCGCCCATTGAACCGCCAGGGCCGGTCGTCCACACCCGGGGCCAGGCCCGCTCCCTTCTCCTCTGCGAGTGGTTGAAGCCGCCCGGCAGGGAGGAGTGCCCATCTCTCACCGGGGCTCCTGCGGCCGCCGGGGCGCGACACCCGAGGGCTGCGGCGAGGTGCTAAGGCCAGGCGGCAGGCGGCCCTCTCGGGCTGTGGCAGGGACAGCAGGCGGCACAGCACCCCCGGGGGGCGGTGGTGGCGGCAGTGCCAGCAGCTCCTCGCCTGAAGTCACCGCGCAGTCTTGCTCCGGCTCCACGTCCCCACCACCCCCGGCGGCTGTCCCGCAGCTGCGCTTCTTGTCTTCCTCCTTTTTCCACTTCATGCGGCGGTTTTGGAACCAGATCTTGATGTGTCTCTCAGTCAAGTTCAGCATGACGGCCAGCTCTACCCGGCGAGGCCGAGAGATGTATTTGTTGAATAGGAACTCCTTCTCCAGCTCCAGCAGCTGCGCGCGTGTGTAGGCGGTGCGCGTCCTCTTGTTCTCCTCTGGCTCTGCAGCATAGGCACCGCCTGCGGGCGACACAGCACGTGAGCGTGGTCCCCGAGTCCCTGGCTCCTCCTGTCCTGCTCCTACCCACGCAGCCCAACGCTTCGGTCCCAATCATAGGAGCCCCGGCCCTCCCAGCCGCTCCTGCCACCGAGTCCCAGCCCCTAGCCCAGAGCCCAACCTGGGCGCACCCAGCCCTTCTCTAATACAGGCTGCCTTTTCGTGGAAGTCAAAGCTGCGCCACATCTCTCCGTGAGCCCGCAGTGGCCTCTGTAAATGAGTGGTTCTCCAACGAGTTCATTTAACTCGTGTTTGGGTTGGTGCTGATTAAAATGCACATAATAGATATTTAAACTGACTCAATTCTACAATGCCATTAATACAGGACTTACTTTAAAAACCCACAACCTTCTGACGATGATCCACAGTAAGAAAAACATTTCAGATCACTACCCAGTTCATAGGCTGATATATAACTGACACAAAAAATTTCAAGACATAATACCAACCTTTACCACATAGGATGCTATCTAATTTTTCCTATTGTTTACTGTTTCGTTTTTTAAAAAAATCAACCCAACAAATTGATTTCATGACCGACTAATGGGTGCAACCCTCAGTTTGAAAAGCCTTGAGCTAGTAAAAACCCTGGGATTATGATATAGAGTGTTATAGTTGAACATATATTATCTGTCTATGTAGCTATATTATTGTAATCAGTCCCACCTCAATAGCCGGTAAATTCTCTATAATTGTCATTTTAGCCTCTGTCGGGCCCCTGCCCTCGAGGAGAAGGGAAACGATTCTGGGCTCCCAGGAAGGTCGTTGTCAGCCCTGCCCTCTATGTCCTGGGCCCCAAATGCTGACAGAGGCGGAGAGGGTATGCGTGGGGACAGATCCCTGCTGGGGCGCTGAGAGCCCGCGGAGGCGGGAGTAGTGGTGGGGTTCAGGGCTGGGGGATCCTGGCTCCAAGTCCCCTTCGAGAGAAAGCAACGGCCCCGGCCTGGCCGGGTAGGTCAGCGCCGCACGCACATCTGGTGTGTGCTGCTGGCCCCTCCAGGTCCTGATCTTTTCGCGTCTGTGCGCAATACCGACGGCGCGGTAAGTTCCACCAAAACTCCGGGAAGAGGCCTAAGTCGGCTTGTCTTAGGTCAGAAGTATGCGGCATTTCCCTCGTGACCGCTGGCTAAGCCTTAGGGAGCTGAAACGCTAGCGTGTATGTGTTTGGGGGGAGGGTTAATTACAACATAGAGCCTCCCACTTCCCCCCGCGGAAAGGAGGCGCCCAGAAGCCAAGGCAGAGGCTAGGCCCCAGTCAGCGGAGGAGTCCTGCTCGCTGGGGGCATCTCCGAGTCTTCCACTGCCAAGCCTTCCTTGGCCTGGGAGGGAAGGAGGGAGCCTTAAAGGAACATTGATAAAGGCAGTCCAACGTTCTTAAATTCAACCCACAACTTCTCGGGGTTCTGTCCCTCTTCAGCGGGCCCCACTAAGGTGCTGCGAGAGGGTGCGCGGGGGATCCACTACCCCAGGGGACTTGTGCCCAGGACGAATTGGCAGGGGATGGAGGCTGTTGTTGGTGTTACTGGGAAGATGTCAAGGGCCCCAGGTCTGCGCTCTTCCCTAAGGCGTAGGGTGAGGCCGTTTAGGGGCGACCTGGTCAGCCAGCGAGGCTGATGCAGTGCATTTTTTATGTCGTTTTCAAAAGTCCCTATTATAAGTATTCATATCCGTACTACTAATGAAAGCCTTTGGTCACTGCGTTTTCCCAGGGGCGTGAAACCCCACGAGGAGCGGCAGACGGGTTCACAAACCCTTGAAGTTCGGCTCTTCCGAAAGTTTCCGGGGAGGACCGCTCCGGCTGCGGCAGCACCTCCACCTCGAAGGCAGCTTCCAGGAGAGGGAGGGTGGGCTCCTCCCTGCGGGCTGAGAGCACAGGGGCTCAGAGGGCGCTGGCAAAGGCCTCTCCAGCCCCTGACTCTCCAGCCCGAGGATGTCACCCTTCCAGGGACCCTCCATTCCTGGGCAAGACTGCTGATGTTCCTTCGGATTTCACTTTCTGGCTCCTTGGGTCCACCCAAGCCCAAGCTCCACCCGAGCAGGGGTCACACCCTGTGGGGGAGATGGGGAAGTTACCACGCCTCTGGAAACCTCTTTCAGGGCCTCCCTCGCCTTTTTCCTGAGGAAGCTGCGAGCAGGGCCGGGAATGTCGGAAACGCGCGTCCCCAGCGCGCTGCGGGAAGGGACCCCTCGGAGGGACCGCAGCTCCTGGCAGGAAACTACGGGCTGAAAGTCCCCCACTCCCAGTCGAGGGACGCCATTCTCCCCGGTTCCCAAGAATCCCGCACTTCCCAAGACTCCAGGCCTTTGGCCGGGCCCGCGCGCGCTGGGTAAGTACACAGAGGCGCCTCAAGTATCTGGCGCCCCCTTTGTTCGGGGTTTCGCTGGAGTTGGGGGAAGACTGCAGCCGAGTTTGGGCCCTGTCCTGTCTCAAGAGCTGCCCAGTCCTCACATTCAGCCTTCGAGAGAAAGAGAACTAGGGAGAGGCGAGCCCCAGGGACCCTGGGCAAGCCCAGACCCCGCAAAGGCCCGCATAGCTGCTCAGTGGTCAGTGTCAAGCAAGCCGGCTAGACCCGGCAGACAGGGCGCCGAGGAGGGAGAGGGAAGGGAGGGGGCGCCAGCTCGAACCTCTTTTCCCCTACTCCCGACTGTTAGTTGGAAGAAAAAGAAAAGTCAAACTAGTATTTGCAATGCAGGTGTGACCAGAAGTGGCTGAGGCGCGGTAGCGATAACATTGTCTTGCAGAGGTGGCGCAGGCCACGCAGGAACTCGCCGCCAGCTTGGGGCGGGGAAGGGACCTGCGGACTGCTCCGCATCTCCGCCTCTGGGGAAGACCTGTTCCACGCCGGCGCCTAGGGCTACGGGGAACCAGGGCTCCCGTCTCCCTGAGCCGGCTATGCAAAGAGGGCATCTCCTTCCTCAAACTTACTTGCTGGGAAGCAGCGCGGGGAGACCCTTTCAAATGCTTTTGTTTGTTGAAAAATTAATTGGCATCGCAGACGCCTCTCCCAGCTGCCTGGCTCCGAGGGTGAGCGGCCTGTCCTCGGCCTTGGGGTGACCGCCCCTACCCCCCCCCTCCCCCGCCCAACAGCTTTGCAGGCTTGGGTGCACTTTTCCTTCCCTGCTTTTCTCCATCTACCGGGGGGTCCCCTGAGTCTGTCTGCCTTCTCTAATGAAGCTGCCCTGGAGGGCTGCAGAGCGAGAGAGGGCCCGGGGCTCTGAAGGCACGCTCTGGTCGGGGTCAGAAGGATCCCAAAGCCCTCCTCGGCTTCCTCAGCGCGCGCTCCTGGGAGTCCTGGGCGGGCGGATCCCCCGGCTGGAGGAGGATCCTGAGGGTCCAAAGCTTTTGAGCTCGGCCAGGCCTTGGCTTGCATGGAGCGCGCAGGCTCCTGGAGTTCAGTGTACAGGAAAGGAAGGGGTTTAACCTTCCAGGAAGAGAGTTGAATGGAAAAGACGCTCCACATTGGACCAGAAAAGAGCTTCTGTGAAGGATGGCCACATTGGCTCTCTGTGTAGTTTAGTCTGACCCTGGGTTATCCATGGGGACTGGGAACGCGAACTGGGAGAGGGTCCTGGGGAGCGCTTGGAGGTAGCGGCAGCCGGGCTGAGGGAGGGGGGTGCGGGGGCGGGGGGGGGGACAAAGGGGCCCCGGAAGCCAGGCTTACCTGCCCACTGGCCTTTCCATGCGTGAGCCTTGGTAGACTTCATCCATGGGAAAGGCAGCTGGACGCGGCTGGGCTCCTCCAGGGCGCCTGGCTCGGCTCCATCCGGGAAGGGCCCGGCCGGCGGGTGGGGGAGCGCGAGCTGAGCAGGGAGGTGGTGGTGGAGGTGCGCCACCACAGGGTCGTCGGCGAGGGGGGGCACCTCGTACGGGGAGATGTCCGGGGGGCTGCCCTGCTCCAGCGCGCCCAGGGCGCCCGGGAACGGGGGCGGCGGAGGTGGGGGCTGGCGGCCCATATACAGGCACGCAGGGGGGCTGGCGCTGAACTCTGGAGCGGGGCCCCGCTGGAACGCGCACGGGTCCTTGTAAAGCTGTGTGGCCGCGTAGTACTGCTCCTCGCCGTTCATGGCTGCCGCCCGGGCTTGGGTACCGGGAGCAGGGAGCTGGGGCCGGAGACGCGGAGCTGTGCGGCTCTGCCACTCCGGGCGCCACCCCTGCTCGCTTTGACAGCTCCCCTCTGCTCGCAGAGGGAACCCGCCGCCGGCGGGGACTGGCGGGCCGGCCGCCGCGCCATAGGCTCCACGGCGCCCCACGTGGCTCAGGCTGGGGCCGTTATTGGCCTGGCTGGCTGCCTGAAGAAGCAAGGCCCAGGTACTCAAGAGCACCTGCATTTGTTTCAATTTTCTCTCCTCGCTGAGTTTCTGCACACACATGTACGCGCAGCTGGCAGTGCTCTCCAAAGCGGGGCACGCATGAAAACATTAGAACTTCTCTCCATTTACAAAAACTTATTTTCATCATACTTTGAACGATCTATTTCCCTTGTATGTTTGATATGTACATAATATATTAGTTCATTAATATACTTGATAAATGTGCATATATTGAGGTGGTACACAAACTTTTTTTTTAAGATTTTATTTTTTCTTTTTCTCCCAAAGCTCCCCAGTACATAGTTGCGTATTTTTAGTTGCGGGTCCTTCTAGTGGTACACAAACTTTTTTTAAATGTTAGGGAGCAGGGTCCAAAAGTTTGCGGACTCCAGCTCTGCAGGTCGGCGCGGTTGGTTCTATCTTATTTATGACATCTGTACACATCCACCAACGATGTCGGTGAGCTAGCACATTCAGATCCGGCATTCGTCGTCTGTTTTATCGGCGTCTGTGCTCTGGGGACTTCTGGAGTGTAAACTGTAACTTCAGAAATACGCACAGTGGCTTTTTAACTTTTTTAAATTGAAGGGCAATATTAATTTTGATTTTTGGAAATTGGGGCTCCTTTGGCCAGCTCAGAATGCAGTGTCCTAATGTGGCAAGGGGGAAAGGAGTAGCGTCCTCTCTTGCGGCTGGGAGGCGGGGGCAGGAGGCTGGCACGGGGTTTTCAGATCCTTCATGGCTCTGCCCTGCACGGATCCCGAGACCCGGCCGGAGTCCGTCAGCCGGAGACCGTTTACTCCGAGCACGGTTGAAATAATGCAGGCCCGAGACAGGAGAGGAGTGTCTAGAAAAGAAAGAAAAGCACTGCCTTTTTATGACGACGTCAGTCTTCGGCCCCCACTGGCTCAGTAACTTCTGGATACTCTAGGGTCCTGAGAGACGCTTTTTGGGACCGAATGGTGCGGACCGACTATCTCCGGGTCATGGTGCCACCCAACCCCCGGCCTGGGCATGAAGAACGCCGCAGGCCCGGGTGCTCGGGGCGTCCCGGGAGGCCTCAGACCGGGCCCTGCCGAAATGACCACATTCCTCGAAGTACCACGGAGAGATTTAGTAAAACTGGACATCTTTGCAGAAAAGCCTCGGCAAGAGGGAGCGTGAACCACATGGAACCAGCAAGAGAAATTCTCTGCAATCCGATTCTGCTAAACTACAAACTGCATCCAGTGCTTTCCGAGGTAGTTTTTAATGTATTTTCTCTTAGGGGAAATGTTTGTGTTTAAAATGCGTACTGATTGAGTGTGCTACGCTGAAATACTCATTTGCATTTAAAAGCAAAAAGCCAACTAGGAATCTGGACTTCTCTGCAGATTCCTTCTCTTGTGAGATGCTGGCGCCATCTCCACATTCGCGCGTGGCTGGGCGCTGGGCAGCGGGTGGTCGGCGGGAGCCGGAACGCCTGCAGCTCCCGGGCTTGCTGATGTCCCAGCTCTCGCCTGAGGGCAGGCTGAGGCAAGCCGGGCCGGTGGGGGGGAGTTTCGGCGATTTCTTCAGGGAAAAGGGCCACCTGCGGTCCTAGGGGGCCAGGAAGTGAAAGGCCGTGGGACCTGCGCACCTAATCTCTGCGCGCCGGCGTCAATGAGTCCATTGTTCGCCGCGGCTGCGGAGGACCCGACGCTATCACCCGGGCCGCGAGTGACCACATCGATCAGGAGGGCAGGGCCGGAGGGGGTTGCCCGGCCGCGGCGTGTTGACCCTTGGAGATAAACTGCCCAGTCGCCGCGGGTTGACTTGGCGACGCGGTTATGAGCGGGCCGCGAGCTCCGCCTGGGACAAAGATCGGCCACCTTTCCCCTCCCCCTCTCTTTTCTTCCCACTCCCCCCCTTCGGCAGCCCCCCTCCGGACTCGGCTCGCAGCCCCCCTCGCCCCCGCTCCCTGCCTCGCCCGCCACCCCCGATCCGGAGTGTTTACTTTGCACTTCTCGTCTAATTGCACATTTCTGTAAATTGGTCTCCGTTTCGATGCTTCATTTGCTCCCATTTAATATTTTTGCTCGGCCCTGCAGAAAGAAAAGAGACGTTCAGCAGAAAGCAAATCCGCCCGCCGCGCTCGAGGGTATAAAACCCGGAACCCCGAGCTGAACGAAACGTGGGGGCTGTGCGGGGGGGGCGGTGAAGGCGCTCGGCGGAGGCGCCTTCTCACTTTCACAGTTCGCATTTGGGGCTGCCTGCGACCTAAAGACGTGACCCAGGAAACAGAGGTCAAACAGCCATTTATTCTTCGTCTTGGGTAGGACGGAGCTAACAGGATTTTTGGGTTGGCTAATTATAACGTATATCCATATAAAAAAACGCGCCCCGCGGAGCCCTCCGCTGAGCGAGACCGCGTGTTGTGTTTCTTGTGTGGACACGGCTCCTGGTGCCATAAAAGCGCCGAGTCCATTACAGGTGAAATGCGTTTCCGCTCTGCCTCCCCGCTGACGCCCGCGCCCCCCTCGCCTCCCACAGGCCTCGCAGCGATACCAAGCCATTAGGCGAGCGCCTTGCCGAGCCATTTAACAGCAGCTCTTATGGATAAATAAACAAAAAAGGCTGTAAACCAATTATAGTGTGGACAGTGAAAAAGTCGTTTATTAGCGGGACGTCCTGATAGCCCTCGCTGATACTGGAGGTCCTCGCCTGCCCTCTCCCCTCTACCCCTTCCGGAGACACCGTTTGCGCCCTGGAGAACACGGGTTACCTTGTCCTTGGTAAGTGGCTGAGTCTTCTTCGGTGGTTCCACAAGCATGCCAAGGGATGAATTTGGCTTACTGATAAGAATTTTTAAGCCACTGTATTCCGTTAAAAAGGGGGGAGGGAGGGGGGAACCTCAACTCCAAGGATGTGTTTATAATCAATTTGTGTGGGATTTAATTTGTTATAGTCATTTTTATAATTAATTTGCTGTTAAAAATAACAGTGAGGGGCGGCCAGGGGGCGTAGTGGCTAAGTTCCACTGCTCTGTTTCGTTGGCCCGGTTTGACAGTCTCTATGCAGGCGTCGACCTACACACCGCTCATCAAGCAACGCTGTGGCAGCGTCCTGCCTACAAGATAGAGGAAGATTGGCACAGATGTTAGCGACAATCTTCCTCACCAAAAAAGTAAAAAATAAAAACATTGCACCATGAGTTTAAACACTAAGGCAAACGATGTATGTAATGAAAATGCTCCTCTCATAATTTACTTTGAATTTTTGTACATTAACCTTTCCTTCAGTGAGCACTTGTGCAGGCCAGTTTTTATTGCCCCCACCCCCTATTTCCTCAGAGTCTGGTACCCAAGTTTGAGAGGGGCCAAGAAAACCTAACTCATTTGGGAAAAAGGACCTCAGAATTTGAAGCCAAGGCTTTCCCATTGATTTTTAGGGCAAAACAAGCCAGCAAAAATAACTGGAGAGTTGAAATTATTTTCCAGAAAATTCAGCCCGCCCCCAACAAGTGTATAGATAAATGTAGCCTAAAAATCGAATTTATTGGACAATTGTCTTGTTCGCTACCTCACTGGTTCTCTCCCGCATGAAAGAAGAGAAGAAAGGGCAATATGGGAGGCTCTGTGAGCCCCTGGACTCTGCTGCGCTGCTCACGTGCTCCACCGCTTGGTGCTGCCTCCCCAGGAATGGGACCCCAGACACCAGCACTCTGCTCCCGGTTTTGTTTAATCCTTCTGAGGCCCTCAGTTTACTTTGCAGCTGAAAGGAAAAGTGTGAAAGGAAGTTGAGACTCCAAAGGGTCTGAGGCCCCCTACTTGCCCTTCTGCGAGCACCCCTGTGGCCCAGCCTCGAGGTTTTGCACCCATCCCTTTGGCCTGCTCTCACCAGGCTCCCATCTGTGCTCCACCCTCCAAATATGCAGTCTCCAGAAATCCCAGCCCTTACCACTTCCCTTCTCTTCTTAGTCCTGGATAACCAGCTCCTTGCTTCTGTTGAAATTCACTTTCTTTGCCCTCCACCCCGCCTCCCATCCTGGTTTCCTGTGATTAATCCTTTGTTCTCCTGGGAACCTTTCCTCACCTCCAGGCTCCTGCCTGAACCCAAGGAAGGCTTGACCCACGCTTCCCGGTCACGCCAGCCGCCTTCCTGAATCATCCTGCATTTCACGTGGTTTATTAGTTAGAAGGACAAATATTTTCAAAAACATTTGTTGGTAAAAAACCTATATAGCCCTTACTGTGTGCCTGTGTGCAATCTTTCTGAGCGACAGAAACTCAGTAGTAGAAGTGAGTTCTGGCTTTGGTGTAGGAGGGAAAGCGCTTAGGAGGCGCATATAGCTGCCTTCAAATCTGCCTCTGCCCTGAACAAGCTGTGTGACCTGTGGCACGTTGTGTAACTCCACTAAGTCTCCTGTCCTTATTTGTAAAATGGAAACAATACTACAGCTTCACAAAGTGTACCCCTTGCGTATAGTAATAATAACAGCAAACACGTGGAGCCTGGCACTGTTTCAAGTACTTTACATATGTTAATCTTCACTAAAATCCCAGGAGATAGATACTATTATTCCCATTTTACCGTGGAGGAAACTGAGGCGTAGAGATGTTAAGTAACTTGCCCAGAATCACACAGTTAGTAGGTGGCCAAGCCTGGAGCCAAACTGAGGAGGTCTGGCTTTAGAATGCATTCTCTTCCATGTGACACCATACTCTCTTCCATGTAGTAGGCAATCCAGAAATATTTTTATTGTTTTTGGGAAAATTCAATGAGACAAAATGTCTAATGTTCCGGGCACTTTGTCGGCACTCAATAAATGATCGTCTCTTCCTTTCTCCCCCGACATTGCTTTTAATGCACCTACAAGCATTTAACTATTGGTCATTACTACATCCAAAAGAGTTACAGAGCCGTTACCACAAGCCCACATCTAAGGACCTTCCCAGACAGGCAGACCTGGAAAGGTATATTTTATTCAGGAACACTGGGAGCAAACAATAGGTGGATACATTGCTGTGTTTTAGGGGGATGTGCCCCAAAGTGGGGCCCTGCTTAAAGGGGATGGAGGAGGAGGGAGAGCGGGATGGCACTCGCTCCAGCCAGCCCTCAACTCACCACAGAGAAACGGGTGTGGCGGAGAGGCAGGGGCTTCTCCTTCTCTACGTCCAGGAGGGGAGGACAGAAAGACTTAAACTAATCGCAACTAAGATGGCTTAGCTCTCCCAGAGCGGGGAATCCAGAATCTGAGCTCTGTCTTATAGGCAGAGGCCACTCCCCCATGCTGTTCATGGTTCTTCCATTTCCAGGTTGGAGATGAAACTGTTAGCATTAACTCAGAGGAAACCCTCAAACGGCTCAGGAGGGAAGGGAGGGGTTCTCCTGCCCGGGTCGAGAGCAGGGCTGGCATCCTGCTCCATTCTTGCTTTCCCCAGGTCAGGAAGGTGAGCATGTGCAACTCTGCTCTTAGTGAAGATGCAGAACCACCACCCCCACCCCCATCAAAGTGATTCCTCTGCATGTCCTCCAAATCTAAGACCCATACGAAAGTGTTAAAATTAGAAATCTGTGGGGGTTCATGGGGATGAGTCAGCTCCAAACCCAGAACAGCGCTGCTGAAGGCCCTCACGTTTTGACTGCTTTGGCTAGATCTGTTCCCTCTCTTGCAGGGATTAGAGGCTCATTGGCTGTGGTCTGAACTTGGTTTAATGTTCCTCTTAGTGCTTCTTCCTCTGGTAGATAGCTCTTATCAGTGTATCATTGTGCAGAGAGAAGCTGTATTTGAATACATTTATTTTGTGTATTTTCTCCAATTACATATTGTGACACATTTACCTTTAGGCAAATCCCACAAAGGGACAGACTCCTACTAATCAATGAAATAACATGGATTTATAGGGTGGTGTTTCCACCCTATGCATGTGTATCCAAATCACTGGGAATCACTGGGATTCCTTTAAAATGCAAATTCCTGAGCCTAATCCCAGACCTCCTGAATAACCATACGTGGGGCATGGTGGGACTCGGGGGAATTGCATTTTAAACACACCCAAAGTCTTTCTTATGCACACTGCGAATTGAGGGTAACAACAATAACAACCCTTAAACTATCATTTATTCGGTATATGGAGACTCACAGGTACTCTTGAAGAACAAACGGGAAGCATGGACGTTCAAATGACAATATACCTCTAGGTCACAGGGTTGTCGTAACGTTTAAATGAGGAAATGTATGGAAAAATGCCTACGTCAGCGCAGAAAGCATGTTATTTGAATCTCTACGTCGGCTAAACATGTATAAGTTATAAATCCTGAACATTGTCATAGATTTCTCCTTTCACCCTCACAAATCTGTTCGTTCTTTATGTCACTAAGGATTTAGAAAGGATCAGCTTCATCTTATTTTATTATTGCGCTTACTCCCACTGAGCCCTCTGGAAACAGTGGGACTCTCCCCGGGCTGTTAATGTGGCTCCAATGTGGGCTCTGCGAAGTTGAGCTGAGCATTTCCAGCCACAGTAGCTACCATGTGAGGGCAAATAAAGGCAGGCAATAAAACCAAAGCAAATTGCTTCATCTCCAGGCAGTACCATTAACTTGTGTCTTAATGCCATGCTCTCTCCACACTGAACATGACCAAATAGCTTCCTTTAAAGGTAAATGAATTTTATATAATTTGCAGCTAATTCCATTTAATTCTGCCCACATGAGCATGTGATAAGGGAATGTTAAACTGGTTAACAACAACAGGCTAAAAGGGGCGTTCAGGAGGAGGCCAATATTTGACTTCCAAGTGCTCTGGCTCAGCGCTGAGAAATCCAGATTACTACGAGTGTGTTGGTTTCTTGGTTATTTGCTTTCTGTTCTCCTAGCTCCTGAGTAAAGTGCAGTGAGAAAACACTAGGCTCCCATCTGTCACAATGGGGCCAGTTACAACAATAACAACTACTCCTTTTTATAAAATCACTCTTAGTCTGACAAACTCCCTTTGGACTGCAGGGAATCAGGAAGAGTAGAAATAATAGAATCAATAACAACTTTGTTATCTAGTAACTTAAACAACCCTTGCCTGCTGGGATGGCAGAACAGGCTTTCTTATCTTGGAAACAGGAAAACTTTCTGGATAGTAAATTATTTTTCACAAAATGTTTCTAACTGGGTTAGGTTCCTAGAGAAAGTGCCGAAGGTAGGAATCATGCCAAATTCTAATCGCTTAGACACAGTATTTTAAAACTTGGGAAAGAATTTGGGTCTTCAAAGCCAAGACGTATTATTTCTTCTTTGTATTTACTAGAACATCAACTGTTGTACAGTTATTTGAATATTGAAAACTATAAATGAGAAATTCTCCTTTAAATGCCTGGATCGTCTGGTCAACTTGATTTTCGTGCCTATATCAGAGCTTGTCTCCATCAGTCCCTGCCCCATGCTGTGCCCTTCTGAGAGCCTGCATAGTTCATACCAGAGTCATGAGACGTTCTCTCTACTGAACTGTCTATTTGAAAAACGGCAGGGAGTGGGCCTGGCCTGATTTGGGTGTTCCATGTTTATTTCTTTGGATGACTCAGGTCAAGAGTCATGAAATATATCTTGGTTTGAAGAGAGCCATCTCTCCCACTGGGCAGGTGTTCGTAACAGCGACTAAGCAGATATACACATACCACAGAGTTGTCCTGACCTGATTCATTCAGATCATTGGAGGGAAGGTAGAGCTGAGGGGCGTAAATGATCAAGTTAGTCTGTCTTTAGGGCTCCCATTCACACCTAAGTTCCTCACTTGTGTGCGGAGCTTTCAGTACAGACCTGATCATTTCACATTTTATTGTCACTCTAATACCTCATATCGGGTGTCCTTACAGTCTAAACACAGGCAACTATATATAATATCCTGTATTCCATGTATACAAAATAAAATACCGTTATCTGTGTATCCCCGATTTTACGGCTAGCCTATACATAAACGGACCTAATTTCCATTGGTTTTCTTGGGAAAGGGGCACACATGGCCCTAAAATTCAGTTTAGGGGAAGAAAATCTTTTCTCTTTTTACTAATGCTGTATTGTAAAACATAATCAATCAGCGTTGTCTGCTTCATTTACAAAGCAATTTATTAGACTCTGCCAACATGGTCACAGTCAAACCTTGAAGTTTCTAAAAGTTGCAGTTAGAGATTGCCATGAATCCAGATAAATAGCAGTGTTTTCTTACCTTCCCAGCAAATTGTGACAGGTGATAACAAAAAGGCAAACACAAGGCTCTAACCCCTAGCCTGTGTTATCTGTCTCTTGGCCTGTAATGACACAGAATTTGAAGTTTTCTCAAGAGAGTGGAGTGACACTATTTACCTTTTTGTATTTATGTGACCAGTAGCCAAACTTAAATAGAGCAACTAAAGAAATTCAGCAAGGAAAAGTACTTACTAGGAAACATTCAAATTTTCCGCTTTTCTCTTGCTGTGTTTCTTGTGAATCTCTTCTGTATAAGATCAGGGCCATTTTTTAAAGAGAATACTGATCTTATTCCATCTACTATTTATAATATTCTAGGACTTTAGATCTGCTTATTGCTTCATATAGGAGAGGAAATAACTGGAGATGGTTTATGTACATTTCAGCTGAAAAGATAATTTAACAAAATTGAGTGGTATTTCAATAGTGTTTGTTTTCCTTCAGTATGTTGGGTAAAGGGTGGTGAATGGTCTTGAATAGAAGCAGATAGGCACACAGCCCGGCCTGCCTCATTCCTCATTTCAGTCAAGCTCCCTTTTCTCAAAAATGTACGTGAAAAGACTCAATTTTGTTCAACTTCCAAGAAAATCACTAATTAAGGCAATAGAAGCAACTAGCACCTTAGCACCTGTTGCACCAAATCCTCCTATCTATCAAGCCACAAGCTGTTTCATAAATTTCATCTCCTGTTTCTCACCCTTTCCATCCATGAGAAGCTCTGAAGCATGTCTTCAGTTTACACCAAGGAGTCATTATAGCTCTTTCTCATTTGGTTCCTGGAAGGTAAATATTGTATTACAAGAGGTAAGAAATATACCAAAGCCATAGTCCTGACTTTGTTGTTTAATTAAGTAGCTCTTTGAGATTGTGATAAATGCAAGAATCATTCCCCTAGAAAATGCACGTGTGTAAGCACACAAAATTCTGCATGAGACTTTAGGAAATTCACAGCCCCCTGCTTCCCCAGCCCATCCATCGCCATCCTTCACAAGGCAGGGTTTACCTGGACCCAATTCATGCCCAACTCGTGATTTTCACCTCCACCTCTGGAGTTTGGATTGATGGTACTGTGCACTATCTGGAATTTTATACCAGTTGCTTCCTTGTGAATATTCACAATGATCACTGTTTATTTGACTGGATGCTCATGCTATGTACAGAGGACTCATACATTGGACAATTACTACTCAACTTTCTGATTGGAGTTACCTGTTCTATGAGGATAACAAACATGATGAGGTCAAATGATAAGTTTGGAGAGGTGAAATTGTAAATCTAAGGTTTATTAGAAATTCGAAGACTGACAGATGCATTAAACAGTGATACTGATCTGTTCCTGTAAATGATAGTTTGGATTAAGATTGTCCTTCCCTTCCTCCAGTCAAAAAACTCTTGTCTAAATATCTACTCTGTGACAGGCACTGTGGCAGGCTTTGGGGATAGAATAGAATAAGATGTGATGCTTTCCCTGGAGGCCTTAGACTGTTGGTGGGAAGAAAGCAAGTACATTAACACACACACAGCAAAGAACTCCAGATGCCCCGAAAATGTGGCTCTTGCACTTCTTTTTGGAAGCTGGTGAACACATGACTCACACAGAGACAACGTTGTCTTCCCTTGTGGCCCAGGTTTCAGTTATTTCCTGAAAGCAGACGTGATATGGTCTGTTTGACTTTGGACTTTCAGCTGACCAGTGTTTCAAATTTCCCATCTACTGAATTACAGCTTGATGAGTGGTTAAAAGCATGTACTCTGGAGCTGGACTGTCCTGGTTTGAATCCCAAAATCACTTCTTATTAGTTGTGTGACCTTGGGTAAGTCCCTTAACTTCTCTGTGCCTCAGTTTCCTCTTCTGTAAAATGAGGATAATCATAGTACCAACCTCATAGAGTTGTACCCTATGAATTCATAATATGTGGGAAGCACTCTGAAAAAAACACATATAGAGAGTGACTAGCTCTTCATTCATTCATTCATTCATTCATTCATATTTAACAAATATTTATGGGATGTTTGCTCTGTGCCACACACTGTGTTAGGTGTAGGGGATGCCATAGGAAGAGGTAGTCTCTCTTTAAAGAAACCTCTAGTCCAGTAGGGGTGGCAGGCAACTCGAGAGGAAATTTCAGTGCAGTGAGATGATCTCTGTGACAGGGACAAATGTAGCCTGTGATGGGAGCACCAGCGCAGGGACACCTCCCCTGATCTAGGGGTGCTTTCCTTCCTGCTGTGGTCATTCCATAGCTCAGGCACACACCTTCAGCTCCTTCAGGATTTTCCTTACAATTTTCCTTTTTTAGAAACTTAAAAATATTTTAATTGTGTTAAAAAACACACAACATAAAATTTACCATCTTAAGCATTTCTAAGTGTACAGTGTTGTAGTGTTAAGTACATTCCCATTGTTGTGTAACCAATCTCCAGAACTCTTTTCATCTTGCAAAACTGAAACTCTGTACCCATTAAACACCAGCGCCCCATTGCAGCCCCTGCAACTACCTCACGGGGGTTTTACAACTTTCACAGACATTCTCCCTCATGTTAATTTCTCACTGTTTTGTCATTATAGCTACTGTCATTGGGATGTCATTCTCCAGCATGGGTTCTGCTGGGCTACAGACCTTCCTCTAAAGTAATTCTGTCTTTTCCCTTCCCACTGCTACTGCTGTTTTCTTGGGAATTATATGAATTCATGAACTTTGTGTCCTTTAGAAAATAAATTGCTGTAAATTGAGCAATGTTCCGGGACCAGGCTTGTGAAACACTGGGCTCATGGCATTGGCTGAGTGCTCCCTGTCTGCTCATCTCTGCAGGAAGACACTACGGAAGTGGAAGGCAGCAAAAAAGATCTGTTTCACAGAAGTTATGAGAAAACAAGTGAGTGAGGAAGCACACACACATACGCATACTCACATGTGTCAGATAGATTTACGTTCCCAGCTTGTGCACACCAAGTATGTCGAACAGGATGAAAGCAATGTTTTAGGAATGTGAATATAACAACGTGAAGGATGGACCAGAATATGAGACTAAAGTGGTTAGATCAGTTCAGAAACTGTTAAAGAGTGGTGGAGATATGAGAACATGTAGCCTAGGAAAATCCAGAATTTGACAGGAAGAGACTATAGGTCTTGGTGACCTGTTGAGCAGGAAGTGAAGGAAAAGGTGTAGGAGATGGGAGCCGGTATTTGCTGAGTGCTGACTTTGTGCCAGGTCCTGGGCCAGGCCCTTTGCCCTGCCATTTACACCTTGTGACGTTCTTCTGAGTTAAGCATTATTACCTCCATTTTACTATTGAAGAAGCAGAGGTCCAGAAAGGTTGATTAGCTTGCCCAAAGTCTATAATTAGCAGCTGGTTGAGTCACATACATTCACCCAGACTCTGTCTGACTCTAAAGCCCTTGTTCTTTTATTCTATGGTGGCTTCAAGGCTGCTAGTCTGGGAGACTGAAAAAATGGTTTTACTGTGGACAGAAAAGGGGGTGTTGATAGAGGACCCGGTTTTCAGGGAAAGATAATGATTATTTGAATATGCTGAGTTTGGGATGAAGGTGGGCAACATAAATTCAAGGAGCTTGCAGGCATTTAGACATAAAGGATGGCGTGAGAGAACAGGGCAGAGCGTGCGGATAGCTAGAGACCTGAGTCTTGACTGGCTTATTGAAATATTGAATGCGAAACAGAAAGAGAGCCACAGACAAATTCTTGAGGATATCCCCACTTAGGGAGCAGAAAAGAGAAAGGGAGTCAGTAAAGTCAGTAAAGGAAAGTTCATGGGACTGTGATTTGGTAGAAAAATAGTACATGTGCTTCAGCGTGGAAAAGTGTGACAAGACAGAGGGTTCCAGATTGTCGTCATGATTCAGGAAAGTCATTTAAGGGTTCTGAGTACAGTAGTGCACCTACCTGCCTGATCTCAGTATATATGAGTACCACGATTTGTCTAACATCTTTGACTTCTGCTTTGTACCCACATCCTCTAGGTTCCGGGGTTCTGTCCATTCTTCCTCTTAAACAGCTCTTGAATTGGCCTTTCCTTAATGCCCTTGGCCACTGCCTTAGTGAAGATTGGGTCTCATCTGGGCTGTTGTGATGGGTGTCCACCAAGGTTCCATGTTGCCTGCTTCTTCACACCCCAGCACGTGTACTTTATCACCAGAATTATTTTTCTTACAATACGAATTTTATCACTTTTTCAAACTAAAAATCTATTTTGTCCATTGCCCATAGAGTAAAGTCACACTCCTTGGCAAAACCCAAGGAGTCCTTCAATTTGGCACCAACCCTGTCTTCAAGCTGCCTTTCTCACAAGTCCTCCCCTCCCCCAAGCACCAAACACTAATCAAATGGCCATTCTCAGCATCTCCTAGGAGTATCCTGCCCTCCCAGAACCCCCAGCTACTGCCTGGATTAGCACTCTTCCATGCTTGATCCTGGCAAACTTCTATTTATCCTACGAAGGCCAACAAAATGACAGGTAGCAAAGAAAAGATGTTGGGATGAAGCAGAAAATATTATTAGATTCAAATTCAAAACCAAGGAATAGGTAGCTGTGATCCATGCAATTATGACAATTGTAAGAGAAATGCATAAGAAGCGCCATTATTTTTTTCTGCTTTCTTGTTAGATTTCTCAGGTTGTGTTCACTGTGTGATGTTGATGTCCACAGAAGAGTTTTCCCTCTGTTTCAATTGTCCTCTCATCTGAGAAAAATAACTTCCTCTTGTCGCGATCACTTGTCCCCATCCTTTGCTCAGGACTTTGTCTGCGTGATGGATGCCCTCAGCGCCCTGTGAACCTTAGGATGTGTCCTTAAGGCCTGGGCGGCAAACAAGCAGATTTCTGAAGTCCAAGATGGGTGGTTAAAATGGGTCCATAGGAAACTAGCACACATGATATGCCACTGGAATTGAACTTGAAAAGCCCAAGAAAACTGAAAAGCTGAAATGGTGCATTGCACTTAGAGTCAGGAGATCTGCATTTCAGACTTGTCCCTCCTACTTTGTGGCTGTGATCTACAGAGACAGTAATTTAAAGGTGGAAGTTTGTGGGGCATCTCGGACATCCAGTCTAGCAGGAGTTTCCCCACATAGCATCTGCAGGCTCAGGCATTAGAAATACATCTGGTGAAAGGCTCATCCAACACCTGAAGAAATTGCTGGAAACTCAAGAATCTGGTGACAATAAGGCATGAGTTAAGGATGCTGTCCATGGAGGTGTTGCCAAAGTGGAAGATTTGCTGAAAAGAGAACATATGGGCTGAAGCTGTGTTTCCAACTTTAGATGAAGTTGGCTCAGTACAGCAGATTTATTCAGCCAGTCTGCAAGCGGAGGAATGCCAGGGATGGCCTGCAGCCACCGGAAGCCAGGAGAGGCAGAGGATGGCTTCTCCCTCAGAGGCTCCAGGAGGAACCAGCCAGCCCTGCTGCCACCTTCTGATACTCCTAAACCATGAGAGAACACACTTCTGTTGTTTTAAGCCACGCAGTCTGTGGTAATTTGTTCTGGCAGACCTAGGAAACAAAAAGAGAGAAACCTCATTTTTCTTACCCGTGAAATGACAATGATAATAATACCTTTGGGGTTGTAGTGAAGATTAAAAGAGAAATTGTTTATGGAGGCGCATTGATATGGTTTCCATACTCTCTTCCCATGATTTGTTCCCTTTTTTTTTAAGAGCTGAGTCTCAAGCCTTTTTCTGTAAAGCCATTGCAGGGGTTTTTTTGTTGCTGGGAAAAATTCGCCCTGAGCTAACATCTGTTGCCAATCTTCCTCACTCTCTTTGTTTTTCTCCCCAGAGCCCCGGTACGTGGTTGTACATTCTAGTTGTGAGTCTTGCTAGTTCTTCTATGTGAGCTGCTGCCACAACATGGCTACTGACAGATGAGTATGTGGTTCCGTACCCGGGAACTGGCCCAGGCTGCTGAAGCAGAGCATGCAAACTTTAACCACTAGGCAGGCAGGGCTGGCTCTTTTTGCTCACTTTTGAGCATATTTTTTTTTTTCAACGTCAGGTGACTTATCTCATCCCTCCTCCCTACTTCACTCTTAGCCCCAAAGATGAGGAGAAACCCTCCCAATGCAGAGGTACGCATACCTGGGGGCTAGGTGAGTTGTGGACCACAAGTAAGATTTTTTTGAGCCTCTATAGCCTAGAAAGTTCCAGTTCACTTCAAGTTGGATAAATATGTCTCTGTGGTAACTGCGTAAACGAACTGCCCAAGAGTTACCCACAGGCCAACACTCTCTTTCATAGCACAGTGACGCGCACTTCTGTGATGCAGGCATGCCCTCTGAGCGTCCCTGTGGGCCACTTCTAATGCCTTTTCTCATACTTGGAAGAGACATTCAAAGAATCTTAGTTTTTAGAGCTGGAAGTGCTAAAAAATGATATCCAGAAAACTTGAATTTTCAGCTCTAGACTGAATGTTTATGTCCTCCCAAAGGTCATATGTTGAAACCCTGACCTCCAGTGTGAGGGTATTTGGAGGAGGGGCCTTTGGGAGGTGCTTAGGTCATGAGGGTGGAGCCCTCATGAGTGGGATTAGTGTCCTTATAACAGAGACTCCTGAGAGCTCCCTTGCCGCTTCTGCTGTGTGAGGACACAGCAAGAGCATGGCTCTCTATGAACAAGGAAGCAGGCTCTCAGCAGACACCGAATACGCTGGTGCCTGGATCTTAGACTTCCCAGCCTCCTGAACTGTGAGAAATAGATTTCTGTTGTTTATAAGCCACCCAGTTTATGGTATTTGGTTACAGCAGCCCAAATGGACTGATACACAGGATGAAGCAGTCCTCAGCCCACCGCACTCACTCTGGTGAGGTGGGGCTGGGGAAGGGGTGTGAGGAGCAGAACGAGGAGTGCGTGGCTTTCAGTGACTCACTGCTTCTATCTTATCCAAGAAATCTCTCAGATTCCTGTGAATGGAGCTGAGTTCCTTCAGCACCATGAGATGTGGACCCATAAATGTAAAAGCCACGTCTTTGCAATTTTATTTGCTCAATGCTTACCACGTAGCCAGTGCACAATAAATGCTTATTGATTCTCCTTCTTTCCCTCTCTCCTGCCTTCCCACTTTCCTTCCTTCTTTCTGTCTTATATGCATAACTTCTGCATGGCAGTCACTATTGGGCTAGGTACTGGGAATTTAAAGATGAATCAGACAGCCATTGCTATTGGTTGTTTTATTGATTTGGAAAATTCTTATAAAAACAGAGATTTACTTACTGATTGTTACTTACCCCACAGGCTTTTTTTTGAAGTAGAGCAAGTGCTAAGTTCAGAGGCCTGAAAGGAAGTAAAAACAAGTGAAGAACTGGGTTGGGGTTTGAAGGTCCAGAGTTTAAGGTGGGTGGGGAGGCAGGCTGCGGAAAGAGGAAAGAGAAGCAGGAAACAGTTTTTCCAGGGATTGATTTTTAACCCCCCCCCCCCATCAATATCCTTCCCAGAGCTGGTTAATTATCAATTTTCATGAGACGGCAAAGCTGCCTTTCTCTGCTGAAAGCACTTGAGCACAAAGCAGGCCATGCACGATACAGGCCTGCAGTTCACTGAGACGCTTACGTTGTGCTGAATCCAGTGATTTGTTCACGTCCTCTACACGCTCAGTGTGCCTTAGAATAGTCTCCAAAGCACAAAATAGGTGTTCTGCCATCTTTTTTGGTTATGTTTCTTTTCCCTCTCCTTTTAAAAAATTGATAAAAATGGCTTTGTTTCGGGGCTGGCCTAGTGGTGTAGTGGTTAAGTTTGCATGCTCTGCTTTGGCAGCCCAGGGTTCGTGGGTTCAGATCCCAGGTGTGGACCTACACATCGCTCATCAGGCCATGCTGTGGCGGTGTCCCACACACAAAATAGAGGAAGATTGGCACAGATGGTAGCTCAGGGACAATCTTTCTCATTGAAAAAAAAAGTTGTTATATTTCCCATTTCCCTTATATACATGACTGGAAACTATAGGTTAGATAGCTGTTTTTTTAGTAGTTACCTTAAAATTTTTGTAACATCCATCATGATTGTGAATTTTCCAACAGAGTCCAGAGTTACCTAAGACTGCTGTCTTTCTCAGAACAAGACAGGGATGGTCTCGCACTTTAACTACCCATTGAACCACCCATCAGATTCCTTGTTATTTTTGTCTAAGGATTTAATATTATCTTTTTTTGTGTGTGAGGAAGATTGGCCCTGAGGTAACACCTGTGCCAATCTTCCTCTATTTTTCGTATGTTGGATGCCACCACAGCGTGGTTCGATGAATGGTGTGTAGGTCTGTTCCTGGGATCTGAACCCGTGAACTCCAGGTCACTGAAGCAGAGCACACAAACTCAACCACTATGCCACTGGGCCGGCCCCAGTATCATCTTTTTTAAATCCCAGAATTAGGTCTCTTGGTGTTTAACAAATATTTAATTGAATATACCAACATATTTTATTCATTTCCAGTCTCATTTTCTTGCATCTCTATCCTTCCTCTGAGGTTACTTTTCTTCTTCAGATGATATTCTTTCAATGATTGTATAGGGTAGGTAAATACTCTTAGTCTTTGTATATTTAAAAGTGTTTTGATTTTTTTCTTCACAATCAAATGCTGGTTGTGCTGGATATTCTCTGTTCTCTCCAAGTCCACTCTTCACCCTTCTCCTTTCTGCTCTGTGTGCTGGAGGCTGCCCTTGTGGATTGCGTTGACATGCTCTTTTACTCTCCTGCTGATACTTGGGTTTAGTCAATAAGAGGCACTAAAAGGAGATCAGACGTGCAGTCTAGACTAGATGATGTAGATTCATGCCTCTCTGCTCCTCTTCTCTAAGTACGACTATGAACTCTGGAAACAACATAAAAGATACCAAAGGACAGCTCTGAAAGGTGGAAAGAAAAATGTGGACTGGTTGAGAACCCCAGGACAGGAGAAACAACATAGGTAGGGCATCTTACAACTACCCAACCATCATAAAAACATGACCAAAGCCTGGTGTTCCCTGACCATCAATCTAGCAACAGAAGGCAGCCAATGTAGGCTCATTCCTGTCCTAGATCAAATAGGAGACCCGTTGACAACACCAGGTGAATGCAGTAGCATCAGCAAGTGGGATAAATCAGGAAACTCACTGACAGTAAGTGATCGAATGACATGCTCTCATTCCCTGCCAGGCCAGAGAACCCTGTACCCCACTGAGAGACACCAGGAGGCACGATGGTACTGGCCAGAGGGAACCCACCCCCACAAATGGGCAGCTTAGGAAACCTTATTGTTCCCCTGGGCCTGAGACTCCGCCACATAGAGGTGCCAGGTGGCCTGGCCTGTGGAAGCTCCTTCTGCCCCATTAGGCAGAACATGCAGGGACAAGTAGAAGCTCCACTTGCACCAAATAAACCAAGCAGACCAAAATAACACTTCAAGGGCTCTGAAAGTTAATTTGTCATTAGAACCAGAACCCACAAAATTAGGCAAGAATCTGTGTGCCAAATCTAAGCAGAGTGACTGCTTGCTAAAATAAGAGATTTAACTACGACCCAGAGACTTCTAACAGAATAACCAAATGTCAAGGATATAATAAAAAATCACTTATCATACCAAGAACCAGGAAAATCACAACTTGAATGAGAAAAGACTATCAACTGGTACCAATACCATGATGAATCAGATGTTGGAATTATCTGACAAGCATTTTAAAGCAGCCATCACAAAAATATTCAACGAGATCATGGATTCTCTTGAAACATAAAAAATAAAAAAAATTCTGCAAAGAAGTAATAAAAAAAAGAACCAAATGGAGATTATAAAACTGAAAGACAAAATAATTAAAATAAAAATCTTACTGGTTTAACTCAATAGTAGAGTGTAGATGACAGAGGATAGAATCTGTGAACTTGAGGACAGACCAGTAGACTTTACAGAATCTGAGAAAAACAGAGAATAGACTGAAAAAAAGTGGGCAGAACCTCAGGGACCTGTGGGACACTAATAAAAGATTCAACATTTGTATCATTGGAATCCTAGGAGGATGTGAATAAAAGAGTGGGACTGAAAGAGTATGTGAAGAAACAAAGGCTGAAATCATCCCAAATGTGGTGAAAGATAAACTTACAGATTCAAGAAGCTGAGTGAACCTCAAATAGGCTAAACCTGAAGAAGTTCATGCCAAGACATATCAGAATCAAATTTATGAAAACTAAAGACAGAGAAATATCTTGAAAGCAGCCAGAGAGAAAAGACACATCATTTATAGGAAAACGGCAACTTGAATTACAACAGAGTTTTCATCTGACACTGCGGAGGCCAGAAGGAAGTGGGACGGCATTTTCCAAGAGCTGAAAGCAAAGAGCTGTTAATTGTGAACACTGTATCTGGTGAAACGATCCTGCAGGAATGAAGAGGAAAGGATGACATCTGCAGATGAAGGAAAACTAAAAGAACTGCTGCTAGTAGGCCTACCCTAAAAAGAGTAGCTAATGAAAGTTCTTTAACCGGAAGGAAAATGATAGAAGGACTCTTGGAGCATTAGGAAGGAAGAGCAACAGAAAGAGCAGAAACGTGGGTGCATAGAATAGACTGTTCTGCTTGCAAGCTTTACAAATCATACTTGACAATTGAAACAAAAATTTAACAATGTCTGGTACTTAAGACAGTGATATTTAAAAGAGGGGAAGGAACAGGGACTTACATAGAAGAGAGGTTTCCTCACCTCACACCAAGTGATGAAACATTGATGCCAGTAGACTGTGATAAGTCTCATATGTATATTGTAACATGCAGAGAAACCACCGAGGAAACTATACAAAGAGATACACTCAAAAACACTATAAATAAACCGAGATGGAATCCTAAAAAATGTTCAAGTAACCCATAGGAAGGCAAGAAAAGAGAAGCAGAGAAAACAAAGGAAATAATACAATGGCGAGCGTAAGTGCTAACATATTAATAATTATCTGAATGTAAATTGTCAGAATGCATCAATTAAAAGGTATATATTGGCAGCAGAGACAGAAAATCACTGAACTATGTGTTGTTTACGAGAAGGTCACTTCAAATTCAGTAACATAGATAGGTCAAAAGTAAAGGATGGAAGAAAATATACTATGCACACATTAATTTTAAAAAAGGAGTGGCTCCATCAATGTTAAAGTAGACTTCATAGTAAAGAAAATTACTAGAGATAAAGAGGGACATAAGACAGTGATAAAAGGAATCCACCAGGAATTCACAACAATCATAAACATATATTCAGCAAGCAACAGAGCCACAAAATACTTGAAGCAAAAACTGAGAGAACTGAAAGAAGCAATACACAAATCCGTAATTACAGTTAGGGATATCAACATCCTACTTTCAGAATATAAGATGGAAAATCAGCAAAGCATAAAAGATAATATATGAACAACACAATCAGCCAATGAGATCTAATCAACATACATAAAACGATCTACCCAACAACAGCAGAACATACGATTTTTTCAAGTGCCCTGGGACCACGTCCTGGTCCATTAAACAAACCTCCACAAATTGAATCGAATTGAAATCATACAGAGTATGTTTCCAGAAAGTTTTATAGCTTTACATTTAAGATGATGATTCATTTTGAGTTAATTTTTATACATGGTATGATGTTTAGGTCAAGTTGTTTTTTCAAACTTATGGTTGTACAATTACTCCACCACCATTCATTGAAAAGACCATCCTTTCTCCATTAAATTGCTTTTGTATCTTTGTCAAAAATCAGTTTGGCATAGGGGCTGGCCTGGTGGCATAGTGATTAAGTTCACGTGCTCTGCTTTGGTGGCCCAGGGTTCGTTGGTTCATATCCCAGGTGTGGACCTATACACCGCTTATCAAGCCATGCTGTGGCAGGCATCCCACATATAAAATAGAGGAAGATGGGCATAGATGTTATCCTAGGGCCAGTCTTCCTCAGCAAAAAGAGGAGGATTGGCAGTGGATATTAGCTCAGGGCTAATCTTCCTCAAAAAAAAAAAAAAATCAATTGGGCGTAATGGAATCAATTTAGAAACCAATAACAGAAAGGCAACAGGAAAATCTCCAAAGTCTTGAAAACTGAGCATCACACTTCAAAATAATCCACGAGTCAAGAGGAAATCTCAAAGGAAATTTTAAAAATGCATAGAACTGAATGAAAATGAAAATACAATATAGCAAAATTTGTCTACCCAATTTAAATACTTACTACATATTAACAGCAATCAAGAGTGTGTGGTATTAGCTGAGGGATAGATACCTAGATCAATGGAACAGAATAGAGAGTCTAGAAAGAGATCTACACAAAGATGCACAACTAATTTTTGACAAAGATGCAAATGCTTTTCAATGGAGAAAGGATGGTCTTTTCAACAAATGGTGGTGAGAAATTGTATATCCATAAGTTTAAAAAAAGACCTAAATTTAATATCTTCTATAAAATTAACTCATTTTGAGTTAAAATGAACCATTATCTGAAGTATAAAACTAGAAAACTTTCAGAAGAAATCTTCTGGGGCTAGGACTAGGCAAAGAGTTCTTAGACTTGACACCAAAAGCATAATCCCTAAAAGGAAAATTTAATAAACTGGACATCTTCAAAATTAAAAATTTTTGCTCCGTGAAAGACTCTGTTAAGAGGATGAAAAGACAAACTAGACTTATAGACCACGTATTTGAAAAAAGACTAGTATCCAGAATATATAAGGAATTCTCAAGACTCAACAGTTTGAAAAATCCATTTAGAGAATGAGCAAAAGCCATGAGCAGACATTTCACTGGAGAAGATATACAGATGGCAAATAAGCATGTGAAAAGATACTCTTCATCATTAGCTGGTAGGGAAATACAAATTTAAACTACAATGTGATATCCTACTATAATTTTATGTGTCAACTTGAACGGGACATGGAATGCCCAGATAGTTGGTTCAACATTATTCTGGGTGTTTTCGTGAGGGTGTTTCTGGATGTGATTAACGTTTGAATCAGTAGACAGAGTAAAGAAGATTGTCCTTCCCAATGTGGGTGGGCCTCATCCAATCCACTGAATGCCTGAATAGAGCAAAAGGCTAAGTAAGGGAGAATTTCCTCTGCCCAACTGTCTTTGAGCTGGGTTATCGGTCTCCTCTTGCCTTTGGACTTGGACTCAAGCTGGGACTTACACCATTGGCTCATCTTGGTTCTCAGGCCTTAATAATCAAACCAGAACTACCCTATCAGCTCTCTTGGGTCTCCAGCTTGCCATCTGCAGAACTTGAAACTTCTCAGCCTCCATACCCACGTGAACCAATTTCATATAATAAATCTCATTTGTATGTATATATGAATCCTACTTTCAACAACTGTTTCAGCAACTGTCAGCAAAGTATATTCATAAACAGAACCAACTGAACCAACAGAACCAATTCTGTTCTCCTATTGGTTCCGTTTCTCTGGAGAACTCAAACTAGTATAATACTACTATACACTTAATAGAACGGGTACAATAAAAAGTAATAACACCACATACTTGTGAGGATGTGGAGAAACTGGATCTCTCATATATTGCTGTTGGGAATGTAAAATGGTACAGCCACTCTAGAAAAAAGTTTGACAGTTTCTTAAAAAACAAAACATACAATTATCACATAACCCAGCAATTGCACTCTTGGGCATTTATCTCGGAGAAACAGAAGCTTATGTTCACACAAAAACCTGTACCTGAGTATGCACAGCCGTTTATTTGTAATAGCCCCCAGACTGGAAACAATTCAAATGTCCCTCCACAGGTGAGTGGTTAAATAAACTGCAGTGCACTCATACTATGGAATACTACTCAACAGTAAGGAAATGGGCTTGGATGAATCTTGAAGGAAATATTCTGAGTGAAAAAAGTCCATACCAAAAAGTTACATACTGTGTGATTCCATTTATGTAACATTTTGAAGTTATAAAATTGCAAAATTTATAAAATTTATTAAAAAATTATAAAAATGAGAAAAGATTACTGGTTGCCAGGGTTAGGGATGGGGAGAGGGTGGAAGGAGGTAGGTAGGGTTATAAAAGGACAGCAGGTGAAATCCTTGTGGTGTTGAAACTTTTCCGGATCTTGACTGTGGTAGTGGATACACAAACCCATGGGACAAAATTACATAGAACTAAATATACTAACACACATACACACACAAATGAGTACAAGTAAAACTGGGAAAATCCAGACACGTTCAGTGGGTTTTATCAATGTGAATATCCTGCTTGTGATATTGCACTATAATTTTGCAAGATGTTACCATTCAGGAAAGGGAAACTAGATAAAGCATACACGTGACCTCTCTGGATTATTTCTTAGAACTATTTGTGAATCTTCAATGATCTCAAAGTGAAAGGTTTAATTAAAAAAAGATCAGAAGTTGAGAGATTGAGATGGGGAACTTATTCCTCCTCACTTTGTCCCTATAGGTTGGATGCACCCCTCTAGATGGTTTCCGTCTCTGGTGGTGAGCTTTTGCAGTTGCTCTTCCTGGGGTCTGTTTACTCCTAGGGTTGTTCTCACTGTGGCTCGCTTTGGGCTGCTGCACTATTCCTTGTCACACATCTTTAGTCAGATTTATTCCCAGTTACTTTACTGATGTTTGTGGCTATTGGAAATAGTATCTTTTCAAAATTTCGTTTTTGACTTTTGTTTCTGGTTTGTGTACTTCTCTGTTTTATGATGCTTTGGACATGATAGATGCTTGACTAATATTTGTTTATTTCTAGGATTTTTGAACATGTGTATGTTTTACACCTGTGCCTTTAGTATTAGAAGATTTTTATAAACAGCAAATTGGAAAACTTAGGTAAAATGGACAAACTCCTAGAAACACACAATCGACCAAGAGTGAATCAGGAAGAAATAGAAAATCTGGATGGACCGCTAATTAGTGAGGAGATTGAATCAGTATCAAAAACTTCCCAACAAAGAAAAGTCCTGGACCAGAAACCTTTGCTGGTGAATTCTACCAAACACTTAAAAAAAGAACTAACACTAGTGCTTCTCAAATTCTTCCAAAAATTGAAGAAGAGGAAACACTTCCTAACTCATTCTATGAGGCCAGCACTACCCTGATACCAAAAGCCAGACAAAAACACTGCAAGAAAAGAAAACTACAGACCAATAGGCCTTGTGAATATTGACGCAAAAATGCTCCAAAATATTAGCAAACCAAGTGGGGCTTATTTTGGAGTGTAAGGATGGTTCAACGTTCCACTTTGGCGGCCCAGGGTTTGCTGCTTGGGATCCCGGGTGCGGACGTGGCACCGCTCAGCAAGCCATGCTGTGGCAAGCGTCCCACGTATAAAGTGGAGAAAGATGGACACGGATGTTAGCTCAGGGCCAGTCTTCCTCAGCAAAAAGAGGAGGAGTGGCAGCAGATGTTAGCTCAGGGCTAATCTTCCTCAAAAAAAAAAAAGAAAGAAGGAAAGAAAAAATGGATAAATAGGACTTCCTCAAAATGGAAAACGTTCATGCATCAAAAGACATTATCAAGAGAGTGAAAAGACAACCTATAGAACGGGAGAAAGTATTTGTAAAGCATATATCTGATAAGGGATTAATATCCAGAATATAAAAAAACTCATGTAACTCAACAATAAAAGGAAACAACTTCATTAAAAAATGGACAAAAGACTTGAATAGACATTTCTCTAAAAAAGATATCCGAATGGCCAATAAGCACATGAAAAGATATGCTTTGTGATCACTAGTCATTAGGGAAATGAAAATCAAAACCATATTGAGACACCACTTCACAGACGTTAGGATGACTATCATATATACATAAAAAAGACGAATGGAAAAATAACAAATGTTGGTGAGAATGTTAAGAAATTGGAATCCTTGTCGATTACTGGTGACAATATAAAATGGTGCAGCTGTTAGGGGAAACAGTTGGAGGATTTTTACAAAGGTAAACATGGAATTGCTCTATGAGCCAGTGATTCTGCTTCTAGGAATATACCCAAAGGAAGTGAAAACACGGACTGGACGGGGCCGGACCTGTGGCCAAGTGGTTAAGTTCGTGCATTCTGATTCTCGGCCCAGGGTTTGCGGTTCAGATCCTGGGCGCGGACATGGCACCGCTCATCAGGCCGTGCTGAAGCAGTGTCCCACATGCTACAACTAGAAGGACCCACAACTAAAATATACAGCTATGTGCTGGAGGGATTTGAGGAGAAGAAGAAAAAAAAGAAGAGTGACAACAGGTGTTAGCTCAGGTGACAGTCTTTAAAAAAAAACAAAAAAGCAGGACTGGAATTGATATTTGTACACCAATGTTTGTTGTAGCATTATTCACAGTAGCTAAAAAGTGGAGATGTCCATTAACGGATAAATGGATAAGCAAAATGTGGTATATACATACAATCGAATATTGTTCAGCCATAAAAAGTACTGAAGTTCTGACACATGCTACAACATGGATGAACCTTGAAGACATTATGGTAAGTGAAATAAGCCAGACACAAAAGGACAAAACTTGTATGAGTCCACTTATAGAAGCCACCTAGAATAGGCAACTTCATAGAGACAGTTGATTAGAGGTTGCCAGGGCCTGTGGAGTGGGGGGAATGGGGAGTTATTTCTTACTGGATACAGAGTTTCTATTTAGGGTGATGAAAAAGTTTTGGAAAATAGATAGTAGTAATGGTTGAAAAAAATGAATTCAATTTTCTTTGTAACTAAATACATGCTCAATTTGGCATATTTTCCTTGAATGAAGGAAAAAAGCATGTTCCTGATTCATGGACTGCTAAGGTCTCTTTTTGTATTTTAGTTCTGTGGATTGTTGTGTCAGTCAGGGTTCTTACTGCAAGCAACTGTAACAAACTCTAGCTGATTTAAATGTAAAAGAAAATAAATTTATTTAGTTCATATATGGTGCCTTAAAAATTCTCTAGAGGAGCGAGGATACCTGGTTCAGAGATCATCTAGCAAGAAGAAAAATAGCCAAAACCCATTACTGTCCCTGGTAACCACTAATCTGTTCTCACCTTTATACTTTTGTCATTTCGAGAACGTACTGTAAACGGAATCATACAGTATGTAACTTTTCAAGATTGACTTTCTTCAGTAAACATAAATGCTCTTAAGTTCCATCTAAGTTGTTGCTACCTGCAACAATTTTGTTGATGAGTAGCATTCCATTGTATCAGAGTTTGTTTAGACATTCATTCATTAAAGGACATTGGGTTGTTTCCAATTTTTGGCTATTATGAATAAAGCTGCTATAAACATTTGGGTACAGGTTTTTGTGTGAGCATATGATTCTATTTCTCTGGGATAAATGCCCAAGAGTGCAATTGGTGGGTTGCATCCTAATTGTAGGTTTTTGTAAAATATTGCCAAACTATTTTCCAAATGGCTGTCCAGTTTACATCCACTTTCCACTTTCCACACTCGCCAGTAATAGATGAGAGATCCACTTCTCTGCATCCTTGCTAGCATTTGGTGTCATTGTTATTTTTAAATTTTGGCTGTTTTGATGGGTTTTTACTCTTTTCATCCTCTTAATAGAATATTTTGCAGAACAGAAGTTTTAAATTTCGATTGAGTTTTTCATTTTGGTCTATCATGGATCATGGTCTTGGCGTCAAGTCTAAGAACTTTTTGCCTGGCTTTGAGTCTCAACGACTTTTTCCTACATTTTGTTCTAAAAGTTTTATATTTTACATTTAAATATAAGATCCATTTTGAGTTAATTTTTGTATAAGTTATGAGATTTCAGTAAAGTTTTGTTTTTTGCTTATGAACGTTTAATTGCTTTAGCCCCATTTGTTGAAAGAATATCCTTTCTCTATTGAATGGGTTTTGCAGCTTCATCAAAAATCAGTTGGGCATCTTCGTGTGGGTCTACTGGGTTCTCTATTCTGTTTCATTGATCTATGTGTCTATACCTCCTCTAATACCACAGTCTTGGTTAATGTAGCTATTGAGTAAGTCTTAAAAATCTAATAGGATGAGCCAGCTCTGATGGCCTAGTGGTTAAAGTTCAGTGTGCTCCCCTTTGGGAGCCTGGGTTTGGTTCCCAGGCCCGGAACCACATCACTTGTCTGACAGCAGCCATGCTGTGGCAGGGGCTCACATAGAAGAAGCAGAAGAACTTAGAACTATACACAACTATGTACTGGGGCTTTGTGGGGGAGAAAAGGAAGAAAAAAAAGGAGGAATTGGCAACAGATGTTAGTTTAGGGCAAACTTACCCCTGGGAGGGAAAAGTCTAGTAGAGTGATTCCTTCCACTTAATTCTTCATTTTCAAAATTGTGTAGCTATTTTGATGCATTTTTCTTTCCATATAAATTTTAGAATGAGCTTGCTGACGTTTTGATAAGAATTGTGTTAGATTTTGCTTAGGTTTTGGTGAGAATTGTCTTGTCTCTAGAACAGTTTGAGGAGAACTGACATCTTTATTATGTTGAATCTTCTAATCCATTGATACAATATGTGTCAATTTGTTTAGGTCTTTTTAAATTTCTTTTGTAAGCATTTTGTACTCTCTTGCCTTTTAAAAAGCTACCATTTGTTTCTATTTTTGTCCATCCTTGAATTTTCAACCTTCCCTCTAACCTTCTATAAAGCATATATCTTATAAACAGCATATCACTGAGATTTTTTTTCTTTCTTTCCCCAACTGACTATCGTCTTCATCTTACCTTCTACTTTTCTTTACTTCCTTATTTTACTTGGTTATTTGCTTTTTATTTTTGTTGATTGATCTGGTTAGTTTCTGTTCTCTTCCCTCCTTCCTGTCAATCTGGAACCTTTACTGTGCTTTTCCATTCAGTATTCCCATTCCTAATCATCATCCTTAAATACATACTGCTCTACTCTTATCCAAGATGATAAGACAGCCACTATTATTTCACTGAGTGCTCATCCCCCGGTGCTCTCCTCATTCTCCACAAAAATAAAATTTAGTTATGTTACTTTTTTACATACGCCCATTCAATTCTCAATTCCTGGATACTGGCGAGATAAATAGTTCTTTTAGTTCCAGACTATTATTAAACTTTCTCTTGCAGTGTGTCTCATATTTCAAGGAACCTTAGTGATCATAGTACACATTCCCTGTCAATCATTATCCATTTAGATTAATCACGTATATTGCAAAGTTCTTTGCCTACCATTAACCTTTTTTCTGTTTCCTTCCTTTATCAGTCTTTCTTCTTCTCCTTCTTCTTCTTCCTCCTCTTCCTCTGCCTTTTCTTCTTCTTCTCCTCCTCCTCCTCCTGCTCACCCCCACTCCTCCTTCTCCTTCTTCTTGACAGAATCCTTTCTGGAAACTTTTCCTCAGATGGGTTATGTGAATGATGATCTCTGAATCCTTGCATCCCAGCAAATATCTTTCTTTCACCCTAACAAGTAGATAATATCTTGACACGTTATACATTCTTAGCTCCTAGTCCTTTTCTCTCAGTAGTTTGTAAACATTTTTCCACCATTCCACTAACTTTTGCTGCTGGATATGAAAAGTCCGGTGCCAGCTGAGATTATTTTCTGTGAGTAACTTGTTCTTTTATCTGGAGACATGCAAAATTTATTTTTAACCTTGGGATTTTCAAGTTTTACCAGGATATGCATAGGTGTGTGCCTTTTTATCACCTTTCCCAAACCTGCATAAATAAGTCCACAAATAAGCAAAAGTTTCCTTGATCATTACTTTATTAGCCTTTTCTCCACTGTTATATTTTTTCCTTCCAGCATTCATATTACTTGCATATTGAGTCTCCAGGATCTATTTTCCAAGCATCTTTTGTTTTCTTTTATATCTTCCTTCTCTTTGCTTATTTGTTCTAGGTTTTGAAATTATTTCTTACAGGTGGTCTTCTTCAAAACCAAAATTTTTTATGTCAAGAGTGGTAATTCTGTCATTCAATTCACCTATTGAATTTTTAAGTTTGGGAGGAACTTTAAAAATTTCAAGAGAATTGGTTTTATTCTCTTTAATTGAATCTCCTTAAGTGTTAACTAAGGAAACATAAGTTACTGTAACAGATATTGTTCTAAATCTTATGGCCTATAGTGGAGAGAAGGGTCTGTCCCGTGCAGTCATTCAGGGACCTACACTGACAGAAATTCTGACATCTTTAATTTTTGGCTTTAAAAGATTGATTGAGACATCATGAAAAAGGCACCTGAAACTAGGTGAGCAAGTTTTTAGACACAATCGTTATTGGAAGATGAGCAGAAGTGATAGATGCGTACCACAAGGAATGGAGATGTGTCAAAAAAAATCCTTGCCTGGCTCTCCCACCTTCAAAGGGCATCTGTGGATCCAGGTTCCCATCTCACCCAGAAGTGGACAAAATCTTGCTTCTGCTAGATGTTTCCCAAGATTCCTTGTCTGCCGTCTTCTTTTCCTTCCACTTCCACTGGGGAGCGCAGCACAGCAGGGTGGTTAAGAGATTGTGCCCTGGAGTGAAGACAGACTCAAGTTCCAGTCCTGGCTTTGCTGCTAACTAGTTTTGGGTCTTTGACCTGGTCACTTAGAACACGCGAACTCTGTAAACCTTATTTCAAACTTCACCTCCTAAATGGTGTAAAAAAATAGTGCCTACCTTATAGGTTTCTCTAAGGATTAAGTAAAACTGCAATTACTATACTTTAGCATAATGCCTAACCCGAGAAAGTGCTCCATATACATTAGCTACCACTGTTATGAGTGGCTCAGTCATTTGAAGGCTTAAACTATATACAGTTTTTCTACACACGCCTCCCAGCCCATGTCTCCAGCCTTAGCCACTCTCCTGAGCTACAGTATAACATTTTCCATGTCCAGCTGGACAATACTACTTGGATATTCTGTTGGAATTCAAGGTCTTCCACTGAGTCGCCCAAACTTACATTTTTAGTCTTAGCTCCCATACTACTCTGCTATAAACACACTCTTGCCCATCTGGACAATTTTTGACCACTTCTCCTTTGTTCTGTCCATCTGGAATGCTCTCTTGCCCATTTCTACTTATAAAGGTTTAACCCTTTCCTTAAGAACAAGCTCAAATGCCACTTTTTCCTGATTTTCCCTAATGAAGGTGAGCTCTCTTAACTCTTAATTTTTATAGAAGCTCATTTTAGTCTTCTTGTACCTTATGGTGACACTCATTACTGTTAGCTCCACTGTATGAATGAGGACCCTTTCAGCTGCAAGTGACTGGATTTCCACGTGAATTAGCAAAGAGGGAATTTGTAGGCTCAGATTATCTGAAATATGGAGGAAACCTCAGGCACAACTGGATCCAAATCTTCAGATTAGGTTATCACGGCTCTCAACCTCTGTATCTAATTTTTACTGCTTTTTGCGAGTTGGCTTAATTCTTACCTTCATTCTGCTAACTGGTTTCCTCTGTGGAAGGAAAATGGGCCTCAGCCCAATGCCATCTTTACAGCTTGTGATCCAAGTGCAAGAGAGACTTATCATCTATGTCCAACAGAAGATCCCTTGGGAGGAACTCTGCCTCGCCCAGTTTTGGTGGCTTGCCCATTCCTGTACCATTTAGGGGCCAGTGGGATGGAAGGGTCTGATCGTCCAGGTCTGGGTCACGTGCCCATCCCCAGGTGAAGCGGGAGGGAGAGCTTGCTGGAAGGATCAGAGGATCAGCTATCATAGTTCACTATTCTCCTGTGCTGTGTTGCAATTCCTGGAAGACAGGAGCCATGCTTTGTCACATAGCCCTTTAAATAATGCCTTGTTTAGGATATACGCTTAGTAAATTTTTATTGACTAAATGAATAAACAAATTGTCCTAACACCAGATTGGGACGTTCAATAGGATATTTTTGAACAGAGTAGTCAGGCTTTGAAAAAGAATTTAAAATTCTTGGACAGATGTGTTATTCATTGGTGGATAGCATATATGCAAAAAAAACTAAAGATAGTTATGAAACCCCACTAAAGGCGATAGTTGGAAACTCTTTTTTACTTAAGTTACTTATAAATAGAAAAACTGACTTATTTGTCTTTCACTTTAAGATAAAATTTCCTTTTCTTGAAAAGTTTGTAGACTGAAAGTAACTTGGTTCTAGTCTAGGCAGGGGCAATAAAAGTGTAAAAAAAGAGATTTAGTTATGACAATGTTTATGCTAATGATTCTGCTACAAAAATGTGACCCGAAAATGTAAACACATCCTTCTAGAGGAAGGCATGGGAATACAAAATAGGAAATTACCCTGGTTTTCTGGGAGCTGTCTCTTTGAGGGAGAGGATTAATGATTAAAAAGTAGAAAAGTTGCATGACAAATGTGGTTCAGAAAGCATGAAGGGTTGAGATGCTGAAAGCAAGGGCAGGCCAGGAGGGCTGACTAGAAGGTGTGCCCAGGGAAACGGCCACGCGGTTCAGGAAATTCTGTGGGGAGAAAACAGAGAAATCACCAAGTGCGGGTTCAGGTGGCCTCAGGGGCAATAGTTTCACAGAGAACCAAGGAATAGACCGTAAGCAAAGGCAGAAAGAACCTCAACTTCCCAGTGACCTGAAGAAATGACACTGAACTGAGTGAAGGTGGATGTAAGGCGAACTCGGAGTAGCAGTGGAGTAAACCCTCAGAATACTAATTATTGTGTTCATGGTGCAATGGGAGGTAATTAAGGTTATAGTAGTCATGAGGGTGGAGCCCCCATGATGGAATTAGTGTCCTTATTAGAAGAGGAAGAGTCCAGAACCCTCTCTCTCTGCCACGAGAGAGAGTCAAGAAGTTCGCCATGGGCAAGCCGGGAAGAGGGCTCTCACTGGGATTTTTACCGAATCTGTGGGCACCTTGATCTTGGACTTCCCAGCGTGCACAACTGTGAGAAATAAATGTCTTTCGTTTAAGTCACCCGGCCTGTGGCACTTGATTACAGTTGCCTGAGCCGACTAAGACAGGCGCTTATTTAATGAATCCCTTCGTTCATTCAGCAAACATTTATTGAGTACCTATTATACACTAGGTGCTGAGGATACACACACACACACACACACACACACACATAATTTTTTTCTGAATCATTTGTGGGTCAGTTATGTATATCATGGCTCTTTACCCCTAACTACTTTGGTTTGACTGTCATTAGAACAGGATTATGCTTTCACATAACCACAGCAGAGTTACCAACTCGATGCTTTTTCTTACTGATGTAATACTTTAGTCTACTGCTAATATTCCAGCTTGGTATGGCCTTTCTTTGTCTTTTACAACATTGACAGTTTTAACGAATACAGTTGCCCCTCCCTTCCCATTTTCCTAACAGAACATTCTTCATTTTCTGTTTGTCTGATGTTTCTCGCATCCTTCTCAGGGCATCGCACCTGGGGACCCATGGCGTCCATTTGTTTCTCATCGGTAATGTTAATTTTGATCCTCTGATGAATGTAGTTGCCAGATACATTCACTGCAACCAATGAGCAGTCTTTGGGGAGACGTGTTAACGCAATGCAAAATCCCGCTCCTCATCAAAATTTCCCTCTGCATTTGGCATCCAGTGATGATTCAGTTTTTAAAAAAATTATTTATTTTTAATTGTGGTAAAATATATATAATGTAAAATTTACACCTTATCCATTTTTAAGTGTACAGTTCAGTGGCATTAAGTATATTCACATTGTTGTACAACCATCCACACCATCCATCCACAGAACTCTTTTTATCTTGTGGAACCGAAACTCTGTACCCATTAAAAAATAACTCCCCGTTTTCTCTTCCCTCGGGCCCTGGCAACCACCATTCTTTTTGTCTCTATGAATTTGATTACTTTAGAATATAATGGAATCATGCAATATTTGTCTCAAATGACTGGCTTATTTTGCTTAGCATAATGTCTTCCAGATTTATCCACATTGTGTATGTGTCAGAATTTTCTTTCTTTCTTCCTTTTTTCCTCCCCAAAGCCCCAGTACATAGTTGTATATTTTAGTTGTAAGCCCTTCGGTTCTTCTATGTGAGCTGCTGCCACAGCATGGCTACTGACAGACAAGCGGTGTGGTTCCATGCTGGGGAACTGAACCCGGGCTGCTGAAGCAGAGCGCATTGAACTTGAACCACTAGGCCGTCAGGGCTGGCTCAATTTTCTTTATTTTTAAGACCAAATAAGATCCCACTGTATGTATGTACCACATTTGTTTATCCATTCATCCACTGATGATTCTTGACGGATCGAGTCTCTACTCTGGTGGTTGCAAAATGACAATTTTCCAACTCTGGAACTCCCTCCACACTTACCAGTTGGTCCTCAGCATTCTGCTGTAATCAAGAGCCTTTCCTTATCCCTCATTTATTTATCTATTTATCATTGTTATAAATTCATGAATTCCTATTTTTTGAAAGGTTTATAATTCATACTATACTAATTATTTTGATGCTCAAAAACTGTATCAGATTTGGCTAGTAGGAGCCCCTTCAATCTGGTTTTTATGACATGCATCCATCATTTTTTAAAGTTTTTCCTTACTGTCTGGCATCACATGATATTCCAGGCATATCTTATGTCTATTCGGTCAAGCCCTGGAATTAGCCATTTTCCAGGATGCTCTAGTTCCTTTTAGTAGGGAATGGTATTAGAGGTCAAGTTCTGGGTTCCAGGGTGCTTGTGACTAAGGGGTATCTTTGCTTCTTAGCCCTTTCAGCAGACAACCCTGGGAAATATAAACATATATTTACACATAGAGATACACACGCATACAAATATACATGCACACACATATACATGCATACATATACACATGTGCACATAATCATGCACGTACATATACATATTTGAGCAAAAACAAGTTTACACCAGTGTCTCCAATCCCCACAGAGTTATTTCTAAGCTTCCCACACTCCATATTATGTGAACTTCTACAGGGAGAACTGCCTGACAACATCAACACTTTACTTATTTGCTTGATCCTACAATATATCTAAAATAGTTTTAGAATTGTTTTGGCCACACTACCACTATAAATACACCTACTAAAAAGAGTTCAGGATGTGTTTGCAATTTTCCATCTTCCCCCCGACCCTCCTCCCCAACTCACTGCGTCACAAACTGAGGGCAGGTAGTCAAACGCCGAGTTCAGAGGTTACTTTTGGTATTCATTTGACATACAATTAGGTTCATTTGTTTGTTTCCAGCTTTAGCTTTTTATTTCCCTGAAAAGAGGCATGTTTATGACTTAATTGTATTTTTGAATAATAGTAAATTCCTACTGATTTAATTTTATTTTTGAATATGTAGAATATTAACATGCTCTCAAAAGTCAAAGCTATACGAAAAATTACATTCAGAGAATTGTCGTTCTCTCCTATATTCCTTCTACTCCATTCTCCCCTGCCACCTGGTAACCAACTTTGTTGTTTTCTGACTCTATTTCTTTCCATAATGATAAGCAGATACACATGTATTTTCTAATTTCCCCTTCTTTCTTAAACAAAAGATAGCATACTGTCTATATTCTGTTCTACTTTGGTTTTTTTCACTTAACGATATTTCCTGGAAATCACTCCAGGTAGGTGCATAGAGATCTTCCTCATTCTTTTTTTATCTGTCTTCAAGCTCACTGATTCTTTCCTTGGCCGTGTCAGGTCTACTAACAGCGTTCTTCACTTCCGTTGTAGTGTACGTGATTTCTAACATTTCCTTTCCAATCATTCTTAGAGTTTCCACCTCTCTTCTTATATTACTCATCTATTCTTGCATGTTGCTTACTTTTTCTGTTAAAACTCTTACCATATTAATGATAGTTATTTTAAAGTTCTGGTCTGATAATTCCAAAAATCTCTGCTATATCGAAGTCTGATTCTGATGCTTGCTTTGCCTTTTCAGACTGTATTTTTTTGCTTTTTAGCAAGCCTTGTAATTTTTTGTTGGAAGCAAGACATGATGTATTGGGTACAAGGAACTGAGGTAAATAGGCCTTTGGAGTGAGTTTTCGTGTTACTCTGGCTAGAGTTAGGCTGTGTTTATTCTTTGCTGTAGCTGTGGTTTCCAAGACTAAAATTTCTTCTACTGTCCTTGTTTTGGTTTCCTTGATTGTCTTTGGGTTTCCCTAGAGACTCAGTCTTAAATAGGATCTGAAGTTTGCCGTTCTTCCAGCTGTGCTCTCTAGCAGCCCTGTTGATGTGGTGGTAAGGTTGGGAGGAGGGGAAACATGATAGAGTCCTATCATTAGGTCTCAGTGTTTAGTGAGCCTTGGGTTGTGACATTCAGAGTGCTTCTCATCCACCCCCCACTCTCCCACCCCTGTTAGGTGAGGAAAACTAGAGGGGCCTGGAGTGGGGCATTTCCTTTTCTCCACATTGAGGGCTAGGGAGGATTGATTGGGTATTTCCCTTCCTCCAGGTCTGTTAGGCTCTGGGGAGACCCAAGTAGGTTATGCTCTGGTAAAATACTTTCTTTTGGGGGCAGGCCATTATTAAGGAGAACAGAGTGCTCTGGGCTTATTTTATTTTATTTTTGCTGAGGAAGATTAGCTCTGAGCTAATATCTGTGCCAGTCTTCCCTTACTTTATATGTGGGTTGCTGCCACAGCGTGGCTGATGAGTGGTGTAGGTCCATGCCCAGGATCTGAACCCATGAACCTCGGCTGCTGATGCGGAGCATGCTGAACTTAACCACTATGCCATGGGGCCAGCCCTAGCTCTGGGCTTATTTTGAAGTAGTTATTTTTTCCCTTCTCTCTGAGGACCTGGTGGAATTCCTGGACGTAAAACTCAGAAAAGTGTGGGATGCCCCTAAGCCTGGGCTTTCAGAAGTTTTTATCTCTCAAGCTGGTCCAGGCTCAGCCTCTAGAAATTAGTTATTTACCCTCCAGGTGTTCCTACCAGGCTTCAGGTGTAGCTTTTGCTCCCTGTTGGCTCTGATTTTCTGTGTCTACTTGCCTGTCTTTCCAGTTTTCAGGGTGTCGGGTAAACTTTTTGAGGCCCTGTGACCTCAATTCTTTGGTGGATCTAAGAGGAATGTTGATTTTCAGTTTGTTCAGCTATTTTTTTTTCCTTGTGAGGTTGGGAGTGATGAGTTCCAAGCTCTTTACATGTCAGACAAGAAACTGGAAGTCAGTGCTATTGATTTTTGCATGTTAATTTTATATCCTGCTATCTTAAGAAATTCCTTCCTTGTTTGAATTGCTTTATCTTTGATGTTCCAGCATTTTTCAGATATGCTATTCTGTCATCTGCAAATAGAGGTAGTTTTATTTTCAATATTCTTTTCCTTGTGCTTTCATTTTCTTTAGTCAAATTGTATTGATTTGGAACAATTTATAGATTATATAACCTACCTATATTTCAATAATAATAATAACAGCATTAAAAATACATTGTCCTAAGTTTAATACATAGGATAAATAAAAAGTAAATAATTTATTATAAACTGGTAAGTACTTTTATATGTAAATGTTTGAGCATGACTACACTAGAAGATTCAATTATTTAATCTGATTCTTGCACTCTTCTTAGAATCACTGTGAATGGGACAGCTACAAAAACAGATTGTTAATGGTGTGTTGTGTTGGCAATAAATATGTTCAGTGACATAATTTTCAAACTGTTGAACAACTCTTGTTAATATCCAAATAAATCAAAGTATAATTTTGTCTTAATTTACGTTATATTTGCATGCCTAGAAGTTTCAGTGTATATCAAAATGATGCAAAAAATGTGTGTGTGTGTAAAACAGAATTAAGTCCTAAACACAGAAAATTACAAGCAAGTTTTTCACTCACAGACATGTTCTGCATGACATTTGTTATGTAGGATTCTCCCATGAACTGTGAGACATCCAGCTTCACTGGCACCAACCCACTAAATGCCAGTAGCACCCCAATTACTTCTGTAACCAAACACACCTCCATCCAGTTCATCACTGAAACAGATGAACTCTGTTTGGCTCAGCCAATGGCATTTTAGTTCTGCAAAGATAATCCATATCCAAGGCAATGTCTTTTATGCGGATGACTGAAAAAGTAGCTGAAACTTATGGAAACATGTTCATCTTCACACGTAGTAATAGATGTAAATTAAAAAGCAAGGATGTACCATTCCCCTCAAATTAATTATTGATTTACAAAAATAACTGAATATTTCAGAGTGGTATGAAATAGGTACTCTTAAATATTTTAATTGTGGTGTGAAAATCTTAAAGCAATTTGGCAAGAGTCCTTCAATTTTTGGCAAGTTATCCCATTTCTTGGGGTCTATCATAAAGAGATAATTTGAAAATACAGGAGAAGAAAGTTATGCCCAAAGTATCATTACCAACAATAAATGGTTAGAAATGTAATGGGAAACAAAGATCCAATATATCATTATAAAAAAATCTAGGAGGGGTGACCCTGTAGCCAAGTGGTTAAGTTCGCGTGCTCCGCTTCAGTGGGCTGGGGATTTGCTGGTTTGGATCCCGGACATGGACACGGCACTGCTCATCAAGCCATGCTGAGGCAGTGTCCCACATAACACAACCAGAGGCACTCACAACTGGTATATACAACTATGTACTGGGGGAGCTTTGGGGAGAAAACGAAAGGAAAAAAAAGAAGATAGGCAACCGATGTTAGCTCAGGTGCCAATCTGAAAAAAAAAATCTAGGGTTAAATTTGATAAGAAATATGCAGCACTTTATGAAGAAAACTACAAACTCTTGGACGTCAAACAACTTAAAGGAAGGAGCCGGCCCAGTGGCCCAGTGGCCCAGTGGCCCAGTGGTTAAGTTCACACGTTCCGCTTCAGCAGCCTGGGGTTCACTGGCTCGGATCTGGGTGCAGACCTACACACAGCTTGGCACGCCATGCTGTGGCAGGCGTCCCACATATAAAGTAGAGAAGATGGGCACGGATGTGAGCTCAGGGCCAGTCTTCCTCAGCAAAAAGAGAATTGGCAGCAGATGTTAGCTCAGGGCTAATCTTCCTCAAAACAAAACAAAAAGTTAAAAAAAATTTCCAGTGAGATTTTTTTTGGGGGAACATGACTGAATGTTTCTAAAATTTATCTAGATGAATAAATGTATGAGAATATTTTTTAAGGTTTTTGGGAAAGAAAGAATGTAATCAGAAGAAATTTGTCCTAATAGATATTAAAATATGTAATATATTTATAATCAAAAAGTATGATTCCAGGGTCAAAATAGATAAACAAATAAATGGAATAAAAGAGATATCCAGATAGAGATCAAAGTGTATATTAGAATTTACTATGTGATGAAGGTGACACTTCCCTATTGTCGTGGGGGGTAACTATTTAATAAATGATGTTGTGTTAAGTGGGTAGGCATTTAAAAATAGATTCTCACATACCACAGCTAGAAGGACCCACAACTAGAATATACAACTATGTACTTGGGGGATTTGGGGACAAAAAGCAGAAAAAAAAATAGATTCTCCCTCATTCCCTGCACCAAATAAATTCTAGATGTAGTAAAGATTTTAAAATAAGTAATATTAAACTAGAAGAAAATATAAATGGATATAATATTGAAGTGAGGAATTCTTTCCTAAGTATGACGCTATAAGTAGAAACCATAAAGAAAATAATCAACTGTATAAAAATGAAAAGCTTCTATACATTGAAAAACTAAAAAATCTCAACCCATGAGACCAAGAATTAATGTCCTTAAAATACAAAGAGTTCTAACAAGTCAATGGAAAAAGGATAAATTCCTTTTTCATATTAAAGTTTCATGTTAATAGAAAACTTTGTTTAAAAATGGAATAAATTTAATTTTTAATTTAAAAATTAAAAAATGAAAATTTATAAAAGGAGTAACACAGACTGTCATTAAGCATACAAAAAATGTTAACTCTAACTTTTAAGATAGAAAATAGGGAAAAACAAGATAATAAAACTTGCACATCATTTTGGCAAGTATGTAAGGGAATCTTAATATGCAGTAGTGAAGATGTGTAGAAGTAGGCGTTTTTATATTTTATTGATGGGCGTGTGAATTGATGCAACTTTTCTGTAGATTAATTTGACAACAGGTAGCAGAGCCTTAAAAATCTGTATTCTTACACGAGATTAAAATTTTGTTTAGGAAACTTTATTAGTAATATGAGAAATAATTTTGTTAAAATGCTGAGTGGGAAAAAAAGTTGTGTATAATGAGGTTTAAAAATTTAGTTTTTAAAAAAAGTTGGGGGAAGAAATTTAGATTGACGTACACCACAGTGTTAATAGCAGTATTGTTGGGTGGTTGTATCATGGATGCTCTTATTTTCCTTTCTTAATTTTCCACTGCTGCACAACAAGTGTTTTTATAGCTAAAAAATAAACCTCATTGCATTTTAATAGAGACTGTTTGATATCTAACCCTGTGCCTGGTCCATAGGGGGCATCCGATAAATGTTTGTGAAATTGAAGTTCGTGGCTACTAAGCCCACTCACAATTTTTTAACATTTAGAATGCTCTCTTTCCGAAAGGGATTTAAAAACTGGTTCACTTAACACTTAATCCTTGGGTACATATGAGTTGAGTAATTCATTAATTATCCAGGCTTTAGATTTTCCAGGAAATATAGAGAATTTAACTATCAGCATAGCTAGACGTCTTCTTGGCACCAATGTCAAATTTTAAAACTTTCATATAGCTGCGAATATTTCTAAATCACTTCTACTTAGGTTCTTTAGTTTAGAAAATCACATGAGTTTTTCCTACATTAAAGTGTAGGGAATTTTCATACTCAGATATTTTAGGTCTCTGCATAGTTTTATTATAATTTCACTAGGTGGCAATTTAGATACAGCTTTTTTATGAAGTGCATGGTTAATTTCTAAAATTAACCATGGAAACAGTTACTGACCCCACACAATGGTGTAAATTAAACTCTGCAGTTTAGAGTGTAGGCCCTAAAACTTCAGAAAGGGACTTTTTATTAACAGCTAGATCTCAGAGGAGTCCTTTGGGTAATACACTTGTACAGGTGTATCTTTTCCCAGGTACCGTGTGAGTGCGTCAGTGAGTAAGGTTGCTTTTGTGGTCTAAATGCCCCTGTGCTTTTGAATTTCTTTTCTCAAATATCCAGAGATTTTTTTCTTCAGCTCAGAAAGAAAACATGGCGCCACCTACTAGCATTCGCTAGTATTACATTATGACCAAGTCTTTTGAGTTTTGTTTATTTAGCAAACACTTTCTGAACTCCAGTATAAGCAAGCATAAACACTAGAGCTCTGAAGAGGAATAAGACAGTCCCTGCCATGCTAAATGTTCAGTCTAGCTGAGAAGACAGGCGTTATCTGGGGCATGTGGTGCCAGGAGAACCTGTCTGAAATACATGTGTCATTAGAGCCCTGGTGTTCAGCATGGACCTTAGGGAGACAAGACTCCAGGCAGGGAGACCTGTTAGGAAGTGCTTAATAAAACACTCTCAACAATCCAAACATAAAATTTCCCCTTTAAATTCAAAAGTAGTTTTTATTTGTCTAGTCATTAAATAGTTGGGGAAAAGCTACGATATTTGACATTTGTTGCCTGTCCTCAGGCCAGTTGGAGATATCATACCAAAATTCTTCATTTCAAACAAATAATCATATTTGAGATTCTGAGGATCGATTCATGACGTGAAGTCATGTTTTTGACAGTTGTTGTCAAGCATTTTTAGCTTCCTGATATAACTCCTTAAGAATAAACAAATTGGCTCTCAATTTCCACTTCTCCTTGTTCCTGACAACTATAAGATGATCTTACTGCACTTCGAAACCAACAGACAAATCAACGGGGATCAATCACAAATTATGTCTAGCTGAAAGCCTGAGAAGAGATCAATTATAAATAAGATCATCTGGATTTTGAATTAACTGCGTTTCATTTGTTCATATCACCTCTACAGGTATGATTGGATTGTTAGCCCGTTAACTTGCAGGTGCCTTAAAAATTCTTGGTCTGAACAATGGACTCTGGTATTTCTCTCATCCAAATCTCAAAGTTGTTGAAAAGATGTAACAGGTAAATTTCCCAGGAGGAAATTTTTCAGAAGAAAAATATTCAACCTCAGCTGTAATGCTTCTGATCAATTTTTTAACTCTTCTTTAGTTGACGAGTTCAGAGTTCTAGGCACGTGTTCCTAGTTGATGAGGTATCTCCTTGTTGATGATTTAGGTACAATTTATTCATTTTAATTGCTGTTTAGTGTTCTCTTGTGTGACTATACCATATTTCACTCATTTTCCTGTTAAATATTTAGCCTGCCTGTTGCTTGATGAATGGTTTCTTTTATTATGTTAATTCTCCATATATTCCTGTAAATGCAGGGCAGGCTCATAGCTAAGAATGTGGATTGCGGAACTAGGACTGCCTGGGTTTGAATCCCACCTGTGGAATCTTGAGAGAATTACTTATCCGGGCAGCGTCTTGGTTTAATGCTCCAGAGATATTGATAGAACCTTCGAAGTCATTTCTCTCAGCACTTTCAAAGACGTTACCTCATGACCTTCCGGCATTTACTGTTCTGATAAGAAGTCTTTTGAAATTCTTTGGTAGATAAAATATAGATATTTCCTATCTTGGCTTTTAAGATTGTCCCTTTATCCTTAATGTTCTCAAGTTTCACTATAATGTATCTATGGGTCAAATTTATTTTTAAATTTTTCCTGCTTAGTATTTAATGTGCATGAAAACATGTTTCTTCAATTCTGAAAAATGATCTGCATTATTTTTTAAAATGTTTCTTCTCTGTCATGCTCTTATTCTTTTACTTTGGAACTCCTGTTAGACATTTCTTGGAACCTCTCAGTCTTAGTTCTAACCCTCTTTGTTTCTCATTAATGTTTTAATTGCCTCACTGTACTGCATTCTAAGTTAATTTCTCACAACTATTTTTCAGTTCACTGACTTTATCTTTGACTGTGTCAGTCTAGAGTTTATACTATTTGTGGTATATTTTATTTCAGTATATTTTATTTCAGTAGTTGTATTTTCCATTTCTAAGATTTCTAATTGTTTATTTTTACAATAGACCTATTTTGGTTTTATTTCTGCTTGTTTTTGTTTTATATTTTATTCTTCATTTTCAAATTGAAGTTATGCCTTCATTTCCCGCTTTAAAAATCCTAAACATACTTATGTATGTTTTTGTCAGACTATTCTATAATATTAATTTTATATGGAGTGATTTCATATTCTGATTTTGCTGGCTGATTTTCTTTTTCTTTTTTTTAAACAAGGTTTTCAGGGGTTGATTGATTATTTGTTTGTCATTTGTTTATTCTAACTGGTGAGAACAAAACTACTTAGAAAATAAAAGTTATGGGAGAATAGCACTATTGAAAAAGGGGGAATTTTAATAGAATAAGTTTGCTTTAAGGCCCCAAATTTATTTGATGTTCTAATATTCAATGGTTTAATTTGGCAAAAAACAAAAAAAGTGCATTGTGCCTATGAATATTCACAGATGACTTAGTGTATCACAGATGACAGAAGAAAGGAGGGAGGACAGGAGCAATGCATTCCATGATAGTGAATCCCACATCGCAGCAGTTAGAACATTACTGAGCCCAACCGTTTTTCCTAATTACAAACACATTATTGTCTTTTGGATTAAGTGAAAATTAACAAGTTTTTCCTTCTATAGGCACCTTCTGTCTGCTGCTGGAACTCAATATTTTGATCTCTACCTTCCGTTTCTAAATCAGAAGCCATTTTGGCCTTCCAGCACCAAAGAAATATAATAGTTGTTTTCCTCATCCACGGCTTGGCATCTTCTCATTTTTCATCTTTCTTTGTTTTTAGTTTCTAGTTTTCTCAAGGCTATAATGCAAATAAGAATCAACCATTTCTATAGTTTTTTTTGAGAAATAGCAACCCTCATTCATTCCTTTTTTTCTTTTTCTCTGAGGCAACCATTTTCACTTCCTAGCTAATTATTTTGGTATTTATATTCATGTCTATAAATAATACAGTTGAATGGTTACTTCTTCATTATTTTTTCAATTTAGGCATTTCCTATGGGTTCCCCACCATGATAAATAATAATAGCAATATATCACTCATATAGACTTAGCATGTGCCAGGCACTTTACTGAGTACCTCCCATGTATTTATTTAATGTTCATAACAGCTCTGAGAAGTGTGTTTATTAATAACATCTTACAGATGGGGAAACTGAGAACAGAGGTTCAGTAACTTGCCCAAGGTGGTACAAGATGGAGCCCGGGTGATTTGGCTCTCAGCTCGTTCTCTTAACTACTGTGCTACTCTGTCTCCAGAGTAAGGATTTAGCTTTCTTTCCTCTGCTGGCTCACCACACGTATTCACCCTTCCCACCCTCTCATTCTCCAAATATCGTTAAATTACAATTTTGCTTAGGTTAATATTCAATATTCATACATGGATCAGAGCTTCACCCGGCAACCTGCAGACTCAGAGCCTGAAGGAGTCATCTCCGATAATGTATAGACATGAGCAAGAATAAAAAGTATGCCTTTGAGAGCTTGTGGTTCTTCATTATGCAGCAATAGCTGGCTGAGGCAATGTGTCTGAAATGACGTTATTCTAATCTGATGCTTTATTGATAATTTGGCCGGGTAGAATAGTCTCAGGTGGGGGTAAATTTCAGAATTTAAAAGCCTTACTTCATTGCCTTCTATCAGTATTTGAGAAATCCAAAGCCATTCTGATTTCTGATCCTTTATGTTTGATGTATTTTTGTGTTTTTCTTTGTGAGATCTTCATTTGTTCCCCACTGTTCTGAAATTTTACAACGATATGACTTGGTGTGGATCTATTTTCACCTATTGTGCAGGCAATCAGCAAGTGTTTTCAATCAGGAAACTCATGTTCTTTAGTTCTGGGAAATTTTCTTGGATTATTTAATTAATTAATTTATTTTTTGAGGAAGATTAGCCCTGAGCTAACATCTGCCGCCAAACCTCCTCTTTTTGCTAAGGAAGACTGGCCCTGAGCTAACATCCGTGCCGATCTTCCTCCATTTTGTATGTGGGATGCCTGCCACAGATGGCTTGTCAAGCGGTGCCATGTCCGCACCTGGGATCTGAAGAAGTGAACCCCAGGCCACAGAAGCAGAACGTGGGAACTTAACTGCTGTGCCACTGGGCCGGCCCCATGGGAAATTGTCTCCGATTATTTCATTGACGAGTGTTTCCATTCCATGTACTCTCCCCTCAGAAAATCCATTATTAAGATTCTCAAGGTGCTTCCTGGTCTGGCGCTTTAATTTTTAAAAAATCTTTTTTGCCTTATTTCTCTATCTTTGATGTTTTCGGTCTGTTTTTCGGGAGATTTCCCAATTTTATATCCATTTCTTTTACTGAGTTTTCTGTTTCTGTTGTCATATTTTAGAGATTTCAGTAGTTTCTATAGTTCTCTGATTTTTCCCTTAGAAAAAAGCATCCTGTTCCTATTTCATGAGTGCAATATCTTTTCTTGTCTCTCTAAGGATATTCATGGTGGTTTTTTAAACTTCTCCTCTGGCACAAACTCTGTTCCCTCCAAGTTGATTTTTTCTGTTTATTCGTTTTGGCTGTATTTCAGGGTAGATTTCCTCAGGTGACTGGCAATCCTTAGTTGTCAATCCATATTGAAGAGTGAAAAACTAACAGTGATGGGGAACTTCCGCACAGAAGTGTGGTGTGTGCTAGGGGGCCCCTGCCCATTTATTTGTGGAATATGTGATGTTAACATCTGTAGATTTTTCTTCCTGCAGTGGGCATCTTCTCCAGAGAAGAATCATCCAAGTTTTCCCGAGGATCTCAGCATCCACTATGCACTTATTTATTTAATCTATTTTCAATGTGATCTCCTCATCCCTGGCTCTGCTTAGTGTCCTTCAATCTAAGGCAGTCTGTTTTATTCTCTCCAGAGAATAAACCTTGATGTTGTGAGTGGGATGTAGGAAAGGCAGTCTAATACCTTTGTAGAGTGAGGAAAAGAATTTTGGTGACTGGTTTCTTTTTTAACAGTCTTTCAACCAACCCACTGTATTTAAAGTACTCCCCCATGTTCACCCCACTTTCACAGGTTACTGATGCAGCTAATCCCTGAGCTTTTTGAAATGGGTGGTGTAAATCATGTTGGTTTTGGGGTTTCCCCACTATTGGATCAGGACTCAATTTTCTTTCTTTCTCTCTTTTTTTTTTTCGCTGAGGAAGATTTGCCCTGAGCTAACAACCACTGCCAATCTTCCCCTATTTTGTATGGGTCACCACCACAGTGTGGCCACTGACAGATGAGTGGTGTAGGTCTGCAAGTGAGAACCAAACCTGACTAGCCAAAGCGAAATGCACTGAACTTAACCACTAGGCCACCAGGACTGGCCCATCAGTTTTATTTTTTAAGTTTCTGAGCTCTTTATCATTTATCTTTCTGCTTCAAAAATTCTGAAATTTTGTTCCTTACTTCTTTTCCCATTCTCTTCGTCCTTTTGGATTTATTGGTTCTTAAAATATTATTTTAATGATGTTTGGAAGGAAGGAACAGCTGGTGGTTATGTTCAATCCTCCATCTTTACCTTAAACCCTCAACTCTTGGCTGCTTTCTTAGTCTTCAATTTTCTCCATGCATTTTGATTTTTATTTTTAAAACGCATTTGGAATAAAAGGGTTTTGTTTTCTTTTACTCTTATTTCTTAGGGTAGTTGCTTTCAGAACCCAGCCACTATACTGCAAGGAAGCCACTCCACCAAGAGGCCCACGTGAAAGGAACCAACAGCTGGGGATGACTTGCCAGCCTTGTGAATGAGTCTTCTTAGAAATGTGTCCTTGAGCCCCAGTGGAGCCGCCACGGCTGACACCACCAGACGTCCCTACGGGACGCTGCCAAATCACCAATTCGTGGAGCTAAAATATTTATTGGTATTGTTTTAAGCCACTGTGTTTTAAGCTGGATTTTTAATAGCAATAACTGACTGGAAGCCACCCACCTCCCAGAAGTTTTGTGATTGCTACTCTCTGATCTTCTTGCCTCAGTCCAGAGGCTGGCTACCTAATGTTCTTTGCAAAGATCCAATGAACGGTTTGGTTCAGCTGCTGGCCCCCAGGCTGGGTCCGTATCCTTCCTTTCTGAAACCTGCAGTGCTTCGTGAACAGTCTAATCTCAGCCGGCATTTGGTAACAGCGTGGGGTCTATCCCACACCAGTGGTGCTTGTTCCAGTACTGCATCTCACTCACAACATTTTAAGGCCTTGTTGCTCCACAGTACCAGAACACCCAGATACTGTCCCTTCTGCTTCCAGACCTGGAACCCAGTAGCTTCGCTCCCCTTCACGGCTCTGTAAGTCAAACCTAGGGGGAGGGGATTTGGGGGCCTGGATTCTTCTTAAGTTTCAATCAACGTTCTTTGTTTTAGCTACTCCCCTAGTTTCACTGCTAGTTCTACATGATGCTTGGGAATCCTAATGAAAGGAATTATTTATCTTGATTTCGAGCCCAGCTGTGACTTTAAAATTTTTTTCTTCTTGTGTTTTATACATATTGTTATGTGTTTGGAGCAGAGGGTTTTTGTTTTTGTTTTTTAAGCATGATCCTACTGTCCATCTTGACACGAAGTCCTGGGTTTGATTTTTTTTAATTGAAGTATAGTTGACATACAGTGTTGTCTTTCAGGTGTACAATGTAGTGATCAACATTTATATATATTACAAAAGACACCACGACAAGTCTAGTAACCATCTGTCACTGTACAAAGTTATCACAGCATTATTGACTATATCCCCTGGCTGTACATTGCATTCGTGTGACTGATTTATTTTACAACTGGAAGGTCATACATTTTAATCCCCTGTTTTGCCCATCCTCTCTAGGTTTGACTTTTTAAGGAAATAATATCCTTACTTCACCTGGTGACAATGTTCTCAATCCTTTTCACGGGCAAACCTATCCTCTCCTCCTTCCCTCCAGTGTCAGAGCAGAAATTGCTCTGCCTTTCACCCGAGGCTCTGTGCACCTGAACTCACCCTGCCGAGCCTCTCTGGGGACGGCTCTTACATCTTCACTCTCTTTCTCTCCATTGGCTCAGCTCTCCCATCCTAAGAAGAAACTGTCCCTCAAGTTCACATGCCCCCAAATCATATCATATTTTTCTTTCCTTCTCTGCTGATTTCTCAAGTTGCCTCAAAATCTTCACCATTCATTAATTCCCAGCCTCGTGCAATCTGGTTTGCACTGTCCCCATTTGTTCCAGTTACTACTGCTGCATGAAATCTACCCCAAAACAATGTGGCTTAAAACAATAATCATTTTGTTTTGCTCACAATTTTGTGGGTCAGGAATTTGAGAAGGGCTTAGCTGCGCAGTTCTTTCTCGGGTCTCTCACAGTTGCAGACAGAGGTTGGCTAGGGCTGAAGGCTTGGTTGGGCTGGCATCCAAGATGGCTCACTCACATGGCTGGCAGTTGATGCTGACTGTTGTCTGAAAGCTCAGCTGGGTCTGTCTACCTGAATACCTCCACATGGCCTCTCCATCGTGGCAGGCTCAAGGTAACCATAGTAGCTGGCTTCTCCCAGAGGAAGTGTCCCCAAAGGTCCAGGCAGAAGCTACATGGCCTTTTTTCACCCTAGCACCAGAAGCCACACAGCATCACTTCCACTGAGCTGTATTGGTTGAAGCATTATCAGCTTGCCCAGATTCAAGAGGAGAGGACATAGATCCCACTTCTCAATGAGAGGAGTTTCAAAGAATTTTGTGACCAAGTTATAAAACTGCAACCATCATCCACCGCCTCATTGCAAATTATTTACATTTCTCCTACACGCAAAATACTCATCCTCTTCCAACAGCCCCCTAAGGTCTTGTGCAGTCGTAGCATCAGGGCCCAGGTCAGGATCTTGTCATCTAAACCAGGTCCCCAAGCAGAAGAGGCCCTTTGAATGAGGTTCCTTGAGTATATTTCCTCTTGACCTCAAGATCTGTGAACTAAAGAATAATGTGATTTACTTTCCACTCACCTAAACTAAGATGTGAAGCTGGGATAAGGGCTACAGATACTCCTATTAAAAAAAAAAAACGAAAACGAAAAAAACCTGAAAATGGGAAGCTCACATTAGTCACTGGGATATAGCCATTTTGAAATTCCTCTGGGCGTATGTTTTTAGCCCTTAATTAGAGCTCAGTCCTACTTCCTGGAAGTTGTTCCTTTGGCTTTGGCTGTGTTGTTTGGGTTCCTGCTTCCTTGCCCTAAATCATCTTTTCTTTTCCATACAAAAATGGCCCAAGTTTGCAAATGAGTAGCTTTCTCAATCTGCTTTCTGTCCATAAAATGTTGGGGCAAGGTGTCTAAAAGCCTCTTTTCATTTTGTACCATCTCTGTCCCTTTCAGTCAGAGCTGATGCAATTCCTTTAAAAACTTTCTGAGATTCCTATGCATCAATTAAAAAAAAATCCACTGCATTAGACAAAAGCCATGCCAACAAATGTCTTCAAGACAAGTCCTTCTCTACCCTGGGCTCTCTGCAAGGTTTCTGTGTGAGATAATACCTTTATGATTCTTAGACGCCCAATTGTTTAAAAGAGAGGCTCTGTCAGGAAAGACCTTAAGATCCTTAACAGAGTCTATGTTTTTGAGGGTCTACCATTTTAAAACTGTCTGAGGTCTTAACAAAGGATGCTACAGTCACATTCTTGGTCTCATTTTTGCCCTGAGATGTTTTCCTGTCAGTGGCCTGGGTTTGATATTTTCCATGAGGTCCTTGCTTGCTTGGAGGAGAATCTTCTGCCAGGAGATATGGAGTTGAGAAGTAGTTTTATTTTTGAAACAGCAAATTCTGGTTCTTTTATATTTTCTCTAAATTCAGCTTGAAAATGGAATAATTCCTTTTTTTTATTTAGCTCATCTTTCTCTGTCCATACCTTATGATACATAGTTAAAAGAAACCAGTTGTCACTTTGCACATTCTGCTGGAAATTTCCTTGGCCAGATTCGTCAGTTCATTAGGTATGTTTTTGATTTTCCACATGACCACAGGTGAAAGTTTGCTAAACTTTCTGCCATTTTATAATAAGGGTCTCCTTTCCTCCTGTTGCCAATAACATTCCCCTCATTTTCCTTTAAGTCATCACTGACAACCTCTTCAAGGACCATCAGAATTTTACTAAAAATCTCCTCAGAGTCCTCTCAGCTTTGCTTCGCTTCCAGTCCCAAAGCCAGTACCGTATGTCTAAACATGTTTTGTTACAGAGCACTCCACTTCCATGCCAAAATCTGTTCATTACTATTGCTGTGTAACAAATCACCTCCAAAACCTAGCAACTTAAAACACCAAACATTTAACTCTACTCATGATTTTGTGGACTAAGAATTTGGGAAGTGCTTGAGTAGGCGGCTCTTGCTTGAGGTCTCTCTTGCAGTCACAGTCAAATATCTGTTGGAGCTGCTGTCATCTGAAGTCCTGAGACGGCTGGCTGTCCAGGGTGGCTCACTCACATGACTGGTAGTGGACACTGGCTTTCACCTGGAGCACCTGCGTATGGCTCTCCAGTACAGCAGACTCAGCAGAATCAGAATTTTCACATGGTATCTCTCCCAAGGTGAGCATTTCAGTAAGACCAGCCTCAAGTTGCGTGACATTTTCTGACCTAGCCTCAGAAGCCACATGGTGTCTCTTCTCCTGTACTCTGTTGGTGGAACAGTCATGAGCCAGCCCAGATTCAAGGGGAAGGGTCATAGACACCACCTCTCATGAGAAGAATATAAAAAATGGGAGAAGGCATGTTTTTAAAACTGCCACACCATTCTGCTGAAACTGTTTGTTCCAAGGCTAGCAATAACTTTCTAAACAATAAATCTAGCAACTTCTTCTTTGTTCTCATACTACTGAACTTCTATGGCACTTACAACTTTCTCGACATTTCCTCCTCTCTCTGAGTGTTTCCATAATGTTTTCTTCTAATCGTCCTCATAACTGCTTTGAATTCCACCCCCTTTGCATTAGACTATCTGCTTTCTCTTGCCCTTTAGATGCAGCGTCCTCCAAAGGTCCGTCCTCAGCTGGTGTCTCCTCCCACTCTCTCAGGTACACCTCCCTTGGCAGTGGAGGTGTATTTGTGTCTGCTCAGCACCCCTTTCTTTGAGGAGAGATGAGCGCCTTCCACCCTAGTGCTGGACAACTGTATCCGTCAGGGTCTTGGATAGAAACAGAATTCCATTCACATGGATCAACTGAGGAGATTTTAATGAAGGAGTTACTTGTGGATGTGTTGGCAGAGCTAAGAGATCAACAGCCGGAAGCCATTCTTACCCCTCAGCCTGAGGGGGAAGGAGGAAGAAATATTGTTACCAGCCCCCAGGTGAGAGCTCTAGCTCTGTAGAATGAGCTACGAGTAGTAGCTGTAGAGGGATGCATCCACTGATAATTTGCAACCCAAAGCAGGAGGGAGCAGGGAAGAAATGCCTAACCTTTCTTCCTCCTGCCCTATGGATGTCTACAGGTGCCTCCCATTGGCCAAACCCAGCTAGAAGCCAGCTGGCAAGGGAATCTGGGTGATGCAGTCGTTGGGGTCAGCATCTCCCGCACTGAGCAAGACAGAAGGATGGAGAATTGATCTGGGGGCATGGCAAATAGGAAATAACCAGCAGAATATTTGACTTGGGTTTGGCCAAGCAGAGTATTCTATCATTTTTTTTTCCCTCTATGATTAGTTAGATATTGGGCATGTGATCTAAATTGAGTTAAATAGAATTCTCCTTGTCTTTTTATTTTTTAACTATAGACACCATGTTGTACATTAATCCCCATGACTTGTTCATTTTATAATTGAAAGTTTGCACCTTTTGATCCCCTTCACTCATTTCTCCCACCTCACTACCCCCAGCCTCTGGCAACCGCTAATCTGTTCTTCATAACTATGAGCATGGTGTTTTTGTTTTAGATTCCACATATAGTGAGATCACATGGTATTTGTCTTTCTCTGTTTGACTTATCACTTAGCATAATGTCCTCAAGTTTCTTCCATGCAAATGGCAAGATTTCATTCTTTTTTATGGCTGAATAATATTCCATTGTGTATGTGTGTGTGTGTATGTTTATATACATATATGTATAGATATGTATCACATCTTCTTTACCCATTCACCCATCAATGGACACAGGCTATTGTAAACAATCCTTCAATGAAAGTAGGGGTGCATACATCTTTTCAAATTAGTGTTTTCATTTTTTTGTATAAATACCCAGAAGTGGAATTGCCAGATTGTGTGGTAGTCTTATTTTTAATTTTTTGAGGAACTTCCATACTGTTTTCCATAATGGCTACACCAATTTACATTCCCACCAACCATGCACAAGTGTTCCCTTTTCTCCACACCCTCGCCAACACTTTTTATCTCGTCTTTTTCACAATAGCCATTCTAACAGGTGTGAGGTGATATCTCATTGTGGTTTTGATTTGCATTTCCCTGATGATCTCCCTGTGTCTTTTCCTCACGTTATCAGGATTTCTGGGAGGAGAGCTCTAAGGACCATAAAGCCTGGAGCTGACAGGAAACAACATGTTGACAAGTGGCTAGAATCCATATGTGAATCAAGACAAGCAGAGGCAAGTATTGCCGAAAGGTGGACAGAGAGAAGCAGAAGTGTTGTAGGAAGAGAACACGTCATTCTCTTTCTTCATGTGTGTGAATTCGTTCCTTCCTCCCTAGAAGAGAACTGTGTTGCCCTCTCTGAGCCAAGCCAGCCCTGTTTTCGTACGGAGTCGTGAGAAGCTTGGATTTGAGGGATTAGCTGACCTGTGCAATGAGTTGTTGCTGGTTTTCAGAAGCGAAGCAGAGCGTTGAATGGAGACTCTCACCAATGACGGCAATGGGGTTAGAACTTTTTGTTTGGTTACTTGTTCATGGCTTGAAACGACGGCTGACTAACGGTCTCTTTTTTTCTTTCTTGAACTTACAGAATAGGAACTTTTTTTCCCTCAGAATTCTGATGATGCTTTTTGAATCTTTAGATTCAGCCGTATCTGTGGCATTCCTTGGATTTCACAGTGATTTGTTCTAGTAGAGTCCCCTCCCCCTTTTACTTTTTAAAGCAGGTTGAGTTACGTTTCTGCCTCTTTCGACTGGAGGACTAGCCAGTCATCCATATCCATGGCCTTAAACATCCCTTCTGAAATGATGGCCCCAAATCGACATTTTCAATACTTCCTTGTCTCTTGAGCTCTCTTAACATGTCTTCGATTTCCTGCTAAACATCTTTATTTCGATATTTCTTGCATTTCCACCTCGACAGTCCAAACTTGAATTTATTTTCCTTCCCCAAAGCCTTCCTTTTCTCCCTAGAGTGCGTATTTTAGGTAATCCATCATCCAGACTGGAGAGCTCAGAGTTCTCTTCGACTTCTGCTTCTCCCTCCCCCTCTACCCGCATCCTGTCAGTAACTAAATCCTATTAATGTTATTTGACTTTTTTAACTTTAAAATTTTTTACTCAATAGCTGATATATTCACATAGTTGAAACTCCAAAGGCTAAAGATTGAAAAAATGTTCCTTCCTGCCCTGTTCCCTGTCCACTGAGACCCCCGTCTAGGAGACAGCCAACGTTATCAAGTTCTTAGACAGCCAATGTTATCAGTTTCTTTAGTCTTTCAGAGATAATATGAAATACATACAAATAGTCTTTTTCTCCTTTTCACGTGAACAGTACTGTATAAATTATGCTGTTCTTGCTCTTTTCACTTAGCAATATATTTTAGAGATCATTCTGTATTAGTACTCTTTTTTCCCATCCGTATAGTGTTCCATGGTGTGGATGCTCTCACATTTACTAATGAATCCCCTGATAATAGAAAAGTCCTGTGGATTTTACTCTGGTTTGCTGGGTTGTGCTGAGTCTGGCTCAGGAGAATGGAGATCAGAATCCAGGTGCCCTGTCAGGGCATGACCAGCACTCCAAAAGGACACTGAGGGGCCAGCAGCGGGTCGGGTACAAAGAACCAGGAGCCTGGAGCGAGGGACGCCCTCACCCAAGACAGAGCTTGGACGCTTGCAGGCAAACATCATTTTGTAATGAGATTTCCCTTGTCTTCTGAGGTAGTGGGAGCCTATAGGTCTCACATGGTGCTGACAGCCTGACTGAAATGCAGCAGTTTGAATTTGAGCCCCAGTGCTATATGTGAAATATGTGTAAGTGGGTGGCTGGCTTTGAGCAATGTGCTTTTAAGGATTCAGTCCCTGAATGTCTGGTCACTCCACTGTGTTTAAGCTGACAGATCCCTGCTTTCCTGACTTTTCCTAATAGTGGCCAGCCTACAGCAGCCAAGCCTATAACCAGGTCGGGGAGGGCTGGTGGCCTCTCCACAGGATGGCCTGAGGTGACAGGCATGCCCAGCCTGTGTAGATGCTGCTCATGTGCTGGCAGGGTCTGCCCCTTCTCTGACTGGGCTGGAAAAGACCCACGTCTGATTGGCCAATACCGGCCCCTTCTCCATGGCCAGGGGTTGTGGAACTCTGACAGGGAGAAATAATCCCTCCTCACTCCCCCTTGGACTCCCAGGCCTTCTCTTTCCCCTAGGTCTGGGGAAGAATGAGGAGTACTAAAGCTCGCTGTGTCCCTGTTATATGATCCACTCATCTAGAGAGGAAGGAAGCTGCTTTGACCTACCATTAGTCCCAATCAGATGAGCGCAGCATCTTATTTATCTTATTTCCTACTACGCATCGAAACCTTGGTGTATCATCTCGGTTCTCTCATCTGTAAGATGAGTGGTTGGATCCATTTTCTGGCCTGATTCCTCACTGCTGGCTATAGGAGCTGAGGCTCTCAGGGGCCTAATGGTTGAGGAAGATTCCAACGGTGAGGTTCAGCTTCCTGGACACCTGTCTTGAGCCAGCACTGGGCCTGGCACTGACGAGTTGCAGGTGAGTAACGAGACAGTCTGTGCTCTCAGGGCATCTGCACTGCGGTGGGAGAGGTACCAGAGGGTCTCAGCACATTATCAAGTGTGCTAGGCATAGATAGGCTCAGGGGGCCGTGGGAGCCGAGGGGTTGCTCGGCCCAGCCTGGAGCAGCACAGAGGAGCTTTCATCAGAGCCAGGAAGAATGTCTATGAGTTGGTGAGACAAAGACGGGGAGAAGGCCTGGAAGGGGAGCTAGTGGGGCAGAGGCATGGAGATGTGCAACGGAACGGGGGTGTTCTGTGAGCTACAGGAGGTCAGGGAGCCGGGGCCTGACACAGAGGCCTCTGTTCCTTCCACGGTGGACTCCTCTTATTATTGATGAGAAGCCAAGGAAGCGCCATGGTCAAGTTTGCCTCTTAGATGTTGTCCTCTGGTAACAGTGGGAGAGGCAGGGACCGGGGATGCAGCAGGAGAGACAGAGGGGGACAGGGAGACCAGGCAGGTGAGGCTCTGTAACGGTTCAGAGGCCTGAACCAGGAAAGAAGGAGCAGAGGGGGTGAGGTCAATTGGCAGGACTTAGTTTTCTATTGGACATGGAGGGCCAGGCACCTTCAGTGTCCTACAGATGTGGCAAGAAGCCCATCCCTAAGGGCCACCTCCAGAAGAGCCCTACAATCTGTTCTGCAGGGATGGGAGGTGATTAGGAGACGATTAGGGTGGGAGATGATTAGGAGACATTAGGGTGGGAGATGGTACATGGGAGCAGTGTATGCTGACACTGGCTAGCTCTTGGCTCTACATTTTTCCTTTTTTTCTCAGTGGAGTTCAAGTTCATTGGTCTTTGGCCCAAGGTACAGGGCCTCTCTGTTTACTCACATGGTGGCCTAGAGCTGATTATGAGCTTATTGGAGACTCTCCATTATTATTATTATCATTGTTACTTTTTTTTAAACCATAGTTTTGGTACAAAGGTAGGAGATTAAGGGCCAGAGTGGGACTTCTATTTTCCATTAAGATATTTTTCAGCATTTTCACCCATTGGGATATTTTTCAGCATTTTCAGTCAGGTTTCCTCCCGTGCAGATGCTGACTCTTGATGGAGGTTATGAAACACCTTAGTGATAAGTAGTTTTTATTTTGGTGGCAATTAAACCTTTCATGGGACTATCAATTTCCCTCCCTCCATTCTTGAATAAGAGTAATATCGAAATGAACACCTAACAGCCCCTCCCCTTGAAGGAGCTGTGATTCAGCAGAGGAAACGGAAGGGCATGTGATGCACGAGGGCAGAGTGGGAGGGGGCCTCTGGAAGGAGTCCCAGCCTCAAAGTTCCATCTAGAACATGGGACAGCAGTCATAGGACCTATGTCTTCCAAACTCGAGATGCAGACCGCGTGTCTGACTGTCATGGAAAATCTGCGACATGTGGAGACCGCAGTTCCCATGCCCCTCACACCCCATGCCAGGAGCCAGCGAGGCTCGAGGACAGACAAGCTGAAGCTGCGAGGCTGACCCTAGAGAGTCCAGGTGACAGAGATGCGTGGTGTCCTTTGTGTGTATCAAGTGTTGTGGGTGGCAGGGCCTGGAAGTCAACTAGGACAGAGATTAACAGCAGAAGCCCTACAGTGAGACTGACTGCCTGGGTTTAAATCCTGACTCAGGCACTTACTCAGCTGTGAGATCTCGTGTAAGTTACTTAACCTCTCTGTGCCTCAGTTTACTCTTCTGTGGACAGTGTCTTGTCTCTTGGGGTCTTTGTGAAGATGAAATGAGGTAATACAGAGTAAGCATTCAGTAGTACTATCTGTCATAGTTATTAATATAGTGACTATTTTTTATGACAATTGACCATGAACATGAATGTGAGCCAGACATACATAAATGAACAGTAATTCTCACTCATGTTGACAAAAAATAAAGCAAATAAAAAATAAAGCAAAGTTCTTCAAGAATCAAGAAATTAGGGGAAAACTCTGACAACAGAGGATATTAAAATGGCCATTAAACTTATGAAAAGACACTCCACACCAGTAATCATCAGAGAAATACAAATTTAAACCAAGATGTTATGCCACTATGCACGGTGATCAGAATGGCACAGTGAGGAAGACAGACAATACTGAGTGTTGATGAGAGGGGAAGATAAATTAATAGAACCACTTTGAAGAACCTGTTGGCAGTATCCACTAGAGTAAAACATGCATACCCTTGACCCAGCAAGCCCAATCTTGGGCACATACTCAACAGATATGTATGCCCAGTTCATCAAAAGATGCACACAAGTTGGCTCATAGCTGTACTATTTGTGATGGCCCTCAAATGGAAACTACCCAAGTACCCATCCACAGCAGAATGGATAAAGAGATCCTGGTCTTCTCAGACAAGTGGAGTACCTGCAGCAAGGTGGATGGATGAGCAAACTGCAGCTACATGCAAACTATGGATGAACCTCACGCAGATCATGTGACAAAAGTGTATAAACTGTGATTCCGTTTATACGAAGTTTCATGTTGTTCAGAGGTAGGATTGTGGTTGCTTTTGGTGGGAGATAAGGAAGTGGCTGCAACAGTGACCTCTGTGGGTGCCGGCCATGCTCTGTTTCTTAATCTGGTTGCTGGTTACATGAGTGTGGACATTCATCGAGCTAATGAGTTTTGTACTTCTCTGTATGTATATTGTGCTTGAATAAGGCATTTTGGCCACATTTGCCAAGTCATCACTACTCCTAGAACATTCCTCTCACACACAGCTTCATCCCAGGCCCAGGAAGCAAAAATCACTCCCTCCCTCTCCTGCAGGGAAAGGATCTTAGTCCCAGACCAGGGGATGAGGCCTCCACGAGCATTAGTTTCCAGGGTTGGCCACTGGAGTGATGGCCTCATTTCCCACTGTGTCCATAATCTCCAGCCCAAAGCTAGGCGCTCAGAAATGCTCAGTGAATCTCTGTAGAAGGAAGGAATGAAGGAATGAAGGGAGGAAGGGAGTTGAGTTGCAGCAGAAGGAGCTGAGTACAGATTCTCCCTCTCGCAAATAGCCTTTGGGTTTGGCCCAGCCCAAGCAGAGGTATTTGGTCATTTAGAATAAGGTACCTCAGTCAGTGAGGATTATCACACAGAGGTCTGTCCTGGAGGCAACTTGCAGTGTTTCTTGAAGATCAATGGAACAGAATTGAAAGCCCAGAAATAAACCCACACATCTACGGACAGCTAATCTTTGACAAAGGAGCCAAGAACATACAATGGAGAAAGGAAAGTCTCTTCAGTAAATAGTGTTGGTTAAACTGGACAGCCACATGCAAAAGCATGAAAGTAGACCATTATCTTACACTATACACAAAAATTAACTCAAAATGGATTGAAGACTTGAATGTGAGACCTGAAACCATAAAACTCCTAGAAGAAAATATAGGCAGTACATTCTTTGATATCAGTCTTAGCAGCATCTTTTCAAATACCATTTCTACTCAGGCAATGAAAACAAAAGAAAAAAATAAACAAATGGGACTACGTCAGACAAAGCTTCTGCAAGGCAAAGGAAACCATGAACAAAACAAAAAGACAACCCACCAACTGGGAGAAAATATTTGCAAATCATATATCCGACAGGGGGTTAATTTCCTAAATATAAAGAACTCACACATCTCAACAACAAAAAGACAAACAACCAGGTCAAAAAATGGGCAGAGGATATGAATAGACATTTTTCCAAAGAAGATATACAGATGGCCAACAGGCACATGAAAAGATGTTCAACGTCACCATTAGGGAAATGCAAACCAAAACTACAGTGAAATATCACCTCACACCCATCAGAATGGCTATAATTAACAAGATGAGAAATAAGTATTGGAGAGGATGTGGAGAAAAGGCAACCTTCATACACTGCTGGTGGGAATGCAAACTGATGCGGCCGCTATGAAAACTGTATGGAGATTTCTCAAAAAATTAAAAATAGAAATAACATATGACCCAGCCATCCCACCACTAGGTATTTATCCAAAGAACACAAAATCAACAATACCGAGAGATCTCTGCACCCCTAAGTTCATTGCAGCATTATTCACAATAGCCAAGACGTGGAAGCAACCCAAGTGCCCATCAACTGATGAATGGATAAAGATGACGTGGTGTATGTATACAATGGCATACTACTCAGCCATAAAAAAAGAGAAAATTGTCCCATTTGCAACAACATGGATGGACCTTGAGGGTATCATGTTAAGCAAAATAAGCCAGACAGGGAAAGACAAACGCCATATGATTTCACTCATACGTGGAAGATAAACAAACACATGGATAAAGAGAACAGATTAGTGGGTACCAGAGGGCAAGAGGGTGGAGGGGGTGGGTGAAAGGGATACAGGGGCACACGTGTGTGGTGACAGATAAAAACTAGACTATTGGTGGTGAGCATGATACAGTCTATATAGAAACTGATATATAACAATGAATCTCTGAAATTGCACAATGCTATAAACTAATATGACCTCAATCAAATGTTAAAAAATAATGAAAATTTAAAAAATTTAAAACCCCCAAACAAAACAAAAACAAAAGCTTGCAGTGTTTCTATTCATCCTGTATGAGACCTAAAAAGTCATTCATGTATTCATTCATAGAGCTGTAGTTGAATCCGTACTCTGAGCAATAAAGTCACAGCCATTGTCCCGAGGGGTGTGCAGGGGGTGGAGGAGCTTCGACCCCTGGAGGGTGTGCAGGGGGCCAGAAGAGCTCACCACAGCCACATTCCTGCCTAAGTGACCCGCTGCCAAAGGCCATGCTGAGGAAAGGTCACTTTGAAGCAGAGGTAGGTGTGGTGAAGGGCCGGGGCAGATGAAAGGAGGGTGTGGACTGAGGAAGGTCCAGGGTCCTCCCCGGGGAGAGTACTTGACAGCACGCACAGGACTTGCTTGGAGAGAAAATAAAGGGAGAAAAGCCATCTCTGCTTGTTTTTGCTGATGCAGAGAACAGATGATTGAAGTGGGGAAAATTAGCCTTTCATTCGTCATTTCTTTTAGCGGCTGCAATGGCGCCCTACCTTTCAGAAGTGTCTTTCTTGTACATGCCTTATTTCCTACATGTGCCCCATTGTAGCTTTCTCCTAAAAGTATATACACATTCTTGTGTCCTAGGGAGGATCTGGTTCGGTAGCCTCAAATATCAAGACTGATGTGCAGGGGAAATAGTGACCCCGTGGAGAGCGACTCAGGACCTGGGAAGATCTCGGCCATCTAAAGACAGAGCGACTGAAGCCTGAAATGCACCATTCCCGACTTTTTCTGTTGTGTTAGGAGTTGTCCTCTCCCGCCTGGTTTTCTGTGACAGTGATCCCCTGGAAAGGATGATGGCTGAAGGTGGTGACAGTGACTGTTAGAACTCTGCAGGCAGGACCTGGATATGTGACAACAGTCCCTTCGGGAGCACTAGACGGATGAGGACAAGGGCGTGTGAGCACTGGGGTGGGAAAAGCAGAGGCTGAGACACAGTTTTGCAGAGGGAAGCCCCAAACAGCCATAACTTGATGTCCCAGGTGAGTGTCACAGGTTGCAGCACTGGTTCTCAAAGTGGGGTCCCTGGCCCAGCAGCGTCAGCCTCAGCTGGGAGCTTATTAGAAATGCACATTCTCAGGCTCCAGCCCAGGCCCACTTAGTCAGAAAATCGTGAGTGGGGACCAGCAGTCTGTTCTCAAATGAGCCCTCGGGTGATATGGATGTATGCCCAAGTTCGAGAACCTCTAAGGGAAGGGCCATTTTCTTAACCAACTCTCCTTTACCCCCAACATTCTCTCTCTTTGGAAAAGAGACAAAAACAAAGTTGTGTTGGATTGAAGCTCATGAATTTGGGGTGTTTTCTGGGGATTTTTGCCCCTGGCCCAGTCTGATGGAGCCCTCATCATCCTGTCATGTAAGAGTGCAGGTTTTGAAGACACATTGAATTAGGTTTATTATCGTGGCTCCGCCACTTACAGACTGTGGGAACTGAGCAAGTTACCTGATCTCTCGGACCCTCGGTTTTCCCGTCTGTAAAATGGGGCCTACCTGACCAGGGTTTTGCTGGACATCTTAGTGCTGTATACACAGTAGGTATTCAGTGGATGGATCTAAGTGGTCAGTCATGCAACATCACCTAAATTTAAAGAAATTAGACTAGATCTCAAAGAACTCAGCCTATAAGCTTGTAATGGTGGGCAGGGGCGGGGGTGGGGTGGGAGATGAAATGGCAGTATTGTACTATATGTCTTCAGATGAGACAGACATGAGTTACTACTATTCTGTCACTCTGAACATTGTGGAAAGAACAGGGAGATATGAAGATTATCTTATACACAAGACAATGAAGATTTTCAGGCTGGTAAATTACTTCTGCACTGTCCGCCAGGGTACATTACAAGCAGAATGAATGGTGGGCACTAGCTGGCCCCAGCAGTCTTGTTGGGCCAACAGCCTACAGACTTGTTCACTGAATGAGAGAACACACCTGGCTGGTAAGCTTACAAACAGAACTGCCCCTCATCCCCAACGATTACCTACCCACAGAATGATTAATGGTCATTCAGCTTTCATTTATAAAACTGACAGTAATCCCCCTGATAAATATTGATATATGTGAAATTCAGCAGCCGCAGGATGAAAGCCGCTAGCCCCATGGCGACATCTGGCCGCCTTGCAAAGACGTCATCCCCTGCCCTTCACCCTATGGAACGCTGACTGCTATTAGGTATAATAAAGAGTGTTTAAGGTCCACAGGAAAATGACATTAAGGTTAAACTCAATCAGTAGATTCCACAGCTAGGGTAGATCCCAGATGGAAACGTCTGGAATCAGTCTCATGAAGAGATACTCTGCAATGTGCTCCTCCTACAGTAGCGTGTTTGTGCAACGTGGCATGGGGATGGTAAGTTTGGTAACTGAGGACGTAGACATGTTGGCTGTGAAGCATGCTGGGAGTTTTCACTTAGGAGTGGTCTGCAAAAGTGGTGGCCCTGATTTCCTCACAGGAGAATCCTTCTCTGTGCCAACAGTTAAGTGAGGGGATCGGCATCGCCTTTTATCTGCAGATTTCAAAGTTCTTGACATGAGTCATTCTTTCCCAATCCGTTGTAGAAGGCGATAGTGTTCGTTTCTCCAGACAGGGAGTCTGAAACACACACCGGGCAATGGCACCATGGGTCACAGAGTGACTAAGTGCTCACCTGTCCCCGAGCGTGTGTCCTGACTGCTCTGTGTCACTGGACAGCAGCCAGCATGGGCCAGGGAGCGCAGGCGAGGACACCAGGGCCTGGAAGAAACAGAGCTCAGGCCTCTCTGCCTCTTGGTTCCCAAACTCGTTGCTGTATCTGAATCACCCATCAAGTATGCTAAAAATTTGGATTTCTGGTCAAACTGGTTTTTCTCTTCAAAAATTTTGACTCAGTAGGTCTAGCTTAAGATGGAGACTGGAATTCTGTGTGTTAACTAATTCCACATGTGACCGTGATGCACAACCAAATTTAGCTCTTCAGGTCAGTAAATAAGGGACTCTGGAGGAAAACTTGGGATAGGGGAGCCTGGGGACCTCAACAGAGCCAGACACTTTGGGGATTTCTGTCTTCACGGCTGTGGACAGCACACTGTCCCTGGGCCACTCTACGTCTTCTCTCCTCGGGCTGAGGGGGTCACGATTGAGCCCTACGTCCATCAGAACAGTGGTTCTCAACATCAGGGGTCCTTGTGCTCCTTTAAGAAGTTGATTTTTAAAAACCTCCCTGAAAAACACCCACATCCCTACACAATTTAGGCTGTGATTCAGGAGGCAGACGATAATATTCAAGAATTTAACCAAACACTAATAGAATCTGAAAAAAATTAAAAATAAAATCTTGGTCTCTTAATCTTACTGTAAATAGTGGTCACCAAGGCTGCATGGCCATTTCTAATTTTTGAGGTTCCTAGTATAAGAAAGAATTAAGAAATACTAAACAGGGTTTACGCTGGATGGGTTTCACTGGCATTCACCATCAAGTTCCATCTCCTTCTTGTGTTGCCTTTCTGACCACAGAGCCTGGAAAGCTGAAAACCCTATTTTCCATGCTCCCTTGCAGCTGAATATTAATCCGGTTACATTCCACACGTGCTTGCACTTCTGGAAGAGAGAAATGAGGCACAGGTCCCCTGTGGCTGCTCCTGGAGACTTTCTGCAGGTGGGCGAGGCTGCTCCTGCAGGGCATTTGGAGCGTCCAGCGCCGGCGTCCTGGGCGTTGGGAGGCATTTCAGGAGCTGCAGCAGCAGCATTGTGTTTTGGGGTCTTGGCTATGGTGGTGTGTTCTAGAACTTGGAAGCTTGCAAAACCACTGGATGGAACAGAGGAGTGGGTCCTAGGCTGGGCCTCCAAGAAATGACTCACAGAACAACCTTGACAGGTTGAGGGATGAGGAAGCTGCCACCCAACACCCGCGCAGCTGTGACTGGACGTAGATCCCTGCTGATGAGCTTCTCCGACATTGCTAGCATGTTGTCATGATATGGCATGGAAATGCTGCTTGGAAAATCCTTATACACCTATGTTTGTGCATCTCTGTAAGTGTGTCTTCAAGCGTTGAATTCCTGGATCAAAGGGTAGGTACACCTTGATAGGTATTGCTTAGTTACTCTCCAGAAATGTCTTATTAATTTAAATTGCCACCAACATTTTACCTCACCTTTCCTAACACAGAGTGGAACCCAGGCATGACTTTGAAAACATCCACTAGCATGGTAAGATAACGCCAGCATGGTCAGAGTGCTGATCAATGGAGACTGAAGCTCAACCAAGCAGGACAGACACACAACCTACCCATCAGACAGATGCCTGCTATATGAAGGTTTATACGTTGAATAACAGCCCTAATGGAACCAATCTTTTTCATCGTTGGTGATATGAGAGGAGAAAAAGGATAGCTCATAGTTGTGCATTTATGTCTCTTTGAGTATTAATGATGTTGAGAAACTTTTTGTGTCACTTTTAAATGTCACTTTTAAATCTTGAATTTTAAAAAGTTACACAAAACATCCCAGAGTTAAGTTCAGCAGAAATGTTTTAAGAGACTACTACAAGTCAAGCCTTATGCCAGGTTTTAGAGATAAAATCATAGTTTCCACTCTTGGGGAATTTACGGCAGAGCAGGAGAAGCCAGGCACACACATCCACACAGAAAGGCCAGTTCAAAGCAAGGAGCCCCCGGATTTCCAGGACAAAATGAGATCCTTGGGTACTTTTAAATATAGATGTCGGGGGAAACACAGTGAACACAATGTTGTCAAAGAGAAAACTGCTGTCAGCTGGTCCCATTTATAAAGCCTATAATTTAAAAGTGCATGGAAAATATTGCCCCACACTGTGCATAAATGCCTTCTTTATTTTAATTAATATGTTTTGGCATGCATGATGAACAGGACAGTAAAATACCGCTGTGTGGTTTCTTCCCTCTCCATGATAAATTTTATGCAAGAACATGTCACGTAGAAAGAGTCTAAATAGACGTAAAGGGGGCTCCTTCTCTCCCCACCAAGCTGGCGTCAGTGTAGGCCTGCTAAAAAAGAGATCTGAATAAGATCAAATGTCCAGGATGCTTCGAAAATCACGCATCATACTAAGAACCAAGAAAATCTCAACTTCAATGAGAAAACATGTTCAACAAATGCCGATATATACATTACACAGATGTTGGAATTACCTGAGAAGGATTTTAAAACAATTAACACAAAAAATGCTTTCATGAGCAATCATGAACATGCTTAAAAAAGCAAACAGTCTCAGCAAAGAAATAGAAGGTATGAAGAAGAACCAAATGAGTAAAATATAACATGAATTTTATTATTATTGTTATTATTATTTTTTAAAGATTGGCACCTGGGCTAACAACTTTTGCCAATCTTCCTCTTTTTTTTTTTCCTGCTTTATCTCCCCAAACACCCCCCATAAACAGTTGTATATCTTAGTTGCAGGTCCTTCTAGTTGTGGGATGTGGGACACTGCTTCAACATGGCCTGACGAGCGGTGCCATGTCCGTGCCCAGGATCCGAACCCTGGGCCGCCGCAGCAGAGCGCGCGAACTTAACCACTTGGCCATGGAGCCGGCGCCCAACATGAATATTATTAAATGAATATAGTGATGTAAGGAAAGATTTTATTTTAGGGATGAACATTTGAGGCAAAAAACAAATCCCCCCTCTGGCTTCCTAGTTTTGGAGAGGAATGACCCAAACTCCTTTGGTAACTAGATTCCCAAGCCTCACCTTCAGCATACCCACGCCCCTGAATCTCAGTCCCACTACCCTGGGGTTCACGCAGTGAGGCAACTGCTAACCCCACTCTGGGATACACATAATCCCCTTTTCTCTACTGCTCCAGATCCAGGGCCCCATCCTTTCTCCCAGCCCTACTCTTGGCTCAGCTTGGAGGCTGATGCTGGGACTCATCATTTCAAAATGCAGAGCAGGTACAGAGGGGCCCCAGGGGTCACATAGTAGCTTGTCCTTTGTGGCCACCTGGCCTGGGCAAGGCAGAGTTCTCAGGACTAGAGTGCTGACAGGCCTTAGCCTCCCCTCAGGCCAGCATGGTGGGAGCCCTCCTTCTTATGACTGTTTGCTAATAATGCAAAAGCTTTCACTATGTTAACAATTGGTGCATCCATGTTAGTATGCCCTGGCTGAATATCAGACTTGCCTGCAAGAAAAGTTAATGATTGGTCTTGATTCAAAGAGTGATGGGAGCCACTGAAGGGTTGTGAGCAGGGAAGTGCTCATATTATTAGATTTGCATTTCAGAGATCTCCGGGGCTGCAGTAAGGAGAAGGAGGGGTCAGATGGACTGTTCAGCAATTAAGGGGCTAGTGCCCTAGTCCAGGCAGGAGCTGAAGATCTGGACCATGGTGAGCATTTGGGTTGCGGAGAATCAAAAAGTCAATGATGTTGCACTGCATATGATGGGAGGAGAAGATGATCCCAGGGTTTCTGGCTTTCCTATTGGGGTAGACAATGGGAGGGTAGTTATAGCAAGTGAAAGAGGGAACAGTGGAAGATGCCTGGGTTTGGTGGGGAAGATCACAAGAGCAATATGTCATACTTTGTTTATGCATCTGTCGATGGACTTTTGGCTTGTTTCAAGTTTTGTGCAATTGTGAGTGTTTTAATCACAAATGAGTATTGAATTTTCTCATATACTTTTTCTGCAGTTATTGAAATGATTGTGTCTTTTTACTTTATTAATATGATGAATTATAGTGATTGGTTTTCTAATGTTAAACCAACTTTGAATTCTTGGACTAAACCCCACTTTATCATAGTGTATTCTATGTAGTTATAATTATAGCTACCATTGTAGATAAATAGTTGGATTTGACTTGCTAGTATTAATTTTAAGGATTTTTGCACCTATGTTCATGAAAGATAATGATTTGTAATTTTCTTATTTTGTAATGTGTTTATCAGTTTTTTTTCTCAGGATATGATGGGCCCATAAAATGAGTTGGGATGTATTCCCGCCACCTCTATGTTTCCAAAGAGTTTGTATAAGATTCCTATTATTTCTTCCTTCAATGTTTTCTAGAATTTACCAGTGAAACTATCTGGGCTTGGAGTTTTCTTTGTGCAAGGAATTTTGATAACAGTTCAATTTATTTAATCAGAATAAGGTCATTTAACTTCTCTATTTCATTTAGTATCAATTTTGGAAAGTTGTGTTTTTCAAGAATTTTCTTAATTCCATCTAAATTTTGATTTTTTGGTATAAAGTTGTTCATAATAGTCTCCTTTATATTTGTTTTCTTTCCTTCATATTGTAGATGATTTATTATTTTAATAACGGCTTTATTGAGATAGAATTCACATATCATAAAGCTCATCCTATTAAAGTGTAGAATTCAGTGGCTTTTAGTATAGTTACAGAATTATGCAACCATCACCAGTATCTAATTCCAAAACATTTTATCCCCTTCTCCCTCAAATCCATACCCATTAGCAGTCACTCCTCATTCCCCCCTTCCTCTAGTCCCTGACAACCACTATCTACTTTCTATCTCTACACATTGGCCTATCTGGGCATTTTAATAAATATCGTCATAAGCATGTGGCCTTTTGTGTCTGACTTTACTTAGCATACTGTTTTCAATGTTCTTCCATGCTGTGGCGTGCATCAGTACTTTGTTCCTTTCTACGGCCAAATGATATTTCATTGGATGGATACCTCTTGTCTATCTTTTCATCAGTTAATGCATATTTGGATTGTTTTCACTTTTTGGCTGTTACGAAAAATGCTGCTATGAACATTTGAGTACAAGTTTTGTGATGAGATATCTTTTCACTTCTCTTGGGTATATATCTGGGAATAGAATCATTGGGTCATACAGGAACTCTATGCTTAACTTTTGAAGATCTTCCAAACTGTTGTCCAAAAAGCTGCACCATTTTACATTCCCACAGCAGTGTGTGAGGGTTCCAATTTCCCATAACTTTGTCAACTCTTGTTATTATAAGACTTTTTGATCGTAGCCTTATACTGGGTATGAAGTGATACCTCTTTGTAGTTTTTGTTTGTGTTTCCCTAATGACTAAGGATATAGAGCACCATTTCATGAGCTTATTGCTCATATATCTTTTTCAAATCTTTGCCTCTTTTTAAATTGAATTGTTTGTCTTTTGATTGTTGCATTGTAAGAGTTCTTCATATATTCTGGATACAAGTTCCTTATCAGATATAAGATTTGCACATATTTTCTTTTATTCTTACGGCTGTCTTTTCATTTTCTTGGTGGTATTCTTTGAGGCATGAAAGTTTTTAATTTTGATGAGGTCCATTTTATCTATTTTTTTTCTTTTATCACTTGCACTTTTGTGTCATATCTAAGAAACCATTGCCTAAGGTAATGAATATTTACTCCTATGTTTTCTTTTTAAGAATTTTGTAGGGTTAGCTGTCAGGTTTCTGCTCCATTTGGAGTTAATTTTTGTATAGGGTGTGAGGTAGGGGCCCAGCTTCATTCTTTTGAATGTGGATATCCAGTTATTCCAGCACCACTTGTTGAAAAGATTACTCTTTTCCCATTGAATTATCTTGGCACTCTTGTCAAACTTAATCCTTGTTAATTTTCTCAGTTGTGTATTTTGTTTCTGCAAGTATCTTTATTATTCCCTTTCTTCTAGTTACTTTGGGTTTACTTTGCTCTTCTTCTTTTATTTTCCCTTCTTCTCCCCAAAGCCCCCCAGTACGTAGTTGTATATTCTAATTGTAGGTCCTTCTAGTTGTGGCATGTGGGATGCTGCCTCAGCATGGCCTGATGAGCCGTGCTAGGTCTGCACCCAGGATCTGAACTGGTGAAACCCTGGGCCACCCAAGTGGAGCACGTGAACCCAACCACTTGGCCACAGGGCTGGGGGCCTGTACTTTGCTCTTATTTTACTAGCTTCTTATGGTGGAACTTTAGGTCTCTGTTTTTAAAAGTTTCTACCTTCCTAATATAAGCATTTAAAGCTATAACTTTCTCTCTAAGCAATGTTGGTTTACACCCTAGAAATCTTGACTTTTTTTCATTATCATTTAGTTCAAAGTATTTTCTAATTGACCTTGTGATTTCTTCTTTGACCCACTGATTATTTAGAAGTGAACTGTTTAATTTCTAAATGTTTGGGGTCTTCCTAGATATATTATTGCTATTATTTTATAATTTAATTCTGTTTTGATCAATGAATATACTTTGTGTGATTTAAATTCTCAAATTTATTGAGCCTTGTTTTTGGTCCAGCATATGGTCTACCTTGGTCGACAAACTGCATGCACTTGAAGAACATGTGTATTCTGTAATATTCTGGGCGTTGGGTGTAGTGTTCTATAAATATCAATTAAATGAAAGTCGTTAATAGTGTTGTTCGGATTATCTATGTCTTTATTGAATTCTTTCTAGAGGTTCTATCAGTTCATGAGATATTCATAGTCATTTTCAACTGTGACTGGATTATTTCTGGCCACTTTTTCATCAGGGATATCAAAGTTCTGTTATTAGGCACATGTACATCTAGGACTATTCTGTCTTCTTGATGTATTGGCCCCTTTATCCTGGTGAAATAGCTTTCTTCTTTGGTACTGTTGTTTTTTCTCGAAGTCCATCTTATCTGATATTAATATAGCTACGCCAGCCTTCTTTGCTCACTGTTTTCATGGTAGATCATTTTCTATCCGTTCACTTTCAATTTATCTGTGTCTTTGTATTTAAAACGCACGTCTCATAGTCAGCACGTATTTCAGGCTTGTCGCTACACACTGTATGATAACATCTGCCTTGTAATGGGAATTTAATGTGTCAAGCAACTATTGCTTTAGTTGGATTTAGGTCTACCATTCTATTATTTGTTTTCTGTTGGTCTTTATTTATTTTCCTTTCTGTTCTCTCTTTCCTGCCTACTTTTGGATTATTTTGAATATTTTTTTGAATTCTATTTAAAGATATTCATTAGATTTCTAGCCATATCTTTTTTCACAGTTGCCTTAGAAATTAAGATATATATCCTTATATTTTCATAGTTTAGAGTTAATATTGTGTTAATTCATGTAAAATGTAGAAACTGTGCAATTATATACATCCATTAATCTCCACATACATTATAGTCTTATAAAACAATGTTATAATTTTTCCATTAAACAGTTATATGTATTTTTTAATGGAAGAAAAAATAGTCTTTTATATTTACCATTTCTGATGATCTTCATTTCTTCATGAAGATCTAAGTTTCCCTTTGGTATCATTTCTTTTTAGCATGAGAAAATTCCTTTAGCATTTTTTATAGTAGGGATGAATTCTTGTACTTTTTTTTTTTAATTTGGAAAATGCCTTTTACAAAATCCTTTAAGAGGATGAGTTGTTCTCTTCTATAAGGTCTAACATACTATTAATCCTTCCCAGTATATTTTTTGTTCTGGGCATTATATTTTTCTCTAAATTACAATTTGGATCTTTTAAGGCATATTTTCTATGTCTCCCTTTAACTTGGCCATGCTCTTCTCTACTGTCTTGTACATGAGGAGCATAACTGTTTTAAATTTCAATAATTGCTTTAGTATCCTCATCTACCAATTCAGTCATCTGTGTCCTTTCTGGGTCTGTTTCTATTGAATGATTTTTGCCCTCATTATAGGTTGTGTTTCCCTACTTCTTTGCACACCCAGTAATTTTGGACTGGATGCCAGACATTGTGAATTTTACCTTGTCAAGTACTAGATATTTTGCACTCCACTAAAAATTCGTGAGTTTTTTTCTGGGATGCAGATAAGTTACTTTGAAACAATTTGATCCTTTTGAAGATTTCCTTTAAGCTTTACCAAGTGGGACCAGAGCAGCCTGGGGTCTATTTTGCCCCACGACTGAGGCAATACCCTTCTGAATATTGTACCCAGTCTGCCATGAATTATGAGCTTGTCCGCTCTGGCTGGTAAGAACATAAACTGCTCCTGGCCCTGTGTAAGCTGCCGGGATTGGTTTGCCTGTTCTTTTCCAGCAGCTCTCTCCCTGGCCTCAGGGAGCTTCCACACGAGCACGCAGCTGAAGACTCAAGGGGACCCTCTGCAGACTTCTGGAGCCATCTCTCTGCCGTGCTCCCTTCTCTGTGCAGCACACGCCTCTCCAGGGCTCTGCTCTGCGAGTTCCAGCCTCCCCAGACTCTTAACTCTGTCTCTGCAACTCAGGAGGACCACTGAGCTCTGTCCAGGTCTCCCCGACCCACCCTTCCCCGTGCTGTGTCCTAGAAACCCTCCCCAGGCACCACATCAGGACATCATAGAGCTTGTCTGAGGTCCTTCATTCAGAGATCCCTGTCCTGTACTGCCTGTTGTCCAATGCCCGAAAACAATCATTTTGTACGTTCGTCTGCTTTTTCAGTTTCCTCAGGGAGGAGGGTAAATCTGGTCTCTTCTACTCCATTGTGGCTGAAAGTGGAATTCTCTCACCTTCATTTTTGAATGATATTTTCGCTGGATGTAAAATTCTGGGTTGACAGGTTTGTTGTTTTTTCCAGCATTTTGAAGATATTCTACCATCTTCTGCCCCCGTAGTTTCTGATGAGAAGTTTGTAGACAATTGAATGATTGTTCCTCTGTATGCTAGGTGTCATTTTTCTTTGCTACTTTGAAGGTTTTCTTTTCTAAAGAACTTGATTATGGCTGTTCCATGGAGGATGTTCTGGAGCAGAGCAAGAGACCACAAGGGAGACCAATTAGGAAGCTATTGTAGAACTTTACACAGGAGGTGATACTGGCTTAGGCTGCATTTGAGGCAGTGGAGATGGAGGAAAATGACAGAGCTCAGCTATGTTTCAGAAGTGGACTTGACAGCTCTTGGTAAAGGAATAGATGTGGGGGCAGCGAAGTGGGAAGCCAGGAACAGCTCCCTGGTCCTGGGATGGGCGACAGGTGAACTCATGCGTGCTGAGGTGGGAAGGATAGAGGGAATAGCTGGGGTGCGGGAAGATAGGCAGGTCCATTTTGGAGCACGTTCCGTGTGTGAGACACACAGGTTGAGATACAAACCAGCTCAGGAGAGAAATCTCGGCTCCATGTGGAGCTCTGGGGATTATCAGTACAGAAATGGTGTGCATGAGTGTGTGGGGCAACAGATAACCCTGGTCTTCCCCACTGAGTTCAGAACCAGCTGAGAGAGAAGCTCAGGAGTCACAGATGGAGGTTAACTGTCAGTTTTACTGCTGATCAAGCTGACTGGAGGTTGCAGCTCCTGATCCGGGTCCAGATGGGCTTGGTCACATTTCCCTCAGAGTTAGATGACCCTGCACAGCCAGTCACGGGCCCAGATGGTCAATAGCAGGGCTTCTTCCTTCACCTCTCATCCAGGGCAGAGGGCAGAGGGCAAGCAGGCAGATTTCAAAGGCAGAGTGAGGGGCCAAGTGGGGCAAGCCCACTTCTTCTTCTAGGCCCACCAGGAAGTGAAATGAAGGGTCTGGGGCAGAGAGTACTCTCGAGAAGCTTTCCACAAAGAAACAAGAGGAGTGGGGAATATGTGTCCCTCCAACAAGGTGGTCTTTAAAGCTAAGAGAGCAGATGCGCCTGCCTACAGATGAGTGCAGAGGGAGGAGGGAGGAGGCCCGAGCCTCAGGGATCACCAGCATTCAGACGCTGGGCTGAGAAGCGAGGTCCTGTGGGAGACATGGAAGGGACCAGCGGGAATGTTATGGAAACAAAGGAAGACACTTCAAGGCAGAGGGAGCAGGTGGCTGTGCTGACAGCTGCTGAGAGGCTGAGCAATGTGAGGGCTCCTCACCACAGCCCAGGCTTATCGCTGTGGAAGGATTTTGGCAAAGAACCTTTCAAGCCAATCACTGCTTCTGACATCCTCAGTTACGGTAGGACAGACAATCATTTACCCTGATCAATTCGTCCTGAGTCTAGGAGGAAAAAGTCTAGGTTTACGAGCCCTAAAAATCCCAGTACCCAGACTCTGTTTTCTTAATGATGAATGGAAAAGAGAACAGTTTCCTAAAGTAAACATGGGGAAACGTGGAAGGCTACAATCCTCCTGTGGCTTATTTTAGCTTCTATATAAGAAAAACTAATCATAGATTACCTTGGCAATATACCACGCCTTCTCAAAGGCCTTTAAAGCCCTTGTTAATCCTTTGGATATACTTGAACGGCGGGTGAAAGCAAATATTTTAACCTCATCCTAAAGAAAAAGGAGTGAGTTGGAGAAAAGCCAAAGGCCTTTCCCCTAGAGTTCTGGGCAATGACATGGTACCTCTCCCTGGCCTGTAGTATGCAGGCCAGAAACTGCACACCACACCAAAGCTCTGGGACAGAAATGAGGAGGCCCAGGTAGTCCATGCAGCGTGCATCATGGAGCCCTCAAGTAACAAACCTGTATTTCAGACACCTGGAGGGCAGGAACTGTATTGTACGAGTCCTTTCTTGCAGTCCCCAGAACAGCCTAATAAACCTTTTCTTGCTCATGGATGACACATTGTTTCCGTGTGTGTATGGGAAGGGTATCGAGGGACATGGATCTTATTCGGTATCTATAATAAGGAGTTTTCAAAGCTGTTATGCATGGACGTGACACAGTCAGCTCAGATATGAGCAAAATAGTCCAGGCCAGTGCTGGGTTTTAGGAAGGAAAAAGAAGAAATGATTAAGATGAACTGAAAGTATAGGTGGAGCTAAGAGCAAGATAAAATGCCAGAGTCTGTCTGCTGAAAAATTGTCTCTCTTCACCTGAAGGCATGTGTTTTGATCCACCCATTCACGACTTACCCACAGATATTCATTGAGAACCTACTACACGCTGGGCACCGTGCCAGGTGCTCTAGCAGTTACAAAGATGAACAAGATGCATTTTCTACCTTTAAGATGTCCTTGTTCAAGTGAGGACACCCTGCAGATGTTCTTGATCAAATCACTCTTTGGATGTTAGATGGAAGCAAATAAAAATGCTATGGCAACCCAGCAAGGTTGTCTTGTAGACACAGACAAACTGAAGCTAAAATGTATGTGAAAAGGTACAGGCGCGGGAGTAGCTAAAATGATCTTGAAGGAGAAAAAAACTGGGAGGAATCTCTCTACCTCATATTAAGACCCACTATATAGCTACAGTAGTGAAGACAGTGTGATATCAATGGAGGGAGAGACACTTAGATCAATGGAACAGAATAGAGAACCAAGAAATAGACCCACACAAAGAAGCTGACTTTTGACAAAGGTGAAAATCAGTTCAATGGAGGAAGGAAAGGCCTTTCAACAATTGATGCTGGAGAAATTGGACATTCATAAGGAAAAAAATAAGAATCTTGACCCAAGTCTCATGCCTTGTACAAAAACTAATTCAAAATGGAGCATAGTCTTAAACGTAAAAGGTAGATCTATTAAACGTCTAGAAAAAAATATAGCAGAAAATCTTTGGGACCTACGGCTAGGCAGAGTTCTTAGACTTGATTCCAAAAACATGATTCAAAAGGGAAAAACTGATGTATGGGACCTTATCAAAATTAAAAACGTTTTCTCTATGAAGAACCCCATGAAGAGGATGAAAAAACAAACTACAGACTGGGAAAAATAATTATAAACCAGATATTGGACAAAGGACTAGTGTCTGGAATATATCAAGGACTCTCAAAACTCAACAGTAACAAAAGCAAATTATCCAATTAGAAAATGGCCAGAGAAATGGATAGATGTTTCACTGAAGAAGATACAGAGATGGCAAAATAAGCACATGAAAAGATGATCAACATCATTAGCCATTAGGGAAATGCAAATTAAGCCTACAATGAGATATCACTGCTTACCTATCAGAATGGCTGAAGTAAATAGTGACACCACCAAATACCAGTAAGGATGAAGAGAAACTGAGTCTCTCAGAGATTGCTGGTGGGAATGGAAAATGGTACCACCACTCTGGAAAATGGTTTGACAGTTACTGAAGATGCATCTACCATACATCCTGGGACATTTATTCCAGAGAAATGAAAAACTATGTTCACACAAAAATCTGCACCCGAATGTTTATAGCAGTTTTGTTTGTTATAACCCTAAACTGGAAACAAAATCATGAAATCAACAATTCAAAGAGACTTATGCACCCCTATGTTCACTGCAGTATTATTCACAATAGCCAAGATGTGGAAGCAACCCAAGTGCCTGTCGACTGAGGAATGGATAAAGAAGATGTGGTATACACATATACAAGGGAATACTACTCAGCCATTAAAAAAAGACAAAATCGTCCCATTCACAACAACATGGATGGACCCTGAGAGTATTATGTTAAGCGAAATAAGCCTGACAAAGACAAACCCCTCATGATTTCACTCATATGTGGAAGATAAACACACGGACTAAGAGAACAGATTAGTGGGTTACCAGAGAGGAAGGGGGTTGGAGCGTGGGCATAAGGGGTGAAGGGGCACATTTATATGGTGACTGATAAATAATAATGTACACCTGAAATTTCACAGTGTTATAAACTATTATGACTTCGGCAAAATAAAAATTTTTTTCCAGATTTATTGAGGTATAATTGACAAATGAGAATTGTATACATTTAACGTACTACAATCTGATGATTTGATATAATATACATTGCAAAGTGATTAATACAATCAAACTAATTAACACATCCATTGCCATTGCCACGCATCATTACCTTTTTGTGTATGTGGTGAGAACACCTAAGATCTACTCTCTTAACAAATTTCAAGTATATAACACAGTATTGTTAACTATAGTCACCATGCAGTACCTGAGATCTCCAAAACTTATTCATCTTAAAACTGGAACTTTGTACCATTCTCCCCACCCTGCCCTCCACCCCCCAGCCCCTGGTAACCACCATCCTATGCTCAGCTTCTATGAGTTTGACTTTTTTAGATTCCACATATGAGTGAGATCATAAAGTATTTGTCTTTCTGTGTCTGGCTTATTTCACTTAGCATGATGTCCTCTAGGTTCACCCATGTTGTCACAAATGGTAGAGTTTCCTTCTTTTTCATGGCTGAATAATATTCCGTGTGTGTGTGTGTGTGTGTGTCTGTGTGTATGACGTGTATACATAATCATAATTTCTTTATCCATTCATCTGTCAGCAGACACTTAATGTTTCCCTGTCTCGGCTATTATGAATAACGCTGCAATGAACGTGGGGGTGCAGACATCTCTTCGAGACACTGATCTCATTTCCTTTGGATTTATATCCGAAAGTGGAAGTGTTGCATCATATAGCAATTCTACTTTAGTTTTTTGAGGAACCTCCAGACTGTTTTCCATAATAGACGTATCTTTTCTTTCTTTTAAATTAAGCGCCCTCTATGAGTGAACCCTGTGCTGATGGCTGGAGAAAAGTAAAGGTGAATAAGATCACCTTCCTGTCCTTGGGCTTTTATAATATATTCACGGAAAAAGACACTAAACTATTACAAGGTAAAACCCAGGAAGAAAGGGTGGAAGGAGAAACCCTGGTTCGCTTTGGTGCTGAGCACCTCCCACTCATCGCCCCTCTGCCCCACAATGACCTTGAGAAGCGGGCTCTGAGGCCAGACTGCTTGATTCAATCTCGACTCCACTTCCTACCAGGGGAATTGCTTCAGGCAGGTTTCTTATGCTCTTTGGAGCTTAGCTTCCTCATTGAAAATGGGGGTATTAATACTAGCTATATCACAGATTTCGAGGAATACAGGAATTTGTAAATTTGTGAGTTTATTATCTGTAAATAAAAAGCATAATGTACGGAACAGTGCCTGGCACAGTTACCCAAGGCATTCAGCTGGTGTGAGAATCGGGCCAGGATAAGGAAGGTGGACAGGAATTGAACACAGTGCATAGATCCACCAGAGGAGGCTGGAGCCAGGGCCCTGGGCTGGTGGCCTGCAGGGCGTGTCCCAAAGCGGGTGATGTCAGGAGGGGGGGGATCCCCAGACTGTGTGAGCGGTGGAAGGAAGGTGGGAGCAGAGCAGGACGTAAGGTTGAAAGGAAGAATGAGAGATGTGGCCACGCTGCAGAAAACTTCACTGGCAGGTTTTTATCCCGTATTTGAGGGGATCCAGGAGATATTTTGAGCAAAGAAGTGACATAAGCCCATTCATGTTTTGGGAGGATAATGTATTCGGCGGCAGGGTGCAGGCAAGGAGAGAGATGAAGCTTATTAGGAATCGGGTAGGAGATTGTTGTAATAGAACAAGTCAGACTAAATGAGGACTTGGGAATAGGAAAAAAAGAGAGAATTGGTGAATTCAAGGATTTGAGGCTGATTGGGTGGAAAAGTCTAGAACAACTCTGACATTGCTGTTATCCAAGTCAGGGAACAGGGGAAGAGGTGCCAATTGTGGAAAACAAAGTTTACACATGTTGAGTCTGAGATTCATGGACGACTCAATGGACTCCTAGAAACATCGAGAGAGAGCAGAGATGAAGGCGCAGATTTGTAAACTGTGTGTGAGAAGGGATGGCGATCCGTGAGAGTAGGGGGCATCCCAAAGGGAGAGAGGGCACGGTGAGAACGCAGGAGCACCAATCCAAGCCACTCAGGGGTGCTGTGACTTTGAACAAGTCCCTTGTCCTCTCTGGGCCTCCGGTTCCATCTGTCTGACAATGAGAAGCTGGTTTAATTTAGAAAGTTTCTTCCAGCTCTAAGGTTCTGTGACTTGACTCTCGCTCCCAGCAGAGGCTCTTTGAAAACGGCGTGGGGATTTAAAGGTTGGTAAATAGCCTCTTCTCACCTTCTCTGTTTTCTTTGACATATGAAGTTGTTATTCCCATCATTCTCTTCTCGTCGTCAGTCCCTCGAGAAGGGAAATTTAATGCATTTCAGTAGAAATGTGTCAAATCACTCTTTGGGGGGGGGGGGGGGGCTCTTTTCCAGAAAGACAAATTTTAACCTGTACATTAAAAAACCAACAGACCAACAAAAACCACTACCCGCTGAAACAACATATCCCACAGCCCAGCAAAAACGAAACAAAAACCAACTCCTCAAACACGTCCCCCACTCCCGCCGTCATCCCAAAGACGCTGGGCTTCGTTCTTAAGATCACTTGCCGCCCATACACCGGATTAGTAAGAATAATCATGATGATGATGATGATAATGGCCCGCATCTATTTCACAGATATCCGTGCGATCATTTAGCATTTCCCCACAGGGAAACAGAGCAAAGTCCCAGCCGAGTAGAGGAGGCAGGGCGAGGGCGCGGATGGTCGGGGGAGGCGCGGGCTGGCGCGGGAGGGTCCACCTGGTCGCGGAGGCCCCCGCCCGGCGCGGCGGCGGGCCGGCTCTCTGGCGCCCTCTGCTGCGCAGTCGGCCTCGCCGCTCGGGCGCGCCGGTGCCCCCGGGTCGAGTGCAGCCTGCGGGCTGCGGTCACCGCGCCCCCCTCCCGCGCCCCGCCCTGCGCTCAGCGCGGAGGACGGCGGAAAGGCCTCGCGCGGTCCCGGGAGCCTTCTAAACCCGCATGCTGCCGAACTCTGCCATCAAGGGCAAGGCCGGTATTTTCTGCCGCCCTCCCCGACAGGGGGTCTTGTAGAGAGAGCTTTACTTTCAGCACTCTAAGTGGTGAAAACAAAAGATATTTTTTCAACAAACGTAAACACTGAATATGCTTCTCACATATTCTCACACGGCCCCACTCTAGGAGGAATCTCTGAGGATCACTCTTCTAGAATCTTCTCACCTGCCTGCCTGCCCTGCACTCTTCCCCACTTCCCATCCGCCCAGCAGTCTTCCAGGTGGTGTGTGCACGTCCCCTGCTAGACGTGTACCAGCAGGCAAGTAGGAAACCTCTCTGAGCTAATAACATCAACCTCCTACAGCGCATTCATTTATTCGCTCTGCACACACCGGCTGAGCACCTGTTCCCCTCGGGCCGCAGGCTTGCTTCCGGACGCATCGATGAACAAGACAAACGCTCTCCTTACTCTCATAACTTACCAGCCAGTGAGGGAGCCCGACTGAAAACCAACAAACCCACGAACGGTTGTAAGTGTGTCAACGTCAGGAACGTGACACAGGGAGAAAGAATCACTTAAGCTGTGAGCTCACCATATGGGCATTTGAGCTGAGCCTGAAGGATGAATAAGAATAAACCAGGTGAAAAATGAAGATTGCCAGGCGGGAAGGTGTCAAACTCCAGGAGAGGCTGGAAGGGTCATCAGGAGTGAGGAGACTGAGACCCCAAAGGAGCCTGGAGAATCCGGCAGGGTGCAGACAGGCAAAGCCTTGAAGGCTGAGCTAAGCGTTTGGATCAAATCCTATAGCGCAGCAGAAAACCAGCAAGTTTATTTGTCATCGTTGCTGTGATCTGGGGTAGGTTTGGGGAGGGTCCCTTTGGCTGTGAGGGTAGGAGAGGGAAGGGAGGCTGGAGCGAGAGCAGGAGGCTCCTTGGAGGGTGATAGGGGGGTGGCCACCGGGTTCCAGGTGGTAACAGCGGAGTGACGAGAAGGGGGCGGATGCAGAAGGCAGGGCAGAGGACATGGGACAGGGATGTGGGGCTAAGGAAGAGGGAGCCCTCGTGGACGGCATCTAGGTCTCTGGCTGTGACAGGGAGGAATGCGGGAGCAGCAGGTCCAGAGAGCTGCTCCACCTTGTGCTTAAGATCATGGATGGGGAGGCAGCCTGCCAGAGCCTGCTGACTCAGAAGCCGCATCTTGAGGGGAACGTTGATAACTGGGCACAGGAACATGGCCCTTTAGGGAGGCACAGTTGATGCCAAACTTGTGTATTAATAGCTCTTGAGGAGGGCATTTATTGGGGGATATTGTTTTGATGTTTAGGATACAAATGAAAGAAAATTGAGATGAGTTTTAATGTGACAAGTTCAAATTTTAATTTTATTTATTTTAAAGATAGAGAAAACATGCATTTAACTCTGGCAGAAGAGCCAAAGTGAAAACAGGACCTGGGAATGGCATAGGGGGTGGGGGCCGGGAGCACTGAAGGTTCCACGTCAAGTCAGGAATTGGACCAGATTCTTCGCAGGTTTTCAAAATTGTCATCCAATGACACTCTCTCATAGTTTGGCATCAATGCAGCGCTTTTATTATTGTTTTCTTCCAGGCTACGGGGGCCCTGGTGCGAGAAGAAGCTGCAGAAGTGCACGAGCTAGGACATCTTGTTCCAATCTCTGAGCACTAATTGAGATGGTCATAATGTGAGATGACCATCCTGTCATCGAGATGCTCTTGGTAATAATGGTGATGCCCCCTCTCTAGCATCCACTCAAATGAGGACTGCCACAAAATGAGCAGGGGCTGGGGAGGGGTCGGGCTTAGGCCAACCTGCTGGACACCTTGCCACATCCTTTGCTGGTCATGGGTCCCCTCTGGGCAGGTGGGGAAGGGGAGGAAGGAGAGACAGAGCCCTGGACCTCCGCATTTCAGATGAGTTCCAGATTTCCGTGGGAGCAGAGGTGCTCCTTGCTGCCTGTGGCATGAACTGCCCCAGGCCTGGGCGGCCCTGTGGGCGGGCCCCCCTCGGAAGGCCTCCTAGCTGTTTGGGACCCGCACTGGCAGGGGGCGCTGCTACTTCACTGTTTCGAAGGCAGCCTCTGTTTCCAGCCAGCGATGGGGGTTCTGCCTCTCTAAGTTTCCCTGGTTCCCTGAGGAGATGCTGGGAGCCTGCAAACCCAGGGCAGAGCTGGCAAGGCCTGCAGAGGGCTGGCTTCCCCAGAGCACCCGTGGAGCCCCCAGCTGGGCTTTCGTCCGCTGTGGGGACTGCGGTGCTTGCGGGCTCATCCTTTGCCTGGCCGTTAGTCCTAAAGTTTCTCCTCAAGAAAACACATGGGTTTGTATTTTATTTTATACTGTGCTTCTGCTTTGGCTCATTGCTCCCAGGCAGCAAACCAAGCAAGTGGACTCGCTCCTCTGAACTGCTCTCTAGTAATAATTGTTTTATGGCGGAGCGAATCACCGGGCCCATCAAAGCCTTGGGTATGCGATACCTGATCAGAGCAAGTGCTCATTGCAGGAGGCTGTGCGGAATGTCTGAGCTGAAAGGGGAGGCTAAAGCAGGGAGCGTGTGGCATCTTCCTGTCTGGGGGCAGCTGCTACCCAACTGCAGTCCTACTAAGCAGCTGGAGCTTAGAGGCAAATGTTCTTTCCCCCTTCGACTTGTCGGTGCCGGCCCTTGTGGCACTTGCGTTGGGATGGTGGAACTGGGGTCACAGGGTTGTGTGTGTGGCGGGGCATTTTTAAGGAACTAGAGACACTGGGGTTTGTTTTCCTTCAGGTTAGGATGTGGCTAGCACAGAGGTCAGTCGCCACCCTGGCCTGCGGCGGCCTCCTCCATGTTTCCTGTGGGTCTCCTGCTCTAGGAGGGAGGGGCCAGAGGGTTCTGGTCTCTCCTTCCTTCCTCTTCC